>NC_134269.1:51267314-51905314 GCF_031893055.1 Leptodactylus fuscus
TGAAATGAATTAAAGTGTATCTCTAATAATATAAGGTTATTATATGTTCTATAAGTACTTTGGGCTCCATATTACAGCATACATTGCTAATGTCGGCATATATTTTTATTGTGGAGAGAGCAGGGCCGCATCTGCCATTAGGCGAGAACACATCTGAAACAAAACTGCTATTATTATACTATGGGGTCTCCGCAGACACCAGAGTGTAATAAATGGAAGCCAGGAGAGGTGATTAAACACAACAAATAACGTTACTTACCTTCCCTGGACTCTGGTGCGGCCTATTGTCAGAGACCATTAATTGAGCCCCAGTGGTCACATGGGTTTTTCGACCCCAGAGTATAATAATAGCTTGTGAGTGGCAAACCCCCAAAATTCACAGGGGTCACTAAGGGATACTATGCTGTATGGAGGGTCCAATATGGGACATTATACCATGTGGATGGCCCACTATGTAACATTATACTATGTGAATGGGGCCACTATGGGACATTATACTGTATGGAGACCACTATGGGACATTATATGGTGTGCCCTACAAGACATTCTTCCTAAAGGGTTTTTCCAGGAATTTGATATACTCTGGAGGGGCCAGAGCAAGAATAATATGAAAAAAAAAACACTCCCCAGAAGCCCTTCTCCTCAATCACGTGACCTCTATCAGCAGTTGTTCTAGATGGTCCAGATATGTCACTTACATACGTCACTGGTCCCTCTCTAGTTTCATACGTATGTGTCTACCACTATGTCAGAATGGACCCTTAATGTTGTTTCACCTGCCTCAGCAATTTCTGAATGGTTATTCACAAACACTAGACTGCCAATAATCATCTAATGTTTATTATAAGTGCACCGTATTTGTGTATTTTGGGGTACTGTCGATAAGGGAAAAGGCCCAGACTCTTGATCCAGCTCCAAAAGTGTTTATATATATATATATATATATATATATATATATATATATATAACATACAGTATGTGTAAAATCAGAAAATTTCAGCAGGACTGGCCAACAATCTAGCTGTATTAAGTCAAGCACTCTCGGCCAAATTGGGCGTGCATGTGTATGGGAGAGTCAGGATGAGTAGGTTAGGAGACCTTTCACTCCATATACCCTATCACAGGAGTTGGCAACCTCTAGCACACGTGCCAAGAGCGGCACATAAGGCATATTTAATACCTGGGACCTGCAGGTATTAAAAGAAGAGACTGGTCTAGAAGCTCCCCCTCCTCTGGCTGCCCTCTATGCCCACCAATGAGAAGGGTGAGAAAAGTCCAGGAGGTGGAGCTCATCACTGTACAGCACAAGCACCCTGCCTGCTACAGAGATGAGCCCTGGCCATCTGCATCCTGCAAAGAAGAGACGAAGGCGGCAGAGGAGAGCGCCGTCTACAAAGTGAAAGTAAAAAAATGGTACATGATGGGTTTCTATTCCTATTAATGTCAGCCATTTGGGGTTATTAATTTAGTTTTAGTAACTCCATGTGCTTCACATTAATATAAATTAACCTCATCATGTCCTTCACATTAACCCCTGTGTGCCTCACATAAGGATTACTGATATTTGAGACATATGGAGGTACTAATATAGGACCTCAGTGATGAAGATACTTACTTAAAGGGGTTGTCCAGGATAAACTAAGAATTAACCCCTAAACTAAACCCCCTCCCCCAGCCTAACTTCTAATTTACTTCAGTTAAAAAAAAATCTATGTTTACCCATATCCCTGGAGCGGACATGAGACCACCCCATGGACACTTTCTGATAATCCGGTGACATTCCATTTCACTGCTTTCGAAAAGGAATGTCACAGTTACTCTTCCACCCCATCAATACTTACCAAGCTTTTCTGTCTCCTGGAACAATTCCCTCTTCCTCTCTGCTAGTAGTGGGTGGAAAAGCTTAGTTAGAGAGACTGGGAGAGGGTGGCGGGGCTAGTAATGGGAGGAATAGCTAAGCTAGTGAGACAAGGAAGGGGGAGGAGCTAGTAGTGGGAGGGATAGCTAGGCTAGGGAAACTGGGGGAGGGTGGGAGGGACTAGTAATGGGCGGGATAGTTTAGACAGGGAGGGGGAGTGAGAATGGAGGGGGGCTGAGTGAGAAGGAACTAGTGTAGAGCTTCACAGGAAATGGCACAGCAGGAAGTTACACCATATAAACAAAGGCAGAGCATGCCTTTGTTTATGGCATGGGTGTACTTATTAACCCATTACTAGCACTAACAGACCTTTCTAAAAAAAAAAAAAAAAGACTTTCTGCCCGGAAAACCCCTTTAATCATTACCTACATAAGTCTGACATATAAGTAACTCTTATGTGAAGCACACAGGAGTTAATGTGAGGGACATGATGGGGTTAACTGCTATTAATATGAGGCACATGGAGTTGCTAAACTGTAATGCACATAACTGTACTTTTTATCTGCAATTGTGGATAAAAGTATGGAGCTATACATTTCAACGGGCCCATTCACAAAGCCGTTGTTTTTGCAGCCGTGTGTCAAATTGAAGAACAGCAAATTTTTGTTTATGGAGCAGGTCCTATATGTGTCCTATAACTGTCCTACACTCACCGGCCACTTTATTAGGTACACCATGCTAGTAACGGGTTGGACCCCCTTTTGCCTTCAGAACTGCCTCAATTCTTCGTGGCATAGATTCAACAAGGTGCTGGAAGCATTCCTCAGAGATTTTGGTCCATATTGACATGATGGCATCACACAGTTGCCGCAAATTTGTCGGCTGCACATCCATGATGCAAATCTCCCGTTCCACCTCATCCCAAAGATGCTCTATTGGATTGAGATCTGGTGACTGTGGAGGCCATTGGAGTACAGTGAACTCATTGTCATGTTCAAGAAACCAGTCTGAGATGATTCCAGCTTTATGACATGGCGCATTATCCTGCTGAAAGTAGCCATCAGATGTTGGGTACATTGTGGTCATAAAGGGATGGACATGGTCAGCAACTATACTCAGGTAGGCTTTGGCGTTGTAACGATGCTCAATTGGTACCAAGGGGCCCAAAGAGTGCCAAGAAAATATTCCCCACACCATGACACCACCACCACCAGCCTGAACCGTTGATACAAGGCAGGATGGATCCATGCTTTCATGTTGTTGACGCCAAATTCTGACCCTACCATCCGAATGTCGCAGCAGAAATCGAGACTCATCAGACCAGGCAACGTTTTTCCAATCTTCAATTGTCCAATTTCGATGAGCTTGTGCAAATTGTAGCCTCAGTTTCCTGTTCTTAGCTGAAAGGAGTGGCACCCGGTGTGGTCTTCTGCTGCTGTAGCCCATCTGCCTCAAAGTTCGACGTACTGTGCGTTCAGAGATGCTCTTCTGGCTATCTGGGTTGTAACGGGTGGCTATTTGAGTCACTGTTGCCTTTCTATCAGCTCGAACCAGTCTGGCCATTCTCCTCTGACCTCTGGCATCAACAGCGCATTTCCGCCCACAGAACTGCCGCTCACTGGATGTTTTTTCTTTTTCGGACCATTCTCTGTAAACCCTAGAGATGGTTGTGCGTGAAAATCCCAGTAGATCAGCAGTTTCTGAAATACTCAGACCAGCCCTTCTGGCACCAACAACCATGCCACGTTCAAAGGCACTCAAATCACCTTTCTTCCCCATACTGATGCTCGGTTTGAACTGCAGGAGATTGTCTTGACCATGTCTACATGCCTAAATGCACTGAGTTGCCGCCATGTGATTGGCTGATTAGAAATTAAGTGTTAACGAGCAGTTGGACAGGTGTACCTAATAAAGTGGCCGGTGAGTGTATATCTGCCTGCATTTGCAGCCCTCTCAATTAGTTTTGAACGTATAGGTCAGTGAAAACCACATCCGTGCCATTTGTGTGTAGGAGGCCTAAGGCTGAGTGTAGGTGTCGTCAGTGTTAAAATTATTACACGGCACTCTGAGGACCTCATCTTTGATTTTTTGATTTTTTATTTAAATCGGCCCGCCGAACAAAAAAGGTTGTCTAGCTTTCCCCTTTGTATCAAACAACCAAGCATTTCTTACATTCCAAATTATTATAGTTATATTAATGAGTGTAAACATTTTTTTGGTTAGCAGACTATGAGAATATGTGTACATGAGCGCCCCATGTAGGTGACTCCTGCAATAAAACATCTACTCTATCCTGTAAGGAATATATTTTTTATTTCTCATCTTCAGTTTTTTTTTTAGAGTCATCACCTTTTGGAGAGCATTCACTTCTAACCACATAAGCACTCACTTATGGGCTTAGTAAATTAATTGATGTAGATATGCTCATTATACTTTAATGAATTGAGGCTTTATGAAAGAAGCCCATACACGACCTCAGCACTATGTGTGAACAGGTGTTATGAATGTTTCCAGCAGCAGGAATTGCTATAACAGTGATTATTATAGGCTTTTTCTCGACTGTCGGACCCACCACAGAGCACAAGAATGTGGTTCCAGTGTCCACCTGCATTGATGAAGTAGTGCTTAATCACTATGGAACTAAGACGAGATAGAGAAATGGACTGGGGCTTGACTATCTTGTCTCTCACAGTTGGTTCTAGTTCCACTCCTGGTGCACTTGGTAGTGACAGCACTAACTGGCTTATCTACCTATTAACTGACAGTTCTGTTTTGATACATCTGATGCAGGTGAAATCTTCTTCTCTGACTATCCTAGTGGTAGGTCCACCACTCTCTACTGTACGGACTACAAGGATACATATAGGAACATATTGTCTAAATATACCACAAAACTCCCCTTTACCAGATTAGCAAAAATGCTAGATTAGTGCATATTATCATGTTCATCTGCAATCCGTCCCCTAAGTAATTAAGCCCCTACTTGTATATACTTGTTATTGAATTGTGCAGCATCCCAGAGCGAGCTGCTATATGTTGTATGTTTGTCACTTGTACCCGGAGGTTGTCTTGTTTGTCCTGTCTTCCATGTTCTATGTAAGATGTGAAAAATGTGCCATTTTCTGAATATTTTGTACTTTCTACAATTTGAACAATGCTGTAATTTGGTGCAACTCTGAGTATCCCACTTTCATCCGGAGATAGCCCCTGAGATAGGGAGAAAGTCTGATTAGTTTTCGAGAGACATCTGCTTCTGTGCCAGTAGGAGCAACAGTGGTACCTGACAGAAGTATTTCAGCCAAGTCTAGTTTTCAGGTACTCAGAGCTCTATTAGGATTCATTGCCCTGTTTTCTTCCCCTACCTGCTGAGGTAGGGAGTGGTATGAGTGGAGGAGTAGGTGAAATGTATTACTGCAGAGTCTGTGTCAACCCTGACAAACACCTCCTAAGTTCAAGGATTTGGGGAATGCAAACTGTATCTGTGCCCATCTGTAAGCTGCTGGTGAATCTGTTGAAGCTGTTCAATAAAAGAGTTCTTTGGTTTACCCTGCAACACTGGACTCCTGAGTCATCCCTGCACCAACATCAAGGGCCCTTCTGAACACCATCACACCGGCTCAGCTAGGAGAGGTCCCCTCTCCCAACTAGAAGTGGGAGAAGACTAGAAGGGGGAAACAAGACCACTATCAACTCCATCAGGTAGTGCTGCAGGACCCTCTTGGCTGAACACAGCCCTGGAGAGGGATTGGAATGTGAGAGGAGCGTCCGCGGCCTAGCAGGTGTCACAGCCCGTATCATCTTTACTCTCACTCTCCAGTCTCCTCTTTGAGGTTGTACGCTGCAATTGTATTGTTGATATATGTGTAGAATTGGTGTTCATAATGTATTCAAAAGGAAAATAATATTGTGTTTTTAGGACTGATGATCCCAATGTTAACCTTTTCCCGCCGATGGCATTTTTTGATTTTCGTTTTTTCGTTTTTGACTCCCCTCCTTCTAAACCTCATAACTTTTTTATTACTCCGCTCCCAGAGCTAAATGAGGTCTTAATTTTTGCGGGACAAATTTTTCTTCATGATGCCACCATTAATTATTCTGTAGAATGTACTGGGAAGCAGGAAAAAAATTCAGAATGGGGTGGATTTGAAGAAAAAATGCATTTCTGCGACTTTCTTACGGGCTTTGGTTTTACGGCGTTCACTGTGCAGCCAAAATGACATGTCCCCTGTATTCTGTGTTTCGGTACGGTTCCAGGGATACCAAATTTATATGGTTTTATTTACATTTTGACTCCTTAAAAAAAATCCAAAACTGTGTTAAAAAGTTTTTTTTCTGAAAGTCGCCATATTCCGACAGCCTTAACTTTTTTATACGTCAGTGTACTGGGATGCATAGGGCGTCTTTTTTTTTCGTGGCCAGGTGTACTTTTTAGTTCTATCATTTTCGGGAAATGCTATTGCTTTGATCACTTTTTATTCAAACGGCAGTTTGGCACTTTTGACTATTTTTCCCGCTATGGCATTTACCGAACAGGAAAAATATTTTTATAGATTTGTAGAGCGGGCGATTTTGGACACGGGGATACCTAACATGTATGTGTTTCACAGTTTTTAACTACTTTTATATGTGTTCTAGGGAAAGGGGGGGGTGATTTGAATTTTTAATACTTTTTATATTTATTTATTTATAATGCATTGCAAAAAATCATCCTTTCTTTTGCAGGCTGCATAGACCAGCCTGCAAAAAAAAGAGATTGCAGACCGGCCGGGGAGCCTTGTAAAGGCTCCCGGCTGTCATGCCAACATGACGTTGGCCCTGGAGCATGGAGGGGTTAATGCCTTCGATCAGTCCGGGGACCGATCGAAGGCATTAGGGCCGGTTGTCTACTGCTTAAAGCAGTAGACACCCGGCGGCTATGGCGGCCACCCGGCTCCCAAGCGGTCACCATAATTACACACCCGACATGCGCCGTACTATTACGATGTCGGGAAGGGGTTAATTACTCACAGGAGAACCGTGAGGTTTTGTCACTTATGGTCTGTGAATGGCATCCCCTTTTGAAGTCTGCAAACTTACAACACATACACTGTCTACCAATAAGTAATTGGACACCCATGCAAATGAAGATATTTGCAGTCGTGATGTACGTCACGCCTTCTGATGTTAAATATTGTGTAGGAAACAGCATTGGCATTAGTCACATGCAAGATGCCACGAAGTGCAGAGTCGTCTGATTTTGAGAAAGGGGTAATTGTGGGGTACCACAGAAATGGCTGATCCATAAGGAACATAGCAAGCGAACTGAATTACCCAAAATCGACAGTGGCCTATGTGATTACGAAGTGGAAGGTGAATGGTGATTGTTGGAATGTGCGCCCCGAAACTGCAGCTGCCCAAAATCGATGAAGGAACTTTCTTGTCTTCTCCAAGCCAAATGGAATAAAATACCACTAGCCATCTTGTGGAAAGCATGCCCCGGAGGGTTGAGGCTGTAATTGCTGCTCGTGGAGGATCTACCAACTATTGAATATGAATAAATGTTGCTTTTCTATTCTATCACAGGTGTCCAAATACTTATTGATAGAAGTCTTATGGCTCTAATGACCTGGATATTACCAGAGAAAGTCAGCACCCCTGTAATAATGAAGACTGTAAACGCAAGGCACACAAACTTCTTTCTGGACATCAGAGAAGGGGAGAGGTCTAGCAAACACAGCTTTCTCAGATTCAATAGATGACAAAGAAGAAACATTTCAATTCCCCGTTCCAGACAAGTGGGTGAACTTTTTATTTTATAAGTGTTTGCTTGTTTATATCACCTTTTGTTTTGTCTGTTTTTGTAAGCACCGAACCTTTTTGTACTAAAAGTGATTCTGATATGCTCTACCGACCCATTGCCATTTTATTTTCAAAGGTATTTATTGAATTACAGTTACAATACACAGTAGTGCAAAACAATATCAAATAAAACAGCTCTAAGTGAGAATAGAGAATACAGAGCATAGTACATAAACATGGTAGCTAATCCAAAATAATGAATCCTTTAGAAGAATAGGAATAAAAAGTTTAACCAATACCATACATAGAGGGGGAAAAAACAATAAACAACGTTATATTGCACAAGTCGGGGTGGGTGGGGTGGTCCCTGCCAAGGGGGCAAAAACATAACACTCAAGAAATTAAAGCTGGAGACAGTATGACAGACCTGGGATATTGGACCTACTAATCCAAGGAGACCATACCCTGTCAAAGCATGGACGGGGGTCGGAAATAGTGTCAACATGATCAATAACAGTTGATAGTGATAAACTCTTTTTTTTCCCATTTGGAAGCGATATGAATATGTGCTGCCATTATGATATAGTGGTGTAATTTATATCACGCATATCTGATGGTGAATGGTTGCAGGCTGAGAAGGAAAACTGGGGCAGTTAGAGGGGCTGACTGTCCCAAGAGTCATTGAACATCCTTTGGGTGGTCGTCCAGAAACAGCGGGCCAAGTGGTAAGTCCACCAGATATGGAGGTCCTATAGAAGTACATTCTTTCAAACTCTGCGGAAATAATCATAAGTGGTAAAAGAACTGTTAGGCCCTAAAGGCATCTGAGGGGGCAGCATATGTGTATGAATGAAGTATTCCTTCGTGAAGACCCACCTGTCACAGAGGAAGTTATTAAGAGGCCTGAACAAAGTGAACACTTCAGGCCCCATTCACACGGGGCAAGAGGGGGCGGATTTTGGTGCGGAATCCAAATCATAATCTGCCCCTCACAATGGTGGTCTATGTAGACCGCTAGCGTTCTTTTTTCAACTAGTGGCATGTTGCATATTGTCAGAATCAGCCACGGTGTCCGCCTCACAACAGCACCCTCCGGACTAGGCCCATTCATTTGGGCCTAATCCGGAGCGGAAAGACCCGGGAGTATAATGATAGGAGTGTGTGTTGGGTTTTACGGGCCCATGGCCTCACTTACTAATCCCCACTCCTGCTCACAGCTTCTTCCACAGAAGGGGAGGCGCAGGCGGCCGTGAGCAGGAGCAGGCCGTGAGCAGGATTGGTAAGTAAATATGGTCCATTACCTGCTGGAATTACTCCAGCAGGTAACGGCCTATTAAAAACACAAACAAAAAAACATCAGGGGCCCGCCAGGCCTCCTAATGTCCGGGCCCTGTGGCATTGGCTACCACTGCTACCCTGGTATTTACGCCACTACAGGCATGGTAATGAAGCATCTCTGCATTCTCTTGGGGAGATCTAGCTGTCACTAGCAGTCAGCGCCCTACTCCTGCAGATGTTAATGTAGCGCCCCACAGAGTGGGTCACTACAAATGTCATCTTATGTGATCTACACTGTGTACTGTGAAGGTATAGTGAGATCCAGTCTGTCTGTTAGCACAGCTACAGACTGGAAGTGAGTCTCTCTTTGAGTTCCAGGTCAGAGAATGCAGCAGTGTGAAGGAGAGAGCAGAGGGGTGTGGAGGTGCAGTGTGTGCTGAAGCTGTATGGAGTGTGATAGCACAGCACAGGAGCCCGGGGTCCTGCAGAGGTGACACATTACAGGCACCGAGCTGCAGTCAAAGGACCATCAATGTCTATCTAGTGTGAGAAACACTTAGAATATTGAGAAACTCACTAGACCGAGGCCTAGTGAATGCAAGTTTCCTGGAGGCTCAGTAACATACAGAGTTGGGGTGAGTGTGTGCATCCAGCATCCCAAAGAACTGGCGTTACCTAATGTCCAGAAGAGGGATCTACCCAGTTGTACTTAACCTCTGAGCTCCTGGAACCCAGGACCAGAGGAAATCTATTAGAGAGTGTGAGCAGCAGTGGATGGCTGAATCATACTGGTGGTAAAAGGGAAAACTGGCATCTCAGTATACTGGAGCAAGGTGAATCCCCCTGTAACATCTGTTATCTCCTGCTGACTACAGAAGTAAACTGTAAGTGTTTGGTTAACCCCTTTCTGGACTGTGTTCATGCATTGATCATCGCTCCTCTGTTACTCCTCCTGGAAATCACCCCTTCTTCACCTATATCATCTGGCCCTGGGACCTGCCCTGGTTGGGGAGGGTATAACATCTGCCACTCTGTCACCATCTATTCCCAGAGGCCCAGTCTACAGTGCCCGGCTTCACCCCAAGCCGAAACCCTTACTGGCGTTGCAACATACTTCCCTTTTTCAAGGCGCTGCCACCCCTGGTGCTCACACCGTGAAACCACATAGGCCGAGCCGGGTGACTCATTAACTCTGTAACGATGTACAGGTATGTCTTCTGACTGCCCAAAGGTATACAGTACAGAAAAATTACCACCACTGACTTTCTGATCGCTGTATAGATATAGGAAGCTGGAGTGATGCTTTCCGCTCCTGTCCTGGTGATCGCTGGATAAAATCCAGTCTTAGCAGATCCAGTGTTTAAAATATCCCCCAAATCTTTATTATGACCTTATGGGGGCACAATGAGTTAAAAAAAACAACTTAGATAATGCAAAAAAATAACCAAATCACTAAAACAAGAGAAACAAAATGCCACCAATAGACCACAGCAAACCCTCCAGACTCTCCCTAATATATATGATAATAACAGAGCCGAGAAATGGTTTAACCCATTCAGGACTAAGCCAATTTTCAATTTTATGCTATTGGATTTTACTCCACATCTTCCAAAACCCATACATTTATTTTTCGCTGACATAGCCATATAAAGACTTTGTTTTTATGGGAGTTATTGGCCCAGATTTATTTTAGATTTGTTGTGTACACGCTATTAAAAGTGACGACTTTTTGCAGAAATAGCAATTTAGTGAAAAAAATTGCAACATCTTTAATTTTTCCAGTGCTGTTGCTGGTCGCTGGAGGTTTGGTGAGGTTTTGGCCATTGGCCCCCTCAGAATTATTGTCTGACATCAATGATGTAGGAAATGAGCTAGCGTACATTTTGCTACAGATGTAACTGACCTGCACCTGCCGCCAGCTAAGGGGCTAAGAAAATCATCTCTTGACTGGCCGTTCATTCTCCGAATGATCGGAAATTGGATTTTAAAAACGATCCTGAAATGTCAAGATCGGCTCAACCCTAAGTGCTGCCGATGTAGCAGTGTCCAATGTAGCATCGGTAGAGCTGAGTGTGTAGCAGGTTCAGCTCTGCTTCATCTCGGCAATATACTGTGTAGGGGCTAAGAACATTATTGTCTGTCAGGCTGGGAGCAATATACTATGAGGAGGCTGAGCTTAGTCATTATACTGTCCATGGGGGGGCTCTAATGTGGACATTATAATGTGTGGTGAGCATTATAAGGTGTGGGGGAACTTTGGGGATAATATAAAGTGTGGGCATTAAATAAAGTAATACAGCACTACAGATGTTGTCACTCTACCATATGGTGTAGGAGGAAACCCATGCAAACACAAGGAGAACACACAAACGTTTTGGAGATGTTGTCCTTGACAGGATTTGAACCCAGGACTCCAGTGCTAACCACTGAGCCACCATGCTGTTATTCAGTTAACTCCAAGTTTGCTAATATTATACTCTAATCCACCCAATATCTTAATTATAGTGACAAAACTATGTCCTTGTCATGAGCATCTGCAGCCTGCCATGTCACTGTGCACACCTAACAGCTGACACAGTAGGGGAAGGTACTTAGCATACGGTACAGATGACACATTTCCTAGTGTGGGTGTAGCTGTACCATGGAGATAACAGCCACAAGCCATGCTGTAACTGGGGATATGGAGAGACCACAGCTTTCATAACCTATAGTTAGAGCACAGATGCAGACTCACTGGCGCAATACGGTTTTGACTGGAGTTACCTTTATATTTTGGAGCATGAATAGATCTGTTCCAGTGTTAGTGATTGTAGTTGGGATTACGTCTGTGTTAAGAATTATTGGGATGCTTTGCTTTATAGTAACCATGGGAACTTACTTTTACAAAATGCTCTAAATCTATGACAAGGACACACAGATTTCAGGTTAGGGAGCAGTATTAAAGAGCATCTATCGGAGTTCTTCGGACATGTCTATGTTTGAAAATCCATGTACTGCCCGTAAAATAACACGTCTAGAATATTGTTTCTTATTCATACACTTCTAGGAGGAATAACAAAGGAATGACGCAACATAGAATTAGGGTATGTTTACACAGAGTTTTTTGCAGGCGGATTTTGATGCGGAATCCGCTTCAAATTCCGCCTGCAAAAAAGGCTCCCATTGACTTCAATGGGCACCGTTTGCTTTTTTTCCCGCTAGCTAATATGACAAAGCATTAACATATCAAACAATGGGGGTGAGGATCCTGCTCGTGAGAGCTTACAATCTATGAGGAGATAGGGAGGCACAAGACGTAAGAGGGTTTATTTGGTACAATGGTCCAGCTTTCTATTAATAGATATGCTCATATATCTGAAGCTGTATGAGCCGTCACCAGCCGGTATCTGTGAATATATAAATGCTAAGTGCATGGAGAACGGGGTAACTTCCAGATGGAAGGGTCAGGGTGTGAGGAATAGAGTAGGAACAATAGTTTAGGGTAAGAAATGTTAGTTAAGTGTGTAAAAATGTAGTGTAATGTGATCAGGTCATGTGATAAGCTGCCAAAACAGATTTGGCTTTAGGACATTTTTGGGTATTAATCGGATTGTCCAGGGTAGAGCATTCCAGAGCACTGGTGCAGCTCAAGAAAAGTCTCGGAGATGGGAATGGGATGTTCAGACAACAGAGGATACAAGTCTAAGGTCATTGGCAGAAAGTAGAGGATGGTTAGAGTGGTAGACTGTGACAAAGAAGGAAATATAGGGAGGAGCAATCCTATGGATAGATTTGTCGGTGAGTGAGATAATTTTATATTGTATTTTGTGGTGGATGGGCCATTAGTGCAGCTACTGGCACGAGGTATATGCCTCTGTGTACCGGTTTTACATAATCTATAGTTATGTCAGGAATACTATGCTCACCCGCTCTGGACATTTACTAGTTGTCAGATGTATATCTCACTGAGAACTAGGTGAATAAGGGCCAACGAGGCCATCGGGTACAGCTTTCACTAAAACTTCTGTACTTCCGACCACTTCCAAGACACCACCTATTCCAGGGTAAACATTTTTGAAAACACAGATTTTTTGCTGCAGATTTTTTTGCTGCAATGTGTGAATAGGATTAGCCAGAATCCCATCCACTTTGCAGGTAATGTAAAACTGCTTTTTGCAATGTGGGGCCCCAACCTAAAAGGCATACATGTGTATATATTTAATTTAGATTGTATTCAATCATTTTCTAATAAATATTAGCTTCTATGCATAAAAATCTATACAGTATAGATCTGTTGCAGCAGTAGGCAGTACCATGTATCTGATCTCCAATTATGCAAAGTCATGAGAAGATGCTTTTAAAGAGCAACAACTCCAGTCTAAAAATCCTTCATCATCTTCCCAGGATAAATTGTTCAAGTGTCAGTGGGATTGAAACCTATTTTTTGCTGGCAGCCATCTACTGTATAGGATTTTTCTCATCAATCTCTGGCTACCTTTTGTATTGAGAACAGAAATATATCAATCAACAAAGGCTATCTAACCCTTGGTGCAATGAAACCCCTGCCCTAGACTCCCACAGCTCTAGAAAGGGACAGAGAAGGTAGAGATGACTACACTATGTAGTTGTAGATATTTTCAGAGATGATCTACTAGAATATTTACAATAATGTGTTCTTGGATTGGTTCTCCAAGGACTAAAAAGGCCCATTTATAAGGTCCAGCCCTGATCCAGAATGAACATTCCTAGGAGGTTGTGTTCCATATCATTACCAACTGCCACATTCATGACCACTCAGCATAGACAATGGGTGAGTTGGGAAGAACAATGCTTTTATTATTTATATTTGCAAAAAATATTCAAGTTTTAATTGTCTACAATTTTAAATATGATTATATTAGTTGAAAAACTCCTTTAGTCTAAGGTCTCAGTAGAAACAGTGGTGCGGACCCAACCAGTCAGAGACAGGGACACAAATCATGCAGCAAAAAAACAGTTTATTTAAAAAACAGCAAAATAAATAAACCTTTACGTCAGACACAGGATGAGCAAAATATAATACAGCCTTACCTTCAGGCAAAAAGGCAAAACAAAACCTGCTTGTCTGAGCGCTAACTAAACAGAAATTACTAACTGTACATGTGGCTTACTCTCAGCCATACGAATAAACCATAACAATACTGTACCGTAACACAAGGCTCTCAGTGTCAGGACAGACCACAACACTTCTCCTCCCTTTCCGCAGCGCTTTCAACAGAAAGTTCGCTGAGTTTTCCTCTGCGGACTTTCTCTTAACATTATATCTACGGGAAAGCCGCCGGCATTTCTGTAGATATAATTGACATGCTGCGATCTTTTCCGCAAAGTGGGGATGGGATTTGCATGAATCCCATCCACTTTGCCTGCACTGTACAATGCCACAATAGCGTGGGCCCCCGGCCTTAGTCTAAAGCCCTTCGCAGATGACCGTGTGCTGGATCAGTGTGCTGATCCATTAATTTCTGTGGGCCCGAGCATTTCAGTTACGTGGTCCCATGTGCGGGCCGACAGTCTGGTCCGCAAAATATGGAACAGGTCTTATTCCTGTTTTTTTTTTTGTTTTGTTTATGTAGTTTGTGAGCCCCATATAGGGATCACAATGTACATTTATTTCTTTTTTTCCTATCAGTATGTCTTTTGTAGAATGGGAGAAAGTCCACACAAACACGGGGAGAACATACAAACTCCTTGCAGATGTTGTTCCTGGTGAAATTCAAACCCAGGACTCTCGCTGCAAGGCTGCAGTGCCAACCACTGAGCCATTGAGGTCTTATTTCTGTCAAATTTTGCGGGCATGCTTCCGTGGCTCCTATTCATTGAATGAATGGGGCCATAGAAGCACGGCCGGCACATGAATCACATACATGTGTCAACCCTGCGCCGGCCGAACCGTTCATTCACAGTCGGCGTCTGGTACACAGTTATGTGTAAGTCACTTATTCTGAAGTCTAGGCACAGAAATTCAGCAGCAAGTTTTCCTAAAAGCTGCCATTGCAATAACATCCTGAATGAGATGCTTTTTGTGATGGCACAACTGCAGTAATGGCAGTAGGTAACCCATTGCCTTCAACATTTGCTTTGCAAACATTGAAACCTGGGGCCACATGGTGGCTCAGTGGTTAGCTCTGGAGTCCTGGTGTTCAAATCCCACCAAGGGCAAGAAAACCATCTGCAAGGAGTTTGTATGTTCTCCCCGTGTTTGCATGGATTTCCATCCCATATTCCAAAGACATACTGATAGGGAAAAATGTACATTGTGAGCTCTATGTGGGGCGCACAATCTACATTACAAGAAAAAAAAAAAAAAATTGAAACCTGTAGGGTAAACCTATAACCTACCATAACATGCTATGGGTTGAAAACCTCCAGCGCAGGTAATTTTGCACTGCAGGGTTTTGTTTGCAGCATGTGCATGAGATGCGGTGATATTCCATCCATTATGCTGCTATTGTATATCACTGCGGATTAGCTGCTGCGGACTTGCCAGCAACTATCCCGCTGTGTATAGTAGCAGCATCATGGATCAGATAGTGGATACCCGATGCATAATAGCAACATAACCAATGAGATCTCATCGAATCTCATCCTCATGCTGTGAGCGTGACCATATGTGGAATTCGCATGCAGAAGATTTATTGCAGAAATGTCTGGTTTGTAGAAATCCGTATGCTTGACGTCAAAATATACAACACAGCGATAAAGTTCTTTCACGTCCCATAAAAGGAATTATATCAGCTGAGACCTTGTCATATTAAGCTGTCTTGCGAAAACCTAAATTCTAGCAAACAAGTTTACCTGTCAGATCTCTGTGAACGTCAAATACGCAATCCCGCTGTTCGCTACACCTTTTTGGGCAACCGTAGAAGGACTTTCTCGGAAGTTTTTTTTTATTATTAATTCCTATTGCGGGACTTCAAGCAGAGGGAAGAGGAAACTGTAGGAGGAATAACTGATACTTTTTTCTAGGGGGTGAATTTTTCTTACCTTAGCAAAAATAAAGTCTAAATTGCCTTTCCGAACATTGGTGTGTGAATTCACGCTGGCTCCAGCAGTTCCCACAGGCAGGGGAGGGTTGCAAAATAATTGAAAGCAACTTAATTAAGATGAAAAAAAGGCAATTTTAATAAATGCAATTAGGAACACTTCACACAGATGATGTTTCAGATACCCCCTCCCAACCCTTTCACACGTGCTGCCTCTTTCATGCCGATTTATTTCATGCAGTTTGAAAACACGATATACGGGCAGTGAGCACTAAATGAGACCACAAGAGGAAACCATTCACTATTTAAGGGCTCATTTGTCCACGTTCGGCTGGATTAGCCTATTCTTATTGATAAAACTTTCATGATACCACGGCTCTGAAGTTCTTGGCTTCTAAACGAGGCAAGAAATAAATCCAAGAATTCACTCAATTAACAGCAGAATAGTTAAAGCGAGCATCAGAAAAGTTACTGACATAGTGAACTAATGCCTAGGTGGAGATTAGTCAGAATACAAGCAGGTAAATGTATATAATATATTTATGGTGGACACGTTTTATACACACGGCTTTTGGTGTCACTGGGATTGTAGTGGTTTATGCACATTTACAATGTACATATCCCAAATGTTATACGGGTGTTCGAAGCAAATTATTACAAGTGCATTGATATCAAAGAATCCATTAGAGGGTCCCTGAAAATGGAGCTGTCTGAGGTTAGAAGACTATCTTCGTTGCCAATGGGCCATGTCTGTAATGTAACCTAGACCCATTCAGTAACTGTTAGGAACCAAATACAGTATATAACGGACAGTCAGTTCAGAGCAACCAGACTACCCCGCACACCAAGGCAAAACAACACTGAGCATCCAACGCCCTCCAAATCGGAGCAGAACCAGGCCCCAGATGTCTTCGCCAGAGCTTCTGATGGTGGAGATGGACTGGTAAATTCTGGGACCCTGAACCGCAGTCGACCTGAGGGCGTCACAAGCACAGCGCACTCCACGTTATAGCGGAAGCAGAAAACCCGAAAACCAATCACCTAGGTGGGCGAAGAAACACGGTACTTAGCCAGGAGGATGGCAGAAGCACCGCAGAATAGTTGTACCAGCCCCGCGCCGACCTCTTGACCCCAGAAGTCCAGGTTCCAGTCCCAGGAGGAGACTATTGCGGAGGTTCCGGTCCCCCCCCCCCCAAACAACCCGGAAGCGCCAGACTCAGCGCAGTTAGTAGAGTGGGCCAGCAGTGGAGGCTCCAACCCGAGACCTAACAATAACTTTCCTCAACCTTGGTCAGAAGTAGGACAACGTCATTCACAATAAAGAAAAATTCCATAAGGCCACACAATGTATGTTCAAGATTGTTGTTTTAGAGATAGCCATTTGTCCTCCATCTTTGAACCCTACCCAACTCTCTGATATCCTTTTCACAATAAAGACATCAAAATTGAAGTCCATATTCGGGGCAACACGGTGGCTCAGTGGCTAGCACTGCAGCTTTGGAGTCCTGGGTTTGAATCCTGGCAGGAACAACATCTGTAAAGAGTTTGTATGTTCTCCCTGTGTTTGCGTGGATTTCCTCTCATTCTACAAAGACATACTTAAATGAAAAAAAAAAAAGTACATTGTGGGGCTCACAAAAATATTCGAGATGTGGCATTATGGATTGGTTACCAACATACCAGAAGAACCAATGAAATGACACAGATGTGAGCCCATCCTAATGGTGTTGTCTCACTATAGGCCCACAGGAAGGGGATAAGTGTCTGGTCGCTGGGGGTCCCAGTCATCACAAGAACTGGATCCCACCACAAGTTCCCCTGAGTGCTTTATATGAGTGTAGCAGTTGTGAGCAACCATAGCCACTGTTCCATTCACCTTCAGGGGACTGCCTGTGTCTGGCAGCTACCAATAAGTGAATAGAGATGTGACCATTTTACTACTCTGTCCACTTTTGGTAAGTACGTCTTCATTCTCCTGATCAGTGGACATTTCAGTGGTTGGATCTCCAGTGATCAGCCTCCTATTCCCTAACCTTTAGATATGGGATAATTGTCAGGGGTCATAACTTGAGGGGTGAAAAGGGTGCAGTCGCACTCAGGCCCAAGGGCCTTAGGGGCACCATGAGGTGTCTTTTCCCAATATGAGAAGACTCTAACTACTATAGTAACAATACATTATAGTTGGGGAACCTGGTACAGATGTTCCATTGGGGCCCAGGAGCTTCATGTTATATTATGTTTGCTGTGGGGAAAAAAATCCAACACAAATGTTGAAGGTATCCTAGAAGCAATATTTTTGGTGTAGAACACCTCCCTAATATACCATGCAATGGTGTCAGAGGTTTAACTTGAAGTTTCTGGGCCCTAATGCAAAATCTGTTTCAGATTCTCTCTTACTATGTGTGAGTTATAAAAATGGTGTCCACGTGTGGTAGGGGGGTCTTTTGGCCACTCTCAGTTACTAGGGTTCAGGTGCAATTGCTAACTCTGTAGTTCATATAGATAAACCCTTGACTGGAGCAAATATAACATTTTGCCTCTGGAAACAGCCACATATACCGTGCAAGTGTATTGCAGCCTATTGGTGTCTCATCATAGACCTGTGAAATACTGATCTGAAACACTTCAATGTGCACAAAGCCTAAACCTTTATTCTCTCTAATGCATTTACAGACAACTTTAAATCCTAGCAACCGTAAGTCCGCAATTGTGGCTGAACTCAACTATTATTTCTATTTTTTTTTTTTTTTGCTAATATTGATTTTAGTCATATTCTATAAAATGTATTAATAGAAGAAACCTAACAATTAAATTTGTGCTTCGTACTTAGAATTACCAAGACAACAAGAGATAATAAATCATATAACATAATCAACATCAGATGATTGTGAAATGGATAAATCTAATGAAATAATATTTGTACAGGAGCCAGGGCATATTATTTGAGACCATTCACACAAGAAGGGATAGACAAGGGGAAAAAAATAAGAAAAGGAAGGATTTCAGTGCACAGAACACTCTATAAGGGAGGCCCAAAGGTAAAATGTTTACATAAATATGGTAAAGAAAATTGTAAACCTAACAGGTTATTTATAAAGTCATATCTGAAAGCAAGGCATGATAAAGAGAGAAATGCTGAGTTTTGTGATATGTAACTTTACATGATTTATAGCATTATTTCTGAATAACAAAAAGAGAATCTTGACAGGACTCTTAGGGTGCATTCACACTACGTTTACAGCAGCTTATTCTGAACGTAAAACACGTTCAGAATAAGCGGCGTATAAAAGCAGCTCCATTCATTTCTATGGGAGCCGGCATACGAGCGCTCCCCATAGAAATGAATGGGCTGCTTCTTTCACTCCGAGCAGTCCCACTGAAGTGAATGGGGAGTGCCGGCGTGTACGGCTCGGCATGAGCAGAGCTTGCCGTATACGCCGGCACTTCCCATTCACTTCAGTGGGACTGCTCGCAGTGAAAGAAGCAGCCCATTCATTTCTATGGGGAGCGCTCGTATGCCGGCTCCCATAGAAATGAATGGAGCTGCTTTATACGCCGCTTATTCTGAACGTGTTTTACGTTCAGAATAAGCTGCCGTAAACGTAGTGTGAATGCACCCTTAGAGGAGACAGTGAGAGTCCTGCTGAGCACGCCCACAAGGGTTAATTGACAGCTCTCCCAGTATCAGTGCTTGTACAGAGCGGGCTGTCAATCAACCTGTATGGGTGGGGCAAGCAGATAAAGTGGGCAGAGCAGTGTGGGTCAAGGCAGGGATGCTTCACCCTGTCAGACTTACCGGTGTTAGTTATATCAGAAATCAATGGCAGTCTATTGCTGGCACACAGCACCTCCTGCAATGTACCTGAATTATCAAGAAGCAGGAGCCTCCTACACTGTAGATCATAAATTGTAAACCCTTACGGGCAGGGCCCTCTGTCCCACTCTGCCAGCTGGTCACTGTTAATATTATATTTGTTTTGTATATTTTGTGTACTGTATGTAAACCATCAAATGTACATCACCATGGAATTAATATAATAATGTACATCACCATGGAATTAATGGTGCTATATAAATTATTATTATTATTATTATTATTATTATTATTGTTATTAATAGAGATGAGCGAACACTAAAATGTTCGAGGTTCGAAATTCGATTCGAACAGCCGCTCAATGTTCGTGTGTTCGAACGGGTTTCGAACCCCATTATAGTCTATGGGGAACAGATACTCGTTAAGGGGGAAACCCAAATCCGTGTCTGGAGGGTCACCAAGTCCACTATGACACCCCAGGAAATGATGCCAACACCTCTGGAATGACACTGGGACAGCAGGGG
This sequence comes from Leptodactylus fuscus, assembly GCF_031893055.1. Classification (NCBI taxonomy): domain Eukaryota; kingdom Metazoa; phylum Chordata; class Amphibia; order Anura; family Leptodactylidae; genus Leptodactylus; species Leptodactylus fuscus. The sequence continues at coordinate 51,287,568 of NC_134269.1, forward strand.
AAGCATGTCTGGGGGCATCTAACACACCAAAGACCCTCTATTACCCCAACATCACAGCCTAACAACTACACACTTTACACACTCAATACCACCTCTCTGACAGTAGGAAAACACCTTGAAACATGTGTATTTGGCACTTGCAGTGAGGAGAGCTTGTCACCAGCAGTGAATTTGGCCCTTGTAGTAAGTTGAGGTTGGCACCAACATTTGTTTTGAAAATCAGGGTGGATTGAGCCTCTAACCAGCAGAGTTTGGGCAAATTCATGGTGGAGGGAGCCTCTAAAAACCCCAGTTTGGACCAATTCATGGTGGAGGGAGCCTCTAAAAACCCCAGTTTGGACCAATTCATGGTGGAGGGAGCCTCTAAAAACCCCAGTTTGGACCAATTCATGGTGGAGGGAGCCTCTAACCAGCCCAGTTTGGGCAAATTCATGGTGGAGGGAGCCTCTAAAAAACCCAGTTTGGACCAATTCATGGTGGAGGGAGCCTCTAACCAGCCCAGTTTGGGCAAATTCATGGTGGAGGGAGCCTCTAACCAGCCCAGTTTGGACCAATTAATGGTGGAGGGAGCCTCTAACCAGCCCAGTTTGGACCAATTAATGGTGGAGGGAGCCTCTAACCACCCCAGTTTGGACCAATTCATGGTGGAGGGAGCCTCTAACCAGCCCAGTTTGGGCAAATTCATGGTGGAGGGAGCCTCTAACCAGCCCAGTTTGGACCAATTAATGGTGGAGGGAGCCTCTAACCACCCCAGTTTGGACCAATTCATGGTGGAGGGAGCCTCTAAACAGCCAAGTTTGGACCAATTCATGGTGAAGGGAGCCTCTAAAAACCCGTTTGGACCAATTCATGGTGGAGGGAGCCTCTAACCAGCCCAGTTTGGGCAAATTCATGGTGGAGGGAGCCTCTAAACAGCCCAGTTTGGGCAAATTCATGGTGGAGGGAGCCTCTAACCAGCCCAGTTTGGACCAATTAATGGTGGAGGGAGCCTCTAACCACCCCAGTTTGGACCAATTCATGGTGGAGGGAGCCTCTAAACAGCCAAGTTTGGACCAATTCATGGTGAAGGGAGCCTCTAAAAACCCGTTTGGACCAATTCATGGTGGAGGGAGCCTCTAACCAGCCCAGTTTGGGCAAATTCATGGTGGAGGGAGCCTCTAAACAGCCCAGTTTGGGCAAATTCATGGTGGAGGGAGCCTCTAACCAGCCCAGTTTGGACCAATTAATGGTGGAGGGAGCCTCTAACCAGCCCAGTTTGGACCAATTCATGGTGGAGGGAGCCTCTAAACAGCCAAGTTTTGGGAAATTCATGGTGGAGGGAGCCTCTAACCAGCCCAGTTTGGACCAATTCATGGTGGAGGGAGCCTCTAAAAACCCCAGTTTGGACCAATTCATGGTGGAGGGAGCCTCTAAAAACCCCAGTTTGGACCAATTCATGGTGGAGGGAGCCTCTAACCAGCCCAGTTTGGGCAAATTCATGGTGGAGGGAGCCTCTAAAAAACCCAGTTTGGACCAATTCATGGTGGAGGGAGCCTCTAACCAGCCCAGTTTGGGCAAATTCATGGTGGAGGGAGCCTCTAACCAGCCCAGTTTGGACCAATTAATGGTGGAGGGAGCCTCTAACCAGCCCAGTTTGGACCAATTAATGGTGGAGGGAGCCTCTAACCACCCCAGTTTGGACCAATTCATGGTGGAGGGAGCCTCTAACCAGCCCAGTTTGGGCAAATTCATGGTGGAGGGAGCCTCTAACCAGCCCAGTTTGGACCAATTAATGGTGGAGGGAGCCTCTAACCACCCCAGTTTGGACCAATTCATGGTGGAGGGAGCCTCTAAACAGCCAAGTTTGGACCAATTCATGGTGAAGGGAGCCTCTAAAAACCCGTTTGGACCAATTCATGGTGGAGGGAGCCTCTAACCAGCCCAGTTTGGGCAAATTCATGGTGGAGGGAGCCTCTAAACAGCCCAGTTTGGGCAAATTCATGGTGGAGGGAGCCTCTAACCAGCCCAGTTTGGACCAATTAATGGTGGAGGGAGCCTCTAACCACCCCAGTTTGGACCAATTCATGGTGGAGGGAGCCTCTAAACAGCCAAGTTTGGACCAATTCATGGTGAAGGGAGCCTCTAAAAACCCGTTTGGACCAATTCATGGTGGAGGGAGCCTCTAACCAGCCCAGTTTGGGCAAATTCATGGTGGAGGGAGCCTCTAAACAGCCCAGTTTGGGCAAATTCATGGTGGAGGGAGCCTCTAACCAGCCCAGTTTGGACCAATTAATGGTGGAGGGAGCCTCTAACCAGCCCAGTTTGGACCAATTCATGGTGGAGGGAGCCTCTAAACAGCCAAGTTTTGGGAAATTCATGGTGGAGGGAGCCTCTAACCAGCCCAGTTTGGACCAATTCATGGTGGAGGGAGCCTCTAAAAAACCCAGTTTGGACCAATTCATGGTGGAGGGAGCCTCTAAACAGCCCAGTTTGGGCAAATTCATGGTGGAGGGAGCCTCTAACCAGCCCAGTTTGGACCAATTAATGGTGGAGGGAGCCTCTAAACAGCCCAGTTTGGGCAAATTCATGGTGGAGGGAGCCTCTAAACAGCCCAGTTTGGGCAAATTCATGGTGGAGGGAGCCTCTAACCAGCCCAGTTTGGACCAATTAATGGTGGAGGGAGCCTCTAAACAGCCCAGTTTGGGCAAATTCATGGTGGAGGGAGCCTCTAACCAGCCCAGTTTGGGCAAATTCATGGTGGAGGGAGCCTCTAACCAGCCCAGTTTGGACCAATTAATGGTGGAGGGAGCCTCTAACCAGCCCAGTTTGGACCAATTCATGGTGGAGGGAGCCTCTAAACAGCCAAGTTTTGGGAAATTCATGGTGGAGGGAGCCTCTAACCAGCCCAGTTTGGACCAATTCATGGTGGAGGGAGCCTCTAAAAAACCCAGTTTGGACCAATTCATGGTGGAGGGAGCCTCTAAACAGCCCAGTTTGGGCAAATTCATGGTGGAGGGAGCCTCTAAACAGCCCAGTTTGGGCAAATTCATGGTGGAGGGAGCCTCTAACCAGCCCAGTTTGGACCAATTAATGGTGGAGGGAGCCTCTAACCAGCCCAGTTTGGACCAATTCATGGTGGAGGGAGCCTCTAAACAGCCAAGTTTTGGGAAATTCATGGTGGAGGGAGCCTCTAACCAGCCCAGTTTGGACCAATTCATGGTGGAGGGAGCCTCTAAAAAACCCAGTTTGGACCAATTCATGGTGGAGGGAGCCTCTAAACAGCCCAGTTTGGGCAAATTCATGGTGGAGGGAGCCTCTAACCAGCCCAGTTTGGACCAATTAATGGTGGAGGGAGCCTCTAAACAGCCCAGTTTGGGCAAATTCATGGTGGAGGGAGCCTCTAAACAGCCCAGTTTGGGCAAATTCATGGTGGAGGGAGCCTCTAACCAGCCCAGTTTGGACCAATTAATGGTGGAGGGAGCCTCTAAACAGCCCAGTTTGGGCAAATTCATGGTGGAGGGAGCCTCTAACCAGCCCAGTTTGGGCAAATTCATGGTGGAGGGAGCCTCTAACCAGCCCAGTTTGGACCAATTAATGGTGGAGGGAGCCTCTAACCAGCCCAGTTTGGACCAATTCATGGTGGAGGGAGCCTCTAAACAGCCAAGTTTTGGGAAATTCATGGTGGAGGGAGCCTCTAACCAGCCCAGTTTGGACCAATTCATGGTGGAGGGAGCCTCTAAAAAACCCAGTTTGGACCAATTCATGGTGGAGGGAGCCTCTAAACAGCCCAGTTTGGGCAAATTCATGGTGGAGGGAGCCTCTAACCAGCCCAGTTTGGACCAATTCATGGTGGAGGGAGCCTCTAAACAGCCCAGTTTGGGCAAATTCATGGTGGAGGGAGCCTCTAACCAGCCCAGTTTGGACCAATTCATGGTGGAGGGAGCCTCTAACCAGCCCAGTTTGGGCAAATTCATGGTGGAGGGAGCCTCTAACCAGCCCAGTTTGGACCAATTAATGGTGGAGGGAGCCTCTAACCAGCCCAGTTTGGACCAATTCATGGTGGAGGGAGCCTCTAACCAGCCCAGTTTGGACCAATTAATGGTGGAGGGAGCCTCTAAACAGCCAAGTTTTGGGAAATTCATGGTGGAGGGAGCCTCTAACCAGCCCAGTTTGGACCAATTCATGGTGGAGGGAGCCTCTAAAAAACCCAGTTTGGACCAATTCATGGTGGAGGGAGCCTCTAATTAGCCCAGTTTGGACCAATTAATTGTGGAGGGAGCCTCTAACCAGCCCAGTTTGGACCAATTAATGGTGGAGGGAGCCTCTAACCAGCCCAGTTTGGACCAATTCATGGTGGAGGGAGCCTCTAAACAGCCCAGTTTGGGCAAATTCATGGTGGAAGGAGCCTCTAACCAGCAGAGTTGTGGGAAAGCAGGGTGGAGGGAGCCTCTAACCAGCAGAGTTGGTGGAAATCAGGGTGGAGGGAGCCTCTAACCAGCAGAGTTGGGGGAAATCATGTTGGAGGGAGCCTAGTATTAGCAGAATTGTGCAACGCTTATGGTGGATGAGTATGAGGATGCGGAGGAATTGGAGAGGTTGAGTACAGACATGGAGTTTCATGTTGGGGTGCTTTACACAGGTGGGCACAAAAATGACGGCTCTACCCAGTGGTGGTTCATTTTTATCAAAGTGAGCCGGTCGGCACTCTCAGCTGACAGACGGGTGCGCTTGTCAGTGATGATGCCACCGGCTGCACTGAACACCCTCTCAGATAGGACGCTGGCGGCAGGACAGGACAGCACCTCCAAGGCATATAGGGCAAGTTCAAGCCACAGGTCCAGCTTCGACACCCAATACGTGTAGGGCGCAGAGGGGTCGGAGAGGACAGGGCTGTGGTCGGAAAGGTATTCCCGCAACATGCGCCTATACTTCTCACGCCTGGTGACACTAGGACCCTCCGTGGCGGCACTTTGGCGAGGGGGTGCCATCAAGGTGTCCCAGACCTTAGACAGTGTGCCCCTCGTTTGTGTGGACCGGTGAGAACTTGGTTGCCTACTGGAGGAACTGCCCTCCCTGCCGCCACTGTCACATGCTGGAAACATCTCCATCATATTCTGCACCAATTGCCTGTGGCAAGCATTGATGCGATTGGCCCTCCCCTCTACCGGAATAAAAGACGAGATGTTGTTTTTATACCGGGGGTCAAGGATAGCAAAGATCCAGTACTGGTTGTCCTCCATGATTTTGACAATACGCTTGTCGGTTGTAAAGCACCCCAACATGAACTCAGCCATGTCTGCCACAGTGTTAGTTGGCATGACTCCTCTGGCCCCACCGGAAAGTTCAATCTCCATTTCCTCCTCATCCTCCATGTCTACCCATCCGCGCTGCAACAATGGGACGATTCGAAGTTGCCCGGAAGCCTCCTGTATCACCATCACATCATCGGACAACTCTTCTTCCTCCTCCTCCTCCTCCTCCTCCTCCTCCATTAAACGCAGTGAAGCGGACAGATGTGTGGACCTACTCTCCAGCTGTGACGGATCGGATGCTATCCCTAACTCCTCTGTGTGATCTGAGTTATCCCTGATGTCAATCAGGGATTCTCTCAGAACACACAAGAGCGGGATTGTAAGGCTCACCATCGCATCCTCAGAGCTCACCCTCCTTGTGGACTCCTCAAAGACCCGTAGGATGTCACAAAGGTCTCTCATCCATGGCCACTCATGGATGTGAAACTGAGGCAGCTGACTTTGTGGCACCCTAGGGTTTTGTAGCTGGTATTCCATCAAAGGTCTCTGCTGCTCAACCACTCTATTCAACATCTGAAACGTTGAGTTCCAGCGTGTGGGGACGTCGCACAAAAGCCGGTGTTGTGGCACATGCAGGCGTTGCTGGAGAGATTTTAAGCTAGCAGCGGCTACTGTCGACTTGCGAAAGTGGGCGCACATGCGCCGCACTTTCACCAGTAGCTCTGGAACATTGGGGTAGCTCTTTAGGAAACGTTGCACCACTAGGTTGAAGACGTGGGCCAGGCATGGAACATGTTGGAGTCCGGCAAGCTCCAGAGCTGCTACCAGGTTCCGGCCGTTATCACAAACGACCATGCCTGGGCCCAGGTGCAGCGGCTCAAACCATATTGCCGTCTCATCGAGGAGGGCATCCCTCACCTCGGAGGCAGTGTGCTGTCTGTCCCCCAAGCTGATCAGCTTCAGCACAGCCTGCTGACGTCTACCAACGCCAGTGCTGCAACGTTTCCAACTCGTAGCTGGGGTCAATCTAACAGCGGAGGAGGAGGCGGTGGCGGAGGAGGAGGCGGTGGCGGAGGAGGAGGCGGTAGAGGAGGAGGAGGAGGGGGGTGTTCTTCTCGTGTCCCTGCCAGGAATGTTAGGCGGGGAGACGAGGTACACCGGGCCAGTTTGGGAAGCAGTCCCAGCCTCAACTACATTCACCCAGTGTGCCGTCAGTGAAATGTAGCGTCCCTGTCCGCATGCACTTGTCCACGCGTCGGTGGTCAAGTGGACCTTTGTGCAAAGCGCGGAACTAAGGGCCCGCCTGATGTTGAGTGACACGTGCTGGTGCAAGGCGGGGACGGCACACCGGGAGAAGTAGTGACGGCTAGGGACGGCATAGCGAGGTGCCGCAGTTGCCATCAGGTCCAGGAAGGCGGGAGTTTCAACAAGCCGGAACGCCAACATCTCCTGGGCCAGCAGTTTAGCGATGTTGGCGTTCAAGGCTTGCGCGTGTGGGTGGTTAGCAGTGTATTTCTGCCGCCGCTCCAATGTCTGAGAGATGGTGGGTTGTTGTAAAGAAACGCCTGATGGTGCCTTTGATGGTGCAGGAGAAGGAGATAAGACAGGACCAGGGGAGGATGAGGTAGAAGTCAACAAAGTGGCGGAGGCAGATGAAGTGGTGTCCTGGCTCGTCCTCTGGAGTGCATCGCCAGCACAGTCAGCAGTGGCAGTGGCAGAGGCAGAGGCAGAGGCAGTGGCAGTGGCGTGAACGGCAGGCGGCCTTTGTCCTGCCGTTGCTGCCTGCCACTGATTCCAGTGCTTGGATTCCAAATGACGGCGCATTGAAGTGGTGGACAGGTTGCTCTTCTCAGAGCCCCTAATCAATTTCGAGAGGCAAATTGTGCAGACAACACTATATCTGTCCTCGGCGCATTCCTTGAAAAAACTCCACACCTTCGAGAAACGTGCCCTCGAGGTGGGAGTTTTTCGGGGCTGGGTACGAACTGGAACATCTTGGGAGATTCCGGGTGTGGCCTGGCTTCGCCTAAGCTGCTGACCTCTGCCTCTGCCTCTAGCTACCCTTTTTGGTGCTGCACCTGCCTCAACATCCACACTACTTTCCCCGCTTGACATCCCCCCTGTCCAGGTCGGGTCAGTGTCCTCATCATCCACCACTTCCTCTTCCAACTCCTGTCTCATCTCCTCCTCCCGCACAATGCGCCAGTCAACTGGATGCCCTGACGGCAACTGCGTCACATCATCGTCGATGAGGGTGGGTTGCTGGTCATCCACCACCAAATCGAACGGAGATGGAGGAGACTCTAGTGTTTGAGCATCTGGACACAGATGCTCCTCTGTTAGGTTCGTGGAATCGTGACGTGGAGAGGCAGGTTGAGGGACAATGAAAGGAGCGGAGAACAGCTCTGGGGAGCAGGGACAGTTTGGGTTATTGTTCTGTAAAGCTTCGGAATTTTGGGAGGAAGGAAGACAAGACTGTTGGGTAATAGGAGGAGAGGAGGCAGAGTCTGACTGGCTGCTGGACAATGTGCTGTAAGCGTTCTCTGACAGCCATTGCAAGACCTGTTCCTGGTTCTCGGGCCTACTAAGGTTTGTACCCTGCAGTTTAGTTAATGTGGCAAGCAACCCTGGCACTGTGGAGTGGCGCAATGCTTGCTGCCCCACAGGAGTAGGCACGGGACGCCCTGTGGCTTCACTGCTACCTTGCTCCCCAGAACCATTCCCCCGACCTCGCCCACGGCCTCGTCCACGTCCCTTTCCGGGAGCCTTGCGCATTTTGAATTCCTAGTTAGAAATTGGCACTGTATACCAGTAGTAAAAATTGTGGGTGCACGTAACCCCAATATATTCTTTGAATTCCCAGTCAGACACTGGCACTATATGGCAGTAGCAAGAAATGAGGGTATTTGTATTCCCAATATATTCTTTGAATTCCCAGTCAGACAATGGCACTGTATACCAGTAGTAAAAATTGTGGGTGCACGTAACCCCAATATATTCTTTGAATTACCAGTCAGAAACTGGCACTATATGGCAGTAGCAAGAAATGAGGGTATTTATAACCCCAATATATTCTTTGAATTCCCAGTCAGACAATGGCACTGTATACCAGTAGTAAAAATTGTGGGTGCACGTAACCCCAATATATTCTTTGAATTCCCAGTCAGACACTGGCACTATATGGCAGTAGCAAGAAATGAGGGTATTTGTATTCCCAATATATTCTTTGAATTCCCAGTCAGACAATGGCACTGTATACCAGTAGTAAAAATTGTGGGTGCACGTAACCCCAATATATTCTTTGAATTCCCAGTCAGAAACTGGCACTATATGGCAGTAGCAAGAAATGAGGGTATTTGTATTCCCAATATATTCTTTGAATTCCCAGTCAGACAATGGCACTGTATACCAGTAGTAAAAATTGTGGGTGCACGTAACCCCAATATATTCTTTGAATTACCAGTCAGAAACTGGCACTATATGGCAGTAGCAAGAAATGAGGGTATTTGTATTCCCAATATACTCTTTGAATTCCCAGTCAGACAATGGCACTGTATACCAGTAGTAAAAATTGTGGGTGCACGTAACCCCAATATATTCTTTGAATTACCAGTCAGAAACTGGCACTATATGGCAGTAGCAAGAAATGAGGGTATTTGTATTCCCAATATACTCTTTGAATTCCCAGTCAGACAATGGCACTGTATACCAGTAGTAAAAATTGTGGGTGCACGTAACCCCAATATATTCTTTGAATTACCAGTCAGAAACTGGCACTATATGGCAGTAGCAAGAAATGAGGGTATTTATAACCCCAATATATTCTTTGAATTCCCAGTCAGACAATGGCACTGTATACCAGTAGTAAAAATTGTGGGTGCACGTAACCCCAATATATTCTTTGAATTCCCAGTCAGACACTGGCACTATATGGCAGTAGCAAGAAATGAGGGTATTTGTATTCCCAATATATTCTTTGAATTCCCAGTCAGACAATGGCACTGTATACCAGTAGTAAAAATTGTGGGTGCACGTAACCCCAATATATTCTTTGAATTACCAGTCAGAAACTGGCACTATATGGCAGTAGCAAGAAATGAGGGTATTTGTATTCCCAATATACTCTTTGAATTCCCAGTCAGACAATGGCACTGTATACCAGTAGTAAAAATTGTGGGTGCACGTAACCCCAATATATTCTTTGAATTACCAGTCAGAAACTGGCACTATATGGCAGTAGCAAGAAATGAGGGTATTTGTATTCCCAATATACTCTTTGAATTCCCAGTCAGACAATGGCACTGTATACCAGTAGTAAAAATTGTGGGTGCACGTAACCCCAATATATTCTTTGAATTACCAGTCAGAAACTGGCACTATATGGCAGTAGCAAGAAATGAGGGTATTTATAACCCCAATATATTCTTTGAATTCCCAGTCAGACAATGGCACTGTATACCAGTAGTAAAAATTGTGGGTGCACGTAACCCCAATATATTCTTTGAATTCCCAGTCAGACACTGGCACTATATGGCAGTAGCAAGAAATGAGGGTATTTGTATTCCCAATATATTCTTTGAATTCCCAGTCAGACACTGGCACTATATGGCAGTAGCAAGAAATGAGGGTATTTGTATTCTCAATATATTCTTTGAATTCCCAGTCAGACAATGGCACTGTATACCAGTAGTAAAAATTGTGGGTGCACGTAACCCCAATATATTCTTTGAATTCCCAGTCAGACACTGGCACTATATGGCAGTAGCAAGAAATGAGGGTATTTGTATTCCCAATATATTCTTTGAATTCCCAGTCAGACAATGGCACTGTATACCAGTAGTAAAAATTGTGGGTGCACGTAACCCCAATATATTCTTTGAATTCCCAGTCAGACACTGGCACTATATGGCAGTAGCAAGAAATGAGGGTATTTGTATTCCCAATATATTCTTTGAATTCCCAGTCAGACAATGGCACTGTATACCAGTAGTAAAAATTGTGGGTGCACGTAACCCCAATATATTCTTTGAATTACCAGTCAGAAACTGGCACTATATGGCAGTAGCAAGAAATGAGGGTATTTGTATTCCCAATATACTCTTTGAATTCCCAGTCAGACAATGGCACTGTATACCAGTAGTAAAAATTGTGGGTGCACGTAACCCCAATATATTCTTTGAATTACCAGTCAGAAACTGGCACTATATGGCAGTAGCAAGAAATGAGGGTATTTGTATTCCCAATATATTCTTTGAATTCCCAGTCAGACAATGGCACTGTATACCAGTAGTAAAAATTGTGGGTGTATATAGCCCCAATTCTATTGCTAGGGGACTTGCAGGGTATTTCTGGGGTGAAGGTGGGGGGGCACACCGTTGGAACGGGTATCGGGGTATATATCGGGTATACGGGAATACACTGACAGTGTATTCCATTCAGGATCCTGGGAAAGCTGGGTTGCGGCGATTGAGCCCGTCAGTGCCACGTTACACTGACAAGCTTCTCCCTGGAATTTAGCTCTTACAAGAGCTGTTGGTTGTCTTCTCCTTCCTATCCTAGCCTGTCCCTGCCTACCCAGAATCTAAGCCCTAGCTAGCTGGACGGAAACCTCCGTCCTCGGTGAATTGCAAGCTCAGAATGACGCGAAGCTGGGCGTCGCTGTTCTTTTAAATTAGAGGTCACATGTTTTCGGCAGCCAATGGGTTTTGCCTACTTTTTTCAACGTCACCGGTGTCGTAGTTCCTGTCCCACCTACCCTGCGCTGTTATTGGAGCAAAAAAGGCGCCAGGGAAGGTGGGAGGGGAATCGAGTAATGGCGCACTTTACCACGCGGTGTTCGATTCGATTCGAACATGCCGAACAGCCTAATATCCGATCGAACATGAGTTCGATAGAACACTGTTCGCTCATCTCTAGTTATTAATAATAATAATTAATTAATAATAATATATAAATAATATATATAAATATATTATATATAATAATAATATATTATTATTATTAATAATAATGATGATGATAATCATAATAATAATATTGTGCAGTTGTTTTAGTGAATTCAAAATATGCTTTTCATATAATTCTGACTTTAACACAGTATTTGGTGAAATATTATAATATCTGTGTCCACAGCCTATAAGAATCTATGTTAATCTAAGAGATTTCTACAACGCCATATACACAGTGATTTCCCATAAGGAAGCATTTGTATTACTGACAGTAGATTCTTTTATCATTGTGTCATTGTAAACATTACCAGAGTTATACCTTGTAGGTCACCTTGCAGAATTGTGTACAATACAAGGCCCTCCATGTAATATATACCATATATAATACTAGTGTCGTGTAGGCCCCCTCTGGTTTCATCCGCACTACAATGGAGTAATGGAGGGAATTAGACTTTGCAAACCAAGTTCTAGAATTATACCCATAAAGCTATTTATACAGTATTACTTCATTAGCTAAACACATTAAATCTAATGACAGTTCTGCCACAAGATAACACGGAGTCCCCCTTGCACAGTAGTATTTACCATAATAATCCCTGCCTTGTCAATATATATGATGTGTACGGCTCTTAGGTTATGTTTCTATTCCCCTATCCCTTTTTCTAAGGATAACATTTGTACAGCTAGAAGGTATAGATGATGTAGGCGGGCTGTATATTATATTATATTGATTGTATTAGCAGTGTCAGCTGCAGTATGTGTCTGTGGATCAGCAGTAGGTGTACATCCTGTGTATGAGCAATGATTGCCATGTAATTGCCCCCCTGGAGGTTGCTCCCAATGCACTTAGAAATAAACACTTGTATATTAATCCGTCTCGCCTGCCAGATCGGCTTTTTGGCAGATGTTGTGAAACAAGCAGGATGTACAAAGAACATTCTTAAAATGTGTTGGAGTCTATGAGATGGGTCTGAATGGGGAGCAGGTCCTGACATTATCTCTTCTAATTAAAGCCCAGCACCACTGCCAGGGAGACCTGCTAAATCATGGCCATTATGAAGATGCTTCTTAACATCGGAGGAATTCTGCATTAGTTCCTCTGCAAACAGACTTTGCAAGGACTGCAGAGCATTCGAGAGGGAAAGGCTTTTAGCTTAATTGAACTGCAAGAATTGAAAACGGCATCTCATTTGTCAACTTTCACTGGCTTTCCTTCAGTCTGGGTTAATTGTATCCTCCCCCCTTCCCTAAACCCAATAAGAACTGAAGCAAGGGGTGGATGAGATGAGCAGAAAGTCATTTTATTGAGAGACCCTTGGAAGGGGACATGAGGTGCCAAGACATGGTTTGCCATCGCTGCCAATGATTTTGTTATTTTTGGTAACGTTTCCTGGCTTCCAGTCAATGCTAAAAATACAGTTGTCAAATACAGGTAGATATATATGGTCGAAGAAGTGGGAGAATTGAAATGAAGCTGTGGTGCAGAGCTACCTGACCTGCATTTCACCTGCCTGCACGTCTCGAGGAGGAGGTGGGCAATCCTGAAATCACCCTTACCCAAGTACCAAGGCCAATCAGCATGTGTAGATGAGTAGGTGGTACTTGAGTCGGTGCAATCTCACCCAATTAGTCTCTATTTTAGGTATGTTAACATTATTATATTAACATATAAATAGAATATGTCCACAATACTCTGTAGCATTTAAAGGCATTCTATGTCACACATGTCTGAATAGCCTATAAAAAGGACATTCTACTACTACCTTTACTTTTTCAGTTGTTGCCGCTGTTTCTTTATAAACCGCTTTATTTCTTTATGCAAATTAACCCCACAAAGCACCCTGGGCGTATCCCAGGGCCTCTGAGCAACCCCACATCATACCTTTAAGAGTAAGTTCACACGGAGATTTTTGGTCCGGAACCTGAGGCGGAAGCTGTCTCAGGTTCCGGACCGAAAACTGGGTAGCCGCGACTGAAAGCCAGTGCACTGCACAGGCATCCAGCCGCGCACTCCTCTCCGGATTAGGCGCAATGAATGGGCCTAGTCCGGAGGAAAGAATGTCTTCAGGTCGAATCGCGAGGTGACTTGGCCTGAAGAATGACCACTTCACTTCTTTTTTCCAGGAGCCGGAAGAAACGGCTCCCAGAAAAAACTCCTGAGCGGCTTGATTTCAATGGGAGCCGTCTCTTTGGTCAGGATTTTGAGGCGGGTACGGCCTCAAAATCCTGACCAAAAAACTACGTGTGAACTTACCCTAATACCGACCCTCCACTGCTTGTGCTTCGCCTCTCCTCCTCCTCCTATTGTGCCGTGCATGTTCAAGCGGCCATTTTGTTGTAATCAACTACATGACGCTCGGACATACTGAGAATACTGTCGTGTATTTGACTACACCAAAATGGCCGCTTGGACATGTGCAGTACCACTCTGACTGGAGCATAACTGTGCATGCCCAAGTTTTGAACTCGAACAGCGCGATCTCAGGCAAAAGTGTGGCACAATATCCAGGGGGAGGAGGAGGAGGGCAGACGAAGCATAAGCAGTGGAGGGGCCGGATTAAAGGTATGACGTGGGGGGTGCACAGAGAAATAAAGAGGTTTATAAAGAAACGTGAGGGACAACTGAAAGACTAAAGGTAGTAGTAGAATATACTTTTTAAAGGCTATTCAGTCATGTGTTTGGCTCAAAAGCACTTATCCCAATGATAGACTCCCTTTAAGAAGATAAGATACCTTAAGACACCAATTATTATTATTATTTATTATTATTATTTATTTATATAGCACCATTTAATTCCACCAATAATTCAGTATCCACATAAACAGCTGACTAACCTAGCAGAGCAATGTCAGATCATAAAATATGTAAAACAGTAAACTTTACTATTATGATTTAAATTTTGTTGGAATATGCAATGCACCCCTGTTACATGAAATGTCAATGTGAGGTCAACAAGAAGAACCATATAAATGGACAAGGTCACAAGGACAGAACTCCGAGGTGACTAATAATTCATAGTACAGGATACATTATAGATTTAGATTCCACCAGCACACACTCCCACTTTGCTTATACAATGCCAAGCACGGCGCCCCCTCCAAAATATAGTAATACTGTTTACCTCCTCTGCATTTCTTTGCCTCGATCTTCCTCAGATATAAGAAGCTCTTCTTGACCTCTCCGGAGGTTACCTCAGAAGGGGCAATGTTACTGACACATTCTGACATACAAAATATGTTAATTATTCAAAATCCTCGAAACTCCATTGACGTTTATTAGAATACAGAGCTGTAAATAATACAGAAATACATAAAAAATGGATACAAAAGAACATTTACTAAGGGATACCCAGACAAAAAAGGGAATTATTTCTTTAAAAAAAAAAAAAAGGAGTGGAGTAGAAATGTATTGTATATTGTGCGGGTTAGTGAATTATATATAGTGTGCTGTCTGCGGCCTGTGTAGGCTATAAATTATGGTAAAGTGAACTATGGATTTTGCAAATTGGCTTAATCCTATAGTGCTTCATAAAGTAGCCGGTTTAGGAACTTCAAATGTAGGACTATATCATAATGGATGTATTAATGTAGGGCTATATTGTATATTAATGTGGATTTCTGGGCACAACAAGTTACCCCCATCAACAGGATAGGGGGCAACTTGCAAATCTGTGGATAGGCCTAGTTATGGGTCAATGGCAATGTGGCTGCCTTTATATATTGGCACATGGATTTATTTAGCAAATTTTAATGGAATCTGTGCAAAAAAAAAAATGATATCATGCTCTAATTCATGTGGATTTATGCAGGTCTTCTCACCTAGAACCAGTGGCGTAACTAGGAACGGCGGGGCCATGTGGCAAACTTTTGACATAAGGCCCCTCCTGACCGATGCCCGCCGAAGACGCCGACTGCCCCCACACACACACACACATTCCTGCACTCTCTATTATTCCTCATAGTGGCCCCTGTACACAGTATTATGCCCCATAGTGGCCCCTGCACACAGTATTATGCCCCACTGTGGACACCCATGAACAATTATTATACTCTAGGGTCTTTTCAGACCCCAGAGTATAATAGTCAGAGACCGAGATATAAACATAAAAAACACTGTTACTCACCTATCCCCGGCTCCGCTGCAGTCCTCGGTAGTGTTGGCCATCTTTAATGACGTGAGGGACGTCACATGACCTGGGACATCACATGACCGGGACCTGCGTCCTGGGTCATGTGACGTCAGGGAGCGTCCAAAAGTAGGCCCGAACCTGCCTGGAGCGCGGAAAGGTAAGTAACATGATTTTTTTATGTTCCCTTACTTCCCCTGGACCTCCGATCATTATACTCGGGGGTCTGAAAAGACCCCCGAATATAATAATGATGTTTGTGGGGCCCACGGCATCACTTACCAGGGCCCCTGGCATCACTGCCAGGATTGGTAAGAAAATAGGGCCCGTTACCAGCTGGAGTAACTCCAGCCGGTAACGGCCTATTCAGAAAAGAAAAAAACGCAGTGGTAATGGCTATCGCTGGGCCCCTAATGTCCCGGGCTCTGTGGCAGCCGCTACCCCTGCTACCCCAGTAGTTACGAACCCCCACGCAGTCAAACACAGAGTACTGCTAGTTCTGTATTCCATATTACTATACATGCTTATACTGTAACTCCAATAAGAAAATGACTCTGTATTTTACATTTTCTGAATTTCCAGCCCATGCTTTTCTGGCCCTGAGCAATTCTTAGCGCTTTCCCACTGATCCTGGCTCGAATGTTGCACTTTTCAGCAGGTTCATTCTGTCTCTCAATTAAATTTGGAAAAGTTGACGGGTTTATAGGAAAAAAAAAACGGAGCCAGTGAGGGGAAGGTGGAAAACTCTCTGGACCAACACATTTTCTGGTGAATTATAAAGGTCAATACCCTGTATGAGGAGTTACTGGCTGTGCGAGCCACTATTACATTAGCTACTTAATTTTTCTAATTTTCAATAAACCTTCTACTGTATCGGAACATTAACTTAATTGTACATAGTGATGAAAGAATATAGATCATTTTTTTTCTAAAGTCTGAATAAATCTTGAATTGAAGATCTTTGTCGTGGATGGTCTGATATGTTTAATGGTAAAAAGGGCTATGCAGGGCTTCATGCAATAGGGTTAACATGATAGCCAAGTGACAGCCAATGATTATTTTAAGTGAGCAGCTGTCATCTGACAGCCTTTCCTTACTGAGCCAATCTGTCTCTGGATATACACTATATACTGTATATATATATATATATATATATATATATATATATATATATATATATACTGTAAGACAGGGATTGCCGAACCAAAGATATCAGAGCCAAATAAGCAACTGATGACGGGATGAACATTTTGACAGTTTTGCTTTGTCCCACCAATTTTACCAAGCTTACAAAATGCTACAGATCTCTGACAACAAACAGCGGGTTGTGATAAATGTGACTTCGTTCACATGATGTCAAGGCAAACTCATTGCCATAAGTGCATACAAATAACCCAGCATGTATATATCTAGATATCGATAGCACAGTGTTGTATTGGAAAATCAGAAAAGAAGAATGAGCGCTTTCATGGCACATTTACATGTATGGAGAAAATGATGATATAACTTGCTTTGTAGGAAATTGTATATATACAGTTAGGGCCAGAAATATTTGGACAGTGACACAAGTTTTGTTATTTTAACTGTTTACTAAAACATGTTCAGAAATACAATTATATCTATAATATGGGCTGAAAGTGCACACTCCCAGCTGCAATATGAGAGTTTCCACATCCAAATCGGAGAAAGGGTTTAGGAATAATAGCTCTGTAATGCATAGCCTCCTCTTTTTCAAGGGACCAAAAGTAATTGGACAATGGACTCTAAGGGCTGCAATGAACTCTGAAGGTGTCTCCCTCGTAAACCTGTAATCAATGAAGTAGTTAAAAGGTCTGGGGTTGATTCCAGGTGTGTGGTTTTGCATTTGGAAGCTGTTGCTGTGACCAGACAACATGCGGTCAAAGGAACTCTCAATTGAGGTGAAGCAGAACATCCTGAGGCTGAAAAAAAAGAAAAAATCCATCAGAGAGATAGCAGACATGCTTGGAGTATCAAAATTAACTGTCGGGTACATTCTAAGAAAAAAGGAATTGACTGGTGAGCTTGGGAACTCAAAAAGGCCTGGGCGTCCACGGATGACAACAGTGGTGGATGATCGCCGCATACTTTCTTTGGTCAAGAAGAACCCGTTCATAACATCAACTGAAGTCCAGAACACTCTCAGTGAAGTAGATGTATCTGTCTCTAAGTCAACAGAAAAGAGAAGACTCCATGAAAGTATATACAAAGGGTTCACATCTAGATGCAAACCATTCATCAATTCCAAAAATAGACAGGCCAGAGTTAAATTTGCTGAAAAACACCTCAAGAAGCCAGCTCAGTTCTGGAAAAGTATTCTATGGACAGATGACACAAAGATCAACCTGTACCAGAATGATGGGAAGAAAAAAGTTTGGAGAAGAAAGGGAACGGCACATGATCCAAGGCACACCACATCCTCTGTAAAACATGGTGGAGGCAACGTGATGGCATGGGCATGCATGGCTTTCAATGGCACTGGGTCACTTGTGTTTATTGATGACATAACAGCAGACAAGAGTAGCCGGATGAATTCTGAAGTGTACCGGGGTATACTTTCAGCCCAGATTCAGCCAAATGCTGCCAAGTTGATCGGACGGCGCTTCATAGTACAGATGGACAATGACCCCAAGCATATAGCCAAAGCTACCCAGGAGTTCATGAGTGCAAAAAAGTGGAACATTCTGCAATGGCCAAGTCAATCACCAGATCTTAACCCAATTGAGCATGCATTTCACTTGCTCAAATCCAGACTTAAGGCGGAAAGACCCACAAACAAGCAAGACCTGAAGGCTGCGGCTGTAAAGGCCTGGCAAAGCATTAAAGAAGGAGGAAACCCAGCGTTTGGTGATGTCCATGGGTTCCAGACTTACGGCAGTGATTGCCTCCAAAGGATTCGCAACAAAATATTGAAAAAAAAATATTTTGTCTGGGTTATGTTTATTTGTCCAATTACTTTTGAGCTCCTAAAATGTGGAGTGTTTGTAAAGAAATGTGTACAATTCCTACATTTTCTATCAGATATTTTTGTTCAACCCTTCATATTAAACGTTACAATCTGCACTTGAATTCTGTTGTAGAGGTTTCATTTCAAAACCAATGTGGTGGCATGCAGAGCCCAACTCGCGAAAATTGTGTCACTGTCCAAATATTTCTGGCCCTAACTGTATCATACTTGAATATGAATATACAAGTTGGTCAATCAATATATAATTATTAATAGTAATAATAATCATCATCATCATAATAATTTGACAATGAATAACTACATAAAATGGATACAGCAAGGAAATAACACACATAAAATGTAAAACCCCAAAAGAGTGCAGCTTTTGCTCTGGTAGACCCAACCCCTTCATGTATTATATGGTAGTCTATTCATTTAAATGACTGACATGTAATACTCCTTTTGTCCTGCAGGGTAGCAGTGACGGCCAGACAGTTCCTTTAATAAGAACCACTGCTGCATTAACACACAGGACTCAGGGATCCCCATTCTTGCGATTGGCAGCAGTGGTTAAATGGGTTATCCAACTGTTTAAAACTGATGTTAAATGTTAGTACCCCTGCAGATCAGCTGTTTCCCTTTGTTGGCACAAACTACAGTGTTCACTTGGAGCCCTTTAAATAGCATGCATTGAGAATAGACTTGAATGGAACAACACTCACTGGCCGCAGTACTCACTAGGGAAGTTACGTAGACCAAGTAAGCACTGCAGCTCCTGCCAACACAGACAAATGGCTGATCTGCAGAGGCCCTGGCAGTTGGACCTTCACCAATCTAAAATTTATGTCCTATCCAATTTTAAAAAGCCTACAGCTTATACAATTATCAATAACCCTGTGGATGGATGATATGTTTCAGTGTTGAGATATCCCCTTTAAGTATGACTGACAAGTACTACATCTCGGCGCGTTTACCTCCCTGGTGGTGATACATACAGAACTAGCTATGAAGATTATCTAATCTCACTGATACATAGATCCTGATAATTTTGCTTTTGCCCTTCTCTGCCCCTCAGACAAATAACCCTAGAGGTTGTTTTTAGAGCTGATGCAAACTCTAGTATTTTCCCATCAACATGTAATCCGTCCCTGCTGCATGGAGACCCCATGGTGCGTTTCCCCGAGCACAGACAATCAATAAAGTTAATTAGTAGTGATTAATGGAGCAGCATTAATTGTTGACTCCTGGAATTACAAAAGAGGATGAACATTCGGAGAAGAGTTAAACCTTAAACTGCTGATGATTTCATTTGTTGAGGCAAGATAGGTGGATTACTTAACTGTTCATCTGCCCGCAGGGCTCTTATCTATGTCAACAGACATTGGTACCTGGGTGGGTGCCCAGCTGCAGTGGGACTACAGATATCAGCATGTCGTATTTGTAGGTACAGGTTTATATTAAACCAACCTATTGCCTGCAGTAATATGAAGACTGCATGATGTGTTCATTCAGAGAAAAGGCAAAGGACATGTGGGTAAAGGTTTGGCATAATAACAAGGCCATAGGACAACATAGAAGGGTTCCCCATGTAATTGAATAATCACATGCTTCTTACTCTGGATTACTTGACACAACCATGTATTGATTGGCAATCCATTGTATTCATGCTTGGCAACATTTTATTCTTTGACCCAGATGCACAACATGCGCAGCGTGCTGCAGCAATTTTCAATTGACATGTCAACTATGGCCACAGCTTTTTCTTGTGATCTGGGCATAAAATGTGCTGGGCCATTTACCTTTTCAGATGAGCTTGTCACATAAAATACTGAAGTCACACATCAAAGGCTGGGCTGGGAGATTTACCATTTCTTTCTGAAGTCTGGTTGGTCTCCCCTTTTTTCAGGAGTCTCCCAGACGTCTCGGAACAGTTGGAAATTCTGATTGTAATTCAGTAGAATTTTCCTATTGTGTAAATGTGTTGGCACCCCTGGAAATATCAACTGATCACATATTATAGAAAAGTCAGCTGAACCCGACAGTTTTGTATGTACCAGCTATGTTATGGGTATGGGGGCCTCTCTACTAACAAATGATGTAATGGCAAGAAAAGAACCAGACATGTTTAAATGTAACACCCGATCTTTTAGCTCTCATGGCGGTAAGCCAATAAGGTTGTCTGGTAAAGGCTTATGAAAATATCTGCACGGTGTCAGGAGAGCCTTTGACCTACAGCTACTGAACGACTATCAGCATATTTAGGCTTCCCACCAACTCGTCCCCAGTAGTCTAATGCCAAATGAAAGATTTGAGATTACCCATTTCAAAAAATATTAACATTATATTATATTCAGCTTGTTCTCACCAATGCAGCGCCAGGTATTGGAAACAGTCAGTCTTCATTCTTTGCAATACAAAGGGCAAAAGCGGAAGCAATTCCAAATCTGTATCAAAATCCACACACTGTAACCCTATTTTGCAGGCAATCTACTCTGAACCATACATGTATACCTTGCCTGAACATTAGACTATTCCGTCTGGTGTCTGTCTTTGTCCTAGCGCCAAATTTTTATTAGCACCCTTGATACAGCACCCATCCACCAATCTGTTCAGAGTTTAAGCTACATGCCAATATTACAGGGATAATGGAGTATAACAGGATGTTTTGCGAGAAATTTGCGTCCAAGAAATTATTAGTATATTTGGGACAGAATTACTTTCCTGTAACATCCCTGCACGTTTATTGTACGCTTTGGCAAAGCATATGGTAGATGTATGCCTGACTGTGACAGATGCCTAAAAGTGTCATCCACTGCCCATAGAGATTCATGTTAAAGAAAAGCATGCATGTTAGCAGTTTTTTAATTGGATACCTGTGGAATAACTTAGTCTATTGCAATATACCATATACACTCACCGGCCACTTTATTAGGTACACCTGTCTAACTGCTCGTTAACACTTAATTTCTAATCAGCCAATCACATGGCGGCAACTCAGTGCATTTAGGCATGTAGACATGGTCAAGACAATCTCCTGCAGTTCAAACCGAGCATCAGTATGGGGAAGAAAGGTGATTTGAGTGCCTTTGAACGTGGCATGGTTGTTGGTGCCAGAAGGGCTGGTCTGAGTATTTCAGAAACTGCTGATCTACTGGGATTTTCACGCACAACCATCTCTAGGGTTTACAGAGAATGGTCCGAAAAAGAAAAAACATCCAGTGAGCGGCAGTTCTGTGGGCGGAAATGCGTTGTTGATGCCAGAGGTCAGAGGAGAATGGCCAGACTGGTTCGAGCTGATAGAAAGGCAACAGTGACTCAAATAGCCACCCGTTACAACCAAGGTAGCCAGAAGAGCATCTCTGAATGCACAGTACGTCCAACTTTGAGGCAGATGGGCTACAGCAGCAGAAGACCACACCGGGTGCCACTCCTTTCAGCTAAGAACAGGAAACTGAGGCTACAATTTGCACAAGCTCATCGAAATTGGACAATTGAAGATTGGAAAAACGTTGCCTGGTCTGATGAGTCTCGATTTCTGCTGCGACATTCGGATGGTAGGGTCAGAATTTGGCGTCAACAACATGAAAGCATGGATCCATCCTGCCTTGTATCAACGGTTCAGGCTGGTGCTGGTGGTGTCATGGTGTGGGGAATATTTTCTTGGCACTCTTTGGGCCCCTTGGTACCAATTGAGCATCGTTGCAACGCCAAAGCCTACCTGAGTATTGTTGCTGACCATGTCCATCCCTTTATGACCACAATGTACCCAACATCTGATGGCTACTTTCAGCAGGATAATGCGCCATGTCATAAAGCTGGAATCATCTCAGACTGGTTTCTTGAACATGACAATGAGTTCACTGTACTCCAATGGCCTCCACAGTCACCAGATCTCAATCCAATAGAGCATCTTTGGGATGTGGTGGAACGGGAGATTCGTATCATGGATGTGCAGCCGACAAATCTGCGGCAACTGTGTGATGCCATCATGTCAATATGGACCAAAATCTCTGGGGAATGCTTCCAGCACCTTGTTGAATCTATGCCACGAAGAATTGAGGCAGTTCTGAAGGCAAAAGGGGGTCCAACCCGTTACTAGCATGGTGTACCTAATAAAGTGGCCGGTGAGTGTAGTTAAACACTAACTAGCGAACCTCATCCACACGTTGTGGAAAAATATGCAGAGCAGACATGCTGAGATTTCCAAACCAACCAAATACAATAGTACAGCAGACATAATACCCACAGCAACACCAAATATCACACTGCAGCCCCAAATACCCCCATAGCAGTACCAAATCCCAGCATCTAACACAAAATAACTCCAAGAAGAGCCAAACGCCACAGTGCAGATTATTATTGTATTATATATGTATTATATAAAATGCCTAACTGGTAGCTGCATTGTGTCCCAACCCTCCCCTCTTATCATGGCAGGTACAGTCTCCCCATTTCAACCTCTAGCAACCTCCGCCCAAATAAAACCTTCTAAACTTGCAGCAAATCCTTCCCCAAGTCCATACCTTCCATACTCAGGAGCACCCTCACTACAGAGCCTCCTGCCTCCATTACCAGTCTATGAATCCTCCAGATTACATCCTGCAGACTGAGGCTGAACTGCTCCTGAGTAAAGGACCTGTCACATCAGGTCCTTCAGGCTTTCTAGCAACAGAGATTGCATTAGTAATACAAGGCTGGTATTATTCTTCTTTATGCTGAACCTGACACTGGCAGGGACCTGCAACTCACCATTGATACCCCCTTACCAGGGGCGTAACTACCCCTGCAGTTTTTTTTTAAATAGGCCGTTACCTGTTGGAGTAACTCCAGCAGTTAACGGCCCTATATACTGCAGCACTGGGGGCTACCTGAAGATGGATGCGGAGTGGAGAGCAGCTGCCTCCTCCACCACAGTCCATCTTTTAACAGTAGTAAAGCCAGCAAATGCTGGCTGCACTAGTGTATCCAAGCAGGGGCCAACTGCTGTCCGGGCCCCTGCCTCCTGGCACTTGCATGGTGACAGTGGGCAGGAGAAACTTCTATCTCCTGCCCACTGTCTCAAGCCCAAGGGAATGGGTGGTGCAGGCTGTGTCTGAGCAAAAAGGGTATATAGGCATGCAGGCTGTGTGTGAGCAAAGAGGGTGACGTAGAGGCACAGGCTGTAGGTGAGAAAGAAGGGCGAATGGGGGTGCAGGCTGTGGGTGAGCAAGAGTGAGGTGGAATGGGTGTTCCCCCTTCCACATCACCCTCTTAGTTGCACACAGCTTGCACCCCCATTCCCTCCTTCTTATACACCCCCTGCACCCCACATCACCCTCTTGTTCACAAACAGCCTATGTACTCCTCTTGGGGGGGTGGCATGTCAAAAGTTTGCACGGGGCCCCGCCTTTTCTAGTTACGCCACTGCCCCTTACAGTCTGACGCTAGGTTCACACTAGCGTCCGGACTCCGTTCTGAGCTTTCCATCTTCTGCATGCAGAAGACGGAAAGCTGTCAGACCAGGTCCGGCTGTGAGCGCTGGTGAGCGTTTTATGGTCTCCGCCGCGAAACCGTTTTTTTTAAACCGGACACAGAGTACTGCATGTCTGACTTTGTGTCCGTTTAAAAAAAAAACGGTTTCGCCACGGAGAGCATAAAACGCTCACCGGCGCTCATGGCTGGACACCATTCAAACCAATTCAAATGAATGGGTATGAAAGAGTCCTGCAGGTTTCCGTCTCCTGCTCTGTTTTGTGCAGGAAACCTGTATGAACGGAGACCGGGCGCAGATGTGAACAAGCCCTGAGAATCACTGGTCTACAGTATATGTGCAGCTATCCCTTTAAATTTAGACTGTTTGAAATATAAGCCAACAATAATGTACTTGACATATTGCATAGATGGATTTTTACATAACTTTATGTAAATATTTCTTATTACAAGTTATATTTCCTTTGCTTTCTTCTTTCTGTGTGCTATATCTCACAGCATGACTCATTTCTGTCTTATGTGTTTGTCTCTATTAAATTTGTGTATTCAATGCCAGTTAAATTTTTAGATTCTGCCTTTCAGCAAGGAAAAAAACCTGGCGATCCACGTGATCTTTGGAGTCCTAACGCTTTCACATTTGTACCCCCCTTCATTTTAAGCACATGAAGTAAATACATGCAAAATGACATCTTAATGATGACTTAATTTCCCCGCCACACTGATGGATTTTCTGTTCTTTTCGATGTGTGTGTGAGGGGAGAGTAAATTCCCATCATCCCGAGAAGATGCTGAATCAGACAGTCCAGCTAGTGCTGACCCCTGGCACCGGTGACGGCCGGATTCTGTGGCCTCAGCAGCTGTAACCCTAATCTCTGTAATGTCAGGAGAAATTGACATGCTCTGCAGAACAATAATTGCTGATAAACAAGACCCTGTGGACACTTGGGTTAAGACCTAGTTAGAAAATCCTCTGTAGTTCGAAATCTGAGCAAAATAGAGGTGAAAATTATAATCCCATTAGTCTTTACCTAACACATGCAGTGAATAATGAAACCGACATCATTTAATCTGACAACAAATTAATGTTAATAATACTGCAGTGCAAGTAAGGGCTCGTTCACATCTGCGCCAGGGAGTCCGTTCTGCAGGTTTCCGTTTCCAGCACAAAACAGGGCAGGAGACGGAAACCTGCCAGCATCTTTTCAAACCCATTCTTTTGAATGGGTTTGAAAAGTGTTCGGCCGTGTGCGCCGGTGAGCGTTTTGTGCTCTCCGCGGCGAAACCGTTTTTTTTTAAAACCAGACACAGAGTCGGACATGCAGTACTCTGTGTCCGGTTTAAAAAAAACGGTTTAGCCACGGAGAGCATAAAACGCACACCGGCGCTCACGGCCAGACTTGGCATGACAGGTTTCCGTCTTCTGCATGGAATGATGTTGGTCTTACTTATAGCTTGCTGAACAGATCTAAGATTTTCATTTAGGGCATATGGTGGCAAAAACCATCATTCATCCATAATGTATGACCAACCCTGATATCTAACCTGTTGGAAGTTGGTGGCCCATGCCACTAGCAGTTCAGTTACAATAGAGTACATTCATTCAGGATAGCTGTATGCGTAAAATGGCTATGTGACTTAAAATGGACCTGTTGTTTCATTTGACTTTTCAGGATAAACTGTTTTGCGCATGTACATGAGGATCAGCACTATTTCTGGTCATTATATAAAATTTTGCAGTTTTTAGGAGATTCCCTTCTTAGTCAAACTGTATGCTCTGTTCACTTCCTGGTTTTCTCGGTACATTGGTGGGCGGCGTTTACCTTGCTGTCTCCCAGGCAAAGTTCTGCTATCTCTCTTCATAGCAGTTCATGTTTGCAGTCAGTAATGAGGGATTGGTTGTAAATAAATTAGCACAGTATCACTGGAAGATGCACAATATGAAGCTGATGGAGGGCTGGATTTGTCAGTGTTCAATAAACTCCGTTTTAGGTCTGTGTTTACATACAAAGGTAATGGACTCCCTATCTCAGCCCTTATCAGCCAAATTCAATTAACCGACTGATAACTGGAAGACCAGGAGATAAATGGCTCAGAAATACAAGCACGGAGCACTCACCTCCCCCTCCCCTATCTGAGAGCAGGGAGCTATGTCACTTGTGTGGTGCAGAGAGATAAACAGCTCAGAAATACAAGCTTCTCCCATGAACTCAGCTACTCCCCCTCCCTGAGAGCAGGGAGCTCCTCATTTGTAGACCAAGGAGATAAACTCATCCCCAGGCCCATGGTTATGGAAACACAGTGTAAACAATGAAGTGAATAAATTAAGATAATGGCTAAACAAAGCAGTTTTGATAAAGTAATGTATTTAGGAAAAGTCTTAAATCCACATAAACTAGCAGTATAGATAGAATCCTTGAGATAGGACAACCCCTTTAAGATCCGCTGTACATCCATAATCATAAGATATACAACCCAACAATAGGAACTGAAATTTCTATGCCTGAGAATCAGTTCCATTATTCTGAAGTTGTTTTGGCGGCAAGCACAAAGATTTCTGCAGCTTCGATTCACATAAATGGACCGGCGCAGAAATATCTGCAACAAATCTGCTGCGTGGCTGTGGACATAATGATAGTCAGTACAGATCTGACAATAAACAATCAATGTTAACTATCATCATTATGTCTATGGTAGTAAAATGGCCAATTCCAGCTGATGGGATTTCATTCATTATTTTACAACTTCATTATCACTTTTCTTCGCCATTACAAGTGCTACAATCTATTAACTCTTAATCATCTGTTCAATAAGAGCATAACGTATGCAGTAATGCATGTGAACTATATTTGCAATAGGGAAATGATCTTCCGTGTAGAAAGTATTGCCATCTTGTAGATATTATTCAGTACATGCCAATTTCATGACCGGCTATTGGATTGCTTTATGTCTATTGGCTCCAAATGTCAAACAGATGTTCTATCATAATGTGTGATCGTGTGATAAATGTCACATTATTGGTCAAACATTTTTAACAGATTGTTGGTCGGTAACTTGTCTCTTGGAAGGAAGAATATGAAACTAATGGCTGGTGGTCAAATTAACTAGTCAGGCTCATCCGTGGCTGGCAGCATTATCCCACGTCTATGGCCAATTTTGATGTAAGAAACATTGTTTGATCTCAAACAGGCTAAAATGTCTTTAGAAAGTTTACCCTGAAAGTACTTGTGACATGTTGACTACATATGATATGTCAGATTTGGCCACTGTTCTTGAGAAGAAGCAGGTCCTGGTCATGGACAGACATATCAATACCATCATCAATATACCACAGCAAAAACCATGGAGGTTTACAGTACCTGCAAAGTGGATGGGAATGTGGCTAATCCCTCTCACACATTGCAGAGAAATATCCGCAGTGGACATTGTGCGATTTCGAAAACAATTGCATTTTTGTATGCTGGCCATTCCAAAGATATAAGCTCTTTTAGTGTTGATGCAGATTATACTAGCCAAGTGGGCAGTAATGTTTCCATGAGGGTGAGATCTCTGTGTTGTATGTCATGCAGTGTCACCGCTCACTTGGCTAGTATACCCTACTTAGCTGTAACACTAGAATAGCTTACATCTTCGGAGTAGTTCAACGTCTTTGGGCTTTTCAGCTGGGGGCGTAACTACCTAGATAGCAGTGGTAGCGGCTGCCACAGGGCCTGGGACATTAGAGGGCTTGGTGGCAGCCGCTACCGCTGCAGATTTTTATTTATTTTTAATAGGCCAATACCTGCTGGAGTAACTCCAACAGGTAACGGGCCTTATTTACTTACCGATCCTGACTCCTGCTCATGGCCACCGATGCTTCCCCTTCTGCGGAGGTAGCTGTCAGCAGGAGCCGGGATTGGTAAGTAAGGCCAGGGGTCTGCGAACTCCACAAACACCTCTATCATTATACTCTGGGGTCTTTTCAGGCCTTTGAGCATAATGATTGGAGAGCTAGGAGAGGTGAGGGAACATAAAAAACACTGTTACTTACCTCTCCTGGGCTCCAGCAGGTTTCAGGACTGCTTGGTAATGTCCCATTCGTCATGTGGGTCAGGCTTGCATCCTTATGCGTTGCAACGCACGCCCAGCTCAAGTGACGTCTTTTCCATCATTGAAGATGGCCGACATCAGCAGGGAGTGCGCCAGAGCCCACGAGAGGTAAGTAACAGTGTTTTTTGTTTTTTTTTTATGTTTGTATCCTCCCCTGGGTCTTTCATTATTATACTCTGGGATGGAGGGGGGGGAAGGGGAATGGTTGTTTGGAGGAGGGCACCATGTCAAATGTTCACCTTGGGGCCCCGCCATTCCTAGTTATGCCACTGCTTTTCAGACCTGATGGCAGGCTAATAATAATTAGTCATTTTCCTGGGGGCCACACGGTGACTCAGTGGTTAGCACTGCAGCCTTGCAGCGCTGGAGTCCTGGTGTTCAAATCCCGCCATGGGCAAAAAAACCATCTGCAAGGAGTTTGTATGTTCTCCCCGTGTTTGCATGGATTTCCATCCCATATTCCAAAAAAAAAGACATACTGATAGGGAAAAATGTACATTGTGAGCTCTATGTGGGGCTCACAATCTACATAAAAATAAATAAATAATAATAATTAGTCATTTTCCAATGACATCTATCCATGTCCATCTTGAGCAATGTTGTGTATTTTGTACCTAAAATGGCCAATGTGCATCATATAATCCAGCAAAAAAAAAAAACTGTATCACTATCATTAAAAGTATTTGGAAGACAGACTTCTCCCAATCCCATTACACCGTGAATGTGTCCGTAATGGACCGATGGGGACAAACTGAGAAATCACAATGCACCAAGGTATTTGTAGGTTGATCTCCCTGTTCCAATCCACTTATGCTTTTATTATAGTACGCCTGGACTGCTCCGTACTGTACAGAACACCCCTAGAAAGAAGTCTACAGGCCAGTAAGTGAAATATATTACTGAAATAAAGAGGAAGAGCCTACATATTTACTGCAAGAGTACAGCAAGTTCTTGGAGTACATAATGGTGACCTTTTTATGCTCACAAACATCAGTTTTTTATGTGCTGGTCTCTGCAGAATGAGGATGTAGCTATATAATAGAGGATAAGCACAGTAGTTAGTAAAAGAATATTAACCGAGAAGAGGCCAAAGCAGCAGCGAACCATTTAGTCGTGATGATCTGCTTCTCCTATAGTGCATTGTTTACATAGCTCTGATGCTTGTCAGATGCCTGCAGACAATAAGGTCCTCCATCCTGGTTATAGACGCGGACACTTTTCATGAACGGTCCCTCTCCCCTTATATTACTCTGCACTCAAGAGAGATGCAAGTGTTTCACATCTATGCTGTATTTACTCTTCTGCAATTCAAGGAGGAACGCAGGAGGGAAAGTATCATAAAGCAGGGGATATTAATGCTCTCACAGCTGGTAGCAGCAGCTTCATAGAAGAGCGACTTCGCTAATACAGCCGCCCTGGACAGCGAATGCAGCACTGCTTAGACAGAAATAAAGCCAGCTTATCAACAGGACCTATTCTGCCACATTATACTTCTATAAATGCTCGCAACTGTGTGTACTGCAAGCCCAAACATCTGACAAAGGAATGAAATGGACTCTCTCTCTCTCCGATGTGATCATTATGTAAATGAATCTGTTTATCATGTAAATGGTTATGTGAGCAATGTTTGTGCAAGCGCTCACCACACACAAACTGATTTTTCTCATGTTTCCATGACCTGACTTATGTATAGAGATCACTTATGAAGCAGTTATGTCTTTCTTGCAACTTTTTATTCGTAGCGAGAACCTTATACTTCTTTATCACACACTGTATACAGGGGCTAGCGAGTGTCCATGACCTCTAGAGCAAATTTTGCACTTTTACCCCCCCTTTAATTCACCAAAATGGATAAATTCAAAGTAATCGGGCACATAATATAATAAGCTGGCAGTATTCAGGTCATCAAATGGTCAGATCCCAGCAATGACCCATGCAGAGAAGTGGAGCCAGACATCACCCAGTGAATTAGCCACCTGCTTTCTAATGCAGACAGCAGACAACCCCTGTGTCTCTTATCGGGTGGGCCTGTGCTGTGTCATGACAATTTACATTTAATGAAGGACAGGCAGCACTATAATCTGCAAATGATAGATGCAACTTTCCTGGGAGACTTGCTGCGCTATATAGAAAAAAACTTTCACAGCCCTGTGGTTTTCTCGTGGTCTTAGTGCGAAAGAATTTTTTCCTTGTGCTACTACTGGTGCACGGAAAACCATGGAATCCTGCCGGTGCAGGTACCAATACAAAGTCCAAAGAAAATCCAATAGTAATCCAGCAACCAGTTTTGCATTAGATTAAAACATTATGTTTTATTAGTCCATTTAAAAAAGGTAATTCCTTTTCTTTAACAGAAAACCAGTGACAATATATGTAAAAAAGACACAGCACTTACATGAAAAAACGTTTTCGGATTACATAGGACAATAGACACACGATGCTTAACCGCCTACGCGTTTCAGGGTCCAAGCCCCTTCCTCATGGCGAAGAGGAAGGGGCTTGGACCCTGAAACGCGTAGGCGGTTAAGCATCGTGTGTCTATTGTCCTATGTAATCCGAAAACGTTTTTTCATGTAAGTGCTGTGTCTTTTTTACATATATTGTCACTGGTTTTCTGTTAAAGAAAAGGAATTACCTTTTTTAAATGGACTAACAAAACATAATGTTTTAATCTAATGCAAAACTGGTTGCTGGATTACTATTGGATTTTCTTTGGACTTGCTGCGCTCCCCAGATATGTGAATACTTACTAGAAGAAAGGGACAGCACTGCAAAAAGTTTGCTGATCAACCACAGACAGCTCAGCATCCGCAAATGAGCAGGGTGGGGTGCTATCCATGAAAAGAATGGGCCACAGATGAGTAAATAAGGAATGTTAGGGTAAGTTCTCACAGGGTTTTTTGGATCTGAACCTAAGGCAGCCTCCGCCTCAGGTTCCGATCCAAAAGTCAGGTTGCTGCAACTGAAAGCCGATGCACTGCATTGGCATCCAGCCGCGAACTCCGCTTCAGATTAGGCCCAATGAATGGGCCTAGTCCAGAGGAGGGTGTGTCTTCAGGCCGAATTGCGAGGCGAAACGGCCTGAAGAATGAGCATCTCGCTCCTGAGCGGCTCCCATTGATTTCAATGGGAGCCGTCTCTTTGGTCAGGATTTTGAGGGGAATACGGCCTCAAAATCCTGACCAAAAAACTCTGTGTGAACTTACCCTAAGGGTCCGTTCACACGGAGGAAAATGGTGAGGAATTTTGTGTGGAATTTTCCACACTGAATAAAAAGCCTCCCATTGATTTCAGTGGGTTCTGCTAGCTTTTTTTCCACTAATAGAATTTTCCACACCAAATTCCTCACCATTTTCCTCTGTGTGAATGGACCCTAAGGCTGAGGCCCCACGTTGCGGAAATGCAACTTTTTTTGTTGCAGATTTAAGTCAAGAATGGCTACAAAAGGATCAATCTACTTCTGGATTTGGCTAAAAAAATCTATAGCAAAATCTGCAACAAAAAAAGCTGCATTTCTGCAACATGGGGCCTCCGCCTTAAAGGGTTATCCAGGAATTTCAGATTTCTGCAAAGAAGCTGAGGAAGGTAAAAAAAAAAAAATCCTTACTCACCTGTCCCCGGTGTTCAGGTGTCACCTACCCCTGTCTGGTCCAACTGCCCATCACATGCGATGAGGACTTTCGACAGAACAAGCTTGAGCAGCTGGACCAGACAGTGGTATTGGTGGCATTGCCATTGGTGGGAAACAATGCTGGACAACCCCTTAAACCCTTCCTCAGCCTTAAATTCCTGGACAACACCTTTAAGTCCTTGTATGCAGAAACATTTGTAGCATAGGGAATATAGGAGACAGAAGTCTTGGACACTGGATGGAAAGATCACCATGACCTAAAGAAAAGAAAACTGAATTTGCACTCATTGTAGGTACTAAATGTGTAGTCATAATGTGTCAGCATTTGAGTAAAATAAACTATCCAAGAATGGATTGAAAAATAGAGAAGTGCCATCTGTCCGTTATGGCAGGGTTTCCACATTCTGGTTTCTGGATGCAGTTTTTGAAGCCAAAACCAGGTGTGGAGAAGAAAGGGAGCGAATGAATAAAGGACAGATGCCGCTCTCTTTTCTTACATATGTAATGGGCACAGTAACTGCCATTGATGTAGAACAGGTCAGTTGCCCCCACCATCCCAAAAACAGGGCAGCTGGGTCCCTGCTAACTGGGCGTCTGTATGTCATGGCCAAAAAAACTCACTTAGGCCTTGTTCCCATGGAGTAACGTGCCTCTTATTTAGACACGTAAACACATGTCAGAGCGAGGTGCTTCAAAACAGAGCCCATTGACTTCAATGGGTGCCAGCTTACGCGCGATACACATTGAAATCAAAGGGAGGCTTTATAACCCATTGATTTCAATGTGTAGTGTGTGTAAACCGGCACCCATTGAAGTCAATGGGATCTGTTTTGAAGCGCCTCGCTCTGACACGTGTTTATGTGTTGTGAGAGAGTGAAGGGTGTGGTCTGGGAAGACAGGTATGTCCCAGCCAGGCAGCTAAAGGGTGTTTGGTAAAGATTCACACCAGGGAGGTCAGCTGACTAATCAGGCCCTAATAACAGTCTGAGTGTGAAGACTAGCAGGGTGGCACCACACTGACAGAGTTGAACTGTCCAGACCGGACCTCCAAAGCAGGTACTGTGCCACCGTTGTTATTGCCAAGGTGGGAGACTGGTAGCCAGTCTCCTGTATAGTCAGGGGAAAGTTTCCTTACGTTTAAGTTGGTCTCTCAGCCGAGAAGGGTTTTGTTTTGTTTATCCTGTGGCTTTGCAAAAGCAGTGTATGTGTTACATGTGAATAAAGCCTGAACTTGTGTGCAATCCAGGGTCTGTGTCCCTGTTTCCTGCACTGCTACAAGCATCTACCTGAGCGATTCCCCACAGGGTCTAAATGAGCGGCGCGTTATTTCGTGGGAATGGAGCCTTACTTGACAGGCTCATTTTTCTGAGGTTGTAGATGTCCAGTCAAAAAGCACTTAACACAAGTAGTTCTATGGTAGCCAAGATCATAGACAGTGGTTAGACACTCTAAACCCTAGGCAACTTCTTACCGTGACAGCTAAGGCACCCCAGTAGTAATAATGTTCTCCCTAAATTACAATAATGCTCGCCCATTGTGCACCCAAATTAAACAAAAAAAGAAGTATAAGTAATAGGTAAGTTTGATCCATAGGATGAGCGATAAATGTATTATTACTGTAAACACAACCCCTGGTCCTGTGTCCCCTGTTTGAATGGACTGGTGGTCATACCTGAGCGCTACCTGACCGAAATAGGGGTATTAGTACTCTTATTTCATTTTGAATCCCCAGAAAATCCCTGCAGCGCTTCGCTACATCTATGGGGAAATCACCTGTGTTTCCCTATGTATAGCTGACATGCTGTGACGGTTATGGAAATCATAGCATTTCCACTGCACGTATTTTTCTGCAAAGTGTGCATGGAGCATGTATGATAGGAAATGTAAGTTGTATGAGTCCCTAGTCCAAAATATCTATTGTCTGCACTTGTGCACCACTATGAGAAGGCCATTATGGCTTTATACAAAATGAAGGCTGTGGACCTGAGTCCCAAATGACATATATATATATATATATATATATATATACACACACATAAAATGTATTATTATATTACATATACATTGATTACCTGGAAGTATCCCACATCATATATAGACTGTAATGGCTGCAGTTACATTACCACAAGTCATAACTAATGTACAAGGCTTGGTAGTCGATGTTTTCTTGCTGTGGCATTTGCTAATTCCAAGAATGAAGACAGACTGAGAGTCACAGATGGCTGTTTGGTCCGTGAGCTGCTTTGTATTCTTTTCAAGGATTCCTAAACTCTGCAGTTTTTGCATAGTATTGTTCACCTTATTACAAATATTCTTCCTGTAAATCCATGATAGCCATGCAGAATAAATAAATGCACCCTCAATACGGGGCTGACAATACCCTCATTGAATTTTGGTTTTTATGTGAGGAGCACTTTGATGGGTCTCATGCCATAAACTTTTGAATTGACCCTGATTTCTTAATATCCCGGCCCATACACGGCTTTCATCACACCAAGTCCCTTTTTCTATATGAATTTCTGAAAGTCTCTTCGTGTTTTTCTTTATCTCCTTCCCTTCCGGGGGTTCCAGGCTCTGGCCTGGTTTCCTACACAGCATGCTCTGTTCCTTAGCCAAAAAAGAGCTCACAGATGATTTCTGATGAGGCTGTGAAGCTAATTAGGAAGGAGTAACAGTTCACAGAGACTATGGGGCGATACTGTCCAGCCTGGCATGAAAGAGAAAATCCTATTGACTTAGGAGATCATTTTTATTGGCAATAATACAGTATATCGTCCTGCCTTCCCATGGGATATCCTCTGGAATGATCGCCGTCGTAGCTTTTTTTCTTCCAGTAAATGACTTTGTGGTTTCCAAGTTATTATAAAAAGGCTGTTCCTTAGTGAATAACCTTGTCAGGGTCTGAATACGTTTTGCAGAATATCTCCGGAGGACTTCCAGCTGTGCTTCATGGGAAGGCATTGTCACTTTGTTGTACCCATGTTCTCTTCAATGTCCCTTTTTTCCTGATATAGAAATGTGATGACAGCTCTGCGTTGACCCCAGATTCTGCTTGTCTGGATCCTACTCAACATAACACTAACCAACATGTTTTATTAAAGCATTGTACTGTGTGAGTCATATGTATTTTCTCTTAATTTAGTCGTGAACCTGCTGTGAGCTGTTACCTGTGCATGGAAATCTACAGTTATCACTGTGTAAATGAGTGGCACGAGAAGCAAAGACAAGTTTGTCTATAGGTTGTATGGAACTCAGCGCTGACCCAAATGAACCAACCAACAATTAGCCTGTGAAGGTAGATATAGTCTAGACAGACTAGTGCCAATGACTTAGTACACAGTATCTCAGTTGGCAAGGAGCCCGTTCCGCCATCTTCATATAATACAATGCAATAAATAAGTTGCAAATTTTTATTAATGGGAGTATTTAAATGAAATGTCTAAAGTATTCAATATTAGTTCTATTGGTCAGTCTGTAGAGAGATATCATGGTTGTTTTTACTTTTTATCATTTCCTTGAGGTTGGCCATGTTGGAGACATACTCTTGCAATCTATTGTTCATATAAACTGTACAGCATAAAGTGTGTACAGATATAAATTTTGGAGACATCTTCAATGACTGATACTTAAATAGGTTTTTTTGTTGCTTGACTTGACTCGACTGCTTTCTGAAGGGGGCGGCTGAGTTCTCTGGATTACTTTCAGAGCTGCTTATCCACTGCTCAGAATCCAGTCAGCTAATTGCAGTTTGCTGATATGGCTCTGGTAGTGTCTACATCTCTCTATATAAACACACACACATAACATTGAGTTTACTACAAGTCCATTGTCAGTCCTTGTAATA
The DNA here is from genome assembly GCF_031893055.1 of Leptodactylus fuscus. Classification (NCBI taxonomy): domain Eukaryota; kingdom Metazoa; phylum Chordata; class Amphibia; order Anura; family Leptodactylidae; genus Leptodactylus; species Leptodactylus fuscus. The sequence goes on from NC_134269.1 coordinate 51,322,869, forward strand.
TGTAAGTGTTCTCTACAAACCTGTGTAATATAATATGCATTTACTGTGCATATATGATCTGCATTATTATAGAGTTCTTGTAATCATAATAAATAAATCCCCCACCAGTTTGTGGAAGAATACAGGAAGTGAGAGCAGGCAAGCTGGCGAGAGAGGAGGATGGGAAAACCCCTTTATTCCAGGGCCCCACAAGACATAAATGCCCCATGTGGCAAAAACCTTGGTACTTTACAGTTACTGCAAAGTGGAAGGGATTCGAGCAATGCGTTTAGCCATGATGTGGAGTCTACGGGGCTACTTGCTCTTTTTTTTGGCACAAATTATGCCCTTTTGTGAACTCTTTCTGGCCTGTAATTCACTTATGAAGCATTTGTGCTTTTTATTCCACATGTTATTCTGCCCTCAACACTTTTACATTTTGTAGGGAAAAGAGGGCATGGCCTAAATGGAGATCATTTTCACGCTTTATTTATGAAATACGCACCTGTGTAAAATATGGCAAAAAAAGAAGATGAAATAAATAAAACAAATAACCGCCTTTCAGTGTATTTTATACAATGCATTATGTGTGGCGTAGTACTCACAATACCATGCTGAACAATGAGCACAGTTTTCTATATTATTCACAGTAGTAAAGCAAATAAAACTAAGCAGCTACTGACATGTGCCTGATCAAAAACTGGTTGGAACAATGACACAAAGCGAAGTCAGGTGCCTCATATCTAAAATTGCCAGTAAGTGCTGCTGTTTGCCTTGTGCATTGCCTACTTGTTCATCACTGCACACCATGAATCCAATTTAATAAGATTTATAGCCTGCTGTATACTACAGGAGTAAGAATATTCGGCTGCACTGGAGTGAGATTTTAAAGGAATTGCTAGAGCAGCAATTCCCCAGTAGCTGCTGATGAGCCCTGGGAGGAGGGTACAAGAGACAGTGAGCCCTAAGCTAAAACCCTCTGCTGCCCCTTCTTGCTTGCCGGACCTATCATAAGCAATAGGTGACAACTGGTCGACGGGACCTTCAATATAAGTGACAACACAGGACGCAGACAAGACAAACAACAACAAAGGGAGGTCAGCTAGCCTAGGGTCAGGGAACAATTGAGCAACACAGTACAGAATCAGAATCCAAAAGAATAGTCACAAGGATAAGGGTGAGCAATAATAAAAGCAGAAGAAGAGCTTATCAGGGACAATGTCTAAGGACAGTGTCAATAGCCAGCATGGCTGTGTGAGCTAATGGCTAGTAGCCAAAGACCTGCCCTAGGTTTGAATGGTAGACATGCTGTCAATCACACAGGCCAGACTAGAATTAACAATTTGATGATCAGAGAGAAACAAGGTGCAGAAGATGGGTGTGGTGGAAATTCAATTACAGAGAAGAGGTAATAGAGCAATATTCACACAGTGCAATGAAAAACTCTAAGCAAAGAATCAAAAAGAGCCCACCACGTGCAGAGGGTGGCGCAGAGACCCAAATAGGCAGAGACGTTACAAAGATGCACCAGAATTAAAACCCTTTGGCTTCACAATAATTTTGGTGGATCTCAGTAGATCCCTGCACCAGAATCTATATCTATGCCAGTCGGGGACTGGTGTAGATTCCGGCTATGACCTGCTCCCAACATCAGGGATAATAGGATTGCTAGGATCCCTCTCTCGGCATACCGTTCAGCAACCACATGGACTGAGTTTCAGGGGTGAAACTCAGTCATGTGAATATTGGGTCTGCAATCGATTCCTGTTTGGGAACTCCTCCCTCATTTTGCTTGAAATATGTGGAGAGAAAAGTCCTGCAGGCAGGACTTATCTTACCGCATCTTTTGGGTGGAAACTGGGAGTACTGAGTAACTGCTTTTTAGGTGGATTGGGGTTCTGTTTTTCAGGTCCCCAAGCAGACCAGAAGAATGGAAACCCCAACACAAGTGTGAACCTAGTGTCAGCTGTATATCATCAAAGGCTGTGTGCAGTGCAGTGCTGTGCAGAAGACCTTTCATTGATTTGGGCACAGGCAGTTCTATATACTGCTGGAAAGCCAACAGTGCACTGAATTCAGCGCACTGTCGGCTTTCCCGATCTGTGCCCCAGGTGAAGAGCTAGCGGTGCCGGTACCGTAGCGCTTTATAGTCAGAAGGGCGTTCCTGACAGTCTGTCAGGAACGTCCTTCTGCCCAGCAGTGCCTATCGCGCTGTACAGTGTGAGCGGGAAGGAACGCCCCCTCCCTCTGTTCACAGTGCTCGTCCATAGACGAGTATTATCAGGAGGGGAGGAGGCGTTCCTCCCTGCTCACACTGTACAGCGCGATAGGTGAGATTGTCAGGAACGCCCTTCTGATTGTGAAGAAAGCTCTTTACCCGGGGCACAGATCGGGAAAGCCAACATTCAGTGCACTGTCGCCTTTCCAGCAGTATATAGAACTGCCTGTGCCCCAAACCATGAAAGGTTCTCTTTAATTGCAATTTTGCTGAGGCTGGGCTTACAGTATACGGCTCTTTTTTGCTGCATGCCCTTATTAATAGCAGTAATGACTAGCATGTTACTATCCAAGTCAGTGGTAATGGTCATTACATTGAAAACCTTTGGTTTACTGTTCATTAACATGAAGGTGAAATGCACAGTAAGATGTGCTAGTAATTACTGCTATTAGAAAAACATATACATTTCTTCAGCAAAACAGCACTGTGTAAACTCAGCCTTGCACAGACGTGAAAGCACCAGCAGTTCAGGGACTGAATGTTAAGGCTAATATGTCAGTTTTTGAAATCACAGCATGTCCACTATGGATATTTTTCTGCAATGTATGGATGGGATGGCTAATCCCATCCACTTGGCAGGTACTGTGAAACGCATTGATTTTTGCTGTGGGGTTTCCACTGAGGCAAAATCGTGGTGTTTATGCTATGTGGGGGCCCCGGTTTTAAAGAGGACCTTTCATGTCTTGGGGCACAGACGGTTTTATACACTGCTGGAAAGCTGACAGTACGCTGAATTCAGCACACTGTCGGCTTTCACAATCTGTGCCCTGGGTGAAGAGCTATCGGTGCCGGTACCATAGTTCTTTACAGTCAGAAGGGTGTTTCTGACAGTCTGTCAGAAACGTCCCTCTTCACAGCAGCGCCTATAGTACTCATCTATGGACAAGTACTATCAGGAGGGGAGGCAGGCTTTCCTCCATCAGTCTCACAGTACAGCACTATAGGCGCTGCTGTGAAGAAGGACGTTCCTTTCCAGCAGTATATAAAACCACATGTGCTCCAAGTCATGAAAGGTCCTCTGTAAACAGGCCTTTGTGTGCATTATGGCAGCTGAATTGAATGGAGTTATTAAACAGGGAATTGTAATAAATAATACCAGTTTCTAAGAGGTTTTGGGGTGTATTGTTTGCTGGTCTCAATGATCCCTACACCTCTGGAGGATTATTCTGACTTATGATGTCATATGTAAGGAAAGTGGCGAAGGTAACAAGATTTGCAATTTATTTATGCCAATAAATCTGACCAATGGTATGTAGCGAAAAAATTTAATTTTTAATAGGGGAGCTACAGTGCCATAGTTATAGTATATAGCACAACTATCCCATATTATGTATCCAGCATTGCAGTTTACAATGTTTTTTTTAAAATTGTTTATTTAAGACGTTTTAACAATAAAGGAAAACAACACGACTAATATACCAGTACAGGCAGTGGACAATGTTTATGCACATGCTTTGCTATGTCAATTGCATCATCATGTTATATGCCACACGTACAGTACATAGTTCCTATTGTTTGTTATTATCCCTTGTATTTGGTCTGTTCCACTAGGTTTGGAGGAGCACTCAATTTTGAGAGAGCCGAAGATTACACAGTCTTCAGGGAGTCTTCATCCAGCTTCTGAGGAGGTTAGACATAGTTCCATCTCACAGAGAGTCTAAGGGCTAGTTCACACGTGAACAAAGGGGCGGATTTTGACAGCGGATTTCGCTTCAAAATCCGCCCCTTTACAATGGCGGTCTATATAGACCACCGGGCTTTTTTTTTCCGCTAGCGGCGGGATGCCGCTAGCAGAGAAAAGAAAGGACATGCTCCCTGGCAGTTCCCTCCTATGTCGGCTCATTCATTTGAGCCGACAGCGGAGGGGAAAGCCGCGACCGCGATGGTCGCAGCAGGCGGGTTTTGACAAGAGAGAGACGCGGCTCACTGCGGCTCTCTCGGTGTCAAAACCCGCGCGGGCAGTTCACGTGTGAACTGACCCTAAGGGGGCATTCACACGGAGGAAGTTGGCGCTGATTCTGGCGAGATAACTCTAGGCAGAATCAGCGCTGATAAAAAGACTCCTATTGACTTCAATGGGTTCCATTTAATGCGCGTAACAAATTCAAATCAATGGGTTACAAAGCCTCCCATTGATTTCAATGTGTTACCCGCGTTAAACGGAACCATTGAAGTCAATAGGAGTCTTTTTATCAGCGCTGATTCTGCCTCAAGTTATCGTGGCAGAATCAGTGCCACATTACTCCGTGTGAATACCCCCTAAGAATTAGTGCACACTGAGTTTTTTGGCGCTGATTTTGACGCTGAATCCGCCTAAAAATCAGCCTCTAAAAAAGCCTCCTAATAGAGTTCTATTGATTTCAATAAATTCCTGTGTCTCCTGAGTCCATTCTTGCATTCACCACCACTTGGCTCAGTGAGCTAAAGACCAGCAGAAGAACACAGGGTTAAACTAAGACCACCATCTGGTACCCTGCAGGCCCCCTCAACTCTGCACCAGCTCTGGAGTTGAACTGGAAGAGTCTGTTGAGTTTACTGGCCACTATTCCTATCCACCAGGTCCCTCCAATAGGTTGCTGCACATAGACCTCCATTGGTACAATAGAGCTGTCATTAAAGGGATTTTTCCATGAACATAACCATATCTAAAATTGTATACACTTAAAATGTAAACTAATTAAAAATCTAACTATCTTAGTGGTGCCAGTCTTTTGTCTTGATCGGATGTCAATGAATGTGACCATGACTGCAGCAAGTTTCTATAATCTGACACTTGCCAGAAACCAAGCCATGATTTTGTATTTTGCAAAGCCAGATATGGGAAGCAGTAGCGGAACTGCAATCTTAATTTCTAGGGTTGTGTTGATACACTTGTATTTAACCCCATAACAATCATTCAGATTTCGGGTTAGAATTATTGGGACGACTATTGGTGCAGGCCATCTCTATTCATGGATATTGTGCTAATATGTGAATAAATGTATGCTATTCCTACCATGGTGTTATCACATGACATTGCAGCCATATATTTAGGTTATTTGATGTCAAGAAAGTGACTATTTTATATATGGCTTAGAAAAAATGGATACAAACTGAAATTTTTGGCAGGATTGTACCCAAAATTCACGTCTGTAAACCCAACATGTTATCTATATTTTTCCTTAACACATTTGATGTCCTACCTGAAAATAGAAACTCAATGTTGGGTAGAGACACTGCCAGGAGACAATTTACTTTTTAGGCGGCCGCCCATGTGACACTGGCACAATCTCAAGGAAGGAATGTCCAGCTGATGTATTGTTTGTTAACAGGAAAATATTAGGAAATAAAACTTGGCAGGGCTGAAGGAATTGAATGCACCTTTTCTTTCCAAAGTCAATTTTCAGCGTGGTGGTATTAACCTGCAAATTATGATAGTAACGACAATTATAGACTGGTTGAATGTTAAGAAAAAATTTGGCATAAATGAAACCATCAAATGTTTAAAATCAATTTCAAAACTGACATTTTGTAAAGGGAACAATAGAGAGATTTAGGCTGAAGAAAGGGATTATTCATAACGGCATATGAATACAATAATTATAGATGATGGGTAAAATATTAAAGTCACGCAAATTTAAAATACAATAGTTTTCGCTAAATGTACCTAAAACCCATATAGAAGGGAAAGCAGTGCTCAAACTGGTAAAAGAAGTGTAATTACAACAGGTATAATACCTATACTACAGAGATTGAGAGGAGTAGGGTAAGGGGGCTGAGCTATACAAAGCAGGGCGTGAATAAAACAAGGAACATTTTGGAAAAATCTGTGTTGCCTGACTTAATGTAATAAAATAACACATAAGAGGATGAAAATGGTCACACATTACATATAACAATAGTATAGGCGATTATAAGAAACATTGTAATATATCTTAGAGTAAGATGCTTCTTTCTTCCAACACCAAACTGTGTTCTTGCTCTCCTACTTCTGCTAAACTCCTTGTGCTATATCAGTCTTGAGAATACTGATGAATGTCTGAGATTACACATAGAAGTCTATGGAGCGGAGAAGAGGAGGAGCGAGCACAAGCAGTGAGAGAGAGAGAAGCACAACAGAGGCTTAGTCTGATGCTGGAGATAATTAGGAGCTTTCTATCTCAGTCCAAGTACTTTATTCACAACAGTACATGTCAGTAATTCTCTATATATGTCCGGTGTGATCATGAGGCTATTTTTGAATGTGAGAGAGAGACTATTATGAAGCAGATTCTCCTATACTTACTGTGTGCAGTATATGAAAGCTAGGATAGAACTAAGAGTTCAGGGAGAACTGCAAACTACACACAAAGTCTGCAGAGGGAAAAACTGCTAAATCTAAGTCATATAAGGGCCAAAAATAGTGTTATTCACCTTGTACACACATATGGCAGGTCTTAAAGGTCAAATTAAATAAACTTTTATGCATTAGGAAAGCCCATATATCCTAAAAGGACAGGATATGACTATGAATGACCAGCTTTCAGCAACCTTATGACACATACTGTGTAAGATCAACCTTGATATAGGAACCCACTTAGCCTTGACCAGTATCAAAGCAACATGTTTAAGGAACTAGCTATCTTAATGGTGGAGGTGGATTTTATGCTGCAGCAGGTATTTGACAGTATGTTTAATGTCTCATATGTACTATGTTCTGTTTGTCACCCATGATATATTTCTGTCATTCTAGAAGGCTCAGTCCTTGTTCCCTTCTCTGTCTCATCTACACTTATAGCTGTAGTTAATGGCTTTCTATACCATCTATATGCAAACTGCAAACATATGGACTGTTTACCAGCCATCTCTTCCATTACGTTTTCCCTCTACCTGAAACTAAACATGAATAATACTTAAGGTTGTAATCTTTCCCCATCATTATCTGCTTCCAAACTTTCCTGGGTTTTTCAGGACCCCTTAGGATAGGTCATCAATTGAAGATCTGTCGGAGTCTGTTAAATATTATGAAATGTGAACACACAGATGATCTGATAGAGGAATGTCTCCAAGCTTGACAATTTCAGTAGGACCAGCTGATCATCTAACGTGTACAAGGGTGCCTCAATTTTACCCTGACAGCGGATAAAAGGGAAATAAGGACTGGGTGCATTGGTTTGAAACATGACAAATCCTTTGTTCTCATGGAAGATAGGTCCCTGCCAGAGGTGTATGGCAGCAGATTAACTCCCTATCCCTATTAAGAACACATGCATGCTTAGCTAAGGCACGAGTGCATTTGTATGATGGAGGGGGTCAGGAGGAATAGATGCTGGCCAAAAGTGCTATTTAAGGTTCTCACCATCTGCAGTCACTAACTCAGAAACTGTCACGGTTGCGCCAATGCCAGAGCAACTTTTGCACTGAATGCTGCTTACACCTCTATGGAAAGGGGTAGGAAAGCTGTCCCTAGTGCTACGACGGCTAACTAGACCCTGCCTGCAGGTGTTGGTCAGCTGTACCCAAGCTAAGCTTGGCCCCGACAACTACTAGCTCTCTGAACACGAAGACCTGACAGACAGGTGGGGAAAGAGCTGAAAGAGGGTAGGGACTGGGATACTAGAGGTAGTCACCCCTAATGAAAGAGCAGGTGCAGCTGCAAACAGTAACAACAAGGAAGGGATGTGCTGGTGAACAAACAAACGCAGCACAACCATAAACACAACGGGATTTGAGGAGAGGACAAGTGGAGTAGTGAGGAAAGGGTATCACAAGACAGGGGCAAAATAAACCTGAAACCCGTAAACAAAAACTCACTAATATCAAAACAGTGACAGGCAGCAAGAAATTCAGGACAGGGGTTGAGAAGAAATGCTGAGGGAAAAACAGACTCTCACACAGAACAAACTCACATCACTTCCAATCAAGCTCCTGAGACCATACAGTTTCCACAAACCACTCCTCCTACACTGAGCCAATAATCCTGGTTGGTAACAACGAAAACCAACGAAGAATGAAGCCCGCTCTACAAATATATAAAAATATTTTTCCTGTTCGGTAAACACCGTAGCGGGAAAAATAGTCAAAAGTGCCAAACCGCCGTTTTTTCACTGTTTTGATTCTGATATAAATTTGAATAAAAAGTGATCAAAGCAATAGCATTTCCCGAAAATGGTAGAACTAAAAAGTACACCCGGCCCTGCAAAAATAGACGCCCTATGCATCCCCGTACACTTACGTATAAAAAAGTTACGGCCGTCGGAATATGGCGACTTTTAGAAAAAAATTTTTTTAACACAGTTTTGGATTTTTTTTAAGGGGTCAAAATGTAAATAAAACCATATAAATTTGGTATCCCTGGAACCGTACCGAAACACAGAATATAGGGGACATGTTATTTTGGCTGCACAGTGAACGCCGTAAAACCAAAGCCCGTAAGAAAGTCGCAGAAATGCATTTTTTCTTCAAATCCACCCCATTCTGAATTTTTTTCCTGCTTCTCAGTACATTATATAGAATAATTAATGGTGGCATCATGAAGAAAAATTTGTCCCGCAAAAATTAAGACCTCATATGGCTCTGGGAGCAGAGAAATAAAAAAGTTATGGGGTTTAGAAGGAGGGGAGTCAAAAACGAAAAACGAAAATCAAAAAATGCCATCGGCGGTAAGGGGTTAAAAAAAGGATCTTTCAACAGCTGGGGCACAGGAGGTTTTATATACCGCTAGAAAGTCGACAGTGGGGCTGTTGTGAAGAAGGGCATTTCTGACTGTCAGCAACGCCCTTCTGACAGTGAAAAGCTACGGTACCGGCACCGATAGCTCTTCACCCGGAGCACAGATCGTGAAAGCCGACAGTGCGCTGAATTCAGTGCACTGTCGGCTTTCTAGCGGTATATAAAACCGCCTGTGCCGCAACTGATGAAAGGTCCTCTTTAACGGGAGACTATCAAACACATGAGCCTATGATATCCCAGCGAAACTACTGCAACACCCTCCTTTTTGTAAGTCTATAATCTAGCCTAAAATGTGCAACGATAAGCCTTTTGTTTAGTAATCCTCTTAGCCGTTATTGAATTAGCCCCCTTTTATTGATATGCTAATTATCCAGGACAGAGCACCAAGAGTTACTGAGCACTGTCTGCTGTGTGTGAACAGGGGGAGGTGAGAGCAAGGAAGGCTGATGAGTCATCATCATCATCATCATCAGCCTCCCTGCTCTCTACTATACTATCCCATGGCCTCTGAAGAAGCATGCATGGACCATCACTGCAGCTGGTCTGCAGTGGTTCTGTCAGTTGGACTCTAAGTCTATGGGGCAGCAATGCAGTACCTACACTCACCACTACAGTTCGTGAACAGAGTGGCTTTCCCACGTGCCTTGGTACCCGTGATCTGCGAGGATGCTAGTTGCTGAATGCCCGCAGATATAAGAATAGGTCTAAGAAACCAGATAACCCCTTCCAACTGGTAATTCAATATCTCCCAATAACGTGTCTAGAGTTACTTACTCTTTTCCTTGACCTCTTGTATCTATTCTTTATCAATTATATTCTGGAATACATAAAGCTCTTACCTAATGCAAGTTGTTCCATTTGTCTGTGCCTTCCATTGTGTTCTCCAACATTTTTCTAAGTGAAGTGCTACCGAAGCTGAGGGTACTACAAACACATATCACTAGAATATTGCGAAGCGTATTTATGTATCTGTTTTTCCCACTGGTAGCTTAAAACATCACCATCCTAGAAAATACGGGTCAACTGGTATATTCTAATTACACAACGATGCAATATTCCTGGCAGATGAATGACTACTTAAGTTTTAGTAAAGTAGCTGTGATCAGTTAAGGAAATGTAAAAATGACTTGAAAGTACGCAGTACGTCAGACAATGTTTTCCTAATCAGCCACTTGAAGAAGCTGACAGACTAATAATAAGATGCTTAAAAACCTTTGTGATTTGTGCTTAAATCTGCTTTCCTGTTTGCTCAGTTTTTTTTAAGTGCCAATTGCAGGCAATTATATTAGACATGAGCTGTGCAGATTTCCTGGTGCACCCCATCCCCTCCAATCCAATATCTGTGGGGTATTTCCTGGGAATTGATGATCAATTATGTTGGAGAATTCGTCTTAGAAAAGCTGAGGCAAGGAGACTGAATGGTGAATATTTTATAAGAATGTCACATTTTCTCTGGACAATCTTAGTGTGTGAAATGGGACATATGCCAACGTAGCCTTAATGTTATCCCCTTTATTTCAAGTGCTGAGCTTACGTTTCATTCCTTATTCTACTTGGCCTCCAGATAGTAATGGTGTGATCATACAGTGAACTACATGATAGGGTTCATATTCTATCAAATTACAGTATTTCAATGGGCTATATTCATTAATCAATATTATACATGTATTACCATAATGCTCATATAAGGGGTTTTCTGGTTAAAACATACTGAAGATCTATCCTAATGTAAGGTCATCAGTATCAGGATAGTGGGGTCTGACATCTGACAACCGTATTAATCACTTGTTTTCTTTGGGAGTCATATACGTCTATAATATCCACTAGGTCAGTGATGTCAAACCTTTTTGAGACTGAGTGCCCAAACTGCAAACCAAAACCCAATAAGTTATCGAGGAGTGCAAACACAGCAATTTAACCTTAAAACTCCACCATTGCAGACCTACAAATTACAGTCGTGTGAATGGGACTTTACAGAGCTTGTACTGAAATTTGGTACATTTGACTGTGAAATCTTATTACGGCCTGTACTAATATTATGTCTACTATAAAACAGATACTGTGTGATATAAATAGTGAAGGGACCCCACAAAGTACAATCTACCCCACAGTGGCCCCCACACAATATAATCTGCCACACAGTGGCCAACATGCAGTACAATCTTTCCTGCAGTGGCCCCCACATAGGATTATATACTCCACAGTAGCCCCCTCCCCACACATGATTAAATGCTCCACAGTAGTTCCCCCTCCCCACACAGTATGAAATGTGCCATGGTAGTCCCCTCCCCACACAGTATTAAATGCTGCACAGTAGTCCCCCTCCCCCATACAGTATTATGTGTTCCACAGTAGTCTCCCTCCCCCACACAGTATTAAATGCTGCACAGCAGTTCCCCCTCCCCACACAGTATTAAATGTTTCACAGTAGTCCTCTTCCACCACACAGTATGAAATGCTCCACAATAGTCCCCCTCCCCACACAGTAGTAAATGTTCCACAGTAGTCCCCTCCCCACAGTAGTAAATGCTCCACAGTAGCCCCTCTCCCCACACAGTATTAAATGCTCCGCAGTAGCCCCCCACCCCACATAGTAGTAAATGTTCCACAGTAGTCCCCCGCCCCACACAGTACACAAAATATACTTACCTGAAGAGCTGCCGGGTGTCCTTCTCTTGTTGACTGCGGGCACTGATCACTTACGTCATCGCGCCTGTGTCGGGGCAGAGGTCACACTGCCTACACTGACAGCTTTCAGCTGGATTTGCAAATGCACATGCAGCTGAAAGCAGCAATCGCTCACTAACGGGGAATCCTGTACCAGAATCCCCAATAGTGAGCGATCCGGGCGACCACACGCTTGCCAGCAGAGAGGGCTCTGTGTACCTTCTCTGGCACGCGTGGCATAGGTTCACCATCACGGCATTAGGTTATGACAAAAATTCAGAGACATCTCAGAGACTTGATATCCGAATATAGTATTAACAGCAGAATTGCCAATACAGTCCTAACCTAAGAAAAGTCCTTATGGAGAGTCTGGGGACCATCGGATCAGACTTGTCTTGTTTAACATCCTTTTATTACTAACTTCAGTATAGTTTATTGTTTATTTCTGGTTCAATACCTAGAAAACTGAAAGACCGTCCTGATTTTCTTTATGCCTTGATCTTTACAGAATATATATTACATCTACTTTTTGTTATGTTTGTATAATGTTGGAAAATATCAAAAAACACAAGTTAAAGGGTATTCCCACCTCACATACTCATCAGTCTTTACTGCTGTAAAATCTTCTTTCTTCCTGGTTTCTTGCATCATTTGGTGGCCGGGGTTTCACATGCAACCTGCCGTTTAGCTCCGCCCAAAATTTGTGTGTAGCTCCGCCCACCCATATTGGACTATGAAGTACAGGCAGCAGCAACTCCATTCTGTGTTACATACAGAGACTGCCTGTCTCTGCCATAATGAACACAACTGAATTAGCCTGATAACTGGGAGAACAGAAGAAATGAAAGCAACTCCTCTCCCCTATCTGATAGCAGGAAGGTCATGTGGTGTAGACACAGGAATAGCTAGATACACAGGCTCACTCCCCTGCACTTAGCCCCTCCTCCCTCCCCCCTGAGAGCAGCAGATACATCACTTGACTCATGAGCAGCTAAGTCAGGGCTGTGGCCACAAAGAATTGAATAAAGTAAGATAGTGGACAAACAAAGCAGTTTTGTTGAAGCAATGTATTTAGGAAACGTCTTACATCCACATTAACAAGCAGTATAGATAGGATCCTTGTGATGGGACAACCCCTTTAAAAAAAAAAACATACAGAGAATGGAGCAAGAAGCAGACAGCTCTGTTCTCTCTGTAGTGGCTAGACCGGGTACTGCCGATCAACTAATAACTTAAATGGGGCCTATGCTGCAGTGTCTCAGTTCTGCCACTACACAGAGAACAGAGCTGTCTGTTTCCCATTCTATTCTCTGTGTATCAGCTATATCAGTATATCATATGTATCAGTAATCATGGGGGTGCCGGGTGTCGGACAACCACCAATATACCAATATGATATCAATTACCTACCATTAGGATAGGTCATCCAGCGGTGAACTTAGCCTCTCTGCTGCCTGAGGGAGACGATCAAAAGATCCCCCTCCCCCGTGCTGAATACTTGGGGGGAAAGGGGTGTTTGTCTTTTGATCGTGCGCCTCAGGCAGCAGAGGGGAAGGGCTGCTAGTTGTAACATTGCAGTGAATACAGCACAGTAATATTTTACTGTGTTCTCCCACATTTCCCGTCTCTTCTCTTTGGACCGCCATGACCACTTCTTCCAGCTGTGACTTAACTCTGTAAAGTTTGCACTCTATTATGCCACACAGCGGCCCCTGCAACCTCTATTATACTCCACAGCGGCCCCTGCAACCTCTATTATACTCCACAGCGGCCCCTGCAGCCTCTATTATCCCCCCCCCCCCCCCCGGAAGTGCCGCCTGAGGTGACCACCTCACCTTGCCTCATTAGAGGTGTGGCCCTGAGGTCATCACTACTTTTAGACTGAGAAATTGCTTTAATAGTGGATAATCAAACAGTATATGTGGACTGTTAAGGTGCCCATACCCCTCCAATAGTTTTTGGATAAATGCTATTTTGGCCAATAACTATTTTTCTCAATGGTCCCATACTCCATGAGGCTGTACATGTGTTATCAATGGAAAGAGAAGAGTAAACTGCTGCCAGATGCTGTCATATTTTCCCAGAGAACAAAAAGATTGGTGTAACATCTCTGCCTGTTCAGGTCACTGCGCCACCTTCTGCTTGCATGCTGCGGTGCAGGAGGCGTGTGCAGTTTAGTTCCTTGCTTAGAGTTTTTGGTTGCACTGTGTGAACACGGCTCTAGTTCTGTAATTGAATTTGCACCACACTCGTCTTCTGCCCTTGTCTGCCTCAGTCCATGAAGTAGTTAAATTTGGTCTTGCCCTGTGATTGACAGCCTGCCCCTATTTAGTCTAGGTTTGCATTCACACTGGTGCCTGCTATTGCCTTGTGCTTGCTGGCGGTTTTTCTTGCTGTTTAGTTACTTGTATTCTTAATCCTGACCTTGGCTTTTCCTATTGACTATTCTTTTGGACTTGGCACTACATTGCTCGACTGTTACCGAACCCTGGCTAGCTGACCTCCCTTTGTTGTTGTTTGTCTTTTCTGCGTTTTGTGTGTCACATATATAGGAAGGGATCGTCTCCAAGTTGTTGCCTATTACCTAGGATAGAGCCTGGCAAGAGGAAGGGACAGTGGGGGGCTTCAGCTTAGGGCTCACTGTCTCTTGTGCCCCTTTCTCCAGGGTTCTCCAGCAGCTACTGGGGAATTGTCATCTAGCAATTCGACATGCCCAATTCAATATTTAACATCCCCCTAAAAAATATGTGGGGAAGCATTGGGAGACCCCATGCACATAAGATAATTGGCTGCTCCCACCAACATTGGCTGATTCAGATATCGTTTCTCCTAACAGTAAGAGGCCCTTTAGATCCATAGATGAGTGCTACTGTTGGGCAGCACAGGCCAGTAGGCTATTGGCAGTCTGGTCCTACCATTTGACATGAATATAAGTGCAGTACAAGGTGGCTGGCAGTCAGTAATCTCCTGAACTGTACAGAAATTACATCCTTGTTTGGCAGAGCCCAAGCCAAAGCTCTCTCTACAGTAACTGCTCAAATATTCAAGCCTTTTGGAATCAAAGCAGGTGCTTATGTGTTTACTGCTTGGCTGGTCAAGAATATGCGCTAACCTCTTCCTTCACTAGCTTCTATTATAGCCCACTCTTCAACATCTTAAAATGAATATGGGTAATCCCCCTTTCAACAAAATACAGGATTCGCACTTGGGCAGCACATGAACTGGCAAGTAAAAATTTACTGACTCAGTAGCACCATGCAAAATCACTGCTGTGCAATGAATCAAACCCTAATAACCAGCTATTAACTGGGACATCTAAGACATGCCAGAATGGTCACTTACAAAATGATTTTTCATGATTTTACTGGAAGACACTTGGGAGATGAGAATCGGTACCAAGAATACAAATAGAAGTTGCAGTTGTCCCTTTTTTTGCATGCTCAGCTACTTTGTAGTATATGTAAAAACACAATATGTATCAGAATACCAAACATCAACGCATAATATCTAGTATCAACCGTTCCTGTTCCTCCTCTGCCATGAATTTCCCTATGGTACTACTGTTGTTCATGCTGGCAGACTCCCTTTAAAGGGGTTGTACCATTACAGACACTGTAATATGAAAGTCCTCCGTATCCTACCTATGAATGTGCATGACTTTGCATGACTAGTGCTCCACTAGCTTCTATTGGGCTGCCGGAGATTGCAGTATCAGAAGTTCCATAGTGGTGAATAGAGCACCAGTCACACTCACATGCACAGGCCCTGGCTGTAATGTCTGCAGCTCGGCGTTCTTTGCACCTCTCTGTTGCAAATAACATAAGCCCAAGGTTGAATAATTGAGCAGAGTGCTGATAGGTCTGTGCTCCACTATTGTATTCAACAATCATTGCTGCCACCATGAACAGCGAAAGAACACCCAAAATGCAGGACTGCCCTGCCCGATCCTGGGGTGGCTGAGTGGACCCCTGCTACCATAGGACACAGTGCAGATGCACTGTTGGAACTATGGTTGAATGGGTTAATGCAACTTTAAAGAAGAATACGTACTATCAAACTTAAAGACTATGGACACTTTCACATTATATTTTTTTAAACTGAATTATATCTATTATGTGATAAAAGTAAAAATTCAATAATCTGATGTTAGGGAATTGCTAGATAAGCAATTCCCCAGTAGCTGTTGGTGAAACCTGGGAGAACAAGAACAACAAGATAGTGTGTCCCTGCCTACTTGCCTCAACTATCCTAAGAAATAGAGGACAACTAGGTGACAGTCCCTTTCTAAAATGCAAGTGACAACTCACAACGCAGACAAGACAAACAACAACAAAAGGGGGAGTCAGCTAGCCAAGTGGTCGGAACCAGTCAAGCAGTGAAGTACAGAGTCAGACTCCAAAAAGAGTAGTCAGAGGAAAAAGCCAAGGTCATAACTATGAGTATAGATAGCAAAGAGTATACAGCCAGCATGCACAAGGCATTTACAAGCATCAGGGAGCGGGCTGGAAAAGTATATAAAGGAATCCGCCCTAGACTTGATTGGCGAGGATGTTTGTCAACCAAAAGCTGCTAAGTTAACTCCATAGTAACCAAAGAAAGTGATGTACTGGCTGGACTCACACACAGCAACGAATCCTCAGCTGTGCTGCAAGAAATAAAAAGGGTCACAACTGAATACACCTCCTGCATCGAAGCGTGCGACCGGAGGTTGTAGAGGCCCAAACAGGCAAAGACGTTCCATCTGTCTTCTGTGTTCTCCTACATTGCAGCCTGCTTTGCCCCACTGTGTGATATCCACCAGCAGCAGTCTGATGGCTCCTCACTAGATCTTATGTCTGCTCTTCTAAACAATCTTCTAAGCTGACATTTTTTTATTTAACTTTTATTTGCTTGTGAATAGCATAAAAAGGTTATGACACAGATATGATTCAGAAGAAGAAGGTGTCCATACTGAAAAGAGACATGTGCCTGTCACTTATCATGGGGCACCTGGCTGTCTCTTCACTGTTAAGACTCCCTTTTACAAGTGTGTCAGACATAAAACCTGACACTTTTGGGTTGTGGCTGGCAATTTTGAGACAGTATATGGCTTCAATTTTTTAAAGGGTGTCTTCTTGGTATTCTCAAGATGAGTTATGTTGCTAGAACCTTTTACAGGGAGTCTATCAGCACCAAATCCATTATTAATCCGACCCCAGCGAGCCATGACCACAGTGCTACAATTGGTTTGTAGAATGGCTTCTTGGTTTCTACCAATGTTCAAGTTGGTTTTCTCCCAAAGTACTGATAGGTAAATTGGCATCCAGTAAAAACAACTGACCCTTGTAGGTGCTGGGGATGAGCGCCTGTATGGCAGCCACTAACTTCCCTACTCCACAATACTCTCTATACACTTTGTGGGAGAACAGTCCATTACATATATTTGCCATTGTTGTGTAAGAGGCTTGTTGAAGACACGTGGCCTACACTTTTGATGGGACATGTGATTTGTAACTGTAGCAATGTTAGGAGAGGTAATAGAAGCTGGCATATTGAGGGTGCACGTGACGGGTGGAACGGACTGTTGGGTGGAATGACGTATGCATTGGTATACTTATATTATCTCCCCCTAATGAATTCTTAACCATCATTATAAGTCATAGAAAGTAAATAGACAAAGCATATATGGGACCCATACTGGTAATAATATGTCATGCTTTGCTCACTATTATCATATTACAGCTACCCTAAATTGGGCAGTCTGTTTTCCCCCTTCACAGTCCATGGGTTGCCTTTCAAAACAACAAAGTCCAACGGTGAATCTTAATTTCTTTCAATGCTAGCAATGATTTTTTCTTAACTATACAAATAAAATAACATAGCGGCAGTCGGCGGCATCTACAATAGGCTTGGGGAGCATGAAGGTGGCTGCTGTGCTCCCAATGTGCGGCTTGGATTCAGTGATGCTTTTTTCCGCTCTCTCTCTCTGCGGCCACAAAGCATCAGCACAGTCTGTGCAGTCACAGAAGAATTTCTAATTGAGAAACACTAAGCACTGACATCAATGCACAGCCATCCTGGAGAATTCACAACTAAGAAGTCTCAATTATCTGTTATAAAGGGCACCCTGTAACTCTGGCATGTCCGCTTTCCTCCACTTACATTTAGCACTGAAGTCTCCAGCTGCACCACTGTGCATATAAAAGGATAGGTTTCCCAATTTAAGGAGTATTCGGCATTTAGATGAAGAATATTACAGTGATGGGAGTCTTGACAATTCTGGCTCTCCGGATGATAGCCGGGTCTCCATTACTTTGACAGGCAGGGTACCAAGGCTGTCATTGGACGGTCTTTCAAGTTACCCACTTACTTCTGATTCGACATGACCAAATGGAAAAAAAAAAATGGTATCCTTTGTTAGATCCTCAATGTCTATCTGGGAGGAGCCCAACAGATACAACTCCCACTGGTCACCGAAATAAAGTGACCGTGACAATATGAAAGAACCCTGCCCGTTCAGCTCCATCATGATGAAATTTTGCAAAACTAACTTACTAAAATGAACCTGTCTCTCGGTCTGACACCAGGTTGGCACCACAACTTTACCAATCCCAAGAATGGGGCTCCAGTTCTCCTATGCTGATGGGGCTACAGGCCCAGAATGAGCCCTTACAACTTTAATTGGGAGCGCTATTGATAGCTCAATAAAGCACTTGGCCATCTCCGAGAATGAATGGAGCGGCAGTGCTCATGTTCAGCCTCTTGCCCCATCAAAACAGCAGAAGTTGAGCCATATTCTTGCGATTGGTGGGGCCCCAGTTGGTCAGACTCTCACTGATCATGAAGTTATTATTTACAACATCAATATGGGTTAGCTTCATAACTTGACACAACCCTTTAAGACCTGAACTAATGTAAAGCATTTAATCTCACTATACAATCCCCTGACACTAGAGTTTAGCAGGCCGATGACACTGACCACCAGGACTAACCAGATGGGTGACCAGACTCTGTAATGAACACCCTATGCAGTGGCATAACTACAGTCTTGTGGGCCCCGATGCAATCTTTTGTCCCCTACCTCTTCCCTACAGCAAATTCTTCATAGTGATGGTTATTGGTGCTAAGGAGTTTAATCCACCTTAGTGTGGTTAGGGAAATCTGTGGGTCTCCTTGGTTTATGGGACAGATGGAAGCTGCAATCTCAATACCGATGACAGTACTTATGGGCCCTCTAAGGCTCCTGGGCCCTGTTATGACTGCACCCTGTGCAACCCTGCACGTTATGCTCCTGACCCTATGACAGTGCCAAGCTAGTCAGAGGGCACTAGAATGAGTATGTGCCACTATCTGGCGAGATAACCATGCTGAGTGCTTCACGCTGGTACTGTGTATTATGTACTTCTATCCCATGTATTTTACAGAAGTTTTAACACGGGTCTCCAGTGTTGAAACAGGCAGATTAAGGTAAATAAGTAATTTTGCAAATCAGTGAACTGGTAAGAGTCACAATGAGGAAGATTTAGCGGCAAAATAATCCAGAATTCTGTCTCACACTGCCAAAAAACCTGGCATGTTGGGAACCAAATTTATTATGTGTTATAGAAACTTTTTAAAGGGGTTTTTCCTACCCATAGGATAGATCATCAGTATGTGATGTGTTGGGGGTCCTTCACTGATCAGCTGATCCACGTATCCCGGGAGCCAGAAACTATAGAAATGGTGCAGCATTAAGGTGTTGGACCCCCAGCGATCAGATACTTATAACCTATCCTGCACCGGATTTATTAAAGTGAACCATTCATGTCCTCTATTCGAGGGCATGCCATACACCATAAAGCTGTCCATGCGCCGATCCGCCATCAGTTTTTTTCTCCTGTTGCAGAGATATTGGTCCCGTTAGTTTTGGGCCTGGCCTTGCAGCTTAGTGTCCTTGCTGGGCAGTGGGGACTGAACACTTCCCTAATCTTGTACTATGATGGTGGCATGCTACACTGTCCAGCGATGCTGTAAAACCGGCCCCACTGACATTACTGATTTTAGTATCCGAAATTGTAACCAAAAAAACTGAAAGTGCACTGAATTCAGCCACAAACAGCTTTGTGGTGGCCTGGCCTTGTGTTACATGAAAGACCCAAAGGCATGTGACAATATTTTGGTGCCAAATATTGGTGTAAAGAAATCCAGTACGAGGTGGCAAAAGGAAAAGTGTCCAATACAGCTAGCTGCACCAAATTTTCAGTGTGCGCCACTGTGATACATTTGGCTCACTCTTAGGCCTGGTTCACATTTGCCTTGGTAATCCATTCAGGGGAGTCTGCATAGAAACCCCCTGAACGGACTACTAAACGCATTGGCAAGCGGTGTGCAGTGAAAGCACACGGACCGCATAGACTATAATGGGGTCCGAGTGCTTTCCATGCAGTATCCACCCAAGTCATGCGGACAGGAAAGTAGATTGTGAACTACTTTTCTGCCCACATGTTCAGTGCGGAGACCGTGCCCCCGTTATAGTCTATGTGAAAAATACAAGTGTTTTTGCTGCAGTTTTTTTCACTGTGCTTTTTAAGGTGCAATTCACTATCTGCACCTTTAGCCTGGGGGGTGTGATGACACCTTTTTTTTATTATGTTTCTGCAACATTTTTAGCAGTTTTTTTAGCTGCAAAAAAATCTCTGTTAGGCTAAAGCCCCACATAGCGGGCTTCAGTAATAAAGTGCTGTGGAAAAAACCACGGCAGGAGGGCATTGCGGGTTTTCCAGCAGGTCTTATCATAGAAAGAGGTTTCCTCTGCGGACTTTCTGCTTCCATTATACGCCGTTTCTATAGGTATAATTGACATGCTGCGATTTCCAAAACTGCAAAAGTTTTGGAAATCACAGCATGTCCAGTTCATGTATTTTTCTGCAATTTCCGAATCCCATCCACTCTGCAGGAAATGCCATGGACGAAACGCGCTATTTATGCCGCGTGAGGCCCCGGCTATAAAGGCCACACGCAGCCAAATGCAGCTAAAAAACCATGCGTCTTTGAAATGGCAGATTGTATACAATGTTTTTTCCATAATGTGTGGATGGGATCACGTAAAAACTTATTGAGGCGGGGCCCCATGTGGCGTAAATCCCGCGGAAAAAAACGTGGCGTTTATAGTCACAGCAAAGTGGATGGGACTGTACCAAATTCCATATTCACTTTGCAGGATAGTAAGCAGTGCAGACACCGTTGCGGTTTTGGAAATCACAGCATGTCAATTATATCTATGGAAACACCGATGGTTTACCTATAGATATAATTGAAGTAGAAAATCTGCAGAGTAAACCTCTATGAACTTTCTGTGCAAAGCGTTGCGGGAAGAACCGCGATGCATTGCTGCACTTTTTAGCTATGGGTTGCCACGTGGGGCTTCAGCCTCACTTTGCTAGGACTGTATCTGCATTTATATATAATGTGGCCTCAGAACTGCTGTGATTAGATGTTCAGTAAAAAAACCTATGACTATTTTTAAGGGTCCATTCACACGGAGTAAACGCGTAAAAAATGTGATTGAAGTCAATTGGAGTCTTATTTTTACACGTGTATTTTGGCAAAATTAGCGCACGATTACTCTGTGTGAATGGACCCTAAGGCTGACCCCCCCAAATGGAATACCAAATGCACTGGCAAGCGAGGTGCAGTAAAAGCACACGGATCCCCATAGACTATAATGGGGTCTGTGTACTTACTGTGAGATCTCCGCAGGGAACATGATTCGTGTGGAGATCTCATGGCAAGCACACGGACCCCATTATAGTCTATGGGGATCCGTGTGCTTTTACTGCACACCGCTTGCAAATGCGTTCGGTAGTGCGTTTGGGGGGTCCCCATGCGGACTCCCCGAACAGATTACCAAATGCAGATGTGAACGAGAGGTAAGGCTCCTCTCGCTGCTGAAAACAGGTAAAAAACACATTGTGTATTTTTCTGCAGTGATTTTCATTGAGTTTTTGCTGCATTTAGAAAATGAAGGTGTGAACCTAACCTAAGAGCTTCCTTTATATTTTGCATTTGTTTTCAGGCCACTCCTGACTTTGGCTCAAAAAAATGCAGCAAAATCTGCAACATAATAACGCTGAGTTTCCACAATGTGGGGCTTCAGCCTGAGGCCGGGGCTCCACGTGTCGCAAACTCCATAATTTGACCATGGTGGAAATGCTGGTGGGAGAATTGCTGCATTTTACAGTCAGGGCAAAGTGGATGGGATTCTAGCAAACAAAATGCTGTGATCTCTAAAACTAGCACGGTTTTGGAAATCGCACAATGTCAATTATACCTACGGAAACGCCGGCGGTTTCCCTTTAGGTATAATTGAAACAGAAAGTACACAGAGGAAATCTCTGCAAACTTTCTGTCTAAAGCGCTGCGGGAAGAACTGCGTTGCCGCCGTGGTTTTTCCCGCAGCGCTTTCTTGCCTAGTGCGGACTGTAAGAAGATCAGTCATATTTGGCGGGCTAGAGTGCAGTGCTCTATTCTTACTGAAATGAGGGACATCAGGACATTCACCAGACAGACCCATTATAAGTCAGTGGGTCCATCTGGTGAATGTCATCTGACAGATGTGGGGCTTGATTTTTCCTTTTCCTCTCCTCTGACAGAACATAAATGTGAACAGAGCCTAATATGATATGTTCTCTCTCTACATGCAGTCACTTTGTGTAGGACCAAGTTACCTTTTTCCAGTCCTATGTAAACTAAACTTCGATTCACATCATGTGTTTAATACAATAGTGATACTTGTTCCCTATGACAAGTGTACACAGATGAAGCAGAGCTGAACTTGTTATACAACTCTATGGTCTGAGTCACTCCAGCAGTAATACAGTAGTGGCAGATAACAAACTCAGCTCTGCTTGATGTGTACAAGGCTGAGTTCTCTGAATGATCCCCAGTAATGGCTGTCTATCAGCGCCGTGACTTGTGCACCACCCTGATGCTCCATCAGTCCCTGCCTCAGTCTAGCCTGCACCGGGCGGCGTTGGCCAGGGTGCACAGCGGCCGGAGCAGTTATCGCTTATTCAGCAGCCTGACCTGTGATCAATGATCCGGGCTGCGCAGTGGCAGCAGAGGCAGCCGAGCACCGAGCACAGTCCGGGCAGCAGCACTGACTCATCACCGAGGGGAGGGGACCCGATCCCGCCTGGAGAGGCAGCGGCAGAGCCGGGGACACGTGGGGAGCAGCCCGGGGCTGGGGAGGGGAGGGGAGGGGGGAGTGGGGTGTCTGATACTCTGCACAATGACTGACAGGAGACCTCAGTGATCAGCACCTATTCCTATTACTACTGCTGCTGCTGGCGGGACAGGAGGTAAGGCGAGGACCGGGGGGCGCTGTGCATGGGCAGGACACTGCCAGGGTACCACCTGTATGTGAGCAGGGGATCGGCACATGTTCACACAGCACTGGAGACTCCGCACCTGGAGCCACAGATGACAATGGTCCTGTGATACTTTCCTGCTACTTTCCCGCTGGCACCCAGGGGGTTAACTCTCCATGCAGCTACATCTGTAGGATCTCATTGGGTCTAGCACTTGTTTTGGACTCTGCTACTGAGCACCACTCCAAGCATTGCCCTCCACAGCAGAGGTGAGTACAGGAGCCACTTCAGGAGTTCAGTAACCCTCTTAGTGCTGGAGCAGCCTGCAATGCAGAGCTTGGGAGCTGGCAGGGTTAAAGTGCCAGGTGAGGTCCCCCTGCTGAAGAGGTGTTCTCCTTAAATCTAGGGGAGTGACTATATTTGGAAACCATAGGAGTTGTCAAGTGATTTTATATCCCCTATTAGGTGTAATGTGTGGGATTAATGCTATCAGCCCTATGGGCCTGGAAAGCTTTTCATTGATGCTGGGGCTATTATCAAAGTCATTGTGAGAGCCTGTATACATCGCAGGCTGTGTATACAGAAGGTGGCACAATAGGGCAAAGTTGTGGCTATTACACAATATGCATGTTGGGCATTGCAGACAAATGCTGATCATCTGCTGCATCAGATTATGCAGATTTAGGACCAGTACTGTTACCCCAACTCACATGGCTACTCACCCCTGGCACCCCCTTGTCGCACCTCCACCAGCATGGCATGATAGTAAATAGCAGTGCAGATCTGGAGTGGACAGCAGGTGTTTAATGCAGCATTTAGGGACCAGATGTAACAGCCTGCAAGGTCCATAGACTTTTTTTTCCTCCTTGTTTGCATACTGCTGTTGTCAGTATCCTTTGCTATAGTTGGATGTTTAGGGATTATTTATGACTAGAGATAGTGTAGGGATGAAGAGTGGTTGGTTATATTTAGCCTGGCACTAGAATTTACAATGCTAATTGTAACCTGGGTGTGTATTATAGGGATGCTGTATAATAAGCCTGTTAAATACTAGTGCAGGGATCCCATGAAGTGTCTGTACCCAGTGCTCCAAGTCTCTGCATTCACTCCAGTAGGTACTGTATGCCTGTATGTTCTCTGCATGCTTCTCCTTATGCCCGGCTCTTCTTATGACAGTCATTTTAGTATAATGATGGCATTTGTGACCAATCCCTTTAATAATCACTTGGCTGTATGTCCTAGCACAAGGATCTGATTGAACTTGCGATGTGTGATGTTTGCCTTGTCTGCCCCGCTTTCATGTCCTCAAGAAATAAAGTGATTTTGGGGGGTGATGGAGGCAGTGGCGAGCCTGGCTCAGGGCACTGTCTGGCTGCTTCTCCGCACTGGAATGATCCGATAAACATTCGTCTGCTTGTGTTCTCGCTGCGTGTCTGATGTAAAGTTGTCATAATTAAAGGGGTTCTTTTAATAAGGATTTTTTGGGCGGCTACTGTAACATGGATGTCTTTTCTTTTACTTTTTGCAAAAGTTTTCTTGAAATCTACAGTAAGGAGCAGAAAGCTTTTAATTATATAGCCGCCAGACTTGCTGTAAGAAATTGTTCATGAGTTGTTCTATTTTTAACCCATTCTGCAAGTACCAGGTGTAGCTGCTCCCCGCATGTTTGATTTCAATGAGTCACGTTCTATATGTAGTGCCATTGTTTCTCTAATCAGCCGTTATGTTCTATTAAGAAGATGGGAGCTAATCTGGGTATTAAGGTATTAAGAAGGAGATAAATGGTGATTTCTGCATTATTTCTGCTTATATTCTGTATTTTGGCATCAGACGTGTCCATGTGCAATGATACTTTACATTGTTTATATACAGAGGTGATGTAATCCAAAATATGTCATGGAAAGGATTGAAGTTATTTCAATAATATTTCTACTTTAGACAAAAAACAGAGAATATTGAATGTGGTGCCTTTATTATAAATGACAAAAATTGTCTAGAATTTAGGAGCCAGTCATTGCAGGAAGAGGCAGCAGGATTCTTTGTATTCACACGTGGCAAATTTGTTGCAGAAATTTCTGTGACTGCTCCATTCATCTGAATGGGGCTTGCAGAATCCCACGTGCTTGCCCCTGAAACAACACGATTTGGATGCATGAAACTGATTTTCAGTAGCAGAGGTTTTTGCAACGAATGTGTCGCATGCACAAGCAGCCCAGGATCAAACGCTCAGCAAGGTTTAATGTTGATAAGTGTAAGGTTATAGATTTTCTTGGCATAGAATAAACTTACTGGGGCAGATTTATTAAGAATTGACTCCACTTTTTTGGTGAAAACTGGTAGCCTTGAGTTAAGGGCATTCTCTGCCAGCACAAGGAACGTCAAGAATGGCGCACAATACACCGTTCCAGACTGGTAAATCTCCTCATTAATGTTAGGTGAGTCTGTAATGGAGAAGGATATGGGGGTAATTGTTTAGAAATAAAAATGGTAGCATGTAATGCCAGTCTGCTGCACCGAAAGCCAACAAGATTTTATCTTCTATTACTGTATTATTATGCTGCTGTAACACACTGAATATCCCCATGTTGGGACTATTAAAGGATTATCTTAACTTATCTTACCCCATTTTAAGGTACTAGGACGTATATATTGTTAGTTGGACTTCTCTACTATTTTGGCCACGACATATATGTGATGTGACCACATATTGCTGTTTTGCCCTTAAATGGGATCAATAGTTGGCAGAGTAGAAGTCGCGTTAAATGTAACCGACTCTGACTGTGTCTTCATGATAAGATTATTTGTTTTTAATTAGATTATATAGTTATTATTATTGTATAACTAATTAGATGTAAAGTTTCTTACCTATTTACTTTCATAGGAATTCAGTCTCTAGATTTTTACTAAATTAGAGGAGCGTTTCTTCTTTTCTCTCTTGAGAAGTTGGGCTCAGTCTATGGGAAACAATAGAGGAGTCTGAGAAAGTGGTTTGGCCTACCGACTCCACAATCCTGTCTACAACCTTGTGTGACTACAACATAAAGTTACATTCACACGGTGGAAGT
The DNA here is from genome assembly GCF_031893055.1 of Leptodactylus fuscus. Lineage (NCBI taxonomy): Eukaryota > Metazoa > Chordata > Amphibia > Anura > Leptodactylidae > Leptodactylus > Leptodactylus fuscus. The sequence goes on from NC_134269.1 coordinate 51,348,875, forward strand.
GACCATGGATTTTGGGGTGGATTCCGCCCAGAATCTGCCGCCTGTTGTTTTCAATGGGAGGCAGAGATCACAAAAATAAGTGTCCTGCTTGATCTTACTGCAGATTCCTTGGCTCAAGACTCCCTGCCAATTGGGCCCATTCACCTAGGCCTACTCAGTAGTGGAAAGCCACAACAAAATGACTATGCCCTCTTCATTTTCCACTGTGTGACCGTACCCTTACAGTCGCAAAAATCCTCAATTGCTGGACTTTAAAAACAGGTCGCAAGTCACACTTGACTTTGAAATTGTAGTATTATAACTGTAGCAAGTGGCAGAAAAGTTGCTCAAACACTTTGGCCATGCAACACATGTCCCCATGTAGCCCTAGCCTAAGCATGGTGTCCATTTTCATGGACCAGCCAATAAAATAGTCACCAAAGAACTGGACTGAGCACACAGAGGGCCAACATACATATAGAAAATCCCACTTATAAAGATAAGTTATCAAAGCTGGGTGGATAAGACTGAGAGAGGATACAACACTGTTATATTACTATGTAAGGGTTCCTATAATAACCAGTAGTCAAACTATGACCAATAGTCAATAAATGATTTATTCCGCAGACCTCACAGAGAACTTGGGACTTGGTTTATGGTTAAGGAAAGTGCCATCTCATCGCAGAGTAGCAAAGCATTATTTTATAAAGTTCTAGAATATTTTCCCACAGGAATATGGTGAGCTGAAAGTGTGGAGAGATGTAAGAAAGTCTAGAGAGATATAAGAAAGGTTAAATCTCTTCATTATAAACCACTGCTATTAATACGAGTCTGTCTGGTTGCTGCCGGGGTCAGGAAGGATTTTCTTCTAGTTCATGCTGAACTGGGTCTTTTCCAATCAGAGAATAGTTTTCGGTGGTATGTGTGTGTGTGTGTGTGTGTGTGTGTGTGTACATATCTGATATACCTTTATATATCTGCATTTGGTTAAACTACTGCAGCCTGATATCCTAAACACTAGATAACCAAAAACAATGAAAAGTCATTAAAAAATGTTACGTGTTTTTTTTGGGTTTTGCTGTTTTGTGTGCTAAGACGTCTTGCTGCATCAATTTAACCACTTGCCAAGTTTGCATTAACTCTGCTACATCTACATATGTGTTTGTCTATGTGTGTGTATACAGATAGATTAATTAGTGAGTACTTAGACATGTTCCTATATACACCATATACAGGAAACCTGGCTTCCTTCAGAGTAATAATGTTCTGAACACTGTTCTGTTAACTTTTTGGATTTTTCTAGTATATCAATCACAAGAAAGCTTCCTATTGTCGTGATGCTGTGGTAAACTGATGCATATTCCTTTAATGGGAAGTCAATGGGATCCATCAACGAATCTGTTTAATCTGATTTTCTGAAAATAATCTGGGAAAGCTTTGCGAATCATCTGTAATGTGACATTTGATAGGAATTGTATAGTACATCCAGTGTCGTGTCCTGCGGCTCTGCTCCATCTTCCAGGGGTTCTTCTTCTGCAGCCCCATCTGTATCAGTCTGAACTGTTTGGATATAGATGCAGGGTAAGGAAATTACTACATGCGATGAATCTTAAGCACTAGGGATTTCTTAGTACTGTTTGTATATTTGGATATTGTAATTCGTTATTTTCTTAACCCTACGGCATGTGTTCCCCTGTCCGCTCACTGCCTATGACCCCAGTACCTGTTGCCAGTGTGAGTTGTGCATCCGAGAAGACATCTGAATCCAGTTTGCACAGAAAACAATTAACCTTTTGTGCTTCACAAATACACCAAGCAAATTCTAATTTCTGAGATTGCGTCTAGTCTTGTGGTGACCCATAATGCATTTCAGTGCAAGGTGTTCCATTTCCCGGTGGCAGTGACTGGGGTACCCATCCATCACCATGGTTCCTCTTTTCCCAGGGGGACAACCTCTCCTAGCTGGGTCGGTAGTTATAGAGCGAGGCAAAGTGGTGTCACTTAGCATTGCTGATCCCATTTGTTCTGCACTAAGAAGAATGTCCTGTCACATGCAGCTCTTCCCTTTGGCCTCAGAGTGCGATAAGGCAGGAGAGGGGGGAGTTGCGTAGCTTTTTTTCCGACTATTTAAAACTCATTCATTGATAAACTGAGCACGCTGAAATCCTGGAGCAGTTTACTCCATAGGAAGGACAGGGTGTCAAACGTTAGAAGGGAAGCAGGCTTTGTGTGTGTTATGGTGTGTGCAGACAGTAAGTGATCACCTTGCCGGTGCTGAGGAGTCGACTTGATCTTGTCCTATCCCTGATATTTTACTGTTCCACAGTGTAAAGCAGCCTGGCATGGGCTAGTGCACTGTCTGCTGGCTACTGGAGAGTGAGTGCCAGGTGTGGAGTGCAGAGGAACGTGATCTCATTAGATATTCCAATGTGACTGAGGCCAAACACTGTGACTGTCAGCCAGGAAATGCAAAATAAGGTTTGCTTTTATTCCAGTCCATGTTCAACACTAGAGGTGCAATGATGTCACCTTAAACTGGGACAGTTATTGATGTCATCCAACACTTTATATTGTGGCTGCGTTCTGGAATGGAGCCATCTGACCTGGTTCTCTCGCCACAAGGTCTCCTCTAGATGAAGCCTTGCTGTCTATGGCTTGTCTTACCATAACTCCCCAGCCTGTATCTCTATCTCTTAGCAGCAGATACATCCAAGCCTTGTATCATGAGAGGTTGTAGAATAGGAGAATTAATCGCTACCAGATAGGGGTCTTGGGGTCTGCTGACACTCTATTGAGTCTTTGACCAAGCTACGTTTTAAGGGCATGTAACTCATATTTGTAAAATAGGTTAAAAATTAGAATCATGGGGTCACTTATGAAACATTTCGTATATACTTATATACTGTATATACATATAAGTATATAAATCTGTCATAGAGATGTGTCCGCCTTGAGACGTATTTACAAAAATGTAGCAATGTCATAGATGAGACCCTATATGACAACTACCTGTATATACTCGAGTATAAGCCGACCCGAATATAAGCTGAGGTCCCTAATTTTACCACAAAAAACTGGGAAAACTTATTGACTCGAGTATAAGCCGAGGGGGGGAAATGCAGCAGCTACTGGAAAATTTCAAAAATTAAAATGGTCGGAGTTTTTGGGTGTAGTAGTTGCTGGGGAAGGGGAGGGGGTGTTTTGGTTGTCTGTCTGCCCCTTCCCTGAGCTTGTGGACTGAGGTTTTTTTCCCCCACTTGAAATTCAGTCTGGCTGAATATAGGGTATCTGCAGATACCCTATATTCAGTGAATTAGAACTTTTCTTTCTTTTTTTTTTAAATTTTTTTTTTTTTTTTTGCATTATTTTATGGGAGATTCTATACATTAATATTGTGGCTGGTCATAGACCCCCCCCCCCCTGAAAAAAAAAATAATAAAAAAAAATAATAATAATTTTTTTGCTGACTCGAGTATAAGCCGAGGGGGGCTTTTTCAGCACAAAAACTGTGCTGAAAATTTTGGCTTATACTCGAGTATATACGGTATACGTATCTACGTGTCTTTAGACTTTGTTCATACACACTTTTTTGGGCTTGTATAAAAGTCACGAAGTTAACAATATTTTGCAACTATTTTTGTTCATGTTTGACGTGTTTTTCTTATCTGAAAACATATGAAAAGAACGCCATACCTGGAGCACGCTTCATTTTGAAATGCCAAAAGTGAAGACATACAAAAAACCTTCAATTTTTAATGTGTACGATAATAGTCTATTGCCTTATAGCTAGCGGTGTTTTTTGCTGAAAAAAATGTGATTTTCATAAATCAAAAAGTGACTTGCCCCTTTTATAAATATTTTATGATAAGAAACCTTAGGGCTCTATTCATATGACCTGAGTTGATTCTTGAGTGCCCATTTGTCTTTTTCATGGTCCCATTGCCTTCAAAGGACAAATCAGGTCGGTGAATCGGACCCAGGAGTCTGATCCATGAAAAGTAATGCATGCACTGGTTTTTCATGGATCACGAGAGATCACATGGCCGAGAAACTTGGTTGTGTGAATAGAGCCTTAGGCACATTTCTTTCTAGCAATGGTTGCTTACGATGGAGCCTTTCCCTTTAAGAATATAGTTCATGACTTCTCACAATTTTCTATTGGACCCTTCACTCTGTACATTTTTCTGTATGTAAGTCCCACAATAAACCTCCTGTGTATAGTAACAGAGTTATTACAGTCTGCAAACAGTATCGCTTCAAAGGTCACAATTTTAGCTCAGATACATCTGTAGGTGGCAACATTAATGGATCTCTTTCAATCTGTGCATTTAGCCTATGCCAGTGCTTTAGTACTACACAGTACATTCAATCATACCTGTGTCATGTATGAAAGACATATCCAGGAGAAGTATATATGTATAATATACCCCCTACTGTGAATTATAAGAATATTACTTATGGTGGGGGTCCGTGACCATTTAACAGCACAAAGCTGCAGACTGAATACATTTATACATGACAAGTGTCTTTTAATGTTCTTAATGGTTTAATAGTAGGGGGTAATGTTCTTTCTTGTAATACACACCTCAGCTGCTGCGGAATCTCCTCCTGATCACAGTGAACAAATCAATTGTTTTTAAAATCCTGGTTCCTTATATTAAGAAGTTCTGCAGCAGCTAAGGTGTATATTTACACCTTCTGCGGCACAAGCTGTAGCTGCTGTAGAACCTCTTTCTAAAAACGAAATAAGGAGCACGACGTATTCCTGCTTCCCATACAAGTGATTGAAGACAAACTGCTTCTGCGGGATTGATGGACAGCACCTATATACAATATATACCTCCTATACAGTATTAATTGTATAAGCAGCAGGTTCTGACATGACAGTGTGATATGGATACAATATACAGTTATTATATATGTCCAATTCATTTCTATTCACTATTATACTTGGATTGTGGAGTGTATTTGTGCATCCGGTTTTCCTGTTGGCTGCAAATTTATTCCCATCCCCAAGATCTGAGATAATAATACGGGGGTGTGAAGTCCATGTTTTCTTTTCTAAAATATTAGTGGAACACCTCCAGGATAACCTCACTTGGCAAGGTTCATGGGTTAACTTATGTGGCATATTTGTGTTGGTAACTTCATGTAACCCTTCTGGATGTGATGTAATAGATAACTAAAGGACCCCTAATCCATGGTATTTGTGTCACCCAACTCTCCCTTGACATGTGATATCAAGGAAAGAAGGATTGGCCATGTTGGATTTCAGCACCCAGTCCTTTGTTTTCCTCTTACAATTGATATCAGGGATAGAAGGATCGGCCATGTTGAATTTCAACACCCAATCCTCTGTTCTCCCTTGGCAGGTAATGCCAAGGAAAAAAGGACCAGACATGTTGAATTTTGGGACCCAGGCCTTTCTTTTCCCCTGACAGGAGATGTCAAGGAAAGAAGGATCAGCCATGTTGAATTTTAGCACCCAATCTTTTGTTCTCTTATGACAGGAGATGTCAAGGAAAGAAGGCTCGGCCATGTTGAATTACAGCACCCAATCCTCTGTTCTGTCAGGGAAAGAAAGAATGGCCATGTTGACTTTCAACACCAAATCCTTTTGTTTTTTTGGGGTATATAAGTTGCCTCCAGAGGTATTTGACAGTGAATAACTCCCTTCTGCCCATCGGCTGTATATGGATGAGCCAGAACAATTAGCTTTTGGCCAAAGTATGGATACTTTAAGCCCTGCCAGACTTGTGTAATTTCCTTAATTATATCATGTCCTAAAAAGCAGATATTTTTTTGCTATAATGGAAATAAAGTTGTGTGAAATAAAGAAGTCGCCCTTCTCCAGTTCTTTGTGTCTGCCTATCTATTGCTGCGCACTATTGCAGACAAGGAACCTGCCTCATGTAATCGTCTCAGTTTACTGAGCAGAGAGAGAGCTGGGGACCTGCGGCCCTGAGAAATAACAAGTAATTATGTCTTTTTTTGGTCTGTGTCTCTCTTAAACAGTGTGAGGCTTTAACTTTAAGGAGAGGTCACCTTTGAAAAGGCGAACTCTCCCCTCCCCTCCCCATCTTGTCAGTTCTTCACAGAGCGGCTGAATTTACCCTCCCCATTAGCGGGAATGAATAATTATTTTCTCGATTCAGCTGGTGACGTGCAGTTCACGGGAGGTTAATTGGTAATAATGGGTTCTGTTCCAAACGAAGAACAGCTTCACAACTCAGCCAAGGACTCTGTCCGAGAGCAGGCGATGAGACCAGTCACTGGTCATTTGCACAATGGGTTGGGATACACATGCCGGCTTTGCACAAGTCCAGATGTCGGAGTCTGTGTATTAAGTAATCTGTCTGCTCTGGAGAATGCGGGGCTAGGTAATTAGCCTTTTAAGCATAAATTGTACCGCCTGTATTGATAGCGCTCACACCGCACGGTTATTTGTGGACCATTATATAGTAAAGCTAAAATTAATACAGTGAGACTTCGGTAGGAAACCATGGGGTTAGAAAAATGATGCATATAAAGCAAAATGCAAAATATATACCAGGGCCCCTGACTTACCATGTGTGAGTCTTGTTAAGTGGTTGTGTGGCCTTAAGGGCCCCTCAGGCATCCGGCCCAAGCCAGGACTGTTACCTCTGCACTACCTTTAGCTAGGCCTCTGGACTCATGTAATATTGATTTAATACATATAGAGCAATGTCATAGGCTAAAGCAGAAAACTTTTTAATGGTGGCGACTAGGAAAGTTAGCCAGATACTTAGTAATCTTATATGTTTAAAGAGAACCTGTGACATCAGTCTGGATCACTAAACCACATACGAGTCTTTATGGACCTGTGGTGTAGTGTCCCAAATAGACCTAGGCTGATGTTGGTCTTGGCCATAATGAAAAAAAAAAAAATCTTTATACGGTATTCCTGGCACAGTTCTTCGCTGAAGTTGAGTAGTATACCTTGTTTGCGGAGTGAGATGAGATATGAGATGTGCAGGGTCCGCGAGCGCCAGAGGTGAGTCCAATGAGACACATCAGACTCAACTCTAAGAAATTATAAAGATTTTTTTTTTTCCTTGCGACTACAGAAAGAGTTAAAGGGATTAACCAGCCTCAAAAGGATGTTTCACACTGCTGCCCTGTCCACAGGATAGTTGTAATTCTGGGGAATTGCAGCATTGCTCCTGTTACTTGGATAGGAGAGTGTGCACTCATTCCCCAGCCACGGCTGTTTCTGGTGCCTGGAGTCTGCTAGTATAGCTGATCTGTGTGGGGTCCGGATGCCCAGTGGGTAGCTCATTAGTATAAAACATCTTTTGAGGCTACATAACCCCTTTAAGATAGGGCTATTTGGTGCACTAAACCAGTCCATAAGGACCTGTGGGTGCTTTATTGCCCTAAATAGACCTGACAGGCTCCCTTTAGGGTAAATTACCCTTTCCTAAAAAATCCCAAAGAAATCTAAAGGTATGTTCACACAGAGTGTTTTTTGTAGGTGAATTTTGATGTGGATTCCGCCTCAAAAATTTCTCCCATTCATTTCAATGGGAGTCACTCGCAGTTTTTATCAGCTCACGGAAAAAAAAGTGACCTGCCCTGTCTTCACGCGGATTCCTCGGCTGAATCAGCCACTGCGTCCGTGGCTTGAGATTCCCTCCTGATTAGGCTCATTCATCCGGGCCTAATCACGAACAGGATGCCGCAACGGGATCTGCATCCAGTCATGGCGGAAGAGGTTTCGCCCATGTGAACTAACCCTAAAGGCTCTTATACATGCAAATTGCCAATTTTTGTGATACCAGTCGGTCAACTTATGTGTAAAGGATTCTACCTACTCTCCCTGTCAGATCCTGTTGGGGGTAAGAAGGCATGTTGAATTTTTACACCATAGCTTCTGTTCTTGGAGGAGATAAGCCACTACTAGAGATCACTGGCAGCAACTTTCTCCATTCTCCCCATTCAGAGCTCACAGTTGACAAGACCGAGTGTGCGGGTGTATGGAAAGAGTCAGGAGCAATAGCTGTTATTGAAGGTGTATGGCCACATTGTGTCTTCAAATTTTCTTCTTGAGCCCAGTCATTTTGGTCTGACATATCAGATGTACTGTATCTTAGTTATACCTGCATCTCAAAAAGCTGGAATGAACAATATAACTTGTACTTTAGCTGTCATGGGGGTTGCAAATCAGGAGACTAGGAAAGCTAAGTGACAACCCCTGAATGAGTGGTAGTGGAGGCCATATTGATTGTCAAGCAGCGTTCGGAGATATAGATTAGAATAGAATAGATTACACTAATAAACATCTTAATAGAATTGTTAGCAATTTAACAGAAGAAACAGATGACTCAGGGAATTGTATACAGTATAATGGTGATATTTCTATATAGTTTACTGCCACATAAAAAGTTTAACCTTCATAGTAACACATTGCTGCAATACGTCTATGCAACACAGGTGCAGCAAGAAAGTTCTGCAACATATTCGCAGCCATACTTTATCTTCAATGCTGTAAAATAATTCTCCAAGTGTTTGTCTTAAGTTAAAAAGTTGTTCCCAGAAAGAAGCAAGTCAGTAGTAAAGTATGTGTCCATGCTGTCTATGGTCTCTAGTTAGGATCTGCTTAGCAGGTGGTTGTAAGTGCAGTCTGTATATAGGTAATAATGGTCAGTGGTGCAGTCTGACTTCACATAGTAGGTGATCATACACATAGTATACTGTGGCAGAGTATATGCCCAGTCCGAAGGCGATCAGTTCTGACGGCTCAGTTTGCCAGTCATCCTAACAATAGACTCAATAATTTGTATTGGGTTACCATGTATCATACATCCATTTCTATCTGGTATATATAGAATTGTATATACATTTGAATTTTTGTTGTAAGTTGAAAATGAAAACTACAGAGAAATGTAATGTACCGTAAAATAAATGAAATTGTATCTCCAATTACAAAGGAAAAGTACAGGTACAAATAAGAAACTTTGTAATATATCTTATTACACAATAAAGTTTCCTGCTCCACTTATTGGGGTAATTTTTTTTCTTCCCTCCCTTCGCTCTAAGGCTGGTCTTACACGACATTATGTTTAGTCCGCAAATGGTCCGTAATTGTGGGTTCTCAATTGCGGACCATTTGCGGACACATTGTATTCAGTGCGGCCTCTTACACCACCGGATATTTTATCTGTGGTGTGTTGTGCCGTGACCGGGGTCCGCACTGAATACCGCAGGTCTGCAAAGTCACGGACATCATGGCACGGCACAGACTGTCCCATAGAACTCTATGGGCGCATGCCGATGGACACAGACGTCTGCAGAATGACTTTTTGAAATGTAATTTAGAGTTGCTGATCAGCAAATTGCAGACTGCAAAAACCACTACGGTTGTGTAAGACCAGCCTAAATGTTATCTCTAAAAGTACCAGCATCCAAATCCAGCCTCACAAACAGAAGTCTATGGAGAGGGGGGTGGGAGTAGGAGCTTCTGAGGGCTAGTAATTGGTTTATTGCTTCAATTTGTAGAGTGATACAGCATTATCTTCCTACATGTAGTAGAGTCAAAATGGCTTAGTAGATGTAGTAGAGTCCAATATCTTTGTACTGTATGTGTAGCAGAGATTAACAGCTGCAGTGTTTGTAGCTTTTTCAGTAACCTCCTCCTCCCTCTGCCCTCTCCATAGGGTTCTGTGTTAGAAGTAAGAGTAAATTCATACAACATGAATATTGGCCTTGTTACACGGCAGCATTAATTGCACTGTATGTAAATGGATGCTTTTGACATGACTGATATTTAGATTTTGCTCTATTTTTGTCCGTTTTCACAGATCCCTCCATACAGTGCAATGAATGAGGGATGTGTAAAAACAGGCACCCCTAGGGTGCAAAACGGACCTTTTTTACACCCTGATGACTAGAGCTAAAATCTTTTTTTTTTTTTTTTCTTTTAGAATATATGTTACAACATTCATTATATTCACCTGTACTATTCATTTCTGATTTTTTTTTTTTTTTTTTTTATAATTTGAGATTATGGATACCTTTGGCAATTTCTTTTTCCAAACATATTTCCAAATATTTGCAATAATTTTTATTAAAAATTGGCAAAGGTTTGTCTTGTGCATCCTGCATATGCCATATTCTCATACATTGCAGGCAACTCAGTCCTGTTCAGCATGATATCCACCATACAAGCTCATCTGAGGGTGTGGTCTGTCGCTCTGTCTCTGCTGTCCTAAATGCTTATAAAGCTGATAAAATTAACATTTATTTTACCTAGCTTAGATGAGTGTTTTGGAGAGCTGAGATAGACCAAGGCATCAGAGAACTCAATTGGCAGATTTCACACAGAAGGCGACCAAGCAGCCTGCAATGTATGAGAATACATTCAGGCTGTAGAGGACAAACGGAGCAAAAATTCTAATAAAAGCCAATTGCAGATATCTTTTTCATCCCGTAATACTGCAAATTCAATAAAATAATTGCCCAAAGCCTTTAAGTGTCTTTTTTGACCATCTAAAATTATGGGACATACAGTATGAATTAAGACTAAACTTTTTCGCTGCTCTAGATTTCTACAACAGGGAACAAATTTTGAGAATACATTTTTTTTCTTGCTGCTATTGGCTGATTTTCTGTTTCTCTGTTTCGTGATCGATCAAAGAGCAGTAATTGTGCCTCTTAGCTTTTAATGTACTAAAGAAGAGGGAGTATGTTGTTTTGTGGAAAGAATAAGAATGGCAATGTTTCAGAAACTATTTCTTTTTGCAAATACGTTGTTAAATCCAGAACTGATGAGATGCAAATACTACTTTGTAAATGAAGTTCTAACAGCGCTCGCCTGTAGTGGAGAAACCATTTATAGGCTCCACAATGAGAGAGAAGCTTTGCCTTTCATTTGGAAAATGGCAATATTTGAAGCATTGAAAACATTGTGAGGCACGAGGCACAAAGTGGCTGATTCGGGGTGATTTTTAAGGCTGAAAGTTGTTTCCGTCTTCTCAGACGTGTTGATCGTGTAGCACCTGAATACTAAAGAGTACTGCTGAATGCTTCGTATTAACAGATGAATAATGCTGTATGCTTAGTATTGACAGATGAATTCTGAAACTTTTTGCGTATGTTCACACTGCAGAATCTGGTGTTGATTTGTGGTGGATTCTGCCTCAGAATCAACGGCACAAGCACATCACATAAGATACGTGCTGATGGACCATTAGCATAATGAAGAGGAATCTGATTTTACGCCATTAGGCCGTGAAAGGGTCCATTCACACAGAGTTTTTTGGCGCTGATTTTGACGCTGAATCCGCCTCAGAATCCACATGGATAAAACGCCTCCCCATACAGTTCTATGGGTTCCACTCGCTTTATTTTTCCATTCGCGGAATATTTCTGCCAGCGGAAAAAAAGCTTCCTTCAGGTGGATTCCATCTGCAAAAACCAACGTAGTCGATGGGAGGCGGAAAATCCACTGCGCAGAATTGGCAAAAAGCACGCGGAAAAAAACGTTAGCAGTTTTTTCAAGCTCCATACACTGTGCTGGAGGAAAAAAACAAAAACACTCCAAAAACCGCTTCAAAAACCATTTCCTAATTCCTGAAGCGGATTTTTTCCTCGCCAAAATACTCGTCAAAAAACTCAGTATGAATGGACCCTTAGTATCTCCAGGCAGTGCTGCACCTCCCATGAGGCGACCTGAAGCGACCGCTTCAGGCGGCGCTATGCCAGGGCCCCAGGGAGGGAGGCATTTTTTCTTACCTAAGCCAGTCCAGGACAAGCTGCCCTGGACTGGCTTAGCACCAAGCAGTGGATTGGGGAGCCCACTGGAGCAGCGGTGCTCCAGCAGCCTCCCCTTACGCTCAGGCAGAGAGCAGGTCTTCTCCGTGCCTGCTCTCTGCCTGTGAACTGCGCCAAGCCCCACCCCCTTCACTAAGCCCCACCCCATCCACTCCGCCACGCCCCCTCCTCACGGGGGGGGCGGCTTTCTATCGTTTGCTTTGGGCAGCGAAAGGGACAGGTTCACCTCTGTCTCCAGGCATTTCCTGTATTTAAGACACATCGTGAAGCAGAGATCAATGATGACACAGGCAGTTATGGAACCAGAGACCCTGGAGAGCCATAAGAATGAGTATCACTATTTTTAGGTAAGGGTCTCCATTCTGAGCCAACTTAAATATACTTTTTATTTGCTGGAAGCATCCTTTATATGATTACAAGAATATTGGTTCTGATGTGTCCGAACTGGGAGGTATAGCTTAGCATGCCACATCATTCTGACCATCAAAGGTCAATGAACACTTGTCCGAAAACAACAGAATTATAAACAAGGCCACAAAGCCACAAGTTACAAAGGATGTTAAACTTGGCTGCTTTCTGACAGAAACGGTACCACTTTGGTGTTGCAGATCAGCCATGTTCAGGTAGATATGATACAGAACACAACCTATGGAGAAGAATGGCTGTTTCTCAAGGAAATATGTTTTAACCTCCCCCAAGCAGTTTTTACAGGGCTTGGGACAGAAACCACATGGGCAGACATGGGTGCAAGTGTGAATGCCCCCTAACTGATAAATGTGATGTTCCATCACATTGGGTGCTTGGATGCTGCTACAAGCCCATGTGAAATCTTGGCTGATCTTCAATTGATGACTTATTCTAAGAATGGCAAATCAGTTACCAAAACCTGGAAATAATGTATTTCTCAATTAGATTTTATGTTAAAGTGAGATGTTTTACTACAATAGACAAATTTTTGCGTTAGTGAATTATCAGCTCGAAATATCTGTGAATCTGAGGTTTATGGACAAAATTATATCAAAGCGTATATCCGATTGTGGCCAATTCTTTGTTTCTGTGGCCACCATAAATGATCACATTATAGTTATGCTATATTCATTGGTAGAGATGAGCGAGTCGTATTCGATCGAGTAGGTATTCGATCGAATATTACAGTATTCAAAATACTCGTACCACTTGCTATTCGAATGTAAAAGTTCGATGCAGAACCAGCATTGATTGGCCAAATGCTATACAGTCGGCCAATCAACGCTGGTTCTTCTCCTACCTTTAGAAGTCTTATCCGTGCAGCTTCCCCGCGGCGTCTTCCGGCTCTTCATTCACTCTGCCAGGTATCGGGCCTGGGCACAGCCGACTGCGCATGCCCGCTTGTAGTGCGGGCATGCGCAGTCGGCTCTGCCCAGGCCCGATGCCTGGCAGAGTGAATGAAGAGCCGGAAGATGCCGCGGGGGCGCTGCAAGGAGAAGACTGCTCGGAGGATCCAGCCCGACCCTCACTCGTGGACATGGTAAGTGTAATTTGATCGAACGTTGCCTACCCCTGAAACGAGCATTTTCCCCCCCATAGATTATAATAGGGTTCAATATTCGATTCAAGTAGTCGAATATTAAGCGGCTACTCGAAACGAATATTGAACCTCGAACATTTTACTGTTCGCTCATCTCTATTCATTGGTATATTAGACTAAATTAATGTCTGTCACATGCAGTAATTTTGGTGAGACCATCTGACCCTCTAATGTGTATAGGGGATGTCAGGAGAGAGAAAGATCAGGTAGTTGGAGTTCAATGTAATCCCTTTGTTCTTGGAGAGATTATCTACCACCAGAGGTGTCTGACAGCAATTTATTCCTTTCTACCTACTGAGAATACCTACACACTCGAACAAGTCATGTGTGCATGTGTATTGGGTGTATTTGGGCGATAGCTGATTATCCGAGAGCAATCTAATATGTTCGACTAGCCTTAAACAGATTTGACTACTACCCATATGTGTATTTTTGCATATTCCCAGTGAGACTAGCTGTTACATGGATGAGATAGAGCACATCATGAAATGATCTGGATAGACCTCAGACTGTTGCATATTTCTATCTGAATAAGCAAATAAAGGAAAACATATCTCGGCTTTTAGGGGGGCCAAATGGTGCTTACACACCGTGAAAGATGTTTCATCAAGAGAAGCATTACAAGCCGCCGAGTTCCTAGCGCACAAATATGAACTTGTTACTTTCTGCAGCTCCTGGCATTGGCTCTGAAAACCCTTCAACTCATCGCAGACACACAGGAGTCTGGCAGTACGAAGATTAATATATAGAAGCTGCCTGTCGCCTTTCATTCTGAATGGGAGAGAGGAAGTGCATCTAGACAAGGAAATCCTTGTGTCACTTCTAGGTTAGCTCAGTGCTACACTATTCTAGATATAGCCTTTGTAACACCCTAGTAGGTTTATGTAGGTTTTTCTAACGGGAGGGTGGTGATCAGTTTACAGAACACTTATGCAGATCAGATAATATATGGATACTTGTACAGAATGGACTCCATGTTATCTGTGTATTTACATAGAGAGACTCAGCTTTATCAACAAACTGCAATTAACTGAACAATTGTCCTGCTGGCACAAGTGATGTCACTTGTCCTATAGGTCTATGGTTATGGCAATGCTGTGTAAAAAACGGAAGAATTAAGGTCACATAGCACGAGAAAAAAGCAGATTTTCTAAAGCAATATATTTAGGAAAAGTTTTAATTTATATAAGCTACCAGTATAGAAAGGATCCTTGAGATGGGACAACCCCTTTAAAGAGGTTGGTTAATTCATTGTTATTGATGGCCTTTCCTCAGGATAGGTAATCAATAAGAGGTCAGTGGGGCCCTAACACCTAGGACTCAAGGTGATCAGCTGTTTGAAGGGGGCAAAACACTTGTAAAAACGCTGTGACCTCTTCACTGTTTATGTGGCACGCTATTTATTTCTTACATGGTGGTCTTGCAATGTAATGACAGTCTCTTCCCAAAGAAGTGAGTTGGACTAGGCTGTAATTGCATGATCTCTATGAATCAAGCAGTGTGCAATGTAAACAGTGAAAGGGTCATGGCACACGAATGAGTGCCGTGATTCCTTCAAACAGCTGAACAGCAGGGGTCCCGGTTGTTGGATACCGGTCTCTTATTTTCATTTAAAATGGAATTTTATGTCCTTTTTAGATCACCCACCACCTTGCAACTTTTATCCATTACCTGCTTCCAAAGATTCTGAAAATTGTTCACCCTTTATTAAATTGCTTACCCAATAAAGGAATATAGTACTTATCTACAGGATAGATGATAAATCCTAATCATTACACACCCAACTATCGGATCTGCCACAGTTCCTAGAAAGGGGATTCCAAACCTCCTAGGCCTTGAAACGGAGTGTGTACGGGTTTTTCACTTTCCCAAGAGCAACACATATACCCTATCAATGTAAATGTCCGATCGTACACCTGTTGCTCCATATAGGGACTGATGGAGCGCTATACTTGCCTTTGTCTGTCAGTTCTATTAAGCTGAATATGGAACCTCTGACACATACTCACTTCCACTCCATTCACTATCTATGGGGCCGATAGAAACAGCTTAACACTGTACTTGTCTGTTTCTAGTGATCAGTGGGAGTCCTAGAAAGGGGCCCCCAGCATCAGACATTTATCACCTGTCCTGTGGATATCTGATAATTCTTCTTCAAATAACAACACCTTTAATGAGGATGTAACTTTGCAAAAACAATTTTTGGCAAGAGTCCTCTGATGATAAGCTTCAGGTTGTCCTGCTGCTGAGACCCTTAGCAGTCAATTGTATTCTTCAGGTTCCCTACAGTGCCATTAAAGGGGAAATAAAGCATTAAACAACTCCATTAAAATCAGTAGGCTGTCCATTTATTGTACGAATGTTCCTCCTAAGTGTAAACCACTGTTTGTCTTCATTCTTCTTTCTGATTAAAAGTTAAGGATCTTGAGAGGAGGACCCTGATCTGTTAACTCCAAATTCATTTTCTTAATCAAACAACCCCTTGAAGGCCCTGTCGTATCGAGCCTGTTGTATTTTATCGTAAATTTTGGTGCAAATATAGACAGAAAAGTGTCAGAATCCTATTGATGATAACTATGCCCCAGTGTGTGTGCAGATGTGGAATATCTCTCTTGCCACAGTATGACTTGTTTCCTGCATTTTCTTGGCAGGCTTTGTCTCTATTTTTCTATTCCTCCGTTTCTTCATCAGCTAGTTGGTGGAGACTAGCTTCTATGATGTCTCTCATACACTGAACATAAGAAAACAGAAGATTCTGCTTCCAAACTCTCTCTTAGTCACTCAGAAGCAGTTTGACTTATATTACATAGCAGGACTGAACTGTATTCATAAGAATAAAGCTTTTGGGGTATAATAGAAAACTTACTATTATCTGCAGCAGCAGATATGTGGCCTGTTTCTGTAAGAAAATAAGGTCTACCATGCTTTTACCAAAATAGAAAAAAAGGATCTTACTGCTAAATTGAACTTGTATTAGACTAAAATTAAAGAAGTTGGATTTTGCCTAATACAAAGTTATTGAAATACTTTGCATTGTGCATTGGTGTGAAGTTGAATAGCAGTGTGTTGTACAAGAACTGGAACTGTTACAGGTTATTGCCGCTGCCTTGTACAACTGTTGTCAAGTGATCCTATTGAACAGTTTACCTCTTATGCTATGTTCAGACTTGTGTCAGGCTGTTCTGGTGTATCAGAAGACTACAACAGACAGGTGGACCACTAAAATAGCAAACTTATACGTATCCCAATGAACCCCATTGACTATAATAGGATCTATTGGGTGTCCATTGTTTTTAAACAAAGGTTAACTACGATTCCGTGTCTTTTTACATCTGGTTGGACTTGATGGACATGTTTTTGTTTCCACCAGACTAACAATATAACTCTATAATGTCAAATCATTGGAATTCCACGCACAATTTGAGGTTGAATTTAGAAATGATATATACACAGGAAGTTTTCTCCGTATACCACAGTCTCGCTGTCTCATGGACCTGTTTAGTCTTTACTTTATCCCAATAGAATTCATTTCCCTGTAATCCCTGTTTTTCACTTTAGGATTACAGTTTAGCAGGAGACATGTGAAGTGTATTAATGTTATTTCGACCTGTCTTCACTTTGTCAAACTGATTCCCCTATACTTTTCTTGCCCTAAATGTATGGCTCGGTCTGCACAGTGGCTTTGACCGCCACTGCCGCCGTCCGAACAAAGGTCGCCATGTGGCTCTGTGACTTCTTTACTAATGTAAGTGAATGGAGTCACATTGCAGCCCTGAGGGTGCTGCAATGTCTAGTCACAAAAAATCCAGCAGTGCTCAGTCTTTTTGTATCTAGCAGCAGCAGTCGCAGCATCACTTACATTAGTAAAAGAGTTGCAGTCACTGTACAGCATTAGCATAAATGTGTCTGTGTCATGAATTATTTATGATTATGGGCGAACATTTAAGACTATTTGCTAACATGTCATTGTTGTGTATTATAGAGGTTGTATTACATGCTTAGTTGTGCTGATCCAGAAAAAAGTGTCACATTTGTCACAAACCTCAAACTAACACATGTGAATGTGTATCTAGGCTATCACATCTCCTATGTGGTTAGTCTACGCTGTCAGTGATCTGATTTTGCAACTTGGTGAATGTGATTATCACTGGTTTTATCTGATTCCTAAGTATTGATCTGGCTGTGTCTCTTTTGCCTATCTTTATACCTGACCTTGGTTATCAGTTTCACTGCTGCCTGTATTCCCATTCTAACCTATGGCTGGTTTTATTTACCCCCTCTATCTATCTATCTATCTATCTATCTATCTATCTATCTATCTATCTTGTTCAAATGTATATACTACAAATTAAGAAAGCTTTCAGAAATCAAAGAGTTAATAGTTTAAGCTTGTCAATTAACAAAATGAAGTAAATGAACAAAAGAGAAATCTAAATCCCATCAATATTTTATGTGAGGATTGGTGGAAGTGATGATTTGGCCCCCACAGAGCCCTGATCTCCGCATCATCCAGTCTGTCTGGGATTACATAAAGAGACTGTACTGTATATCCACAGAAGATCTATGCTTAGTTCTACCAAATTTTGGCACAATCTCTCTGCCGGGTTCCTTCAAAAGCTCAACAATTGTATTTAGCGGGACCAAGGACTGTCATAGAGAACCCCTTCCATCTATGTAACCACTTAGATGGCGCTGTCATTATTGTCTGCTGGTATCTAAGGTGTTAAACTGTTGTGGATTGGAATTATCTGTCCATGGCAGTCGTGACATAAACTGGGCTATATGTACAGTGGCACTGGCCAGGTGATCTCTATGACGCATATATCTGTCAGAGAACACTTACTGACCTAATCTTATGATAAACACATCATGTAAGGTTAAAGGTGTTTAATGGAATTGATTTCCATTGCTCAGTGCATGTAAGGCATGGCTGAACCAAGTTCACCAAAGCAGAAGACAGAGTCTCCGTTTTGGCTCATAGGAATGTATATACAGACTCTCAGACGTTCTAGGAATCCATAGCTCTCTTATTCAAGCTTCCTATACTCATATATGTCCATAATCCCTGTTGTACCATATAGCATAGAGGAAGTCCACTGCTGTTGTACCTCTATGCTATATGGTACAACAGGGATTATGGACATATATGAGTATAGGAATCTTGAATAAGAGAGCTGTGGATTCCTAGAACGTCTGACGCTAGGTTCACACCTGCGTTCAGGGACTCCGTTCTGTGGTTTCCGTCTTCTGCATGCCAGAAGACGGAAACCACAGACCGGGTCCGTCCGTGAGCGGCGGTAAGCATTGTATGCTCTCCGCCGCGAAACCATTTTTTTTATCCGGACACAGAGTACTGCATGTCCGACTCTGTGTCTGGATTATAAAACCCGGTTTCGCGGCGGAGAGCATGAAACGCTCACCGCCACTCACGGCCGGACAGCTTTCTCACCCATTCAAATGAATGGGTGAGAGAGACTCCTGCAGGTTTCCGTCTCCTGCTCTGTTTTATGCAGGAAACGGAAACCTGAAGTATGGAGACCGGGCGCAGATGTGAACGAGCCCTGAGAGTCTGTATATCATTCTACCTATAAAGGTAAGTTCACACGGGCTTTTTTGGACTGGGTTTTGACGCGGAGGCCGCCTTAGAATCTGGTCCAAAAAACAGCTAGCCACGACTGGATGCCGGTTTAGTACACTCTCATCCAGTTGCGGCATTCCGCTCTAGATTAGTCCCAAATGAATGGTCCTAGTCGGGAGGAAGTGTCACACTGTGGACGCTGCGGCGGATTCTCTCGTGGAATCCGCAACAAGAAAGGAAAGGTTGCTTCTTTTTTCTTCGAGCGGCACAAAACCGCTCGCGGAAAAAGGAAGTGAACGTCTCCCATTGAAGTTAATGGGAGGCGTTTTTTGGAGCGCGGATTCGGTGTTAAAATCCAGCCCAAAAAACCCGTATGAGCCAGGCCTAAGGTTTAATTTGACCAATCCAGCTTTTCCCTCAGCTTCCCATACAATTGTGATGAAAAGTAAATCAGTCCGCACATGTTGTCCTACTTGTCATCACATTTACAATATGCTGATTAAAAATTTGGTAGATGATTTGTAATTATGTATTAATATGTAGAATGTAAAGGTTACATTCTTAGTAAAACAAAAAATACATCAAAAAAGTAAAAAAATAAAAGACTGAAATGAACTAGGGGGTTTCTAGTTTAAGAGGTCCTGTAGCCCTTTGTCATGTTTCTAAAGTACCTGCTGTTATTATAGAGATTACAGCATACAGAGGTGCTCGTGATCCCAGAGGTGTGATCCACAGATACATCCACAAATAGACACAGTCCGAAGAAAGCACACACTATCTGAGTTGTCTTTGTTTCTTGCAAAGTCCACATTTTGACTCGCTTGTGCTTACCCTTTTCTTCGCTTGCTTTAGCATATATTATCCTTACATTGTAATTATAGAATTCCGTCATTTATGTGGTTTTTAGAATATGTTTTGTTGGCTACGTTGTAGAATTCATGAGTGAAGCTTTGATGACTGTGAGATCATTTGCTTGACAAACGTGTCTGATTGAAGTGGTCGGACAAAAGACCACTACTAAATAGGACTATAGTAATTCATTCATAGCACAATACATAACTCAAGAATATGGTACAATTTTCTAAACTGGTATAAATCGAGAGGGTAACGGGGGAGTTGTTACATTTCAGAACTGCAGGAAATTATTAGTGGAGCCGCAACAAAGAATATTTTTCACAGTGGAGAACCTAACATGTCTGTGCATTACATGGCCTGCATTGGTCACAGTGTAATACCTAATTTCACCTCCAGGTGTAGGGAAACCTTCCTCTAGCATCTGGCTAGATTACAACTAAGTACAGGGGACCTGAAAAGGGATTGGCTTGTCATCGGGACCATTCTAATTGGGATGGTGCAAAGCAGATGACCCCTTGCCATGCCTGCTGCTTATATCCATTCCATTCTTCTCTAATCTATTGTCACGCTGCACAGCGTTCATGTACTCATGTTCACAAACTGGTTGGAGGTTTTTTTTTATGATTGAAGGATGTATTGCTCTTGACTCTTGATTTCATCACATTGATCAGGACAGATATGATGTGAAGCTTTGAGGTTCTCTGCAGACAGAAGCTAATGGTGTCTCATTTAAAAGGCCTATATTCCGCTTTCAGGTAGGCAGACTGTAGGCAATGCTCCATGGGAATGTATGCAATTAGCCCTTCACCAAAGGAAAGGGGAACTTCTGTACTTGACTTGTATAATTAAAGTCTTTTGTGAGACGTGGACATTCAGAGCCGTCATAGAAGTGACATTTCTGTAGGGCTACATTTGCATAAGAGGGACATGAAAAGCAGTATTGTTCATCATGACACTGTTTATTGGCTGATTGTAGTGACTCTCCTTCCTGACCTGTCTGGCTGCAATATTCACACGATATACATATATTCAGGCATATGTTTTGTCAGGATAGCTTTAATGCTCCATTTATAATAATCACATTTAAAGGAAAGGAAATTTTTAACGATTAATAAGTAATTTCTGATCTGATCACTGGGTTAACAACCGCGGGGAAACCCGGAAACCACTAAAATAAGATCCCAACCAACCGGAGTTCTACAGCAGTGAGGAGGAGTTTGGTTGGAGCATTGTTCACACATGTGCACTGCTGCTGTGATCAAAAATGCTCTGGGTGCATATATTGTAATGCAGGGTGTAAGTGAAGATGGTTATAGAACAGATAGAGACGAACTAACAGTGTAGTTTGTTAGCTAGTGAGGGGAAGTTAGCTCGGTAAAAGCAGTGGTGCGGACCCAAACAGTCAAGACGGGAACAAAATATGCAGCAAACTGGTTTATTTAGAAAAATACAGGCACAACATGAGTAAAACAAAATAAAGCCTTAACTTCAGGCAAAAACAAAATAAAAAAAACCCTGCTCGTCTGAGCAACTAACTAAACAGATCTGATAACCTAACTATGCATGTGGCTTTCTTCCAGCCACACGAATAAAACAAAGCGTAATATTGTGGAACTGCACTACAATGCAGGATCTGCAGCCTTTTCTGACCCAGAATGAGCCAAGGATCTACACCTGTGCTGAAGTCTACTCCAGATCCACCCTGGACCACACATATGCCAGAAACCTGGGGCTAATATATCTGGACTCCAGCACTCTACCTGTCACCTTCTCACACTAGATATTGTGGCAGTGTTCCTTTAATGAGTTTTAAACTTTGTACACTGGTGGATAGTCTTGTGTAGAGACCATTCAAAAGAAGAGGCGCAGCACAAGAGAAGTCCGAGATACAGGTATAAAGAGGTAGATGAATTCAGCAGTCCTGGTCATGTTGTCCATATGTCTTAGTAGGTCAGGCAGACATCATAGAGAGGGTTTTCATAATCCTTTTCATTATCCAGAATGGCAAACCACTGAAAATATCCAGTTGTGGATACTTGGCACAACTTGTATTATAAGGGTTATATGACTTGAAAATGCAGTGTGTGGGGGGGGGGGATTTCCTAATTTGATCATGCTTGCTTTATGGCTCAAAATTGGTGCATTAATAGTACTTGGTGCATTTTTGGCCAATTTTTTGGCACAAACAGCCATGTCCATTTTCCAAACTGCTTGCCACTTTTAAGAAAAATGGACAGAGCTGGGCGGGCTTCAAGGTGAGGGTGGAGGTGTCTCAGCTCGACAGATTTACTGTAACTTATTGCAGAAAAGTGGCATGAATTATATCTGAGATCTCCGCCAGTCTCTGACTGGCATACATTTCAATTCTGGGACATGGGACCTCCTGCGGTGGCCAAAGTCTAATTATTCTGGCGCATCTGCCGCCATCACGCTCAATTTTAGGATCGGCATACTATGTGCCAGTCTTAATAATTTCCCCCCAGTGTTTACTCGGGGTTTGGGGGATTGAATTTCAATAAGGGAATGTCCTGATGGGACAACCACTTTCCTTTCGGGATAATTCGATAGATTTAATTGCAGTCAACCCAGAGACAGCTAATAGTGATTTTGCAATGCATCGTGCCAATTAATACATTTTATCTCCAGCCTCATTGACAAACCCTACTGTGCTTCATCTGCATCCTCCTGAGCCACGCAGAAAGCTGGAAATGCATAATATTGCATGACAATGTCTACACTCTAGTGCCATAATAATTTACTTACAATTTTCCAAATTTAGTAAAAAAGTTACAACTAGGTATTAGTGTTATGCGCTTTAAAGCCAGAGACCCATATGATTGACTTGACTGATATATGGAACTATAAAAGACGGTCCGCTACAACCACTCATTGTAAACATGTCTGAACATGGAATAACCAGACATAGGAACAATTGATTCTTTTATAGAAACAGGCAGACAGTAAATAGTATATTTGACTTTATTGATCTGTCATCCTTTATGTGTAAAACCCGTGTATGCTGGCTGCTTTTGCATAAGGATCAATGCCGCCTATGTTGCGCTCACACGTGGGCGATTGCAGTTGTTGAAGATTGGTGAATAGCGTCACAGCGTATTACTTTCTCCTCTGCAGAATTTATTGAATGTGCAGATGCCATTAGAATGTCTTTGTGCATATGATTCTTATTTAGCCCATCATATAAACCCTGGTAGACAGTATCTGGCATCTCCATATTAAAAGTCGTTACTCATAATGAAAATTGTGTATAACACCTTGTACTTACAAATTAACTATCACAGAACCCTAAAAAACCGTAAAAAAGTAATCAGTAATAAAGGGTAATAACTCATACAGCCATGAACTTTTAGTGTCAATTACTATGTGGAATACGGCTCAACAATCTATTCTTGTTAATCTTCCAAAAAGTTAGAAACTCTGTTTTGTCTAAAGATTTGGTGATTTCGGCCTAACAAACTAGAACTTACTTTAGGCAATGTAATGTATGTATTTTGATTACATATTGGTACATATTGGTATAACTATCACAGGGAACTTCGCTGTAGTTTTTACATTTTTTGCTATGCCTCTCATTTTAATAGACAGTAGGGAGAAATTTCATGGGTAGGGCGTACTATGGCAACCTTAAGAGGTTTTTGTATAATATAAAGCTCACCATCTAATTTTTTTGTACTTATAACATAAGCAAATATGCTGGTGGCCATTATACCTGAATCTATTAAAGGGATTCTATCATTAGAATCCCTTTTTTCAGTACTACCACGTCAGAATAGCCTTAAGAAAGGCTATTCTTCTCCTACCTTTAGTATTCTTCTCCGCACCGCCATTCCCCTGATATTCCCGTTTTTCTCTGTATGCAAATGAGTCTCCAGACAGCACAGAGGGCGTCCCAGTGCTGCCTGAAGACTCTCCAGAGACGCCCTTCCTCTTCTACAGCCACGTCTTTTTGTCGTCTTCTTCCGGCGAGACTGTGTTCGCTCGTGTAGCAGCCACATAAAAATGGCTGACAATACATGCGCAGTCGGCTCTGCCATCAGGCCATTTTTTTGTGGTCACTATATGAGCATACTGCGCATGCGCAGTAGTATGCTCATGTAGTTCTATAGAGTACAGAGCATACTGAGCATAAGTAGCTCTGTACTGGCATCCAACGCATAAGTGATGCAAAGTACAGAGCTACTGAGCATGTGTAAAATATTCTGTATTACGGTGAAACTTGTGACCACGTGTTGTGAGGCCTTATCATGATAGGAGGAGTCAGCTTGTTATAAATCAGTGAGGTTTATAAATCAGTCAGGTTTATTAAAATCGTGAGGGAAAACACAGGAACAGGAAAATGTCCAAAACAACAGAAATCTCAGTCAAAGTCTCAATAGCTTACATCTTCAGAGAAATTAGATTTCTTCATCTGGATATCTTGTAGTTACAGCTTGGTTCATGCTTGTCATCTGGTTGATGGACTTGGGCTGGTCACGACATCCTCCGTTAATGACCACCTGCCAGGACCATCCACCCCGATCCTCCCAAAGACCCAGACATGTGTATTTCTTACTCATTTATATTCATGAGAGGGGGTGTTACCTTCCATCTTGTTGCTGTGTAAGGAGATTTCTAAAATGGTGTACTCTAACCGCACCCATGTACCCAGAATATAGAAGTGTGATGTCAGTAGAGTATTAACTCTTTGTGTGCTAGAGAATATTGTAATTTTATAATATTTAACAGCATACTCAGTATACTCTGTACTCCGTAGCACTACACAAGCATACTGTGCAGTACACTCATGTAGCGGCCACAGAAAAATGGCTGAGGACAGCACTTAGTCTGTTGCTGTCCCGTATAGGGCTTACAATCTAAATTCCCTATCAGTATGTCTTTGGAGTGTGAGAAGAAACTGGAGCATCTTACAAATGTTGTTCGTGATCGGAATCCAGCTTGAGTCTCCAGGGCTGCAAGGCTAACCACTTCGCTACCATGTTGCCCATCTCTCTCTATGAATGTTTCCGTCTCTCACATCTTTCTGGAGGACATTTGGTCAACCTTGCTTTGCATCATTGATTCAGCTTCAGAAGTTTGTGGACATTTGTATACACATAGTTAAAGATCTTCCCTCAGGATTTCATTTGGTTTGAGGTTTGTACTTTGACTGGGCCATTGCATCACCTTGATTTTTTTTCCTTGTTCAGCCATTCTCTTGTAGTTTTGCTAGCGTGTTTGGTCTTTTATATGATCTTCTTTTAGCCAAGCTTTAGCTGTTGGATAGATGGCCTTGTATTACACTGCAGAAAACTTTGGTCGACTACAACCTACCAAGGTCTCATGGCTCCTAAACAAGGCTAAATTATGGTCTGTGCTTGGTTTCCACCAAATGTGTTGCTCTTCATTATTTCCAAACATCTCCACTTTGGTCTTGTCTAAAAAACTTTGTTGCAGACGTCTTGTGGTTTGTTCAGATGCAACTCTGCAAACTTAGAGGGTTTGTACCAAGTTAGGAAGTTATCCCTTTTAGATGGGATAGGGGATTACTTCATAATCAGTGGTGTCCCCACCAATCTTGAGAATGGGGCTCTGATTCTCCCATTTTGATGGAGCAGAAGGTTGATCATGTGTGCCGCCTCTCCATTCATTTTTTATGTCGGCACTGAAGGTAGCTGATCGATATCTATGGCGCTCCTATGATGAATGAATGGAAGGAAGGTCACTGCTCATGCTCAGCCTGCTGCTCCATCAGGCCAAGAAACCTGAAAAATTCTGCTTCACAATTTCTAAAACAGAATTGTTAAGGCTTTTATCAATTTCACTGTGTGAACAAACCCTAAGGCTAAACTTAATTTTTCACGCACTGCTTGTGCATTTTGGTCTAGTGTTTGTTAAATAATGACACGGTAGGATCTGCTGATGTTCATCTGAGGGATCTGTATTTACCTAATTTTAAGACATAATGAGCAGATTTTTTTTAAAACTATAGTCAGATACATAAAACCATAGAATTTAAAGAGGGTATATTTTGTTTTTATCCCAATTGTATACCTACAGTATAGTATACAAACAATTCAGTGTTTGCATATTATTTGTATATATACATTATGCAGGTTCTATGTTAGGCAGATGGTTTATGGGTTTACGTGAAATCTGACTGCGGTAGTAGAAATAACTATATGCAGATAAACTGAAGATTTAGAAAAACCTTAATGAGATTTTAATGATAAAATAGGTTTTACTTAATTTGAGGCCTCAAAAAGGAGATATTTTTATCAGAAACTTAAAAAAAGCCAAAGTTTAAAAATAATTCTATTAGTATTAAGTGGTATACCCTTTTTATGCGTGTTGAGCTTCTGTCTCCAGTGGCAGTAGCTACTTTGGTTTGTACACACGTCCCCTGGTTGTTTGTGGCTGGTGACTGCTGCAGTCAATGACAGCACTAAGGCTAGGTTCACACCTTCGCCTTCATTCCATTCCAGGGTTTACATCCCCGAATCCGCTTGAAAAATGCAGAGAGAAAAGTCCTGCATGCAGGACTTTTTTTGTCTGTGTTTTTCGGGCGGAAACCCAGCGGACCTTATTATAGTCTATGGGGTCCATAGGTAACTGCTTTTCAAACGGATTAGATTTCCGTTCTTCGAGTCCCCAAGTGGACCCAAAAAACAGAAACCCGTAGCAGGTGTGAACCTAGCATTAGGGGTGACCGCTTCACTGCATGTTACTGCAGTAGTTTACTGTGGCTGGTGACATCAGCCAGGGGATCTGTATACAGAAGAATTGAGCCCCCGCTGCCAGGAGAGGCACAATTTAGTACTTGTTTATTGGCCCGCTTGCAGCAGTATAAAATATCAAAAATCTATCGGAACATATCTTTAATGGGGTTGGACAAGTGACAACTTGCTGATCATGGTGGTCCAATACTTTCACAAGAATTGGGGCTTGCATTTTCCGATATAAATGGAGCAACAGGTCTTACAGTCTTTAGCGGTGTAAATAGGGATTAATCAAATACCCGTGGCCTGTTCAACCTGCTACTCCGTACATACTGTGTACCAGACATCTGCTTAAGATTTGAGCTAATTTCACCTGCATTGCAAGTGCATATGGATTCTGCAACACCGTTCACTTGCAATGGGAAATATTGCTATGTCCAAGAATGAGGATGACAATGGAATCGACAACACATTCATAGCAGAAATCCTATTGCCAACCTTGCATTTCTACAGCAGATCTTCTAGTTAAAATCCACTTTGCACTTTATATAAGCAAACCCTTGACATGTGAACCTAGCCTTACACTAGAGAACTGTGTATTTTTACCTTGCAGTTAGTGCTTAGCGAGTATATGCTTCCTATTACCTCTGAAGTTCCCTTTCTTTTCCTTTATCTGTACTTACATCAGGTCGAGTGTCTTTTTAGTCTGGAGTAAGTAGATAATGCGCTCCCAGGTAGCCAGGTCTGTACTACTTTTCCACTTTCAAGCTGCAATACTCTTGTCATGTATCCTCTTGGGATTTATGATTGATAGATTTCCTGTGAAGGAAGACCAGGCTTATAATATATTTCACTGATAATGTAATTGTTAGGTGAAGACATTATTTTACCATTTTTATTATCATTTGGAGTCTGAGATTGCTGAAGCCTGTGTGGTGATGAAAAATATGACAAGAAAATGGATTTAACCAAAAAAGTGCTTTCATTGTGTCATTGTCTCTAATCCATTTCTATATATGGATTGTAAAATCTTTATGGAACATTTATTGGTGCTCTGGAAACTACTCAACTTTTAGTTTTTTGTCTTATTCTCTTGCCTCTGCCACTATTTTTTTTAGGCATTATGCAGCAAATACTAGTTTTGGAGAAAACTAGAAATTTATATCGTAAACTTATAAGAATGTCTCTGAGGAGTGTAAACTGCTAAATGCACTACTCAGATCTATCTTCATGGAAAACAGTCTCATTACATAGAAGTCTAAGCAGAGGAAGGTGGAGGAGATGTATTCTCACCAGAGTTGTACTCACAGCTGTACTGCTCAATCCTGTTAAGAGCTGTTGATAAAACGCTATAAAAGTGCTAGAAATTGTATTGTTTCTTGGTGTAGACGCTTCTGCCTGTGCTTGTTTCTCTCATAGTGGGCTTCGCCTCCTCCTCTTCCCATCTCCATAGATTTCTGTGTAACCTGAACTCTAACGGACTTCACACTGAAGATAAATCTGTCAGTAAATTGAGCAGTTTAGCAGGCAAGAGAGGGGTAATAACAGGAGACAGAACCTTGTTCTTCTGATAAGATATATTAGAGTTTCTTCTATTTACCTTAACTACTTACATATATATATATTTCTCAGCACTCTTTAAAGAAGACCTTTCATGTCCTCAACCACACATTACAGTCCACGGCTCCATTACCAATAGCTCTTCACTGTCAGAAGGACATTCCTGACAGTCTAGCTGGGAACGCCCCTCCTAACAGTACAGTCCATAGCCCAGTAGTGTCAGAGGGGGCATTCCTTACCGCCCAGCCATGACGCTAAGTGGTGTGGAACGCCCCCCCTCCTCCTGACAGTACTGTCCATACACTAGTACTGGGGGGACGTTCCTCACCGCTCAGTGTCATGGCTGGGCGGTAAGGAATGCCCCCTCTGACACTACTGGGCCATGGACAGTACTGTTAGGAGGGGCGCTCCCAGCTAAACTGTCAGGAATGCCCTTCTGACAGTGAAGAGCTATTGGTAATGCAGCCGATAGCTCTTCCCCGGGGCACATAACGGGAAAGCCGATAGTGCGGTGAATTCAGCGCACAGTTGGCTTTCTAGTGGTATATAAAACTGCATGTGCCCGAGGATATGAAAGGTCCTCTTTAAGGGATATCCCAGGACTTTTTAACTAAAGACCTATTCTTTGGATAGGTCATCAATTGAGGATCCATTGCGGTCTGACACCCAGGACTCTTGCAGATCTGCTGTTTGAAGTAGCGGTTCTCCCTGAGCTCTACTTACACTTCTCAGGCCATGTGATGTCATGTTTACCAGTCACACGTCCAAACCGCAGCTCAATTCTATCCAAGCGAATGAGTTACTATGCCAAGCAGAGTTGCTGTATAAATGTATCGCACTGTGCTAAGGATAGGTCATCAGTTATTTAGCCTGGAAGACTCCTTTAACCCCTACAAGAAGGTATGTACTTTTCACCATAGAGAATTCCTTGGGCACTTCCCTTGGAGTTCCCAGATCATGGTGCAGAAACAGTAGGCAGGAATCATGGTTTAAAAAATCAGGGATTGAGGTTGTCTGAGTTCAGGGCAGGCAACAAATCAGAGAATAAGGCTAGAAGAGCAAGATGAATCAAATAAACCTAGTACACAAGAAAGAACACCCCCCCAAAGCAGACATGGGACCAAATCGACCGAATTGGTTAGGCCTTGAGACGAATGTAGGAAGTCTTAAGGTATTCAGGCAATGCCTTGAGTAGGGGCACAACAGACACTTAAAGCTGTATTCTGTGCCATTGATAATGTCCTTTATGCTACAGGTTAGAAGATGTGTAATTTTAGGGGGTGCAGAGGAAGCTGTCACACCCAGAAGGGGATCAACCATTCCTCTGCTGTATAAGGAGACCCCAGAAGTGGTATACAAGCTGGAAGTCTAGTTGCAAATTTAGTATGGGGCCCAAGAGATTCTGGTCATTCCTCTGTGGTTTGGTGTTTCTGACTTTCTTTTACAGGAAGTAAAAATAGATACAACGATCGATCTTTATGATACCACTATAATGTGATTTATATTCATTGGGTTCCATAAAAAAAGCTGTAGGGAATTTTTTTTTATAGAAATCCTGTTGCTCACAGAGTCCATGTCCATGTGGTGTCCTTCAGAAAGTACAGACCAACCGCACCGCTGCGCATACACCATAAATATCATGATCTTCCTATGACTGATCGAAAGAATTAAAATATTTTTTATACATATCAGAAAGATCTTTTAGGAAATTATTCCAATTATAGCAAACACCATTAAGATTACATTATTGTGTCACTTTATATGATAGGATTTAGCATAATTCTTGGATAATAGAATGATCGGAGGTCTAAGAAAATGGATGGAAGAGTGAAATAACTAGTATCTGTCACTCTGGAGAATATGTTCCTGTGCATTGCATAGACAGCACATTGAATTCAATAGGAAATATGTAATGCTAATTTATCCTACAGGGGTGCTGCAGGGAAATTGATTTCTGCCTGAGGTCCCAGCATCGGTATGGCCTGTGATCATCTTATTATGAGAATCCTTCTTGGGTATGTCAGATTTCCATTGGTTCAAACCACAGCAATGAACAGAATATTGTTCTGACCACTAAAATTGGCCACACGTTGGATGTTCGTGGGCTGACAAATGACAGGCTATCTGACATGTACATGCCATGAATGGATGAGTTTAGTGTCCTGAATATAGATCGATCAACTGTTGGCTGACAATACCTGTGTTTGGCATGATCCGCTACTTTTAGTCTATGATCAGCCAACATGCATAGACTATTACGCATATTTTTTAAGCAATTTAACTTCCCCCAAATAAGACCACCACCATAGAATTTGACCCTTATATTGAGCCTTTTTGGTTTGCAATTTTCCATTCACGCTACCAAAATTTTGATAACTCAACCCCAAATACGCTGCAATGTTGTTTGCTCCATACATTCATTCCCAGACGTTGTCAAGTTGCATTTGGTGGTTCATGCGGTCCTTCTCACTCATCAACATTACCAACTAAACTGTATCATGAGGAAGGCGATGTGGTTATTAATAAAAAGCTAAATGCACTGAGTCTTTGCAAGTTGGATGACGAAAGGTCACAGATTGCCAGTCATGGCAAACAAGGATATTTTTGGCAGACCTCTGGTTGGAAATATTTTACCACTGTCGATAGACTGAGGTCGGCCTTTGAGGGTATTTTCATGGCTTAATGTTTGGCCAAATAGGTCAAAAATCTAATATATATGACCAGTTAACCCTTAAAGGGATTCTACCATTAAAAAACTTTTTTTTCTAGGTAACACGTCGGAATAGCCTTTAGAAAGGCTATTAGTCTCCTACCTTTGGAAGTGATCTCCGCCGCGCCGTTCGTTCGAAATACCGTTTTGTACCGGTATGCTAATTAGTTCTCTTGCAGCGATGGGGGCGGGCCCCAGCACAGGAGATGCAATGGGGGCGTCCCCATTGCTGTTTGAAAACCGACTCCAGCGCCGCCTCTGTCTTCTTCTGCATCCGCCCCTTCCTTCTTCGGCTTGACGTCGGGCGCCTGCGCAGTACGCTTTGTTCGGCGAAGTTCGCCGAACATACTGCGCATGCGCGAAATTGCGGTGTCGGCACTATGGCCGCAGTACGTTCGGCAAACTTTGCCAAACAAAGTGTACTGCGCAGGCGTCCGACGTCAAGCCGGACTAATCTAAATCTATTCTTGATTTTGGTTCAAAAAAACAAAGCAAAATCTGCAACAACAAACGTTGGGTTTCTCCAACGCTTAGCCTATTAGTGATCGCTCCTGTGGCCCCAGCACTGAGTGCAGTTATAACTATATCTTAGTACATAGTGTATATTTACCCTTAGGGCAAAAAGTTGAGTTTATGACTTGAATTGGAAAATCAGTTGGAATTTTGCTTTAATGAACCTTGCAGCAGCCATCTATGCTGTACTTATCTATCTTAGTAATTACAGCTAACAGACTTTGCTATTGCTATATGTGGCAGTGACTTCTTACATGTGAATGTTGTAGACTTGTCCTAGACCCTAATTACATCTTCCGGAATCTCAAACAAGATTATCCTTGTAAATGTGCTGGGGTTTCATTCTGAAGCAACTGATCCAACAGAGGAACCTTAGAGCCCCTGGGCCTGTGTTCTGGTGGTTAATTGATTCTTGCTAATGATGTTTACTTGGTTTACTTCCATCTCAATCATTTCGTAACAGTGCGTTTAACCCTTTCGCTACAAGAGAAGCAGCTGCACCATCTACTTCATGCATACATACCCTAAAGCCGTTTTGCAGTTACGGTGATGAGCAGCAATAACAACGGCAATAAAAAAGAAATCCTGTTTTTGTAAAGAGCCAAAGATCTTCAGAGTTATGGATGTCATTGTCAAGCAGATGTTCCATATGACGGTGCGGTATTTTATTGTGCTGTTAAATGAGCTAGATGTGGCATTAGAGTTTGTTAAACTCAGGGTTTATTGCCTCCGTAACTGACCCTTGTATGTCTGCTACAGTAAACTCAACTATGGAACATGATAGAAAGCAAACGACGTCTTGAAAGTAGGAGAAATGCGAGGTGTGGGTTCTGCAGAAGCCATAAGAGTGCATTGGGTTCGGCTCCATTTAACATAAAAGGATTGAGCTGTGTCAATTACTAAAGTGATCAAAGATGTCAGCTAAAAGTTTTATCTGTGCAAACTGATTGTATATCTATAAAAAAGGAAATGATACATATTATATGGTAACAAAAAAAACCTGTTATAAGGATATCTTGCACCATTCCGTACCCTAAACCAGGGGTTAGCAACCTTTGGCAGCTGTGAAACTACAACTCCCAACATGCTCCAATCACTTCCATGAGAGTTCCAAGAACAGCAGAGCACAGATGGAGTACCAAAGGTTGCCTATCCCTACCCGAAACCAACCATTCACCGGCCTCTTTTATTCGGTGGACCATTCCTTCCACTACTGCCCTTGGCCGCCCTCTTATGCTTATACGCCTGATGAAGGAGTAACACCTGAAATGTGGCATTAAATACCTTGATATAACATATATATTTGGAGTGTTTCTGTCATTATATATATATATATATATATATATATATATATATATATATTTTTTTTTTTTTATTAAATTGGATGTTTCCATCGTAATACATTTTTTTGGATCAAGGTTGAAGTATTGTTCCCTGCTTCTGCTTATAAGGATAACTCTATCTTGTATTGGGGTTTATGGTAAGAGCGGGTTCACACCAGTGCCCAATCTCCGTTTTGCAGGTTTCCATTTTCTGTCGGCAGAAGGTGGAAACCGGGCATTCAGTATTTGCCGGTGAGCGCCCATGAGCATCTTCTGCTCTCCATGGTGAAAACGTAACGTTTTTTTTTTAACCAGACACAAAGTCCTGCATGTCTGACTTTGTGTCCGGTAAAAAAACAAAAAAAACTGTTTCACCGTGGAGAGCAGAAGACGCTCACGGGTGGGCACTTTACAAATCCATTTAAATGAATGGGTTTGGAAACTGCCTGCCAGTTTCCGTCTCCTGTCCACTTTCTCGGGCATGAAACGGAAACCTGCAAAACTGAGACAGGGCGCAGGTGTGAACCCGCCCTTATCTGGTTTCTTACGTGTCAGTTTAGTAACGTTTTAAAGTGTTAATTAATATTGCCTTGTGACCTTCATGTCTTTGTTACTGCCATGACATTCAATACTATCAGATGTCAATAGGTCTTAAATCCATTCTATAGCAGAATGAGGTTTAGATGAACAGCCTGAATCCTCTGGGATGTTAGTGGATTGTTCTCTGTTGTCTGCTTGGAAGAGCATCCGTCATAGGATGAGAGCAACGGACATTACTAATTGAATGCAGACGGAGCCACCGTCTGTCATGTTTTTGTTTTGTTTTTACTGTTCTTATGGAAGAAAATATCCTGCATTACAAAACTAACCAACCTTGATGGAAGAAAGTTTGTTTACTTTAGAGTCAATGGGAACGGACACCGTGGGAGGGGGTTCTGTCTGTCTGTCATTCTATTGCTGTAAAAGTCTGTTGCTCTCACCCTATGATGGACGTTCATGATGATAGTGGGTGATAAGGGTTGTCTTATTAAATAACCAGCTCCATAGCTAAAATCCCCAGTTTATGACATATATAAGCCATTGATAAAAAGGACATTAAAAAACGGAAGAAATATCTGTTTTCTATCAGTGTCTGACGTATTTCTCATCAGTTTTTTGGCTGTTGCCAGTTACAGCGTCCATTGTGCATTCGCTTTTAACTGTAATGTAACATTCACACTTGTGTCGACGTCTCCCTTGGAAAATCCATCGCAGTGTCCGCCTGAAACCAGCAGACGATAAAGCCCTGTATGCAAAAATGTGTCCACCATTTTCAGTTTAAAAACTACGGCAAGCCGACAGACTTCATTATTAGTCAATTGGGTCAGTGGAGCTCCTTATGTAACTGCTGTTTTAGTGGTCCGACTGTCCGTTATTCTAGTGCTGTGACAGCTCATGCTAGTGTGAACCTAGTGTAAGTGCATCAAGAACGGATGAACTTCATTGCTTTTGTTTTTTTACGCAACCCACCTGTTTGTAATGCCAATGAAACTAATATATCACCCAAAAATGAACATAGACTTGTATTGAGTCAGAAAACCTGATATAACATCAACTAATGTTATTCACTGTCCTCACTGACTCCCATTGTTGCACATCCATTTTTCACTGTTGTGTGCATGGGAATAATGATACCATTGCATCCCATAAGTGAGTGCATTTATTAGTACGAATGAGGATCCAGACATGGCTGCAAGCAAGTATTGATAAAATATACGTGTCTCCCCTATTTGTGCCTCATTACTGTTTGCAATACCTACTGGGTAACTCGCTTACAGAGGACTTGTCACCTCTCCTGACATGTCTGTTTTAGTAAATAGCAGTATTCCCCATACATCTTTTTATGAAACTCTGTGATGTTCTTATGAACAATTTGACAACTAAATGGTTACCATTTGTCCTGTCAAAGGTAGAAGAAAGACAAAACGCAGAGTTTTAAGAAAAGACAATCCAAGATTATTTCAAGGGGAATACAAGTATTTACTAAACTCGACATGACATGGGAGGCTACAGCTGCTCCTTAAAGAGAAGCTAAATCTATCTATCTATCTATCTATCTATCTATCTATCTATCTACTTATATCTATATTTGTACTTGGTGACAGGACTCTTTAAAGGGATTCTTCAGAAGTATATAAAACAGTGTATAGACAATGGTAAATTGGCCAAGTCCCGCACAACAGAATTCTTGTGTCAAAAATGTCATTTTTATGCTCTTTCCACTTTTAAAAAGTGGAATGGGCAAGTAGATCTGTCACAGATATACTCCAGATTTATCCAACATAACCGTTTATAAAGTTGCAAGAATTGTTGCAGCCTCATTCCAGTAAAGGGATAACGTAAAAAGTTCCGTAAAGGATCGCCTCACATCCACCCTTGAGGCAACTATTTTTTACAAAAGTTGACATACTGGCTAGAAATGGATTGGGTTGAGGCAGTCCTAATCAAAGAGGATAGAGTTGAGAAATTATTCACAGTTTGGGAGTCTTATATGTCTATATTACCCACTAGGATCCAACAAAAAACATATTTGGTAACACAATTTGATATTGCGGGGGGATAGGCTCAGTGGAAGCAGCAGCGGACCCTGACACAAAAAGTTAGGTACAAACAGGTTTAGCAAAAACGGCAAAACAAAATAAGCCTTAAAGGCTTAAAGTAGATAATTAAAAGTTAAACATTTTTGCAAATATAAGTAATTAAAAATTCTGCAGAGTTTTAAAGATTTTCTGTAACTTTCTTAGTGGTGACAGTCTGTTATCTTGATCGGTTGCCATGGATATGACCATGAGTGCAGAAACTTTCTAAGGTCAGAGAATCAGCCATGATTTCCTTATTGTGGCCGGGCTATCTTCTCATACATGTAGTGTCCCTGCCTGATAACCCGGCTACAATAAGGACATCATAGCTGGTTCCTGACAAGTCCCAGACCAGAGAAAGTTTCTGCATTAGTGGTCGTATCCATCGCAACCGATCAAGATAACAGACTGTCACCACTAAGAAAGTTACAGAAAATCTTTAAAACTCTGCAGAATTTTTAATTACTTATTTTTGCAAAAATGTTTAACTTTTAATTATCTACAAATATAGATATGATTATGTATTTGGGAATACCCCTTTAACTTCAGACAAAAAATAACAAATCCTGCTTGTCTGAGCTACTAACTATACAGAGAATACCCTAACTGTACATGTAACTTGCTTCAGCCAAACGATCAACACACAGGACAAAAATAATGTCTGCTGTACACACTGGACTCTCACCAGTTTTCAGAGCGTTGAGACAGAACCCGTCTCCTCCTCACTCCCCCAGGAACTGCCCAGGAATGAGGTCTTGACAATCTTTTATGGGCCTTTTAATGAGGCCCAGCTGCCACCTGTGCATGAAGGCTCCCTCCTGCTGTAGGACAAGAAACGGTTAACAAGAAAGGCCTTCTCACAGCTGAGGTTTTGTTAAAGATCACTCGCCATACATAAATGAGGTATCTGGGGGAGATATAGCGACCTTCTAGAACTTTACCTGCCGCCTTCTCACAGTATCTAAATAGAGTATTAACAGGAGACCCTCAAATTCAGCCCTAAACTCCAAGGTGTCCTGAGTTAGGCTGGGTTCACAGTTTTATTGGGGTCTCTGTTAGCAGACTCCATTGTAGTGTCAATCTAAAATTGGCGGAGAAAAAAGTCCTGTAGGCCCAACTTTTTCATCTCCTAATTTCAAGTAAAAAAACCAAACATTTTACAGACACCCAATGGACTCCTTTAGTGTAAGTGGGGTCCCACGGGCTCCGTTGCTGTCCGCTATTTAAGTGGCCCATTTGTCTGTTCTTCTGGGCCTTTGATGGACCAAAAGAATAGACACCCGGCACTAGTGTGAACCAAGTACAAGACAGGTTATACTGAGTAGATTTTGGATGATCGCCATGTAGCTGCCGTATCAATGATGGGATTGTTTATACGAATCTTCCAACCATAAACATTAATAGCCAAACAGCCCGATCAGGAAGAGGTTTGATAGACAAAAGCAGAATGAGTCTGCGTGAGTTGGATGATGACTGGCCAAAAGGGTCCGATCATGTCAAACACTGATATTTTCAGGCGACAGTTGTCTGCAAATATCCAACTGTTTGCAGTAATAACATAGATGATCATCGCTAAAATAGGCCATTGGAATTAAAGATGTGCCAAATACTGTATATTTGTCATTATACAATGTTTAATACATGTGGAACAAGCAATGCAGACCTCATACTCATGATCAGTCTCCACCTATGTATCCCTGGAAGCAATTGATCCCATGGTGTCTTTTTTATGGTATCCCCTGCATTCAACAACATTGAGTAGCAAAGAAGATACCAACCTTTACTGAAATCTGTGTATCTTTATATGTATCTAGATGTGAGATATGCAGTGCTTAGGAAGGAAGAGCCATTCTGGAGGCAGGTTTATGTACCAGAGGAGGTCTTGAGGGCAGTAGCTTAGTATGGCCTAGTAGGGCATATTAGGATTGGTTGGTTGTCTAAATTGGACACAACTTTACAAGAACCATCTTATTTTCTATATCCAGTTTGGATGTTGAGCACCATTCTTAGATGTCTGTCTACGTGTTTACATGCAGTATTCTTTTTACATCAATTCTATAGGTTTCTTCTCTCTATGAAGATAGAAAGGAAGTCTTGAAGGGAGCTTTTTAGGGGTGTCCATAAGTTATCTTCCCATAGAAACCATTGACGTCAGTGCTCAAGAGGAACTTTTATTTATTGCCGTTTGTCCAAATATGGGAATGATAGTCTCAGGGACCTAAGAAACCAGACCATTTCCCCCAGTATGTGTCTCCCGCTGATTCCTGTTACTCACTGCACTGCTGGTTATAAATCTATTGATTCCCTTGTGTTAGTGACAGGACAAGCGTGCAAAGGACAAAGTGTCTTCTGGTGCTGCAATGTCACGCGCTCTACTGACAGAGTTAACCCCCTCCTGCTTTGGGGTGCTGCAGCCGTGAGAAGAAGCCTGGGCATCATGCTGTACGGTGTAAGGTACTAATGAACGCAACCACACTGTGCCATGCTATGATCGGAGTGATATGGATGGTCATGTGGGTTTTTATGCATTTACCAGGTTGGCGCTGATTAGAGGGTAATGAGCGGCTCCCCCAGGATCTTCGAAACAGAAGGAGATGATCAGCCCAAGATTAACAGTCACTAACAGCCCCATAAACCTCCGCCGGCTGCATCCCACGTCTGGGCTGTAATTCTCTGACTGAAGCCCGGAGGGGTCAGGGAAGTCTCCGGAGTGATATAATAGCGCACAGCCAGCAGGCCTATAAAACGAAAGAATATGGTAGATTATATTTATCGCAACACTTGCACTTTGTCATATGAGCGGTGACTTACCAAGTGGCAGAAAATAAGTTCTTACATAATACGACAGAAACTAACATGACCCAAGTCTCATCTTCACACATTATGTATTTTATGAGGCTCGAAGTGGACTAAATATGTGCAGAGATCGCTATAAGGCATCCAGAGCCATTTTTAGGTTTATGGTTTATTTAGATGATGTCAAATGCTCACTCCTGTATTATTTTTGTCTCACTTTTTAGCTAGATTTATTTGTTATGGGCTACAATCCATTCCGTAGCACTGGCCGAAGAATACTTGTAGTGCACACTACTAAAAAAGCCAATGTAGCTTGACCAATCGGTATAATGGGGCCCATTTACAAGGCCTTGTGCACCACTTTTGTTGCATTCAAGCCATGACAAGTCACAAATTTGGCACCTAACATTTTTGCACCAATATTGCAGCTTTTTGTCACTTTTCCAAAATGTGGGCAGAGCAGGGAGAACTGTAGCAGGAAACTGGCACAAGTTTTAGCTGAAATTTTCACTAGTCCCTGACTGGTGCAGATTTTAGCTCTGGTACTTGAGACCTCCAAAGTAGCATCAGAATCACTAAGATAATCTTAGCAATTCTGTTCCATCTCATCTTGGTGCAGTCGATTATGGCATAGCAGATGACAGACTTAACAAATTGGCTCTAATGTGTATAAAATTATATGAAACGTTACATGAGCTGACAGTCTACAGAAACTGTGTGTGTTGACTTTGCCTTGTCATCATATACATTAAAATGCAAGTATATTTTTGGAGCATGAATAGATGAAATGTCATGCTAATTTATTTCTCAATAGCTCCCTACCTCTCCTCCATACCCAAGAATACTGGGTTCAGCTGAGCATGCATGTGTTTTCAGTCTGATAGCCCATTCCCATACACCTCCGGTATTGCTTATATGCTTTCATTACTGTTCTTTTTTCATGGACATTTATAGTTGCATGACTATTCTGAAGAAGGCCTCTTATTTGTTATTTATGCCGGGGCCCTACGTTGCAAAAACGCAGCATTTTGGTCATGGTAAGAAAACGCTGAAAATGAATGGAGTTGAGCTGCAATACCACACACAACCATTGGACAGGCATGGCACGGTTACTAGAAGAAAACAGCCATATTTGTCTTAGGCTTGGTTCACATTGGCTCTGTTGGGACTGGTTCAGACTGTCTCATTAAGGGCATGACTTAACATCTCCACTTATATGTCTATGCAGTTGTATATATCTGCCATTACAAAATGTACATCACATAGTAAACATTTTTTTGTACATATTAGTAATAAAGATCACAGTAGACTACACTATTCAATAAAGCTGCGGCCATAAAATCTTGGCATACGATAGCCCAGCATATGCCAGAAGGATACAGTTTTGGCAAACATGTTATAGTCTATGGGCACATCCACATATATGCTGGAAGATACTCTGTGTATAGTATATGCCAACATTGTGTGAACTGTGACTTATAAATATTTTCTATTGTAATGTATATAAGTAGGAAAAGCTTGAGTCGGAAAATGAACATAAGCCTGTAAATGTAATGTAAAGTAATGCTTGTCCGTCATCCTTTTCAAGTGATACTGTTCATTTATGTAATATTCAGATAATGGCTTTCTATGAAAGCAGGAAATACACATCTATATATTGAAGTAAATAGAGTTAATAGTACACATCAGTACTTGTGAAACCAAGGGCATAGCCTTAACATACCGCCATAGGGATCAATGCATGCATTATACCCATAGATATATTTCTATAGCCTTGAGACTTAGCACCAGTGAATGTACACACTGCAGCATGTATATAACATATTACAAGTCACCTCTATAGTATAGACTGCAATCATTCAGGCTTTGATGGTTGACCGCAGTTCGCCATCCTTTCCTTGGGTGCTAAAGCCACTTTGGCGTGCTGTATGTACATTTACCGTAAATTGTTCGCAGCAACCTTCCTGATAATGACTTTATAGGAGGTAAAACAGTATCTGACAAGTCATCTTCCCAAGAGACATTTCAGAAATGAATATATTGATATTTTGTCCATTTCATGTCATCACACAGCTTGCCAATCCCCAAATGCAATAACATTATATCCTAAGCTGCAAAATTCCAGATTTCCAGCTACAACCCTAATTAATTACAATCTGTAGCAGTTCTGAGTGAATTGTCACCCCCAAAATTAGGCATGCTATCCCCGGCACATTTGGTGTAGCATCCCGTATTCCTGCCGCTAATAACCCCTTGTTTTTCATCCGTTTCCTAATTGGACGCTTATTACCGACATTGCCATCCAGCCCTAATTACGGGAACACAGAACCCCTGTTTGTAACACACAAGCCATGTGTCTGTTAGTCTGTTTCTAATGCTGCGTATCTGTCTTCCCACGTCTCGGCTCTACACCAACCTCATTACATTACCATCCGTGGGGAAACCTATCATGTAATTCTCTTAATTAACATTACATGTCATTAGCAAGCAGCCAGCTTAATCTAATCAAGGGCATAGCAAAGTCTTGAGAGATGGGAAGGCTGAACATATAATATGTTAATTGCGTTATCGATTTGATGGTTTGGAAAATGTCTTCAAGACTCTCACCTGCTGGCACTTATAGGGGGGCGTGACATAAGAAGACAGTGTGCACTGAGGCTTATTTTTATTCGGTAAAGCTGTATGCAGCGTGGCAGGAGATGAACAGCATCAAATTAGTTAACCTTATATGTATCTTTTTTTTTTTTTCTTTAATGTAGATTGTGAGCCTCAAATAGGGCTCCCAATGTACTATTTCTTTCCCCTGTCAGTATGTCTTTGTAGAATAGGAGGAAATCCACGCAAATACGGGGAGAACATACAAACTTCCTGCAGATGTTGTTCCTGGTAGGATTTGAATTCAGGACTCCAGCACTGCAAGGGTGCAGTGCTAACCACTGAGCCACCGTGTTGCCTCACCTTATATGCGTGCTTGTATAGTGTGTATGTATTTTTCTATAGTCAGTGGAAACCTTCTACAGAGACAAGCTGTATCTCTATTACTGGGGTGTTGACCCTAAACCAAATATTTCTAAGTACTTGTCACTACTATTGATATAAGCACTTGAGTTCGCTTTTCGTACTTGCCCCCCCCAACTTCTTGCTTTGTTACATAAGAAGTTAAGAGTAAATTCACATGTTTCGCACCCTTCCAGACGTTGTAAAAATTTTGTTTACAAATCGCAGAATATTCGGTGTGGAAAATGACCTGTGACTTGTGGATTCTGAAATACACAGCTAGTCGAGTATTTCATAAGATTTCATTGTGGATTTCAAGCTTTGTCATGAATAGGATGTTGTCTACGTCTGAATTCTGACAATTCCACTTTAAAATCTGCATGCAAATGGATAGTGCTCTTCAAACCCCACCGGATTACTACCTTTTTTTAAGAAAAAAGATTTATTGCTGTTTTTGAGAAGATTGTAGTAGTTACAGGAAAGAGATACATAATACTTGAATATTGTAGCAGTCTGCATCTGTATCATTCTGTGCTGAAGCTGGCGCTTTTACAGTCCATTAATTTCTCCTAGTTACTCCCTGTCCATCTCTTTGTTTTTGACCATCATATATACCAAATGAAAGGGTATGTCTAAACACTTGATTTTGTCTCTACATGCAGTATATGGAAGACTACATGTGCACTTCTATATACTTTGGGTGTACTATACAGTAGATGATATACACTTGGTCAAGTATAAATCTCATTGGGGCAGATTTACTAATCTTGTGTAATATTAGACCGCACAGATTTAGACCAGGCAGTCTAAAGATCACAGCAGCTATATGATAAATTTGGTGATAAATTCTTGCATAAGTTATCTTAGTACATCTCTCCCATCCTATGTAAAGGGAATCTATCACCTCCCCCAAGCATGCTCACTGACAACACCGTATTATACAGCACATTACAATTCTAAATAATATACCTTTGTTATGTAAGTCACTTTAGTAGATTTTGAGAAAAACAACTTTGAAGTCTTTGAATATGAGGAGTTAGTGCACTGGGGGCGGGCCTTCAGCTCTTTGGAGCACTGGTCTTGCTGTTCAGAACCTAACCATCTCCTGCCTGTGCCACCTTGTGCAGTGGGAGTTGAATATCCCAGTGCTGTGAAATCACCCATCCAAGAGCAACGCTGCCAGGGGTGAAGACCCGCCTCCAGTGCACCAACTAACTCATTTGCATAGGGCTGCAAAGTTGTTTTACTCCAAATCTGCAAACGTGACATACATAGCAAAGATATATTGTTTACCGCTCTGCTGTTGTCTGTAATGTGGTGGCTGTTGAATATGCCTGGGGGAGGAGGTAGACTTCCTTTAACACCTACTTATTTGTGTGTGGCCCTCCTGGACTGCATTTTGGTTGTGACTGTTTTTATACAGTTTAACCCTGCGAGAAAGTTAACTACACCTTGCATTACTACCAGTTCCTAAAATGTTCTCGTGTCCGGTTTCTATTTTACGGAGAATTGACTTCTGGACAGCCAGCACATACTAAACTCCAGTGACCAATATAGTACCAAGACTGTAAAAGTAGCATCCATAGAATATAGTGAATACTTATGGCTCAATATAGGTCTTTGTTTGGGGCCACGTTTCTTACAAGCTGCCATTTTTGGTTTGGTTTCAGTGGACTAGACCTTGCTTGGAATGTTAGTAAGAAGAGAGCAGTAAGTTGTGGTAAGATACCTCTGGGGACATCTGATTCTGAGTAAGAGCAACATACACATTAAATAGTTGACAGCCTCTGTAGGGAGGTTTAGTCTGTTTGGAATATGAATATGTTGGAATATGTCATTGGGTGATCCATGTATGAAAGGGTTACCTATGGATTGGGATATTCAGTGTACCCCTAGCTGACTACTGGACTGATGAAGACTCTCTATTGAATATTATAACCAATAAGTCGCTTCACAATATGAGGTATGACTTCCACAACCTGAGAAAGCATGCTGAATATATATTCTGTTGCCACATCTGGATTTGATAAGTAGCATCCATAATAAATTATCGAGATCTTTCTGTGTTCTCCTGCATCGGAATAATTGCTCCCATGCTGACTAAGGTTAATACTGGTTTAATGGGTAAGTGGAAGTAGTAAGAGCTCCAAAAAAGTGGCAATCGGAGAGTAATTAATGCAATTATCATTCATTTATCCCATTAGTATGAAAATAAGGCAACTATCACAAAATCCCCACAATAATGGCGCCATTAAGTACAGAATCCACAGATGACACATGGATCAATCTGAAAATGACAGCAGTTTTTAATGGAGATTACCTGCGGCTGCACGCTTCAGGGGTCTGGAATTAAATGAATGTCAGATCATGGAGTTGCATGTGTACCTGATAGACATCAGACTATTCTTCCCCTTACCGGTGCTGGCGAACAATTCGCAGGATTACGGTGAGATGCAAAACTGTCATTTCCTTATGTTAACCCAGTATTTCTGAGCGCTCCATATCTTTTGCTATAATCCTATTAACTGAAGGTGAAAAAAAGACCAGACTTACTAAAAAAACATGTACAAAATGTACTTCCATTATATGACCTCTGGTGCATCAGACTAGAACTATAAAATAATGTGAAAAAAAAACAGATATTTGGGGTTTCATTAGATTT
Organism: Leptodactylus fuscus; assembly: GCF_031893055.1. Classification (NCBI taxonomy): domain Eukaryota; kingdom Metazoa; phylum Chordata; class Amphibia; order Anura; family Leptodactylidae; genus Leptodactylus; species Leptodactylus fuscus. The sequence continues at coordinate 51,392,538 of NC_134269.1, forward strand.
ATGAGCTTTCCTTCTTACATAAAAAAAATCATATATAATCCATAGTCAACCTGTTTGTATTCTTAGGAAAGCTGGGTAATGACCATAATGTCAATGACCAAAGATTCCATTTTCCGCCCTATTTCTGTATCTTTGTCAAGTTGAGCAGCCTGTTTGCGATCCCCTCTGCCCCTAGTTCCCTATATCCATACCACTATACTACAGTATATGAGATTCATATTACATCTGAACGCATAAAAATATGGCCATATACAGATTATTTTTTATGTACAATAACATATGATTTTTGGATGTCGCCTATTGGACCAAGAAGCATTATAATATGGATCCTCACATACATGGGGACTAAAAATAGTTACAGCACTACAGGTACAGTGCTAAACCCAAAAGCTGGTACCCAACTTTTTCACGAGCAAATCAAAAGACGAAGTAAAAACTATATATTTTATGTGACAATTATGGATGTACTGTATGTGCAGAGCTCTATTGTTTTTACATCAATTGTTGTTCGTGCAAGGTTACGCTCGCAATGTCCGTCTGAAATCCCAGTAGAAAAAGTCCTGCAAGCTAAACTTTTTCGTCCGACTACGTCAGGTCAAAAATAAAAGACATTCAGTAGACGCTATTATAGTTAATGGGGTCCCTCTGGATTTGTTGTCCTGTAACAGATCAGAAGAACAGACAGAAAGATGCAGATGTGTAAGCGTCATAAGTAGAGATGAGCGAACACTAAAATGTTCGAGGTTCGAAATTCGATTCGAACAGCCGCTCACTGTTCGAGTGTTCGAATGGGTTTCGAACCCCATTATAGTCTATGGGGAACATAAACTCGTTAAGGGGGAAACCCAAATTCGTGTCTGGAGGGTCACCAAGTCCACTATGACACCCCAGGAAATGATACCAACACCCTGGAATGACACTGGGACAGCAGCGGAAGCATGTCTGGGGGCATAAAAGTCACTTTATTTCATGGAAATCCCTGTCAGTTTGCGATTTTCGCAAGCTAACTTTTCCCCATAGAAATGCATTGGCCAGTGCTGATTGGCCAGAGTACGGAACTCGACCAATCAGCGCTGGCTCTGCTGGAGGAGGCGGAGTCTAAGATAGCTCCACACCAGTCTCCATTCAGGTCCGACCTTAGACTCCGCCTCCTCCGGCAGAGCCAGCGCTGATTGGCCGAAGGCTGGCCAATGCATTCCTATGCGAATGCAGACTTAGCAGTGCTGAGTCAGTTTTGCTCAACTACACATCTGATGCACACTCGGCACTGCTACATCAGATGTAGCAATCTGATGTAGCAGAGCCGAGGGTGCACTAGAACCCCTGTGCAAACTCAGTTCACGCTAATAGAATGCATTGGCCAGCGCTGATTGGCCAATGCATTCTATTAGCCCGATGAAGTAGAGCTGAATGTGTGTGCTAAGCACACACATTCAGCACTGCTTCATCAAGCCAATACAATGCATTAGCCAGTGCTGATTGGCCAGAGTACGGAATTCGGCCAATCAGCGCTGGCTCTGCTGGAGGAGGCGGAGTCTAAGATCGCTCCACACCAGTCTCCATTCAGGTCCGACCTTAGACTCCGCCTCCTCCAGCAGAGCCAGCGCTGATTGGCCGAAGGCTGGCCAATGCATTCCTATGCGAATGCAGACTTAGCAGTGCTGAGTCAGTTTTGCTCAACTACACATCTGATGCACACTCGGCACTGCTACATCAGATGTAGCAATCTGATGTAGCAGAGCCGAGGGTGCACTAGAACCCCTGTGCAAACTCAGTTCACGCTAATAGAATGCATTGGCCAGCGCTGATTGGCCAATGCATTCTATTAGCCCGATGAAGTAGAGCTGAATGTGTGTGCTAAGCACACACATTCAGCACTGCTTCATCAAGCCAATACAATGCATTAGCCAGTGCTGATTGGCCAGAGTACGGAATTCGGCCAATCAGCGCTGGCCAATGCATTCTATTAGCCCGATGAAGTAGAGCTGAATGTGTGTGCTAAGCACACACATTCAGCACTGCTTCATCAAGCCAATACAATGCATTAGCCAGTGCTGATTGGCTAGAGTACGGAATTCGGCCAATCAGCGCTGGCCAATGCATTCTATTAGCCCGATGAAGTAGAGCTGAATGTGTGTGCTAAGCACACACATTCAGCACTGCTTCATCAAGCCAATACAATGCATTAGCCAGTGCTGATTGGCCAGAGTACGGAATTCGGCCAATCAGCGCTGGCTCTGCCGGAGGAGGCGGAGTCTAAGGTCGGACCTGAATGGAGACTGGTGTGGAGCGATCTTAGACTCCGCCTCCTCCAGCAGAGCCAGCGCTGATTGGCCGAATTCCGTACTCTGGCCAATCAGCACTGGCTAATGCATTGTATTGGCTTGATGAAGCAGTGCTGAATGTGTGTGCTTAGCACACACATTCAGCTCTACTTCATCGGGCTAATAGAATGCATTGGCCAATCAGCGCTGGCCAATGCATTCTATTAGCGTGAACTGAGTTTGCACAGGGGTTCTAGTGCACCCTCGGCTCTGCTACATCAGATTGCTACATCTGATGTAGCAGTGCCGAGTGTGCATCAGATGTGTAGTTGAGCAAAACTGACTCAGCACTGCTAAGTCTCTGCATTCGCATAGGAATGCATTGGCCAGCCTTCGGCCAATCAGCGCTGGCTCTGCCGGAGGAGGCGGAGTCTAAGGTCGGACCTGAATGGAGACTGGTGTGGAGCGATCTTAGACTCCGCCTCCTCCAGCAGAGCCAGCGCTGATTGGTCGAGTTCCGTACTCTGGCCAATCAGCGCTGGCCAATGCATTCTATTAGCCCGATGAAGTAGAGCTGAATGTGTGTGCTTAGCACACACATTCAGCTCTACTTCATCAGGCTAATAGAATACATTGGCCAATCAGCGCTGGCCAATGCATTCTATTAGCTTGATGAAGCAGAGTGTGCACAAGGGTTCAAGCGCACCCTCGGCTCTGATGTAGCAGAGCTGAGGGTGCACAAGGGTTCAAGTGCACCCTCGGCTCTCCTACATCAGAGCCGAGGGTGCGCTTGAACCCTTGTGCAGCCTCGGCTCTGCTACATCAGAGCCGAGGGTGCGCTTGAACCCTTGTGCACACTCTGCTTCATCAAGCTAATAGAATGCATTGGCCAGCACTGATTGGCCAGAGTACGGAATTCGGCCAATCAGCGCTGGCCAATGCATCCCTATGGGAAAAAGTTTATCTCACAAAAATCACAATTACACACCCGATAGAGCCCCAAAAAGTTATTTTTAATAACATTCCCCCCTAAATAAAGGTTATCCCTAGCTATCCCTGCCTGTACAGCTATCCCTGTCTCATAGTCACAAAGTTCACATTCTCATATGACCCGGATTTGAAATCCACTATTCGTCTAAAATGGAGGTCACCTGATTTCGGCAGCCAATGACTTTTTCCAATTTTTTTCAATGCCCCCAGTGTCGTAGTTCCTGTCCCACCTCCCCTGCGCTGTTATTGGTGCAAAAAAGGCGCCAGGGAAGGTGGGAGGGGAATCGAATTTTGGCGCACTTTACCACGTGGTGTTCGATTCGATTCGAACATGGCGAACACCCTGATATCCGATCGAACATGTGTTCGATAGAACACTGTTCGCTCATCTCTAGTCATAAGGGAAAATAAGTGGACAGGATGTAACTGATATAAGTAAATGCATACTAAGACTCTGTGCGCACTTGCATTAGTTCTTTACCGTCAGGTTAGGATGGCCTAATCTATTAAAATTTAGTAAGCTCTATCAGGATCTGATGTGATCTGCAAATGTATTCTCACTGATCCCTAATGGCTATCATGATTTGGAAGCCATGATATAAGTGTGACTTCAATCCAAACAACACAAAAATGTTGTGTTACAATAGTGTGTTCAAAGACAGTTGTCTGATTTCCATTGCATATTTTGTACATGACCCCCAATAATAGAATAAGTCTGTAAAAGTAAGGGTGCCCCATACACATTACATGAATATGTATGTTAACGCATCCTGGTGATTTCAGGTTTGCTGACTATCTGATGTGTATAGGTTTACCTTACTCTTTCCGCGCACATGTTGTCGGAGGGAAAAAGGATTGGATATATTGAATTTTACAAGTTTTGTTCCTTTCTTTTTAGAGGAAATAAGGTGCCATCAGAGGTGTCTGAGAGCATCTTACTCCTCTCTCTCCATCTGTTGGAGATGATCCTGCATGTGTATGGAGGGTTGGGATAAATAACTAAAGGTATATGGCCACCTTAGTCCTCCGCATGGTATAGTTGTGTCTTTGTGACTTCCTAATGAGATTACATTTGGCCCTGCTACCTGCTAAGCAATGGGACAAATATGCGTGAGCCAAGGTATAGCAATGTAGCCCTCTAATATGTGGATCTCAATGGTATTTTTCTATACTTTGTTTTATTGAGCTGTCAGAGTGAGCTAGTTTATACAGTAATAAACACTACACACATATCAGATGTTGCACATGGTCATATAGCGCATAAAACAGACAGCAGATCATTACGGGAACATCTTCACAGATGTATGTATGGTTCACGAATGAAGGGACCAGTCTAAGCACATACTCCGTATCTCTCTCCATTAACCTAGAAGAAAAGCTGCTTGCCAAGGTTCAGGACAAGAGAGAGTTAGTGGTGATTTTTACCATGCACCCCAGACTGCTGAAATTTTTGGAGACAACCTCTGTTCTTGTAGATCACCATCTTGAATGGGATAGTAGTTTTCTCCCCGACCCACACCGATCCAGGGAAATAGTGTTATCTTTATGGCAAAGGTAACATTGCCTGACGTATATGATGTTAGGAAACCCCTTTATTAAAGCTAAGAAGCTCACCCCTGTGATATAGGGATCATAGAGAGATCAGAGCAATGGTCACCACTTTCACCACATCATCCCCAAATGACCTACATGTGTCACCCGAACTAACTGCAAAGGCTGGCGATATCTATTATCCGTGTCCTCCAATTTTCAGTCCATTGCTGTAGCTTCCCAACCCATTACAAAGATATATCCTGCGTGTCTTTATTTTTCTACTTACGTGATTCAGAAGGGGAAAGGGAGAGATTTTCTTTGAAGTGAGAAAATGTTATTTTCTTTGTAGCTGCCTTTTTATATCTTGAGGTGAAATTCTTTGTAAGTGCCTGCCTGGGGAGCCCTCCGAAATGTATAGGATGACATTCTGTGCTTAGAACGTGGAGAAACAAAGGGTTAATGCGCCTCTAGTTAATAATCCATTTGCGTGGGAATTCTCAGTGGTAAACAGAGCTCCCTGGAGCCCAAAGGGAACATAATCCATTAAACTTGTAAGATACTACATGACAATGGAGCCATGTCTGATGTACCCGCTGCCCCTATTACACACAGAGAAGATATTCACAGCAAGCCGACCATGTTTAATATCCCACAGAGCATTGTACGCCTGCTGAAGTGTTCCCAGAAGACAATACTAGAACGCTAAGAAAAAAGTTTTAGGGGCAGGTGAATGGGACCATGGAGCAGCTAATGAAGGGAAGAGCTTGTCTTTTGTCTTCTCCTTGGAAAGAGCACTTAAGATGTAGTCACTTAGTAGGCCCTGGGCTGTGATGGAGTAATAGTTACATTTTTTTGTGTTCTACATCTTATTTGTAGAAGAAGGTCAGCTGTATAAGTGACCCCATAATACCAGATCTTAGATCGGAGGACCTTCACAGTTGAAGTGACCTGCTATTTGATTTCCAATAATAGCCAGGGTGGCAATAGAGGATCAAGAATAGTAATGGCGGGGACCAGGTCTTTGCATATACACCTGGTCGATTGGGGGTTAAGCCTCCTCACATAGCAATTTCGGAAGATGGCGTATATGGAAATGTAAGGAGAAGCCCACTCAGCCTCTGAAAAAAATAAGTTGTTAGCATTTGCCAATAAGCAGAGCCTTTCAGAGTAACAACCATTGATTTTAGCGTTATTGTAAATTCATGTATATGTGACTGTTTCTGCCGGCGTATTGGTACCTCCTTTTTAGCGTACAGGGCGACGTAATTCCTGCTCTTCCGGCTGAACCTAAACACAATGCGGCAATTCCACTAAATAACTCCGAGAATTGGCTTCATTAAGTCAGTTTCTCCAGTTATCTGTAAGGTTGGTCCTCGCTGGGTAATTTAGAATTACACGATTATTATTTCTAGGTGATAACTTCTATAATTGTCTATTTCAACCTCTAAATGGATTACTCTTGTTATATGGCTAATGCTCATATTCTGCTTGTGGTCAGAAATGATTTGTGTCACAGCAATTTATTATAGAAAGATGCCTTGCATACTGACTGCATTGTCTACATTTGCCCTTCTTGTATGATTTCAGTACCGCGATTGTCTATTTACTACGAATGGTTGTTTTCCCAGGGATTCATAATCCCTACAAGCATATTTGTTATCAGTATTACATCCAGGTTTTAGGTTCATAATATGGAGCTAATCTTAGAGTATGAGGCTAGTCACATGGGCATATAAAGTACATATACAGTATATAAGGAGGAATTTATCAACACATCAATGACGTCAATTGTATGGCATAGATGTGTATTGATGTGGCACACATTTAGCCTAAGGTCCTTTGTTGCACCAATGATACAATTCCTATTCTGTCTTATTGCCACATATCAAGAAAGTATAAGTTCTTCAGGAAATCTACACACCTATTAAGAGGCTGGAACTTAGTGCCTTGTGCTTGTTAGACCCTTGTAAAGACTGACATACAAAATGCCAGTCTTATTAAAGAGGACCTTTCATCTCCTGGGGTACATGCGATTTTATATACCGCTAGAAAGCTGACAGTGCGCTGAATTCAGTGCACTATCGACGTTCCCGTTTTGTGCCCCCGGTGAAGAGCTATCGGTGCCAGTACTGTAGCTCTTCATCGTCTATTGTGCTGTACTGTGAGATCAGTGAGGAACGCCTCCCTCCCCTCCTGATAGTACTCGTCCATAGACGAGTTGCTCAGCGTCATGGCTGGGCGGTAATGGACGCCCCCTCTCACAGTACAGCGCTATAGACGCAGCTGTGAGGAGGGGCATTCCTGACAGACTGTCAGAAACGCCCGTCTAACCGTGAAGAGCTACAGTACCGGCACCAATAGCTCTTCACCAAGGGCCCAGAACATTAAAGCCAATAGTGCGCCGAATTCAGAGCACTGTCGGCTTTCTAGAAGTGTATTAGACCGCATGTGCCCTAGGAGGTGAAAGGTCCTCTTTAAATCTGCCCCATAGTTTTTAAAAACTCAGTGTGTGCTACTTTCATCCCTTTGCCACGTGGAAAACATACATTGAGTTTTTAAAATATTCTTATCCATTATCTAGAAGTCAACAATATTGCATCTATTTTACCATTTTTATGTAATTCAATTTCCTTCCTAGAAGATAACCTATCAATAACACTGACGACCCAAAAACCTATGACCATCACTACAAATCCATTATTTATATGGCTTTAATATGATGGCATGTTAGTTTTTGTATGACAGCTGTAGTATCAGGACCTCCCATACTACTACTACAATCAATGTAGACCACACTACTCTCTGGTGTTAACCCCTATAGATGTCCCAAATCATTGAATCTGCCGCCATGTTTAGGGTGACATGCCACCTTTAAAGAGAGACTTTCCCTTCAGCCCAGCCATGCAGATATATGAATTACGGTCAGTGTTTTCCCCTTGTAGATCTGAGTCTCAGTTGTGGATATATCATTGTTTTTCTCAATATGCTAATGGAGTCATCGGAGGAATGACAGCATTTCCACCTAACCCTTTGGAGCAGTGGCAACACCCTTGTTTCTCCAAAGAGCTTATTTGCATACTGATAAATAACAGCGGCAATGGAGGCAGCGATTTACAAGGGGAAGACGCTGTCAGATTCAGGTGACCCTAACCTATCTATACTCTGAGTTGGGTTGATATCCTGGTTTCTGCTGACAGACTCTCTTTAATATGAACCTGTCTGAAAGTATGCCTGTACTTTCAGAAACCTCTTGACATGTCATAGTGACATGTCATAGTGCTCAGCTTTTTGACTTTGATAGGAGACGCAAGCAGAACGCAGCCGAAAAGTCATAACTCCTAGCTTCTGCTCCTTTGTTTCGGCGATCACTGTGGGTCTACCATATACCATATAAAGATAACACTTTAACTCCAAACCTCTAGATTCATTACAATATAAATACAATTCCTGCAAAATTATATGATTTTTAATAAATCTGCCTTCTTTTGTGTAATATCTCTGTGGGAGTGTAACTAGGTGAAGAGATTAAGCTCCTGGAGCCTTAGGAGACACAAATACCCATTGTCCTGTATACGGAAACTTGGACTATAAATGACACATATCATAAATTTTACATTGTGGCCGAGAGCTTTATGTTACCTTTGAGTTTATAGTAGTTCATCATTCTTCTATGATCTAACCCAAAGCTTAAAACTCTAGTTGTAGCCGTGATATTATATGAGGGGAGATGTCTCTGTTCTGCATTAAAAATATTTAGCGAAGAAATCCTGGAACATCAGATGGAGTGGGGGTAAATGTATTTCTAAATCCAGCTTAAAGGGAATCTGTCAGATGGTTTGTTACCAGTAAACCACTAGTATGCCATTATGCACCTGGGGGGTTTGGGACCCTAACTTGTGGAAATTAATGTCACTCATCTTTGCAACGTGTACTGAAATAAGGTGTTACTGATGTACAGGTGAGTCCTGGGAGACCATATTGGCATATAGACATTGTGCCTTGCAAAGTTCAGTTCAGTACATCTCATTTCACTGTGCATGCTATGTACATTGGGTCATGTGCCAGTGCCTTGAAGTGGACCGTTAGGCCCCATGCACATGTCCGAGTGTACTGAGCGAGTAAGGGGGGCAGAGTGTCATCCAAGTGCCTTCCGTGATGCACTCACCCCTATGGGGGCTTCCAATCCATTCTGTTTTGATGACAGAGCAGGATAGGACCTTCTCAATAATCATCGGAATGGAGTGGAGCATTGGACACCCCCCTTGGGAGAGCTTCGGCTTGGCCTACAGTTGTTTGCATTAGGCCTTAGACTTCTCTGCTTTTTTGGACGGTTGTAATTGTTTGCATTAGGCCTTAGATTTCCTTGTTTTTATGGACGGTTGTAATTTACACAGATTTGGGACCCTAAACCACAGCTGACTAGTGGCGCCAAATCACCTGACCTATTCTGTTTAAAGGGGTTTTCTTATTGGAGATACCAGATATGCCACAAAAGACAGATTAGTAGTCAATCTTGGGAAATAGGTTGTCTAGTACTGCTCCTCTTTCACGTTTTCTTACACAATAGTGCTTAAGGCCACCTGCTATGCAGAGAAGAACTTGAAGAGGCTGGATCACTTAACCAGCACTGTAGCACATTCATTCTCTGGATCAGGAAGGATCTTGGCCGTTGGATTATTATTGTTATTATTGTTGTTGTTTATTTATATAGCACCATTAATTCCATGGTGCTTTACATTTGGGGGTTACATACAATACACAGAATATACAGGTAGATATAATACTAACAGTGACCGACTGGCACAGTGGGGTAGAGGGCCCTGCCCGCGAGGGCTTACAATCTATGAGGGAAGGGGGTAGAGACAGAAGGAGAGGGGGAGACTGTACAGATGGGGGTGCGGTGATAGTGTTATTGGGGGTTGTAGGCCTTCCTGAATAGGTGAGTCTTCAGGGCCTTCTTGAAGCCTGTGATTGTGGGGGTCAGTCTTATGTGTCTTGGTAAGGAGTTCCAGAGTATGGGGGATGCACGGGAGAAATCTTGGAGACAGTTGTGTGAGGAGCGGATGAGAGCAGAGCGGAGTAGGAGGTCATTGGAGGATCTGAGGTTATGTGTGGGCAGGTAGCGGGAGATTAGTTCAGAGATATATGGAGGGGACAGGTTGTGGATGGCTTTGTATGTTAACATTAGTAGCTTGAACTCAATTCGCTGGGCTATAGGTAGCCAGTGGAGGGACTGGAAGATCCGCACTGATCAGAAATTGATGGCAGTCGGACCCCCTTTGTTCTCAATTTAAAGTGTCTAGTTTATATGTAATGAAAGTGGGAAGCTTCTATAAAATCTAGTGTTGTCATTGGTGGCCACATTTTTGATGACTTCTTTTCCTTCCAGGTGTCAGAATGAAGCTTTTTGCTGCCGTAAGATGGACTGTCAAGGTATTCATCTTGTGTCTAGTGCTGGGAACTGCTGTCTTGCTAAATCCTGAGGATCCTAATGTCTGCAGCCACTGGGAAAGGTAAAAACTCATGAAATCTTTTTGATATTGGTGTATCTCTTACAGGTAGATGGCAGGACAACGGGAAGGCAGAAGTGCCATAACTGTAGTTATAAAGATGAACAAGCAGCCTGTCTGCTCTATAAGTGTATATAGCTAATAAAGGGGATCCTTAGCCCAGAGTCTGCTACTACTTTCTGTAATATGAGAGCGTGCCTTTAAATTTAAAGGTCTATTCTTTTCTATTTTATTCTGTTCTGTTCCATTCTATTTTATTCTTTTCTGTATTTTTACATATAAATCCATATACACCCAGATCAATATGCTGGTTGCAATAGTTAGAATGTACAAATGAGCACAAATGGGCTATGTAAATAATTGGTATACATAATATCCCCTGCAAATCCCTCTCCTTATATGCTGTAGGTGGCTGTATTTCCATTGCTTTTAATAGATAGTCTCATTCACCAAGTATAACTTCATCTCCCATAGAAATAAGGACAAAACACGAGCAGATGCCTCACATTCTGTCTGATTAAATACACGGCGCACATGCCAGTCGACCCGGTAAGGTACACTAGCTGAATAGTGTGAATAGTCACAAATAATAACGGGGCAGATTTAGGAAATTGTCTGGAAGAAAAGTTGTCCTTGTGGCCTATAGTCACCCATCACAGTGCAGATTTCATTTTTTTAGACGGTTTATACGGTCATTTATAAATCTCCAGTGCTTTCTTATATGAATATGTGTGTGTGTGTTCTTCTTCTATGATGTGGGCAGAAAGCAACCAGCATATATTTATCCATAGACATCTGGCAATGAAATGTTGTGTGTACCCGTACCAAGCAGGCATTGTAAACACTGGGCACAACAGTCTATACTCTATCCTTATTGAGGGTCAGTAATGAAATCTAGTCAAGGGTAACATCTCTGATTTTAATAGATCTCCTGCTTGAATATACGAATGGTAAAATCTGTATATACATATAATACAAACATTACAATATATATTATAGTGCAAGTATTTCATGTGATTTTTCCATACCTGCCTACAACCTTGTACATTACTGAATTGAGTGATCAGTACAGAAGGCAGAGAAGCTATAGAGAACTTGCATTCCTTGCTTAAAGGGGTATTCCATAAATGTCTGATATGTACAAGTTCTGCCTCTAGGACATACATGCCATTCCCATCACCAAATAGTAAAGCAGCCACCACATTCAGGCTAAGGAATGGAGAAATGGGCTGTAAGGATGGTATCTAGTAACATTTACAGCATAGATAAGATGTAAAAATCCCTTTGGCTGGAATCCTGATATTTCTCAAAAATCAGCCCTATAGCATTATATGATAAACTCTGCATTTCTACATGTGTACTGACCTCTTAGCCACTCATTTCCCTACTCCGAATACAGAACCGTAGGCTGATTGTACCTTTACTTTTATATTTGTGTAATTTTATGCATAAAATAAAACCTTACACCGTACAGATATAGAGGATTGTGGATCAGGATTAGTAGGGTTATATTCTAATGACAAGCTTACCTTATTTTGTGTTAAGAGGTCTTTCATGGTTTATTAAGTGAATTACTGTATTTCCATGATGTAGAAGACACTGGGCGGTAACAGATAAAGGATAGAATGACTATAACATTAAGCGTCTAAGCCTCTTTATTCTCTCTTTTCCTGGTTACAGTGTAACTGGCTGATTCAGGACCATGGAGAGCTCATACTCAGTCTTTACTAAATGAGTGTACCGTTGCACAGTTCCCATAGTGTAAATTCAAAGTCTTTATTCTGATATATAATTTTATTGTCATCTCGACGATCTGGAAAATCTGATTTGGAGTCTACAGTAGGTCTGAAATTTACTTGATCCAAATCCAAATGTGCTATTCAATCGGTATCCATACACATTCTGACACTGTCCAAACAGGGCTCGTCGAGTCAGACTATGTAGGTACAGACCCCATTGTCAATTGGAATGGTAATGCCCAATTGTTAATGTATCGATACATTTCCAGGAGGTGTAAAAGAGGAACATCGCATTGCAATTCTAGGATAAGATGCTCCCTACTTGATCCTATCATTCAATCTCATTTTTTTTCTCAATAACATGTCGGAATAGCCTTAAGAAAGGCTATTCTTCTCCTACCTTTCGTTGTCTTCTCCACGCCGCCGTTCGCTTGAAAATCCGTTTTTTGTCAGTATGTAAATCGGTTCTTGCTCCGTGCTGGGGGCAGGCCCCAGCACTCAAACAGCACTGGGGGCATCCTCAATATTGCCAGAAAACTCTCCAGCGCTGCCTCCATCTTCTTCTGGAACAAGGTCTTCACCGCGTCTTCTTCCGGCGGTGGCTTGTAACTTCTAGGCCTCGGGCCTAGGGCAAGCCGACTGCACATGCGCGCCGGCCACGAGAAAATAGCCGCTTACAAGACTGTGTAAGCGGCCATTTTTCTTGTGGCTGCGGGCATGCACAGTTGGCTTTGCCCTAGGCCCGAGGCCTAGAAGTTACAAGCCACCGCCGGAAGAAGACGCGGTGAAGACCTTGTTCCAGAAGAAGATGGAGACGGCGCTGGAGAGTTCTCTGGTAATATTGGGGATGCCTCCAGCGCTGTTTGAGCTCTGGGACCCACCCCCAGTGCTGCGAAAGAACTCAATTACATACAGACATAAACCGGATTTTCAAGTGAATGGCGGCGTGGAGAAGAATAGCTTTTCTTAAGGCTATTCCGACGTGTTAATGAGAAAAAATTGTGATTGAATGATAGGATCCCTTTAAACAGTATTAAACTGAATTTTATAATATTTACAGAAACAGACATGTCAGAAGTGGTGACACCTCCTCTTTAATAGAGACTTTTAGCACTGACATTGATGCTGCTTCTTCCTAGAATGAGGTGACAGCGTGTGATAAAACTCACATCCCCTTCAGTTTTCTCAAAGTTCTCTTTTGCAGTTCTTTACACCCATACCACTCCTTCTAGAGTCTAGACATTGAAATTCTAACATTGTCTTGAAAAATATCATAAATTGATGGTATATGCTGATGTCTCTGGTGTCTAAATCACAGGGAAATGGTAGGCTTCTTAGATTTTCAATGTCAACTAAACCATCTACTATGTACATACTGAACAGAGAAATACTTAAGGAAATAGACAGGTAGATCTTTGGGGCAAACCTTTTTCAGCCTACACTGCCTCAAAAAACATACCAGCAACTTAAAGGGATTGTCCAGTTTCAAACCAATATTGAGAAACAAAATGTTATTATTTGCTTAATGAAAAGATATACAATTTTCCAATAAACTTTCTGGATCAATTAGTCATGGTTCTCTAGATTTCTGCTTGTTGTTTATTCAGTGTTTATTTCCAATGGATAAAAATTAGAGATGAGCGAACCCTATTCGAAACAGCCGTTTCGAATAGCACGCTCCCATAGAATGGACTTTGCCGGCGAGCGGCTGCTTAACCCCCCACGTGCTGGCTGCTTCCATTCATTTTTATGGGAGCGTGCTATTCGAAACGGCTATTTCGAATAGTGTTCGCTCATCTCTAATAAAAATCAGTCCATGGTCACATAATGTACAGTCCATAATCATGCGATGTACAGTCTATAATCAAGTGATATACAGTCCATGATCATGTGATGTACACACAGGTGCACAGCTCTTTACCAGGCAGATGTCTGATTACTGTGCTGTGACTGTAACAAGCTGTGTACCTGTGTGACCATGGACTGTATATCACATGACCATGGACTGTATATCACATGACCATGGACGGATTTTTATCCTTTGGAATTAAACACTGAATGAACAGACGCAGAGATTTCTTTCATGCACCATTGTGTAGCAGTCTACCAAAAAGTTGTCATGGCATGACCTCTCAATTGTCAAAATATAGCAATGGCGTATTCATGAACCCTAAAATGGTCTTTTACTGACATTCATTTTACCAGGGATATGGCTATAGGGTGTGCAGTCACACTCAGGCCATGGTAACTGTGGGGCCTAAATGTTCCTCTGCCACATGAGACAACACCAGGACTATGAGGGGGGGGGGGGGGGGACATAATAAATATGTCAAGCCAAGGCGCCCCTTCCCCAGTCCTGCCCCCTCAACCACATTCACATGTGTGGCGAGTGAGGTGCAGAGTGGGGTTGTGGTGCAAGTTTGGTGCAAGAAAAGGAGTTGTGTTAAATGTGTGGCACAATATCATCCCTCTAAGCCAGAAAACTGGAGGGGTGATAAATTTATTCCAATGTCTGCAGCTAAGCTATCTTGATTGTGATATCCTGTATTGACTGAAATACACAATAGGTTATGTCAATGCAAGCGTGCAGTAAATGCATATCTAAAATCATAAAACTGCTATGTGTAACCTGGACGAGGTGAAGCAAAGCTAATTGCTATTGTGGCTATGAATGGCTGCACATTTACATTCATTTATCCTGCAGGTAAATCCCAGTCAGCGATACAAGCTAATCTAAAGATACAAGAGAGGGTAAAATACGATAACATGTAGAGACACTTGTTATACCCTGATCACCTTCCAGACTGATGCATGGCTTTGCTGTATATAAATGTCATGTGCTACTGCTTAAGAAGAAAGCTAACCCGTAAAGAAAGTGGGAATTGTTTACAAGGAGATTTAATTTGCCAACACATTGTAAAAGCAACAGCTCAGCTATCAGTATTCAATGTAAGGTCGACTTACAGAAGTGTTGTGACATGTCATTGAGACGTGTCAGAAGGTAAAACCTGTGAACGTCTGTGAACCCGAAGCCCCACTGAGGACTGGAGCACATAGGCTGCAATGCTTATTAATGCTCCAAAAGGACCAGTATAAAATATGCAACTCCCCAAACACACATACAGTACTTGCTGCACCCCTTATCTGTCACTTGCACTTTATAGAATTGTCACTTTGTATGGGACAGAGGGATTCAGGGTACGTGGTGACTGCTACCTTCACTCCCTAGAGTTATACCTCAGCAGGTAACATTAATTCCCTATCACCTCATCCAGAAAAGGGTCACCAAGCATTTTTTTAACCGGCCATATTTTCTGCCTTATAACAATATAGTTCTGCTTTATACACCACTAGCAGGAGGACCCGGCTTCGCACGGGTATATTACATTTTATGTTTGTGTAGTGGCCCCATAAGAAATGTCCAATTTTGCACTGGTGTATTTTGTATGTTGTTTGTGTGTATGTCCATAAGGGTCATGTGATTATGTGTATCTCATTTTGGATGTCAGTGAAAAATCTGTGATCAGTTGTTATGGATACCTGGAGTAAAGCTGTATCTAATCCTTCCCCGTGTAGTACTGTGTTTAGACGCAAGTATCTAATCCTTGTTGGTGTGGTACTGTGTGGAGATGCACATATATAATCCTCCAGCGTGTGGTACTGTGTGTAGATGCGTGTATCTAATCCTCCCCGTGTGGTATTGTGTGAAGAGGTGCGTATCTAATCCTCCGGCAAGTGAAACTGTGTGGAGACTTGCGTATCTAATTTTACGGCATGTCGTACTGTGTGCAGACGCGCATATCTAATCCTCTGGCGTGTGGTACTGTGTGCTGAGATGCGTATGTAATTCTCTGGCATGTGGTATTGTGTGCAGAGGCATGTATCTAATCCTGTCCCATGTGGTACTGTGTACAGACGCAGGTATCTAATCCTCACCTATGTGGTATTGTGTGCAGTGCCACGTATCTAATCCTCTGGCATGTGGTATTGTGTGGAGAGGCGCATATCTAATCCTCTGGCATGTGGTACTGTGTGCAGAGGCACATATCTAATCCTCCCCATGTGGTATTGTGTGCAGTGGCGTGTATCTAATCCTCCGCTGTGTGGTATTGTGTGAAGACGCATGTATCTAATCCTCTGGCGTGTAGAACTGTGTGCAGATGCACGTATCTAATCCTCTGGCATGTGGTTACTGTGTGCTGAGATGCGTATCTAATTCTCTGGCGTGTGGTACTGTGTGCAGACGCAAGTATTTAATCCTCTGGAGTGTGGAACTGTGTGTAGACGCACGTATATAATCCTACGGCATGTGGTACTGTGTGCAGACGTGCTTATCTTATGCTCTGGTGTGTGGAACTGTGTGCAGATGCGCGTATCCAATCCTTTGGCATGTGGTACTGTGTGCAGACGCATGTATCTAATCCTTCGGCATGGGGAACCGTGTGCAGACGCACGTATCTAATCCTTCAGTGTGTGGAATTGTGTGCAGAAGCACGTATTTAATCCTCTGGTGTGTGGGACTGTGTGCAGACGCGTGTATCTAATCCTTTGGCATGTGGAACCGTGTGCAGAAGCAGGTATCTAATCCTTCAGTGTCTGGAACTGTGTGCAGAAACACGTATTTAATCCTCTGGTGTGTGGGACTGTGTGCAGATGTGTGTATCTAATCCTCTGGCGTGTAATACTGTGTGCTGATCTGTGTATCTAATCCTCTGATGCGTGTATCTCAGTTTGGATATCAGTGTTGGGTTGTGTATGTGGAGTGACCGTGTGTATTTCAGTTGGAATATGAGTGAAAGACTTGCAGGTTTGTATTGGCTGGGGGGGGGGGGTATTGTGTTTGGAATGCTGTATCTCAGCAACGGTACGTCCGAGCAAGTTGGAGTCTTGTCTTAAACCTTCCCGGATACCTGAAGTATCTCTGTACCAAATTTGGTGAAGATCGGTACAGTCGTTTGGTTTGCAATAGAGAACAGACAGACAAATTCATTTTTATAATATAGAGAGATGTAAGCCTAATTGTGCATATCCTCTTCTTGGCATGAGTTCTTATGTTTCATGCTATATAAACACTAAGGCTGGGGTAATGCAGTGAATATGGGCACGTCATGCCATACAATCAAAGACTAAGGTGCCCTACAGCATTGTAAGTAATGTCAGTGAATAGAATTTACCTGAGGTTATTGCAACTGGGACACTCCGGCACAAAGAGAAATTGGACAGATGATTTTTTTCATCGCCTGAGAGTTGCAGTTTTGGCAATGTCAGGGGAAGAATGTGACCCCGTTCCCTCACATTTGGTTGTGATGTCTCAAGTAACACGGTGATCTTTGCATAACCTAAGTGATGCCATTACTACAACAGTTTTCCAGCCTGTACCTGTACTTATTGCAGAAGCCAAAAGCACGCCCCCTTCTCCCTTTAGGACTTGGCACGTCACTGCATCACATAGACATCCTAATGTTTCATTGACAGCTGTGTAATGTTTCATGTTTCCTGTGGTGGTGCTGCAGGCTAATTGAATGCTTGCTGCCAGGTTGCCCTACAGATGTTAGCTGGGATTCCAACAGCAGACTCTATGCAGTTAATCGTCAGCAGACCCTTTTAACGAAAAAAATATCCAAAATGCGCAACCCCTTTAAGGTAGATTATTTTGCAAAATTCCAATGCAGTATCCATGTGGTGAATTATATTACTGGAGGGAGAGATACAACATGTCTCCAATTCACCCTAAAGGCATACGCGCTCACAGCTTTGTTCTGTCCAAGCAGCTGCTAGCCATGGTTGACAAAATGTAGGTGATTTCTGTTAGTCAGACTGTGTTCACATAGGTTTTCCTGTGAGCTTTTCATGCATTTTTCAAGTTTTTGCATAGTTCTTTTGTGCTTTGAAAATGCAGAGTAAAACACAGTTGAAAAACCTATCGCGTTTACTGCAGTTTTTGGTCACAAGTTGATTTTACAGTTTCCGTTTCACATGTAAAAAAAGAAAAAAAAGTGAATTGAAAAACCACAGTAAAATGCATGTAAGATTCAAAATTCACAGAAAACCACAAAAAACAAGGTAAAATCACAGTGTGTGAATACAGTCTAACACAGCTACTACATGTTGCAGTAATTGTATGCGGTGTAAGTATGATTAGTATCACCACATACATTCACAAACTATGGATAATGTTAAAGTAGAACCCTTAACATAATCCTTATTTCTCTAACTTAAGTACATGATATCATTATATGATCCCATCATATAATGAGATCATTTATTATGCCAGTCTAATTTCAGTACAGACAGACACCACTGCTGGGGATTTGTGTAAGGGAATTGCCAGTTGAGCAATTCCCCAGTGCCACTGCTGAAACCTGGGAGGAAGGGAAAGAGTGAGACAGTGAGTCCTAAACTTGACCCAACTGTCCTAATGGCAGGGACAACTGGGCGACAGTCCCATTTCTATATAAATGTAAACACAGAACATGAACAAGACAATACAACACAGAAGAGGAGTCAGCAAGTCAAGGGACAAAGCAGTGCCAAATCATAATCCAAAAAAGTAGTAACAAAAATAGCCATAGGTCTGACGTCAGTAATGCGATTCAATAGCAAGAGAATAAAGGATAAAGTCACAGGGCAGAGTCACAATAGCCAGCAAACCTGTGTGGGCAGATGACCTGTTTATAGGAAGTCCAGAACCTGCCCCAGACTTGATTGGCAGATAGGCTATCAATCACAAAGGCCAGGATTAAATATTTGAGGACCAGAGGGAAATAAAAGTATAAGAGATGGGTGTAGTGGAAAAATCAATACAGAGATGAGGAAATAGAGCAGAGTTCAGACAGAGCAACAGGAACCAAAAGCAAGAAATCATAACTGAATATGCCTCCTGCGCCGCAACGTGCAAGCAGAGGGTGGTGCATACACCTGAACAGGCAAAGATGTTACAATTCACCTGATTTATGATGAGGCAGGCACTTTGTCCAAATTGACTTAGATCTTTGATGATTCAGGGATTATCAAGACTGGCGTACCAGACGAGAGAGTTCCTGAATAACCTTCCAGTTTTGCAAATAAAGTGTTGTTTCTTACTAGTAATACAGGAACTATGGGAAGAATATGCAAATCTGCCTTCCATGATGTAATTAGGAAGACAGTTGCTGCCTCAGTATTGCAAACCAATAGAGGGCGCTCACTGGAATGTGCAAGCCTGTCTTAAGACAGGATTCCAGTGAAATAACCCAATAATGGCTGCTCCCTTTAGCCTCATGCCCGACCTTCCAAGAGGCCTTTGTTTTGCAATGACACTGGGATTATTACCAGGTATAGTCTCTCAATCAAAGACAGCTGTTTCGATCTGGTTGGATCTCTTCAGCCCGATGTAGAGAGGACTATAACCTGGTAGAGGTGAGAGGCTTAGACAGGGTTCGGGGGATATTGTCATTCCTTAGGGAGAGCCCACCATATAGGTGTGTGGAGACTTGTTAAGCCTTTAGCACTCCACTTTGCAAGGAACTATGGGAAGAATATGCAAATCTGCCTTCCATGATGTAATTAGGAAGACAGTTGCTGCCTCAGTATTGCAAACCAATAGAGGAAGGTCGGGCATGAGGCTAAAGGGAGCAGCCATTATTGGGTTATTTCACTGGAATCCTGTCTTAAGACAGGCTTGCACATTCCAGTGAGCGCCCTCTATTGGTTTGCAATACTGAGGCAGCAACTGTCTTCCTAATTACATCATGGAAGGCAGATTTGCATATTCTTCCCATAGTTCCTTGCAAAGTGGAGTGCTAAAGGCTTAACAAGTCTCCACACACCTATATGGTGGTCTCTCCCTAAGGAGTGACAATATCCCCCGAACCCTAGTAATACAGGGTAATCCTGCAGCTCAAATAAATGTTAAAGTAGCATTCCTCAAAAAGAAGAATAAATTATCTGGCCTTTACACGATATAAAGTATAGTGAAGGTAATGTTCTTATTACTGCCTGTATTTGTGAGTTTTCTGTTCTCTTCTGGTCCGCAGTCATGTGACTGACACCCTGAGTCTCCAACTAACACAGTATCTTGTATGTAGAAAAGAAGTCAATTTCTCTACTGATTCCTGCCTCAATGTGATGCTCATAGGAATGAATGGAGAAACTGGCTTCCTCTCCACACATAAGACACTATATTAGTTGGAGAGTCAGAGTGTTGGTCACATGACACAGCTAAGGACCAGAAGATAATTTACAATTATTGCCACTGGCAATAACATTGGTTTTACTTCGCTTTATATCATGTACCTCTCTAACAGGCCAGAGAATATTTTATTTATTTAATTTTTTTTGAGGGAGAGTTGAAATTTAACATTAAGCGCATTGCATTGTCACATTAGGCATGGCATCTATTCTGCTGAGCTGCGGGATGATCCCGTATTACCAGCATGATACAATGTTTTATTACTAGACTGGAAGGTTATTCGGCGGCACTCCATCTTTCTATTATTTAGATTTTATTTAATTGCATGTGCAGTTCTGGTGTGAAATAGTAAAATATGCAAAGTATAGACTACTACATGATAGACAGATCTATAGGCTTAGGGTAGTTACCGTATTTTTCGGACTATAAGACGCACTTTTTTTCCTCCCAATATGGGAGGAAAATGTGTGTGCGTCTTATAGTCCGAATGCAGCGTCTGTGTCCCGTCTGTGAGAATCAAAAGAAGAGCAGCACGGTGCCTGCCTGCTCTGCCCCTCCTTCCCTGTCTGTGTCGCATGTTTGCAGGAGCGAGATATGAGAGGCAGGGAAGTAGGGGCGGGCCAGACAGGTGAAGGAAGCGTGGTTTCAAGCTTGCAGAGAAAACCACGCCTCCTTCTCCCGTCTGGCCCGCCCCTCCTTCACTGCCTCTCTAATGTCGCTTCTGCAATGATGCCACACAGACAGGGAAGGAGGGGCGGGCCAAACGGGAGGAGGAGGCGTGGTTTTCTCAGCAAGCTTGAAACCACGCCTCCTTCACCCGTCTGGCCTGCCCCTACTCCCCTGACTGTGTGGCTTCATTGCAAGAGCAAGATCTGAGAGGCAGTGAAGGAGGGACGAGCCAGACGGGTGAAAGAGGCGTGTTTTCAAGTTTGCTTAGAAAACCACACCTCCTTCACCCATCTGGCCCGCCCCTTTTTCTCTTCTTGCATAGCTTCACTGCAGGGTGTCTCTTTCCATCCATGGATGAGATTAGATAGATAGATAGATAGATAGGAGATAGAAGATAGATAGATAGATAGATAGATAGATAGATAGATAGATAGATAGATTAGATATGTTCAAATCACCCTCATATCCCTAGAATACATATAAAACAAAAACATTACTGTGAAACACATACACATTTGGTTTCCCTGTGTCCGAAAGCCCCCGGTTCTATTTACATTGGTGAAATATTATATTATTAGGTTATTAAATATTTCACCAATTTTTTTTTCCTTAAAATTTTTTTTTCCCTATTTTCCTCCTCTAAAACCTTAGTGCGTCTTATGGTCCGGTGCGTGTTATAGTCCGAAAAATACGGTATATAAATGTAGCCCAAATTAGAGGGTGCACTGAATAGATTCTATTAGGCTGTTGTTATGACCTGCCATTCCTATTCTGCTCATAATATATTCCAGATTGTTACTTAAGGCGCTCAGCAGTCTGGCTAAAGATGTAACGGATTGAAAAGGTTAGTAATTTGGAATTCCTATAATTGCCTCACAGGTGTCAGGCCTGTCCTCCTTAAATAACCAGTGTAGACAGAGCACCTTCCTGCTACCCAATAGCCAGAGCCTGTGCTGGCGGTAACATGTGCCATATCCATCTCACAGAATAGATTGTTTTGTTGGCAGGTGTTCCACTTTTCATTAATCTCTCCCCTTCATTAATTAAAACAGATTTCTCATACAAAAGCTAAGCTGGTTTCTTATGTTCTGGAAATCTCCCTCCTTGTATTATGCCCATGCTTTTATGCTGTTGAGTATCGTACCTACCGTGCCATTGAAATAGCCCATCTGCTCCCCTTAAAGGAGAGATATTGGTCTTTAATATGCTTATTAAATGCTAGAAATGAGAATTCATGGCTGGTAATAACAGCTTACATTATATGGCATTGTCACGTGCCCTGGTATAATGGGAATAGCTAAGCTGTTTTTTGGATGGGCTTTGATAAGTAGTCGACATGAGGCATTTCTGAGTTGTTTACCCTCTGATTTGCTATGTAGCAAGCCTAAGGAATCATACGTTCTTCACCCTTAACCCCTGCAGTGAAGAAGGAGGTACATGGAAACAAGCAACAAAAGAAAGTCAATACCAGGAAACTTGGCTGGAAAAAATGACTAAGAACTCTATTGGAATCTTAGGGAACCTATTGCTCAGGCACAGAAGTTCAGGGGAAGGAAGCCTTAAAGGGGCATTCCATAGTTGTTGGCATAAGTAGTTAATATCAGATCAGTAAGAGTCTAAAGTTCACCTCCCCCCTCCACCATTCAGTTCATATAAGGGAAAGAGCAGTGGCCACTTCTTCGTGACTGATGCTGTGTCAGTCATGCGATCCTTCTGTACCTTGATCCCATTTGTGTGAATGGGATTGAGCTGTGATACTAGGCACATCATAAGCCATGTAGAGCATAGGGAGGCCACAGCCATGTCAATTAGCTTATTAGTGGGGTTGCTGGTTGTCAGATTCCTACCAATTTGATATAGATGACCTAATCCTGTGAAAGTAGCTTAGTGTTGCGGAGCTACAGAACAGAAATGGTAAACCATGGCTTGAACAGCAGTTGGTCAAGTAATAGACATTGACTGACAAGTTCTGTATATATGCCAGATTATACTTGAATAGCAAACAGAATAGTTGAACAGTATTTGTAGTAAAGACTTGAAACAAATAACATCCTGTAAGTGGGGTATTCATGAGTCGTCCCCCCCATAGACTTGGTGGGCGATGAGTATGACAGTAGTGTTTGAGAAAATAAGTAGCATGTAAACTGTGATAAATGTTATTTTGTATAAATATATTTTTACTTTGACATTAGGTTACATCTAAACGGGCTGACATTCTGTGTGTTTTCTTGTTTTGTGTTATAGAATTTCAGGTGGAAAATGTTACTGTCAAGGATAGTAGCACAGAGGATAGCTTTTACAAAATCTCACCCAATTTATGTTCATTGCAAATGTAACTCTCATTCATAGGGTGAATCTACAACAAAATACATGAAAGAATGTAAAATACGCTGATATAGCCAAAAAAATCTGCATACTTTCCATTGTAATTTAGGCCTCATTCACATTTGTGTTGGTAATCCGTTCGAACAACCTATCGAATGCATTGGCAAGTGGTTTGCAGTGAAAGCACATGGACCCCATAGACTATAATGCCTAGTCTATGGGGCCCATGTGCTTTCACTGCACACCACTTGCCAATGTGTTCGGTAGTCCGTTCAGGGGGGGGGGGTTCCCCATGTGGACTCCCCCGAATGGATTACCGACTCAGATGTGAACGAGGCCTTACTGAAAAGAGGCTTTTAAACAAAAATACAGAAAAGGGCAATATCCTTTTTTAGGCACTGTGCAAGTAGGATTCTCCGGGTGAGTTCACACTGAGTAATGTGCCGTGTGATGTGGCATGTATACGCCGCGTGAGATTTTGCGGGCCGTATACGCTCCCATTGATTTCAATGGGAGCCGGGATCGTATACGCAGCGCTATTTTGCGGCGGTGATTTTGCGGCACTTTACTCTGTGTGAACTCACCCTCAGACTTCCAAAACAGGTTTCAAAAATGGATGACAAAAATGGTATGAGCTCCAGGAAATAAAATAAGGAAAATCTTTTGGAATTTAATGGGCAATGAATATTGTTCCACTGATTCCGGGTTAGTTGAAATACCGTTCCTAAACAATCATTTCTGTTAGTTTCGGCTTTCTACTGTCAGGTGGGCGGTCCCTTTCTGTCTTGTCCAACGAAGGACTTCCCACCTAATAGTAGATGATGATTAGCTTATTGGGTTCGAAAACCAACAGCACTGATTGCTCAGGAATGGTGGGGGCTAGAGAAGAAATACCAACTGCACCAA
Organism: Leptodactylus fuscus; assembly: GCF_031893055.1. NCBI lineage: Eukaryota > Metazoa > Chordata > Amphibia > Anura > Leptodactylidae > Leptodactylus > Leptodactylus fuscus. The sequence continues at coordinate 51,416,644 of NC_134269.1, forward strand.
TATTAGAGGGGCAGCACCTATTGAAGCATACAAAGACTTGGAGTTGGTGGCGTTTAGCATCAGCCATTTTTAAATTACTTTTAGTATTGTCCCTGATGGCTCTTCAGCTCTGTTACGATCCCCTAGTTGCATCTTTGTTCTATTGTCTCTACAGTTAGTCTGAAATCTGATCTGATTCCCCGTGCTTTACACTACATCTCCACTTATTGAGATTGTGTCAAGCAGAATTTCATTGTATTAAAGATAGAATCACTTTATACCGTGAGTAATCCTCATAGCCATTTTAATTTAATTTCTATGCATATTCTAACAGAAAGTGAACCCCAGAACTAAGAAGTGCACTGTAATACATAGAAATTATTATTAGTGGTATTATTTTATTAAGAGAAGCGGATGCTAGGAGCAGACAGCTGACGTACCGAAAAAAATCCGCTATAAGTGATTAATAAAAAGAAGAGGCAGACTAGACAGACCTCTTGGTCTTCCTCTGTCATCGCTATTCTCTTTTTCGAAGTATAAATGTATTCATAAAATAATGGCTGGATTGTTTGGCAGCAACAATTTCCCAGCAAAGGAAAATGATTTCATGAAAAGATAGATCCCCAGGCACTCGGTGCAAAAGTGCAAAAACCTATTCCTACAATGTTTGCAAAAGTCTACTTGTAACATAATTAAAAGCGCAGAACTAAGTTAGTACAAGTTTACAAACATATACTATACACTTGTCAGGCTGCAAGTGTCAGGGGATTTGTGTATCCAATAGCTATGGTGGTTTAAAGGGGAACACCAGCAATGCTATTCTAATTATACTTTTTATTTTATACTCCTTTTGTATCATCCCAAACAACCCCTTTTATAATATAGTCACTGCGTCATTGATTCCTTGCAAGCAGCGGACTTTGACGGGGGAAGCCATAGCCAAGCCAGACATTTTCCTACAGTATGTGACAACCATACAAATGAAGAACCATTCATGTAATAGATGGATTCCCAATTCTGATAGACTAATGTTCAGTTGCTCCAGTATTTAAACAGTGGCCCTAAAATCTGGAGCCTGGGGTCTCCATATTATCAACAAACTTATCGCTCCCATTAATGAATCAGTGCTTTAGGCCTTATTCAGATGAACATGAAATCCAGACGTGTGATGTCAATTTTCCAAAGAAGAGTCAATGGGACCATTCATATGTCTGTAATATTTTTAACCATGTGAACAGTCCTTCAAAAAAATAGGACGTTCTTGTTTTCGCGAATCCCTGAATAAACTCTGGCCTGTGAAGGATATTTGAAAATGGATGCCAAACCGTTTCATACCGTTTTTTCTGGGTAATTTATATCTTGTGAATGCGCACAATTCTACTACCATAGAATATAAATGTCAGTGAAGATCAGGCTAATAACCACAATCTATCACCTCATATTATACTGATGCTATATTCTATCACAAGCACATAGATTAGGATTGGAGGCCATTGTGACTCTGTCAGACAAGTGTTCGCGTACGCTGTCAGCCGGCCACTCTAAGTATAATGGGACAGATTTTTAGAAATGGTCTATGTTGTCCATAGCAACCAATCACAGTGCAGCTTTCATTTTATTTCCTTCCTCCACATCCTGGTTTATTGTCTGCCATCTCTAAATGGCCTTTATGCGATATACCAAGTGTAAAGCACCATGGGATTAATGGTGCTATATAAATAAACAATAATAATAATAATAATAATAAAATAATACCAAAGCACTCAGTCATTGGGGCAGAGCTATAAAAATGGTCGAAAAGCAAATATGTCTTAGTTGCCCATAACCAATCACAACGCAACTTTAATATTTCTGGAGCAGAATAGAAAATGAAACGTTCACTGTGATTAGTTGCTATGGGCAATTCAGACCATTATACTTCGAGTAGCCGGTAGAAAGCATACATGACAGTCACAATGGCCTCCTGTCTATTCCTAATCCTGACAAGTAGTAGAATTATGTTTTCCTAGCTTGCTATGGTTTCCCCTAGCCCACATGCCCAAGGCATCTGCAGAGGTCGCCCACCGCTGACGCTGGTTCTGGTGATTTAGTAGTAAAGATGTAGCAGAGTTTAACTTAACGTGTTAACACATTGGGGGAGGGGTTATAAAGACCAGCATTTACACCACTAGCACCCTAGCGTCTGCACTGAAATCTATGCCAATTTGCACTATGTGATAATAAATGTGATGAGGTTGATGGTCTACCCATGCCAACCCACCACACACCCATTCAGGAAATTGTCAAAGGCAGTGTAAAGAGAAAACAGTAAATTTTTTATGTTGCAAAAATCCGACTTTCACTAAATGATGTTGTAATGCCTCGTACCTTGGAAAACTGGCATACAAGGCATTATAAATGTGCCGTATTGACTCTTCAATGACTTTGCTAAAATCTCACACTGCAGAAAATCAAGGTTAATTTAGCTGTATCTGTGCATTGCTTCATTGATATAATTGGGTAGATAAACTAAAACTGTCTTACTTTCAGACAGTGTAATGTTAGACCAGACAGTCTTACGCTGCACCAGATTTTACAAAGTGTCTAATGCTGTTTGCCATACTTTTAGACTGTGCAGTCTAAATACCCTTGCAGACGCCCGTGTCTAAGGTCAGTGTGCTTTCCAGGTTTTTCCCAGATAGCACACTGTTCTTTTCTATGGGCCCCTACACACAACTGTGAATGACATGGTCACGTGTGAGGGCCGACAGTCCGGGCTAAAAAATATGGAACAGCTCCTGTTCCTGTCTGAATTTATGGCTCTACCACCGTGGCTCCTATTCATTAAATGAAAGGGGCCACGGAAGCACGGCCGCTGCACTGGCGCCACCCGTGCTGTTCATTAACAGTGGCCAATTAGCACCCTGTTTGTGTGCATCTGTTTTAAAGCTATATTCACATGACAGCATTAAATTCAATAAAAGTGTATTATTCACATGACCATTATTTAAACAGTCCATTTTAAAGGACAGTCAAAATATAGACCATGTCCTATTTTGTCCGTTTTCATGGAACCCCTCCATATACTAAAATGTACACTTAGGATCAATATAGCCATGAAAAATGGCTGTTTTTCATGCCCGTTTTGCGCCTCAGCTGTGTGAATGTAGCCTAACTTTACTCCACTGAGTCACCTTAGTTTCCAACACAATTTTGGCCCAAAGTTCTGGTGTAATTTCTAAAATCTTGGTGTGTTCTGCATAATTTAAACGCTTTTGCTGGTTTAATATTTGCAAATTAGGCACCATCTCCTTTTCAACAAGCTCCACCCACTAATTGGATGAGCTGAAGACACTTTTAGGCTGGGTTCACATGGGGAATCTGGCTCAGAGTCCAGCACTCTGCTCCGGATTAGGCCGAAATGAATAGGCCTAGTCGGGAAGGAGTCGTGGCAATGGGAGGCGGTTTTTGAGGCGGATTCCACGTCAAAATCCAGTCCAAAAAAACCCTTGTGAACCCAGCCTAAGGGCCAGTTCACACAGAGTTAACGCACTCGCATTCTGGCACGTATACACGTGTCAGAATGTGAGCGCTCAAAACAGATCACATTCATTTCAATGGGTCGTTACGGGCATATAACGCGCGTAATTTTACGCGCGCAGAATTGCGCGCATTATATGCGCAATATGAGGTCCCATATTGCAGACTGGTTTCACACCAGAGTTTAAAAACTGTTCAAGGTTTCCATTCCTGGATCCACTTGAAAAACTTTTCTCTCCGACTTTTTCAACATTTTTCAGACGTGGACCCCATTATAGTCTATGGGAATCTACGGGTAACCGCTTGTTAATCAGATTATGTTTCCATTCTTTGGCTCTACAAGTGAACCTGAAGAACGGAAAGCTGAACTCAGGTGTGAACCTAGCATCAGAGATTTTTTGGCTGACACAGTGCCAAATTCTTGGTCACCCAATGGTGCTCTGTGTATTCCCAAATAACTCAATGGTGCTCCAGTGTTATGAGTTTTATAGACTGGTACTCTTTATTATGCCCATTTTCCATCTTGCAGTTATTTAGTGTATTCAGGTGACTATTACTTTGGTAATACATGTATGATATAATGTAATAACTTTACCATTAACTATTTATTCTTCTTATCAATGGGATACTGTGTATATGATTGTAGACTACATTCTGTATTGTTCATGGAATGTATAGGACATACTGCCATATAATAGCGAGACTGAAAGAAGCGTGTCGCGTGACTCTGTAGACCCAGTTAAACCTCTCTGTCAATAATGCTGGCTTGTTTAGAGGTTAACTATAGAAGGTGTTGAATGCAGGGTATTTCAGTATAAAGGAAATCTTACAGTGTAAGTGGGGAATGCCTGTGCTCTAGAAATTGAATGTTTCTTTTCTTGAATAGCCAGTTGACCTTCACATCTCCATGTTAGTCTATACTTCAGGTTCCACTTTGAATTGGGAGCAGAGCGTGCTGAGCTGGTGCAATGCAAGGGTGATGTTTTGTAACTTTTATTCCAATCACAAATGGAAGGTATTGATTTTGGGAAAGCAGAGGCAGAGTGGCAGGCACCCAATCGAGGAGAAACAAAAATGAAATACCAGAATTGATTGGTTCCACTGACCAGGACGACTTTCTTACTTAGCTGGTAATATCTCACACGGAGAAGGGTCAAAGATTAGGCAGTGAATAGGGAGGGCCTTTCTCTGCTATCATAAAATATAAAATAACTCACATTTCTGAATGTCATCAGTCTCTCCTTGATGCTGAAAGAATGTCAAATATTGTACTACACAGAGAACAAAATGCTATAAAATCCAGGAAAAGACTTTCAAGAACTAAGATGTGGGGAGGTGAAAGCTAATCCTTGAGTGGGGCAGCATCAAAGCGGTCTGTGCGGAGTAGACGCAGTGCGCAGGGAGCGTTAGCTGCTTAGGTGGGGGTTGTTTATCGATGGAGGGTTTGGATATCAGAATTCTGCGACGCTATCAAGAACTTGGTTTGTGTACAGAGATGTGGTGTTTTATGTGCGCGCCCTCAAGTTCATCTGCTTATGCATTTCATGCTGATGTGACATACCGTTATATGGTAGCGGATTATTTTACCTATTCTAAATAATCTAAATCTTATCTGACAAAGGTAGAAACAGGTGTGACTGCAAAAGTTACTTTTTGCATAAGCAACAAGGACAATAGATAACAGAAGGAATATTTGTCCTTTCCATCCTGGACATGTTTTGCAGTCTTAGACAGCCTTGACATGTTTGTGAAGTTTACCCATTGGAAAGGTACATTAGGTTGTAAGAAGGTCAACTCTGTTTATGGCCCGTGACCATACAACGGGCCCCATTCAAATATGGAGCAGCAAAGAGGCAGACACAGTAATAACGTTGATCTTAACTTTATTGCAGTAGAGGCACATTGCTTGGATGTTCTCACACAGCATTGGTTACAGTCTTGTATAAAGGGAATATGGCATCTTGGGTAATTCTCATGGTCTATTGCTTACAGTCTGAACAGGCTCAAAGTGTAACATACAACAACTGAACATGTTGGGACAAATTGGAATGGGACACCCCCAGTGTCTGATCACAAACTGCAGTATATACCAGGGCATAGCTTGGCCCACAGTACAGACACTGTTCAGGAAGCTGTCCAGAGCTGCTCCTAGTAATCCAGGGATACCACCAGTTATGGGTTTCATGGACAAGACTTTACCAAGAAAGGATGCAGCCTGGTGCAGGTCAAAACAATTAGGACAGTGATTTACCACATAACATTATCAACTGGATCTCAGGATCACTATCTCTAGAGTGGCTATCTGGCTGGACCAATATCCACGTTTATGGATTTTATATTGCTATTATACAGTTACTATTATACTGTTTAACTCAATTGAAATGTTACATTTAGGCCCACCAGTCATCAATCCAGGCAATGTTTGTTGGGTCTATCAAGCACCATAGGTTTATGACATATTGTGTCATCTCTGTGGTTATATTCACATCTGCATTTGGGTTTCCATTTAGGGAGTCAGCTTGGGGACCCCCGAACGGAAACCTAATCCGCATAAAAAAAGCAGTTACCTAAGGAAACCCACGGACCCCAAAGACTATAATGTGTTTCCACTTGGTTTCCGCACAAAAAATGTGGAGAGGAAAGTACTGCTTGCTGGACTTTTTTCTCGGCATATTTCATGCGAATAGCGGAACAAAATGGCCCTAACACACGTGAACCGGGCCTTAGGTTCCTGCGAGGGTACATAATGACCAACAGAGAAGAGCAGCAGTAAGAAGAAGAAGTCAATGGCTGGTAAAACATAAAGTTAAAAATAGATATGAGTTAATATTATCTGCGATAGGTCTGAACAACACTTGAGTGGAAGTGCCAGAAATAGTTGCTCCGTATGCCCCTTCTTCAGTCACTCTGCTAATAGTTATTGGAAGATTACAGTGACATTCACTTGAGATTGTGGTGGCAGGCGAAGCGGCACATATTTTAAGTGTAATTAAGACCATCTTATTTTTGTGAGCATTTCCCTTTTGATGAGATTACAGCATTCTCTATTGCTGATCTACACGAAAATCTTTCCAAGTTTCAAGAAGCCATTAACCTTTCCTCTTCTTCTCTCTTCCAGCTATGCTGTTACGGTGCAGGAATCTTACGCTCACCCATTTGATCAGATTTATTACACTCGCTGCACAGACATCCTCAACTGGTTCAAATGCACAAGACACAGGTAGGTTGTCGCCAGCAGCACCCTTCAGATTACATTGTACAGTGCATGGGGGCGATGGCAAGGTTATACTGGGTATCTCCCTTCCTGTGCCTCCAGCTCTATGACAATTCTGGAGATTTATTTCCAACCAACTGGTAACACCTAGTTTATTCATATCCTTCTCAGAGGAATAACATAAGATCATCTCAATGCACAGTTCTATAAATCAGGCATAAAGGAGAGCTGATATGTACCAATAATAAAAAAAATAAAAAAAAATCACCCACACCTTTGCAATACCAGCATGAAAACATTGACAAAAGGCTGAATGATCCATTGGGAGTGATTTACGAAGACCAAAGTATTGAACATCGGGACAGGGAAAAAATGTGCCTTATTTATAAAAAGGTGCACGTCTTCTTATATAAGGTACATACTCCGGCAGGGCTGTGCTTCTCGACTGAAATCTATGCCAACTCATTGGCAGATTTCAGGCATCATTTACCCCAGTAAACTGGCCTAAATGAAGATAAATCTGGCGCCCCTCACCATGCATAATAAATCTGCATGGTACAGCTAAGAATAAGATTTCTCTATCCAGGTAATAGTTGTCCAGCTTTGATGAACCTGTGCCCACAATACCTTGTTCTATGGGGCTATGATGAGTCCTTACGATTTAGTCCATGTGCTTAAAGTCTTGCCATGCTGTGAATTTACAAATGCTTATTTGCAATATACAAGAAAATGTCAGATCAGCCATTTCTGAGATATTGCAACCATCCTGTCTGGCACCACCAATTATTCCTCTGTCAAATTTGCTGTCAAATTTACAGACCACATTTTCTCTTTGGCCTATGGTAGATACCCTACTGTCTGGATTAAAGAGCTTTTACAGGAATATGATATTGATGACCTATCTTTATTGCTCGGTATGCAGTGAAGAGGGCACAGCGTTTATCCGAAACAGGTGATATACATGGGTGTCACATGTCAGACTTACAGCAATCTTAAAGATAAGTCATCAACATCATAGTCCTGTAAAAACCCCTTTAATTGAAGCACATATAAGGGCAAGGATAAGCAGAAAGTATACAAACTGTATATTGTTATAGTCAATGGGAGTCTGTCACCAGAAACTAGAATATTAACCCAGCCTTGAAGATATATGGGTTAGGGGCTCCTGAATCAAATACTGTTTTCCCCCTGTGGATCGATACCTTTATTGCCAAGTTATTGATGTTTTGCTTAATTTGCAAATGAGTTATTTGGTGCAATGAGGGCGTTCATGGACAATTCTCTGGAGCAATGTCAACACCCTTGTTGTTTCTATAAACTCATTTGCATATTGACAAAAATGACAACTTCTCAGCAATGGAGGCATTGATGCACAAGGGGAATACACTGGTTTATGTGCTTCTACCCAACCATATGCAGTTTTGGGTTAATATTCTCCCTTTAAGATGTGTATATATAGAAGCCTGCCATTACTTTTGTACATTCTTCTGTGCTTGTTAAGCTGCCTCGTATAGTCCTGATTTATCCCATTTTTTGCACAGGATAAGTTACAAGACAGCCTACCGACGTGGCCTAAGAACCATGTACAGAAGGAGGTCACAGTGTTGCCCAGGATACTATGAAAGTGGAGATTTCTGTGTCCGTACGTATCGCTCTACATGTGTCCATACTTTTCTATGAATTTTAATACAGAAATCACTGGTTTTCTACTATATTATTCATATAATGGTTCTCTGTAGCATTTCTGCTCTGCCAACCTCCAGTAGTTTGTACTCCCATATATAACGCAGCAAGATGAGAATATTGCTGCCTTGCATCTGTGTATCGGCATCACAATCTGCTCTGCTTTTGCCATTACAATTCTGCGTAGAAATTGTGTAGCAATAAAGTTGTTTTTTTTTTATTTCTTTTTAATTTTGTATAATATATTGAGGCTCTAGTCTCTGAATGCTGTATATAAAACCAATTATATCAGGCCACTGGTACTTTTGTCACAATGTGCGGTTTAGTTCAATCATACCTTATAATGACGACCATGAATTGTATAATGGATCCCCAAAGTATACAGGCTGTTCAGTTCTGTAGTGATGACTTAGCTTTAGAGCTGTTATCTGTATTACTACGTATGTATGGAGGTTATCTGTATTACTACATATATATAGAGGATATATAAGCTTGTGGCAGTGTGCCACCCTTTAAATGTATGGTTAGGTTGGCTACGGCTACTTCTTGTCTTGTCCTCATTGCACTTCAAGCAGTTTTCCTGCGGAGCGAATTAGAAAAATGACACATTGCAGATAGAGCGCTGTCGGCAGTGTACCGCAGGGCACAGACTACGTGTTAATAGTAATTTCCAGGGTTCCAGACTCACTTATAAAAGTAACGGCTTATTAAATAACATACGTGCTATGGCACATGGATTTTATTACTTCCCTAGTACTCCTCACAAATGGGTTCTTAAATGATTGAAGAGAGATTGGCCTTTACTTGTTGACCAATAGAAGTCTGTTCCGCTAGCTAGGTTTTGTTCACGTGGCTGCAACAGTGATGTCAGGTCTACAGCTTATCATGAGCCTCGGAAGTCATGTCATTGCCTTCAGCATTCTGGATCTATCAATGTGCTGTCAATAAAACATGACTGCTGAGATGGCGATTGGCTGCGGCGGTCATGTGCTATTGACCTGATCCCAACAACTGGGAAAAGAGAACTTGGCCAATGAAACAGAAGAGCTGAAACAAGAACCTCATGCACTGGCTCTTTAATGAATGAACTTTACTTCCCTTAAGGCCAAGGCCCCACATAGTGAAGAACGCAGCAAAAACATATTGCATTTTTTTCCCACAACGCTTTTCATTGAGTCTTTGCTGTTTTCTTTTCTTGGCATTTTTCTTCTCTTATTACAAGTATAGGAAAAATGTGTAAGATTTTGAAGATAAACTTTATATGCTGTGTTTTTCTGCAATGTGTGAATGATATTACCGTATTTTCCGGACTATAAGGCGCACATAAAAACCTACGATTTCATCAGAAATCGTAAGTGCGGCTTATAGTCCGGTGCGGCTTATATATGGATGGAAGCGGCGGCAAAGTCTGCGTGCCGCTTCCATACATACATAAAAGGCACCGTAAGGGTGCATTCACACTACGGAACGCCGGCGTGTATCACAGCAGTACACGCCGGCGTTACAGCAGGGCTGCCGGACACTTCCTATTCATGTCTATGGGAGCCGGCATGCGAGCGCTCCCCATAGAAATGAATGGACAGACACTTCCCATTCATTTCTATGGGAGCCGGCATGTGAGCGCTCCCCATAGAAATGAATGGAAAAAAGCAGTCCATTCATTTCTATGGGGAGCGCTCGCATGCCGGCTCCCATAGAAATGAATGGGAAGTGTCCGGCAGCCCTGCTGTCACGCTGAAACAGAATGTGAAACTTACCGAGCGGTGCAGGGTGGGCGGGCATTCAGGCCTCCTCTTCCTCCGATGTTCCGTCCTTCTCCTCCGGCGCTCGCTAATAATGGCCGGGGCGCATGCGCAATATCATAATGCTTCTACTACTGCGCATGCGCCCAGGCCATTATCAGCGAGCGGCGGAGGAGGAGGACGGAACATCGGAGGAAGAGGAGGCCTGAATGCCCGCCCACCCTGCACCGCTCGGTAAGTTTCACAACATTACGGTTGGGCTCTATCAGCATGATTTTGCTGATAGAGCCCCTCCTCGCCTGCCGAGCGCTTCCAATAGAAGCGGCTGGCACGCGGGGGGTTAAGCGGCCGCTGGCAAAGTCTGCCTGCCGCCGCTTTCAATAACATATAATGCGCACCGGACTGCGGCTTATAGTCCGGTGCGCCTTATATATGAACCGAGACGGACTATAAGGCGCTCATGGGCAATGCGGCTTATAGTCCAGTGCGCCTTATAGTCCGTAAAATACGGTAATGAAATCTTCACTTCACCTGTGATGTAAAATGCAGTCTTTTTTTTTCTGCAGCAGCAAAAAACACTACACTTCCACAACATGGGTCCTTAGCCTAAGAACGACTTATTAAGTAATACAATATGAATAGGACTTATTAAGATGATATGCTGATTCAGCAACTCTCAAACACTAAATTTACTGGGGCATATGCATCCAAATTTTCTAAGGGTAAGGCCACACGTGGTAAACTACATTGTGATTGTTTGCTATAGACAAATAAGGCCAGGGCCCAATGAGGCGTAAACGCCATGATAAACCTGCGGCAGAAATGCTGCGGGTAAAATCACAGTGTTTTACAGTCAGGGCAAAGTGGATGGGATTGTAGCGAATCTCATGCTCACTTTGCGGTAAAAACTGCTCTGTGGACACGCCGTGATTTCCAAAACTGGCGCGGTTTTGGAAATCGCAGCATGTCAATTATACCTGCGTAAACGCCAGCGGTTCCACCATAGGTATAATTGAAACAAAGTCCACAGAGGAAACTTCTGTGAACTTTCTGTCTAAAGTGATGCGTTGCCGCCACAATTTTTCCCGCAACGCTTTTTTTTTGTTGTTGTGGGACGTCTTGTGGGACCTTAGCCTTAGACAATTGAATAAATCTTTGAAGATAAGTCTTTGTTGCCATTGTCACAGCGCACCTTTCATGTTACCACAGCAGTACTTATCTACCATTCCCAGGATAGGTAATAGGTGTCCGATCACTGGGTCAGACTGCGTTGATCACAAGAAATGGGGATCCACGAATTCCGTGTGAATGAAGCAGTAGTGTGCATATGTGACCACGGTTCCAGTCAGTGAATAGAACTCACGCATGACCCTACTGCTTCATTAATAGGTAACATCTCCATTCTCATGATCATAAGGGGTTCCAGTGGTGGGATCTCCAGCGATCAGACACTTGTATTTAATCTCGCGAATAAGGAATAAGTGGTTTTAGTGGGAAAACCTTTTTCATAACATGAAAGCTGAGCTCTGTGTATTTGTTATGGGCAACAACAACAGGGCAAAAAGGCAGAAAAAAGGTTTAATTTAACTCCCCCCACAGAAAACTGGAGCAAAAAGTCAAACATTTTGGTGCAAATCAATTTTTGTGGAAAGATTTACAACTTTTGCCATTTGCCTTGCCCACTTTTGTACTTTGGCCTTCCTTAGCCCAATAAGCTTTACCGAATTCATGTCAGAAACTGGTGTATATTAAAGCTGATCTCTATATCAACTCCTACATTTAGGTTTCTTGCACACTATTTATTTAGAAGCTTGTACCTCTTATTAAACCAGGCACATCTCACCCTGGCACAGAAGAGATCTAGACTGGCATAGGATACGTTCCTCAGAGAATTTTTCTTTTAGACAGCTTTGATAACTGATGTCCATATCCATGAGGGCTGGCAACGTCGTGCCAAGGTCTGTTACATTTGGAAACATAGACAGGGTTCGTTGTATTTTCCTAACCGATCCAATTTTTTCCCCCATGGGATCAGCTATGTCAGAGGCCAGAGATTTCTCCTAGCCACTTGTCTCATCCAGTCACCACAGGGTTAACGTGTACATGTTGATGGAGGCATTGGCCATTTTAATTGTTGGCTGAAAGAGGAAGATTATTTTATGTTTCTGACTGGCAGAGATATCAGCGCCAATTGCCTTTTGCCTAATAGAATTTTTATTGATTGAAATCTATATTAGATATTGTGCAATGATGAGCTTGTGGTTAAGAAATTTTTTTTATTATGTCCATATTCAGGGATAACAACACATTAGCTGCACATTATGATAAAGGTTATAATAGCTTGGAACAGATTGTAGTTACAGGCTCTAGAATATACCGTGCTATAGATAACGGGGATTTATAAGTAGCAACACTTATGAGTGCGTACTAGCGCTTGCTTACACAGAGATCCCAGGGATCGCCATTCTTTTGATCGCTTTGAGTCTCAGTAGACAGAACTATATGTAACTGATACTATTCCCTATACACAAGACCGCAACAACAAGTGTATACTAGCACTATTGCTCCACTTAAACGGAGAACTCTGTTTGGTCATTGTGGGTGGGATCCAGTAGGCAGACCTGTAGCTAACAGATACTTATCACCTATCCACAAGACTGCAACAATGAGACTGCATACTAGTACTAGTACTAATGCACTATTCACATGGAGAAATCTGGGACCCCCATTCTTGTGATTTCTTGGGGATCCAGTAGACAGACCTGTAGCTAACAGAAACTTATCCCCAATCCATAGGGCCAGGAGAATGAGTATGCATAAGGCTGCCCCATTCACACAGACAACATAGAGATCACTGGGGATCCCAGTAGACAGATACGTATCTAAAGGTCCATTCACACGGAGGAATTTGGTGCTGAGTCTGGCGCGGAATCAGCGTGGAAAAATAGCCTCCCCATAGTTCTATGGGGAAGGCTTATTTTGGAAGCTGATTTCGAGGCAGATTCAACATCACCGCCAAAAAACTTTGTGAATGGACCCTAACAGACACTTATGCTCTCTCCATAAGACTATGAGAACGAGAGTGTACACTGTTGTCCCATTCACAGAGAACTTGGGGACCACCATTTTTGTGATTGCTCGGGTGTCCCAGTAGACAGACCCCTAGCTACCAGACACACACTTCCTATTCACAGGACCAAGAGACTTAGTATGCAGACTGCTGTTCCATGCACACAAAAAATTGGGACCCTGTTGACATACTGTTATCCTCTATCATTTGGATAGGGAGTAAGTTTTGTTCATGGGGAAACGCCTTTAAGGGAATATTCCAATTACCTTTAACTTTGTATCCTCAAATACAGAGCTTTGAATTGCCAAATGACATATTTGCTGTATCCTGTGACTATGTCATATGTATTTATGGTTGACATTCCTCTTTAAGTGGGTCTTAGAAGAGACAGAAGTCACAATATAATATTTCTAAGGTTAAAATGATCAATCTCTAAAGTCCTTCCATAGAGAGTACCAGCACTGCTGTCCCCAAAAGATGTATCAATAGGCAGTCCCATGTCTATGTTGTGACTTTGCTGGAGAGATCCTCCTACACCTAAGGTCTAATCTAGGGAGAGCCTTATATCACTACCATGCTTATCATAGGGTACAATACTAAAGCCTGGGGTTATAATTCTGCTGGCATTATTGGACGTGCTAAGATTCTCTCATTGTGCAAACTAATAAGCATGAATGTTTAAATAGCCTAATACATATTCATGGCTGCATTAATGTATTTTTAGACAGGCTCTATATTAAAGCTGTTACCGACGTAGCAGAACTGAGTGTATCAAAGCAGGAGTGCTGAGTTTGTCATCTGGCACAACACTTTGTGATATCTCTGACTTAAAACTTTGAATTATAACTATTATTTTTACTTTGCTTGGGAATACTTAAAAAATGCAGTGGTTTAAGGATGTCCGTAGCATGGAGAACTTGACAGCCACACTTAATCATACTGTTGAGGCGTTCCAGGCTATATGGTCATCTTGGGACACATACTGTATTTTGAATGGTCTCTGACTCCTTCCCCTTCCCTTCCTCCCCCATCCCCTCATTTCTACTCTCAGGTTTTTGTGATGTTTATACATTTCCAGTCTATTTGACATTATATGCATTGCTTCATGTTTTCTAGGTTTTCAACTCTTGTGTTGTATTGTATTTTACAAAAATCCTTTCAATAACATTACAGTTTAAAAAAAAAAAAAAAAAAATGCAGTGGTACTGTATGACCAAAGGCAACTCACGGACTCCGAGACTACTAAAACGTGGTAGGGGGTACACAATACTCCCCAAGTGCAGAGACTGGCCGATACCATATCCGACAACATGACTACTATGACTTGTCAGAGATTGCCTGAGACTTGTGTAGGAACAAGTTGTGTGTGAACAGGTGACCCATGCCCATTACTGTGACTTAAAGTGATTCAACAGCTTGCATCCAATGACAGGGGCTGTCCAAGACCTGAATGTAATTGATACTGATGACCTATGCACTGGATAGGTCATCAGTATCAGATCGGTCACAGTCCGACACCAAAACCCCATCCCAGTTATCAGTTTCCGCTGCCGAAAGCCATAGATTATGTATTCGGCTAAAAGCTCCTATTCAAGTGAATGGGAGAGGGCTGCAGTTACAGACACCATGGCTACAGAGTATGGCGATTCATACACTGTATACAGCTTTGAGTCTGCACAGTGTAGGGTTGATGCCTGAAACTGTAGCCCCACTCCCATTCACTTGAATAGGAGAAGTAGCATTGCTGTCACCATTTAACTTTGTTTTAATCTAAGATTGCTGCTCAGTGAGTATGTACACTTATGCAATTTTTCTATTTTTCTTATGTAAAAAGTGATGAATCAGCTTTATAAATAGCCTTTGGCAACGTCTCAAGAAGTTGATGCAAAGGAACCTTGCCTGGTTCCAAAGATATTTCTGCTGTTACTTTCAACTACCTATAGAAGTGTACTGTCGGGTGTGTTGTCCTCCACTGCCCAGTGATACCCACTTGAAAGTACTCTTGTACTTTGTGGTATTGACAAATGGCTGTCTCTACCACTCTGTATCAATGAAGGCCCACTTGACCCTACACTTCTATCTGTAGCTGAAAGTGACAGCCCCAAATATCTGGAAATGGCAGTAGCGATAGTCTACTCGTGTATAAAACTCAAAAAGTCATAAGACATGACCGCACCTCTTTAAGGTGGGACCCTACGTGGAAAAAAATGTGGCGTTTTACAGTCACAGCAAAGCGAATCTCATCCCCACTTTGCAGTAAAATACACGAAGCAGACATGCCACAATTTCCAAAACTGTTGCAGTTTTGTAAATCGCAGCATGTCAATTATACGAAACCGCTGATAATTTCCCTACAGATGCAACTGAAGCAGAAAGTCCGCAGAGGAAACTTCTACGAAATTTCTGCGCAAAGCGCTGCGGGAAGAACCGCAATGTGTTGCCGCTGCAAGTTTTTCCCGCAGAGCATTTTTCCCACAGCGTGATTTTGCTGCAGGACACTATGTGGTAGTCTTTAGGTTGTCTATACGTTTCAATAGAGCTGAGCTGCTTTATCCATGGACAGATGTGGTGCTGTTTTGGGAAGAAAGCAACTCCGAGTTACCCATAAGTTTATTCATTTTGATTAAATAAAACGTAAAATTGAAACATTGTAGAATGTATTGAATATTCTGTGGGTGTAATTTTAGTATGTATGAGGAAGATGAAAATCTCATAAGATGTTATTTATTGTTAGACAGTTTGATACTTTGAAATAATATTTGAATAAAGCGCACGGTACATTTTATAGTCGCTGCATTTAGATATCAATATTTAATACTGAACATTTTAGACTTTTTATTTAAAAAAACAGCATGTACACAAAATCCTTGGTTGCAGTCGTGTATTAGACGCACCACTACTGTCTGTGTATACTGTGATTGCTAGATGGAAAATGGCTCTATTAGTCCAGTATTCGGCTTATCAATATATCTAAAGTACATGCAGAAAAACATAAAACATATAAAAATTTAACATATCCAGCCATTATAGGAAGGCTCTATACTGGACTGTTAATTCAGCTTTGTGTAAGCTGTGTTTAGTTTGTTAGGGGGTAATATTGTGTACACAATGGGGCAGATTTACTAATAGTGTTTAAAAATTAGTGCAGAGTTAGAGTAAACAGTCTTAGGCTAAGGCCCCAAATTGCGGTAACGCAGCTTTTTTTGTTACACATTTTGTTGCGTTGAGCCAAAGCCAAGTATGGATACAAAAGGAATGGGAAATATATAGGAAGCTCTTATACTTCTCCCTTCTGCTCAATCCACTCCTGACTTTGGCCCAAAAAACCGTAGCAAAATCTACAACAAAAAAAGCTGCGGTTCTGCAATGTGGGACCTCAGCCTTAATAGGGCTAGTGCACACAGGGGGCGGTATGGCGCATTTTGGTCCTGATTGTAACGTAGCTCAAATAAATGGGCCTAGCCCGGAGGGTGCTGCCGCGAGGCGGACGCCAGTGCTGAATCAGCCGCGGAGTCCGCATGAAGAAAGGGCAGCTCGCTTCTTTTTTCTGTGAGCGGGAACATGCCGCTTACGGAAAAAATAAGCTAGATGTCTACATAGACCTCCATTGTGAGGGGGCAGATTATGACATGGATTTAGCACCAAAATCCGTCCCCTCTTGCCCCGTGTGTATGAGCTCCTTAGAGGGGTTGTCCAGCCTAAAATTTTATTTATTAATTATGTAGGAGGTGAAAAAAAAATAAAAATAAAACCATACTCACCTGTCCCTACCTGTGATGTCCCCATTTCCTTTCCTGAAGCTGCTGATTGGACTCAGCTGTCACGTGACCACTAAGGCCAATCACCGCCTTGCCGGAAGGGATCCGGAATGTCACAGCCGATGACAAATTCACGAACAAGAAGGCAGCAGACTGGATCAAACCGTCTTGGGAGAGCATCGGGGACATGTATGGTTTGGTTTTTTTTTTCACCTTTCATGGCCTAATTAGAACATATTATTTATCCTGGACAACCTCTTTAAAGTGCAGAAGATATATCAAGGTGTGTAATTTTGGTGCCTCAGCATGACAATGCCTTTAGGGTAGCATGCCTCTGTAAATCATTTTCCAATAATTTTTTCGAAATAGGTGTGAAGTCAGACTCCGAAAGAAGCCATAGATTTATATGTTTGCCATATTACAGATCTTTTGCGGTCCATATTTAAAGTTTTGGAAATGTGTCGTTTGGAATGGAGAATTGGTATTTCCATGCTATCAATGTATTATTACTACTTATTATTATACGTTATTATTATTAATGTACTACTTTCACAGACACATTTCTCATTTCACTGTATTAATGGAATCTTTTCCTACAGCCACATATAGGATTGAGCATTGCTAAGAAGTTTAATTAGTCTTGATCCGTAGTCTTTACAGTAATTGATGCCATTGAATTTTCCTTTCTATAAGCAAATAGCTAAGGTCAGTGTATCCAATTACAGGCTTTCTGATGTCCGTGATTTCAGTGTTTACATCAGGTTACGTTCTCATGTGGGTGTCACATTTATGCTGGTTTTTACTGCGGAGCAAGAACGTTCTGGGGTCTGTCAGGATTTGCCAGGTGTAATTAAAGGGCTTTTTCAGGCTTAATAATTGATGACCTATGCTTAGGACCCCTACACCCAGGTCTCGTAATAAGCAGCTGCTTGAAGAGACTGCAGCTGGGTGATTGCTACGTCCTCTTCACTAGTTACTAAGTACATATACATATGCATTGCAGCTGGCTTGGTGTGTGTATGTGTATATCTATATCTATATCTATATCTATATATATATATATATATATATATATATATATATATATATATATATATATAGCAGCTTAGCCCATGCACTTAAATGGGAATGGGCTGCAAACAGGAAGTGGGATTGATGAATGTGATATTGTGGTTCAGAAATCACCATTGCCATTTTAGGCTGAGGTACAAAATCAGCTTTTTTTGTTGCGGATTTTTCAGCGTTTTCAGCCAAAGCCAAGAATAGCTATAAAAGTAATGGGGAATATATAGTAAGTACTTAGACTTTTACCTTGTAAAAGGAAAAAAACCACAGCAAAATTTGCGATTAGACAAAATTGCATTTCTGCAGCGTGGGGCCTCAGCCTAAGCCTAAGGCCCCACAGGACGACCCAAAGCTATAAAGTGCTGCAGGAAAAACCACAGCGGCAACTCATCACGGTTCTTCCCACAGCAATTTAAACAGAAAGTTTGCAGAGTTTTCCTCCGCAAACTTTTTGTTACAGTAGTTATATCTATGGGGAAACCACCGGCATTTCTGTAGATATAATTGACATGCTGTGATTTCCAAAACCACACCAGTTTTGGAAATCGTGGCGTTTCTGCACCATGCTTTTTACCGCAAAATGGGCATGGTATTTGTAAGAATCCCATCCACTTTGCAGTTACTGTAAAACGCCGCGATTTTTCCTGCGGTGTTTCCGCCGTGGGCAAATCATGGCATTTCTGTGCCGGTCCCCGGATGTCCAGAATGTCGGCTCCCTTGGTTTTCAATTCATGACCTATCCTAAGGAAAGATCATCAAGTTAGTAAGTCCTGAAAAATCTCTGTAGACCTAAAATGCAACTTACTGCTTACGCTAGGTTCACACTAGCGTTCGGGTCTCTGTTCTCAGCTTTCCGTCTTCTGCTGGCAGAAGACGGAAAGCTGTCAGACCGGGTCCGGCCGTGAGTGGCGGTGAGCGTTTTATGCTCTCCACCGCGAAACCGTTTTTTTTAAAACCGGACAGAGAGTACTGCATGTCTGACTCTGTGTCCGATTTTAAAAAAACGGTTTCGCGGCAGACAGCATAAAACGCTCACTGCCGCTTACGGCTGGACATCTTTCAAACCCATTCAAATGAAAGGGTATGAAAGAGTCCTGCAGGTTTCCGTCTCCTGCCTCTGTTTTGTGCAGGAAACGGAAACCTGCAGAACAGAGACCGGGCGCAGATGTGAATGAGCCCTTATTTAAAAACTCTAAATCTAATGAGATTTAACAAGGCTCCCGCATACCATATGCCACTTACAATATTGGTGTCTTCTTACATAACCTTTGCGCTAAAGATAGATAGATAGAACATTAGATAAATGGATATAATCAGGATGTATAAAAAAAGATATCCAATATCTTCCTTACCAGAGTCCAGGAGGACCAATAGAATAGGCAGGGAAAAAAAAAGGATAAAATAAATAATTAATAATTACATTTTTCTAATATATATTAATACCTTTGTTTTATGGAAGCCCATAAAAATAGTGCTTGACTTTAATATTGTTTTGGCAATGGTTCAGTAGGGTTAGGTGCCAAAAAAGTGCTTATTGCTACAAAAAAAATCTCTCATAAAGCCAGATATACAGTCAGTATAAATTCTGTTATGCTTAGGCTCTGTTCTCATTAGTGTTATGCTAAGGCCCTACATAGCAGGCCGCAGCAAAAAAGCACTGTGGGAAAAAACGCTAGCGTTTCCGTAGGTTTAATGGGAATGCTGTGATTTCCAAAAACGCAATATGTACCCAAACATAACAGGTTTTTTTCTGCAATGTGTGAATGGGATTCTCTTTGCAGGGACTGTAAAGTGCTTCATTTGCACTACGTAGGGCTTCATCCATAGTTCAGCTTTCTGGCATTTTTGGTGTTAACAATGGTGCAGTCTATAGTGTTATCCTTAGGGTGCATTCACACTGAGTAAACGCTAGCTTATTCTGAACGTAAAACACGTTCAGAATAAGCGGCGTCTAAAGCAGCTCCATTCATTTCTATGGGAGCGGGGATACTAGCGCTCCCCATAGAAATGAATGGGCTGCTTCTTTCACTCCGTGCAGTCCCATTGAAGTGAATGGGGAGTGCCGGCGTATACGGCAAGCTCTGCTCATGCCGGAGCGTACACGCCGGCACTCCCCATTCACTTCAATGGGACTGCACGGAGTGAAAGAAGCAGCCCATTCATTTCTATGGGGAGCGCTCGTATCCCCGCTCCCATAGAAATGAATGGAGCTGCTTTAGACGCCGCTTATTCTGAACGTGTTTTACGTTCAGAATAAGCTAGCGTTTACTCAGTGTGAATGCACCCTTACCCTGGAAAATAACTGAACCTTGATGAACCTCACTATAGTCATAGCGGTCTCTAAGGATGTGCCAATAGTCACTTAAATAAGCGATCCAGCATCTGTCATGGCTCTATGTTAATGTGAACAGAGCTGTACTGGTATATTCAGAGATATTACAATGTGGTAATTTTACAGATAACATAAAATATATGTAGAGAGTGGCACATTATAAAGACTCTTAGGGGATTCTTTGGGCTTTTCCTTTTGTTGATCTATGTGCAGAAAATCTTTATTGTTCCAGCAAAGTGGATGAGATGTTATAAAATCTCTTTCACCTGTGAAAAAAAATCTGATCTCTGGTGTGGGTCTAAGACTAAGGCCCAATGTAGTGAACCACAGCAAAAAAAGCGCTATGGCATGACCCGTAGCTTCAATTATACCTATAGGGAAACCACGCGTTTCTATAGGTATAAATGACATGCTATGAGTTCCAAAACCATAATGGTTTTGGAAATTGCAGCGTGTTCGCTGTGCGTATTATTCTGCAATGTGTGAATGGGATTCGCTAGAATGCCATCCACTTTGCAGGGGTTGTAAAACGCTGTGTTTTCTGCCGCATCCAAACCACAGCATTT
Source organism: Leptodactylus fuscus (assembly GCF_031893055.1). NCBI lineage: Eukaryota > Metazoa > Chordata > Amphibia > Anura > Leptodactylidae > Leptodactylus > Leptodactylus fuscus. The sequence goes on from NC_134269.1 coordinate 51,437,572, forward strand.
TACACCACATGGGGCTCCAGGTTCAAAGGGGCTTTGTGGGCCAGGGAGCATTATTCATACTGATAAACTAACCTGGTTAGGATGTAAGATTGGTGGGGGTCTGACTTGCAGATCCTGCCCTGATCAGCTGTTCCAGGCATCCTCTGGCAAAGGAATGTGTGCAAGGGTTCAAGCCACTGAAAGGTAGCAGGGCTGCAGTCCTCCTGCTCCACCTCTGTACAGTGAAAGGAGCCTTCGGCTGTCTCCTAAAAGCTGCCTGGAACAGCTGAAAGTGAGTTTAATTTTTTTTCTGTTTTTTTCACCTTTCCTGGGCCTCTACCTAACATGCTCTGGTGAAGACACCCCAGAGTATAATGTGGCGGCCATTTTAGTTTGGCCAAGATTAATCATGTTTTGTGCAGGAAACGGAAACCTGTATGAACGGAGACCGGGCGCAGATGTGAACGAGCCCTTATCCTGACAAAAACAGGTAGCCAGCGGTTTGCTGACTACTTTTAGGGTAACTCATCTGCCTCATAAAGTAACGTTAAGCTCCTATTAGCACCCCAGCTTTTCCTCACACTTCTCCCGATCACGTCCCTTCTTCTTATACTGTGTGTCACATTGTTAGAGATTTGCATGCATTCACAACATGGCTGAACTACCTGCTCCTTTCCCTTATTATCATCGCTCTGATTTGCATCTAATCTTTCCTTAAGTCCAGATCTATTTGTATCACACTTGTCATTGAGAAACTGGAGAACGTCTTTGAAGGTACATGTTTTCTGCAGGGTGAGGACCCCCTGTTTCACTTGATGTGAGATAGATGAGATACAATATGGCTTGTAGACAGGCTCACTGTTCACCTGACAAGCTGCTACACTCTTACCTTTGCCTCGGGATGTTTTTCTACGAAGAATAATGCAAAATCTCTGAATTAGTGAGAATGGTTGGAACACTTGTCATGCTTCTTCCTGCAATTGAGGACAGTGAAGTGTAGACCCATAGCCTCAACAGCGACTCGCTTCTTTTACCTTAGAAATGTTTAACTGGTCAATTGCCATGTATTGGGAGTCTACAAAAAGATCCCTGTTGATTCCCGAAAAGTGGCAACAGTATCCTGTAGCGGTATCTTTTTTCCTTTTTCATGGAAGCAATATCTGTGCAGAGGATTTGCAGAGATCAGAGTAAAACCCTGTCGTTGGATTCTCTTTTACAAGAATAATAGTTTATGCACTAACCAAAGGCAACAAGTTTGGACTTTCCTTGGCTCCATGTACTGTAGCAGTGGTTATCTATATGAATAGATAATTGAATGTCCATTACAAGTTTAGCTATGGGGCCTTATTTCTATTTGGTACCCCCTGGGTAAATGGGTTTAAAAAAGGGATATGTAAAGAGCACAAAGAGAAACTGGGATTTGGATCAAAATTGGTGACTGTCCCTCCAAAACAATGACACTTGGGAGGTACAATCTGGAGCCCTTGTGCTCTTTACATTTACATAACCTGCAAAGTGGATGGGATTTTGGCTAATCCCATCCACACATTGCAGAAATATATACGCAGCCTAAATGCCGCGATTTCAAAAATTGTCACTTTTTTTTTTTTAATAAATTGCAATATATCAAGTATACCTACGGAAAACGCTGGAATTTTTGTTATAGGTGTAACAGGGATAGAAAGTCCGCAGAAGAAAACTATTGCGTTTCCACAGTGAACTTTTTTTGCAGTGCTTTTTGGCTGTGGCTTGCTACATGAGGTCTCACCTTTAGGCTAAGGCACCACATTCTGTAAATGCAGCATTTTTTTGTTTCAAATTTTGTTAGTTTTTTGTTTGTTTGTTTTTTTTTTTTTTAAGCCAAAAGCCAGGGGTGGATTGAGCAGAAGGTAGAAGTATAAGAACTTCCTATATATTCTCTATTCCTTTTGCAGCCACTCTTGGTTTTGGCTAAAAAAAAAAATGCATCAAAATCAGCAAAAACAAAAAAAAGCTGCGTCTCCGCATCATGGGACCTCAGCCCTAGGCTGAGGCCTCACATTGCAGAAACGCAGCTTTTTTTGTTGCAGATTTTGTTGCGTTTTTTTTTTTTTTTTTTTTTTTTTTGAGCCAAAGTCAGGAGTGGATTGAACAAAAGCTAGAAGTATAAGAACTTTTTATAGAGTTCCCATTCTTTTTGTAACCATTCTTGGCTTTGGCTGAAAGAAACTGCAACAAAATCTGCAACAAAAAAAAGCTGCATATCCGCAATGTGGGACTTCAGCCTTAGGAGGTTTTTTGGGTGACTAATAAAACTAATTATCTTGCTGAATGTCTCAGTAACTGGTTGTTCATGATCCAGTAGAATTTCCTCTAAGGTCTCTGTCCAGCTTTATATATGATGTAGTGCACATTTACCCAGTAAAGAAGAAATTATATAAAGTAACTATCTCTTACATCTCGATTTTGATGGTTAAGTTTGACCGTTACGGCAGTGCTTGGATTGGCATGAATGCACACACTATATAAGCCTTGGTTATCGCTCATTGGGAGTGGGGTAAAGTTTGACATAGCGTACAGTCTCTTTCCCAATGCAGCAAGCACTACCTGTCTCCCTCCCTCCCTCCCTCCTCTCCAACAAACAGGCCGTGCTCCGAGGCCTACATTAGAGACCTTGCTTTGTGCTTGTCTTGTATGAATCAGCTCGCTAGATTCACTCAATGCTCTGAAAACACAATCAAGATGCTCAGCGGGTTCTTTGTTAGTCTCCCCCTTGAGCTCCATTAAGTGAAGAATTCCCTGTAAACGCGTGTCAGAGGGAGAAAGTGGCTCATTTACTAAATGTAAGGCTGTTTTGTTGGAGGGGAGTGTGCGCTTTTGTGCAGTGCCTGCCTCTAAATCTTGTTTCTCCACAATAGACCCACATAATGCATCCACAGGCAGAGTCTCCCTGCAGTCTCTGAAGTGGCAGACATCCAGCATTGGGAGGGGGGGGATAAAGTGCAGCTCATTCCCTCCTTTCAGCTCGCTCGTTCATGTGGGGAAGGGAACGCTCACAGCTCCCACACACCTGCACTATTCTCACCGCCGCTCACTGAGCCAAACACTGCAACACCGATAAAAATAGGAAGGGTTGGGGGCTAATGGTAAACATACTGCTTTTTGAAGTGGTTAAAACTAGTTCATTCTGCCGCGTGTTAATCCTTTAACTACCAAGGGGTCTGCAACACAGAGATAGGGTTCACCATAACCTGTGGTAGAGCCATTGGGGCCACTTCTCGGGTCCTTGGGAGCTTAAAACAGTTGGCAGATAACCAGAACAGTATAGCTTCTAGCAGTTGGGATCAATTGACTTAGATGGTAAGCTCTTCGAGGGACATTTCAATGTTGTAAGCCTGATTTTTTTTATTTTCAGATCGGAAATTCAGTCAGACTATCTCTTGCTGAAGGACTTTTAAGGAAATTACTGTCGCTTAACCGTAAGAAATAGTCTGAAAGACCAAGCGGTCAGGGATCAGAGTAACCTTTTACAATCTGTTGCTGGAAGTACAGCATGTCCCTTGGCCGGTTCAAGACGTTGCCTATGTTTAATTCAGGCTAATTCCTGTGACTTTCAGTTTTCATTGCATTCATTTAAAAGAACAATTTGGTATAAATACATGGCATTTTTATCTAAATGTAGTTACTGGAGGAATTGCACTTATTTGGTTACAGATGCACGTACGGAATAGTTCTTGCTAATTCATTTGTATAATGGGCACCTTGACTGACGTAAAAGGGTCATTCCAGTTTCCGCAAATAAATGTTACTTAATGTACAATGAATAGTTATACAATATGTATTCTGTATGAATTATGGGTTTTGAAGTGAACCTGCTGGGTGATTTCTGCTGACCCATCTGAGACTGGGCTTTGTGATATAGAGGTTCACTTACTTTCAAGCACTGTTTTTAAATAAATCCTGATAGGGCTCTTCGGAGAGACTTAGAGAGTCCTGATGACCCCGTTCCTATTTGGAATGATTGACACGTTTTTGTGTACAACACTGATATAGGGAATTGTTGATAAATGTATGGGCAGGGTCATCAGGACTTTCATTGTCTCTTCTAGGAGTCCTGTAAGGATTTACTTTTTTTAAAAAAAAATCCTGCACCAAATCCTATCAACCTATAGATCACAGAGCTCTTCTTACCTCCCCTCCTTACTTCTATCATGCACTGTTCTCAGATCGCGCAGAAAATATACCCAATAAATGCATTTTAAAAGGGTTATGCAGGTTTAAAAATTAAAAAATAGTTAATCATGTAAAACAAAAAAAATAATAATTATACACAGTTCTTCACCTTTTACTTCCCCTGCATTGAAGTGCTGTCCTCCAGGTTTTTCTACATGGACTGCTAACACATGACTGGTGCAGGAGATCAGTAACAGTCACATGTCGTACTGCCAGCCAGTCCAGCAATGGGACCTTGTAAGTTGGCTGCAGCGATAACACGCTGGTTGTAAATAAAAAGGCTGGCTGGCCGAAATAAAAAGCAAGCGCTGTGTATTTTTTTTTTTTTGTCCTGGACACACAGGTGCTTGGCTTTTTCCAGTAAGAGTATCAGATCTCTGTATTGCAAGGAGCCGTGCACCTGTGTGATCATCACAAGACTGAAATTGTTTTCTTTTTACCCTCTGAAAGTAATGAAGGTTCCTATTAAATGATGGCAAGGAGAAGGATAAACCATGATACTGAAATTATATTGAAAAATTGTGTTTTCTATTATCTTTGTATGTCTCACATAGTAGGTGGGTTGTTAATAGACCTTCATCCACTTTATAGTTCTAGCCCAAGAGAGCTGTCTGCTTCCTGTTCCATTCTCTGTGTATCGGCTGCTGAGAAGACGCTGATCGTTGGGTGTCCTGGGTGTTAGACTCCAGATATTAAGGACCTATTGTTGTCATCAATATTTTTAGCCTGGAAAACCCCTTTAATACCAGCAGCCGTGTATATAGTGGTTTACAAGTAGGATATTGATCTAACCCTATTTGTTAAAGCCACACTTTTTGCCTGTACCAAATCTTGTGGGAGCATTTTCCATAAATTCACAATAGAAACAGTAAAGAAATGCTTTGGGATGTAAACCTCACTCCCTTTAAAAACGTTAAGTTTTGATAGTCAGTCTTCATACTTGACATCTTATATGCCATGTATAAATTTGATTTGCGTTTTCTGAACTCATTCCAACACTCTGATGTCTTTTTACGAAATGGTGCCCAGAATTGGATGGCATATTGGAGTGCTTTATAGAGGGGTAAAATAGCTTTCTTCTTTAGAAACCAATAGTAAAATAATATTGTCGTTGAGCATGTCATCATCATATAAAAACATCAGTGTTTGTTTAGAATGTATCTATTAAAAAAATAAAGTGAACATGTCCAAGAAATACATCTCTTACGTGTTTCAGAATCAAATGTCTGAAATTCTTCTTAGCCATAGAATAACTGAACCATGACGGGGCTCTAGGACTAGTTACTCTATAACTAAGAACCAAGTTCTTACAGCTGAGTTCTTACTTTGGAGTTCAAAGAGGATAAGAGATGTATCCTGCTAATATTATAAAAGTGAAAGTTTGGATGTTTGTTACGAATTTATGTTAGTATACTATACTATCCTACTAATATACTATATTAACTGCAGTTTACTGATAAAGCCTGGTCTGTTATCTCTCTATGTAAATACACAGATAACACAGAGTCTATTCTGTACAAGCATCTGCATATTATCTGATCTGCATAAGTGTTCTGTGTCCCGTTCAACCATAGGGAGGAGAGAAATACAGCAAGTGAGAAGCAGATACTGCAGGCAGAGTGTTGAGACACTGAAATGGGAAAACCCCTTTAATCCAAATTGGCAGTTTCACAATTTTAAACATGGTGGGGAAACAAAAATCTAATTTGTTTCATAATTCTCAAAAAATGAGAGCTATGAAGGTAGCTAGAAGTCAATAGACTTCTCCTAAAGCGGAGCTGAGGAGGATTGAGCAAACTAGGAGTCAAGCGGTTCTTAGAGCACCTGAAACGCTGGAGCAGGTGGATCATCAACCCTAACAACACGCTCATTATATGGTGGACCAGCGAGCTGCTGAGATGCCGGAACAATCATAGGCATGGCATGAGGAACAAGTTTAGTGGCAGGCCAGCTTGAGAGCTGCCGGAGCAGACGGATCATCGATGCCAACGAAGTCGCAGGCAGAATCTAGTTGTAAGATATAACGTAATTGTTGGACATGTTCATTTTAGGTTTTTTTTGGTTTTTTTTATAATAGAGCTAAATAAATATGGTTATTTTAAAACATTGATTTTCCTATTTATAAACCTCTCATTCCCTTTATAAAGACCGGCATATAATATACCAATAATAATAAGTCTACCCACTGTGTATGGCCATCAGTGTGAAGTGCCCTGCATATCTAAGAAGAGTAGGGGGAACGGAATATACTTATTAGAAATCATTCTTTTTCTAATACAGGACAATATCTCGTTGGCTTTGGATGCAGCAGACTGGCATTACATAATGTAGTATAATTTGCACCCATATCCTTCTTCATACAAAGAGTAATATTTATTTGTAGATAAATTCCCTTAAACATTTGTGTGCACTTTGTACATACGCCTCGCACCCATAACCAGACAGAAATACATTGCATATAGCGTTTATCTGTCCTGCACAGAGAGACTGACCGCTTCAAAACTGCAACTGTGGTTTTATGACTCCATCATAAATGGCTCATTGTATATGATGAATTCTTTATAGAAAGCAAGAATCCTTCAAAGTAAAAATCTTCTAAAGAGAAGGTATGCACTTGGAGTGAAAACATACTGTATCGAGGAGGGGTATAAGGCTATGTTCACACAGGGCATATGCACAGTGGGTTAGCTACCAACCAAATATTATCCGCACGCTGTGACTAAAACCTACTGCACAAACTAACCTGTGCTGAGGATTTTAAACCTGCAGCATTTCAGTTTATGACGTGGGATTATGCCACTGCAAGAACTGCAATGATTCCTGCAGGAAAAAAATGGTGGCAGTGGCCTCATATTGGGATAAAAAATACAAGAACAGATACTGGCTTTTGAATTTTCATGATGGAAACTAAGGGTACATCGAAACAGGATGACTACCCTGCTAAGAGGGGAAAAGCCAATGAACACCTCAACACCTAATATTCATTATATGTGGATATCTGAGGGTAAGTTAACACGGGTTTTTTTGGTCAGGATCCGCCTCAAAATCCTGATCAAAAAGATGGCTCCCACTGAAATCAATGGGAGCCGGTCAGTTCTTTTTTCCGGGAGTCATTTGTTCCGGCTCCTGGAAAAAGAAGCGACATGCTCATTCTTCAGGCGGATTCGCCTTGCGACATCCGCCTGAAGACTCTCCCTCTCGACTAGGCCCATTCATTTGGGCCTATTCTGGAGTGGAGTGCATGACTGGATGCCGGTGCAGTGCAGTCACAGCTACCCGTATTTTTGACTGGAACCTAAGGCGGCCTGCCCCTCAGGTTCCGGTCCAAAAAACCTTGTGTGAACTTACCCTAAGTCTATATACATCAGATAAATGTCAGCTGCTATCTTCTTACAAGAAGTTGAAAAGGGTCTAAAGCTGGCCCTAAAGTCTAATTTATGGAAGAAGGTTTTGGAATATTGAAGATTTTTGTTAAATTTTGTGCAATTTCCTTGTTTAGTTCTGTTTAGATAACTCATGTAAATATTAAAGCTTGAGTACCACGTAGTGTGCCGCAGCAAAAAAGCACTCCCCGCTGATGTTTTTCCTGTAGTGCATTTTTGCTGCGACCACTACATGGAGCCTTAGCCTCAATACCCATAGCGTTTTTCACAGAAGATCCACAGAAGTTTCCTCTGCCGACTTTCTGCTTCAATTCTATCTATAGGGAAACTGCCAGCATTTCCATAGGTATAATTGACATACTGCAATTTCTAAAACTACAACAGTTTTGGAAATTGCAACGTGTCCTCTGCTCCTATTTTTCCACAGTGTGTGGATGGGATTCGCTAAAATCCCATCCACTTTGCAGGGACTGTAAAATCCATGGTTTTTGCCATAGGCTTGAGGCCCCACTTGGTGGAAACACATTGTTTTCTGTTGCAGATATTGCTGTGTTTTTGTTTTTTTGGGGGGTTTTTTAAGCCAAAGTCAGGATTGGATTTAACAGACGGGACATGTCTAAGAGCTTCCTTATTTTTCATTCCATTCAATCCATTCCTGACTTTGGCTCTAAAATGCATCAAAATGTGCAACACTGTAAGGCTGGGGTCCCACGGGCCAGAAACACAGCGATTTCCGGCTCGTGGAGCAGTATCAGCAATCCCATGCCCACTTTGCATTTCAAACCACAGCGCGGACACTCTGCGATTTCCAAAACTGGCACGGTTTTGGAAATCACAGAATGTCAATTATATCTACGGAAACGCCGGCGGCTTTCCTATAAATATTATGGTAACAGAAAGTCCACGGAGGAGGACTCGCTAGTATAGATGGAGGTTCCCAGTCATTCTCATTCTTATAAAGCATTTGGAAAGTTTTTATACCCTTTCACTTTTTCCCCATTTCATGTCGAGACATTGTACTAAAATTAAAAAAATTCCCATCTTCCCAATAATCACAATATAAAATCAAAATTAGAGAGAGAGGTATGCAAGCAGCACTTTTCTCTCCACATTTTTCATGCGGAAACCACACGGACCCCATTATCGTTGATGGGGTCTGCGGGTTTCCTTAGGTAACCACTTTTCTATTCATATAGGTTTCCGTTCGTGGGATCCCCAAGTGGACTCCCCTAACGGAAACCCAAACACAGATGTGAACCGGGCCTAACAGAGAGTATCTCTCACTGTGGCAGAGCTGGACCACCCAGACACTACATGGTTGTTAATACATTTGATTGACTGTTGTGTAAAACATCATTCTGACTGTAGCATGTGAAATGTATGGGGAGACATTCTGAAAACTGAGCCAATTTCTATCAGGAGTCAAGCTGCTTGTTGATGGTTTCCATATTTTTTCCTGCACTGTACTAAAAACAGAAGCAAAATAATAGCTTGAAAATACATTGCAAAAGATCCTCGATTCTACATTTGCTAACTATAACGCCAATGTTAATGAAATTCATTTTCATTCCTAGTCAGTACAATGAAGAAAACTGACTGTCGGTGCCCCCACGTTATATTGGAATGCTATACATATGAGCACCTTGACACGTTTGTACTCTTTGGAGTTGTGCCATTGTTTGATGAGTTTGGTACATAAATCTCCATTGAAATATGCCTGGAGAGTCTCGATGTATTGTACAATCCAGGGAAGGGAGAAAATCATTTACTTTCATTCCAATCAGATATACCTGCTCTGAATTATCACCAGCTCTTTAAATTGGTCTATGCTGTATTGAAGCTGTGAAATATTTGCAGGGTCGGCCGAGGTTGACTGTCTCTGCAGTGACGGTCTGTCTTTATATGTTTATTGTTATTGTAATTGTATGCGCCGGTAATGTATTCTGAGCAAATTCCATTACACTTAACCATGTCCAACAACAAAGAACATTATGATCATTCCCTCCATAATGTGATCTAAGGAAGTCTATATCAGTGTGTCGAACTATTCTATGCTTCCTGTATAGCGTTCCATGTCAATTACGTTAGCTGGGTGCTTAGCATTTGTGCACATCTATAATGAGCATTTTCTATCAGATCTCCCTCTCTGTCCCTTACCTGTTCACATCAAGAGCTTATTGGGCTACTTTTCTGGACTCAAAGTATTTGTCGCATCCGTTGTCCTGTTTCTGACAACTTATGCAGACTTTGCAGGGGTTATAGTGCATACAGGAGGAAACGCATCACACTAGCCATTAGATACTTAGAAAGATCTGTTAGGGTTAGGCTGTGTCAGAGGCGCTAGTATTTTTAATGGCAAGAATAGTGCAGGCTGCCAAATATAATGCAACCCTGACCAGCCCTAATTTAATAAATTGGATCTTCCAGGATTTGTTATAAGATCCATTGTACAGCATCATAGATCCTGTATTAACATTATTGTAATTAGTTCTTTAAAGGGATCCTATCATTGGATACCCTTTTTTCTGACTAACACATAGGAATAGCCTTAAGAAAGGCTATTCTTCTCCTACCTTTAGATGTCTTCTCCGCGCCGCCGTTCGGTAGAAATCCAGGTTTTTTTGGGTATGCAAATGAGCAGCACTGGGGGCTCGTCCACAGAGCTCAAACAGCACTGGGGGCGTCCCCAATGCTGCAAGAGAACTCTCCAGCGACACCTCTATCTTCTCCAGGAACGACCTCTCCCTGTGTCGTCTTTTGTCCTGGGTTTCAATCTTCTAGGCATGCACAGTCAGCTCTGCCATCAGGCCTCAAGCAGATCCGATTGCGCGTGCTGGCGGCCACAAGAAAATGGCCACTTAGAACAGCTTACTGTGTAACTGGCCATTTTCTTGTGACTGCCGGCATGTCTCAGGCAGAGCCGACTGCGCATGCCTAGAAGATTGAAACCCAGGATGGAAGAAGACACAGGGAGAGGCCGTTCCAGAAGGCTTTCCTAAGGCTATTCCTACATGTTAGTCAGAAAAAAAGGGTCTCCAATGATAGGATCCCTTTAAAAGGAGAAAAATTGGTGGCAGCAGATTAAGGGTAGGCTTAAAAAAATGAAAGACCCTGTGCTCACATCAACAGTTCCCCACTGCTCCTATGCCTTTGCTGTCCCTGCTGGTCTCTACTTCTTATGATCAATGATTGGCAGAGCATGTATTGTGTGTCATCAGAGACTAGTGGTTATTTTTCTTTCTTAACCCACTCTGAGCCTACTGCCACCATTTTTTTTTCCTGTAAAACCCTTTTAGAGGGGGGTTTTCAGGCTGAAAATTGAAGTCCTTTCATAAAGATAGGTCACTAAAATAGGTGGGGATCTGACACTCGACATACCCATCAGTTAATTGTACTCAACATCTGAGAGAGAATGGAGCAGGAAGAAGACAGTTCTGTACTTGGTGTAGTGGCAGAACTGAGTCACTGTAGCTTAGGTCCAATTCAAAGGAATGGGAGCTGATCTACAGTAACATGGTTTGGCCACTACTCCGAGAACAGAGCTGTCTGCTTTCTTCTCCATTCTCTGTCTACTGAGAATGAGAATATCTGATCAGTGGGGTCGCCAGGGACCCTTGCCGATCCTATATTGATGAACTATTATTAGACTAAGTTATCAATATTTGTAACCCAGAAAACAACTTTAAGTCAGAATAGTACCTCATTTTCTTATCCCTGCGTTTGCCCTTTTCTATAATAAAGATACTTTTCTCCTGATCTGTACACAGAGATACTGTTTTACACCTATATGCACCTGAAAGGGGGTCTAAAACGTCTCTAAGGCCCGCTTCACGTCAGCGTTTGGGTTTCCGTTCGGGAAGTCCGCTCGGGGACTCCCAAAAGGAAATCTACACGCATTAAAAGGCGGTTACCTAAGAAACCACACTGACCCCATAGACTATAATGAGGTCTTTGTGGTTTCCACGCGGTGTACGCTGGAAGTATGCGGAGAGAAAAGTGCTGCTTGCCGTAATTTTCTCTACGCATGTTTCGTGAGGAAACCTGAACGCTGATGTGAACTGGGCCTGAGCAATGTGTTTATAGTCAACATTTCAAAAAATGATTGATTAATGATGTAATACAGTATAGCAGTAGACTGAAATTTGTCTAATCCCCAAGGTGATAAGGGTCATGGCGTATTTACCACCCATAATACAGACCTGTTTTTCCTTTTATTTAAAAGTTCATATGTATTACTTTTCGATACTCAGTTTTCATTCAAAGTTCTTTTCTATGAATGATTGTATCTTCATAGGGGGCCAGATCTCCATTTTTATACCCCTGGTTCTCTTCACACAGTTATAGAATGTAATGATAAAATTCTGTGCGCCTGCAGCTGGGACATTTACTATATATATGGATTCACATAGCTCCCATTAAAGGGACCCTCTCGGAATACAATAAAAATGTCTTTTTAAATGCGTAATGCATGGGTAAAATTCCTGATGTCCTCCTCAATCTTCCTGATACGATCTATATATATCCTAGTCCCCTCCTCATTTCTGTACAATGGCCACCAGCTGATAAGGACAAAGCCGTGTTTATGACTAATTGACCAATAATCTTGGGTAACTGTTGTTGTCCTAATTAATTAGGCTGAGTGCCAGGCGTTAAAGAAGTCATACCACTCTATACGTTGGTATTAGTTCCTCTCTCAGCTAAGGAATGTGTGCTGATGCACTTTATTAAAACAACGTGGGGTTAAAGAGTAGCAGAGAAAGGAAGAATGATAACAACAACATAAGTTTTCATATTCATTCCTTGTTGGTATGAAACATCTCAATCAAACAAAAACAGTTTAAGCAGTTCCATATATAACCAGCTACTCCTGGTCCTGCGTGGTAACCTTCAGGATCTGTCTTCTGGCAGCAAGCCAAGCATTTGTTTTTCTTGCACCCATCCTGGATGCAGGCGCCATCTTATCATATAGCCTCACAGCAATTTTCTTAAGCAGCATATATACAACTTCTCAAAAATTATAATGTTTTTGCAATATGACAGCAAATAAAAGGAATATGTGTATTTTCTAAACTTATCACAGCTTCTTAGACTACTGTATTTTGGTAGCCTATTACACTCCCCCCTGCTCTCAGCTGATCCACCCTATAGCAGGGGAAGTATCTCTGTATATCAAAGCATAGTGCGTATAGAGAAGTTTAGGAAGTTGGTGTTCATTTTACAGAAATAAAGAGGAACTAGGAGTCAGAGGTACTGGACCTCAAAGATTAACAATCAGGGCATCGGGTATTTTACCTATACCACATGTATTAATTATTTTGGTGAATTGGAGGGTTGCTTTTAGGGAATTGTAAAATTTTGTGTTCGGCATTCTCCTCCTTGTGGTGACTGCAAACAGACAGAAATGTATCACTTCAACTTGTAACAGGAAACATTAAGCTTGGACCTCATGAATAGATTAGATAAAGTAGCTCTGGTGTATAAAGATAGGTGATGCAGTTTCTAGGTGGAGGACTGTTGGCTCCTCTTATGCTTTGTATCATTGCCTGAATGTTCAGTCCATCTCTGAGTGTTCAGTCCGTCTCTGAGTGTTCAGTCTGTCTCTGAATGGTCAGTCCACCTATGCATGGTCAGTCTGTCTATGAATGTGCCTCGACATAAAGTATCTTGGTCTTTTAATCCTAATGTGCCATACATATTTCCGGTTCAGGGGGCCACACGGTGGCTCAGTGGTTAGCACTGCAGCCTTGCAGCGCTGGAGTCCTGGTGTTCAAATCCCGCCAAGGGCGAAAAACCATCTGCAAGGAGTTTGTATGTTCTCCCCGAGTTTGCATGGAATTCCATCCCATATTCCAAGGACATACTGATAGGGAAAAAATGTACATTGTGAGCTCTATGTGGGGCTCACAATCTACATAAAAAAAAAAAAAAAAATATATATATATATATATATATATATATATATATATATTTCCGGTTCAGAAGGGTTACTAGGATCTGTACCTTGAAAACACTTGGAGATCTTTGGTAGTTTTGTCAGCCTATAACCTGTGAGTATTGTGTACAGGGCTGGTGGCAGGTAGTTGTTCACATTTAATATATATCTGCATGATTTAGTGTAACCCACCTGTAAGGAGAAGACCCTGAATACCAGCAGCAAAGTCTCTCCTTATATCGCTCTATGTGCTCTCTATGTGTACGTATTTAAAGCTCTTATTGATTTCTGGAGTCTTGTTCCTTTCACATTGGGACGCTATGTGAAAGATGCTTCAACCTGTTCTTTTAAGGCAAGTTTCTTTTCACTTACATTGAAAGCAGGAAAAAACTAATAATATCTCTTTTTCCTTCTTGTCATTCAGATACAAAAAGTCATAAAGAAATCAATAGCCACACTTTCTATGACTCTATAGCGGCAGCTAAAAGTACGTCTTTGTTTACTGGGTGGTTGAGTGTTATTTTGGAAGAAAGCAAAGTGGAACATACTAAATAGAGCCTCTCCATCTGTGCATATGATGTGCTTATGTAGTAATTCAGTGCAGTACAATAATCCCCAGCAGGACTCGATTTACCTATAGGCACACAGCAGGCGTAAAAGGAAGACGACCAGGTGGGACAAGGAGAGAAGGCTCTAGATGGCGTGAGATGATATTTCTCCATTGAAATGAAGAGATGAGCTCAATATCTTTCATACACTCATACACAAAAAGGAAATATGGACCTGGTGTAGCTCAGACACTGCGCCATATAGCTTAATAGACCTGTAATACATGGACCGGGAATTTTGTGTTCAGTGCTACACTGTAACTACATCCTGGTTTATTATCCATCATAGCTCCAATAATCGTGAATGTAGTCTCCGAATAGATGTATTTAACAATGCATATGGAGACTATAATGGAGAGTGTAAGCAATGCAGGGAATAGCAAACCGCCAAAAGTTAGAACCTGAGGACCTGCACTTGTTCTATGGAGAAACAGAGGATGATATTTTAGGAATATTGTATAATAAGAAATCTCAGTGACTGTATATAGCAGACTAAGACGGAATTGACATCTGCATTGGAGACTCCATCGCAGACTCTGTTTTTGATTGACAGAGAGGAGGACTTTTCTCTCTGCTGAGTATAAAAACATCAGAAACCTGGGAGACCCCATAATAGTCTGTAGGGTCTACGAGCAAACACTTTTTTATGAAGACAGGGTCTCCGTCTTCAGGTCCCCATGTGGATCCAAACGATGGAGATCGGACCACTAGTGCAAACCTAGCATAAAAGATAACCTCTCACCTCTCTTGACATGTCTATGTTCGTAAATACATGTATTCCCATGGAATAACAATTCTGCAGCAACAATTCTATTCTTTTAAAGTTTCATTGTACTGTTCCTCTCTTAGTCTTCTTAGACATAGACTTGATCATTGTCCTTTGTCAAAGGGGTGTATCCCTACACAATCTGGCACTGTCAGCACTCATTGGACAGTGTGAGACTATCATTGAAATTATTTAGTAGTCCTTTGACCCCCCTCCCCTTCCCAATTGATGGCATTCATTTGTCAATTTTATCCATGGATGAAGATGTGGCTTATTTAATGGGAAGACTCTATGGCTGCAGATGTTGTGCGCTTACAGACTGTGCACAAGAAACTGCATTGGAGTTCCCCACTCTAAAAATAGCTGTTTTTGTTTGGTAGAATGACCGACACCATCACTGAAACCCACCAGGTCCTTTTATAAGTCAGGGCGCTCCATCCAATAGCATTGGTATCCGCCATGTAACATGTGTGTCCCCCAGCTTGTATTTGGTTCTTTTATTCCTATGATGGAACAGAGAAATAGAAAGCCTAAAGCAGATTTCCATCACAGGTAGCATCTATTATTATTGGAATGGGAATCATTGGTTCTAGATTCCAGTCTTAGACGTTGGTGATACACATTAGATAATATACAGATGTCTGGGTGAAGTCACACAATGGTTTTTATTAAGAGCACTAAAATAGCAGCAGACTGGGCTGGAGTGAGATATAAGAGAAAAAGCATTTTAGGTTGACAGATTTATTGATCATTTTTAAGAATGTTGTATCTGAACGCTCGGCTCTTTCATTTTGGAATTTTGCCTGAAGGACATTTAAAAAAGGGCTTTTCTTGGAGCCTCTTACTGTCAGGCCATGCTGGGAGATGGACCTACAACAGACGGATAGCCACCTGCGTGTGCTGATGTGATCTCTATGGAAATCCATTATTACAGGCTATACTTTTTTGTAAATACTTTAATAAAACAAAGATCCATTGTCCCCGGGACAATGTAAGAAATAAAGAGCCTTTGATACTCCTTAATACCTGCATCGCAAAGGTTAAAGGAAGAAGTGAAGGGAATGTGGACAGTCGGGCAAAAGCTCTATGGACTCCAAACAGTGAACTTTATTGGATATTTGTTGGCTGTGAGGCAGAAGAACAGAAGCACTAAGTCATAAAGAGATGGGAGGGGAATGGAGTACACTATAGAAGTGGGAAAAGAGAAGGGGAAGAGCGGGAAACAGAATGTGAAGAAGGAAAAGTAACAGCTAAGGACACATATTTGATGTGGTATTCAACGATAGCTAACAAGTGACACCATGCCTAGGAAGGAGTAAGAGTTAGGTATATGCCTAGTGGAGATCAGATCTTCTGTTATCATGATTTCATTGACCCTGGAAAACCTGAGATCTAGTGATTTAGGTTCCTGGTATCTCCTTGGCAAGGTGATGTGGGGTTGGGCTACATTTATCCAATGTCATTGAGGTGGTATAGAAGCAACAATTCAGGGCACAAGGGGTAGACCTGTCAACTAGGCCATGATCCATTAGAAATATGCAAGACAGAAAAAACAAGGTAAGCATGACACTCAAAATGAACAAAGAACAACCATAAATATAAAGTAATAAATACAATTTTATTCAAGTAAATAACATTAACTACAAATACAGGACACACAAGGACAGACGTATGACTGGATGCAAAAATAGCCCACAACAACAGGGGTCCTTAAAGTAAAGCATCAATTGAAGATCTTACACCCTAAGATCAGTACCAGCTCCCTGGCTATTACATGCCTTTTATAGTAGTAGAGAGTTCTATAGTGACACTACTGCCATTAAAATTATCCAGTAGTCCTTTGACCCTCAACCTTGTCCCTCCAATTTTTACCCTCCTGCTTTGTTCCATTGCTGTCTTTCTTTTTCTAACCTGACCTTGTTTTTTTGTTTTGTTTTTGTCTAATTGTTTTGTTGCGGTTCCGTTTGCTAATGTGACAATGTCATTTGTATCTTACTGCACCTTGTGCCCAATTCTTTGTTTTATTTTATTTTTTTGAAATGTTCATTGCACTTGCAAAATATAGTAAAAGATAGTTTAAAAAATTATCCAGTGGTAAAAAAAATACACCATAAATCATACAGCACAATATGAACAGTCCTCCCATCAATGCATTTCAATGTAAACCTCAAACCCTCATGCACAGTAAATGTTGGTTGTATAGTGGAAATTGCTTAAGTGTTCACTTTGCCGGTTTTTACAGAAATCCCTCCGTGCGGCATAACCCTTCTAATGGCTTGAACACATAACGTTCGCTGCTCATAAGTGATCCTTATGTATTTATATACTGCGGCACGTACATGTTCTTGTGTGTATTACTAGGCATCTTCCTTTTACAAATGTCGGTTTACGCTGTATATATGATGATATAACATCATGTATATATGGTGATGGCTCAGCACAGGGGACGGTGAATGAAATAGGAATCTAGATGTTCTTCTTATGTTTCAGAAGCACTTTGTCTGTTACAGGTTAAGTGCACTTCAACAATACTATGAGCATGACGGACCCCATTACAATTCAGTGGGATCCATCAAGATTCATTCAGATCTACTACCAAATTGATTAGTCATAGCTGTCCTGACTCCATTATAAAAGGAAACCATGGCACTCATGTAAACATAGCCTTAGAGAAAGCACATGAGCACATGCATTACTGAGCACTGAAGACCCTTAAATCTTAAAGTGTACTTATTGTGGTTGGATTTTGAGAGGTCGGGAAAGATAATGGATTAACATTAATGGATCTTTGTGGTTTCGGCATCTGTGAAATGTGAAATATAAGTGAATATAAAATACAAATAAACTTTACTATGTGGCCAGTTTGTATGATGACCACAAAGTGACTTTTTACACCAAGAATAACTGGTTAAATAGTGTGAATGTGCAAATTTTAATACTCTCCAAAATGCATCTATTGCAAATCTGTTGTAAAGTTAAAGGGTTTGTCCAGGATTTTTTTTTTGTGTAAATATATCAGTGGGCCCTGAGATACAGTAATGTGCCTGCCCATGATACAGTGTACGGAGCTATCTGGGATATGGGTAATTATCATTTTAAAAAAAATAAAAAAATGGGTGTAAATTAGAAGTTAGATGGGGAAGGAGTTTAGCTTAGGGGTTAAGTATCAGTTTATCATGGACAACCCCTTTAAGAGCTGAATATATTAAGGTAAGACTTTGGGCAAACGTTCTCTGATCTCAGAAGCCGGAATTGAATCCCTTCTGTAAAAGTGCATCAGTTTCCCCTTCCGCATGGTATATCTGGAGATTGCAGTCCTCTCTGAACTGGTTGGTGGTGGATAGATCACATATACTGCTCACAGTAACTGGGGAAGAATCTGCTCTATAAGTGTCTTTCTCACTGATGTCAGTGAAGTTCTTTGATTGTGATGGAAAGCTTCTATCCAGCGTCTTTCCTCTCTTCTGAACTTCCTACTCACTTCTCACCAGACATGAATTTTTACTTTACAACAAATAAAACATCTCCATTACATTCATATTATAATCTACACACAATGATATGCTGTTCTTAGCTCTTTTGGTACTCATCTACTGTAGCAAATATAATAATGACCAGAAAGCATATTGGAATACTAGATGGAACAGTTTCTTTAGTGCATTGGGTAAAGAAATTTTTGGCCAAAGCTGTAGAAGGGTTGTGTAAATATATCTCATCCATAGGTATATACAGTGGGGCAAAAAAGTATTTAGTCAGTCACCAATAGTGCAAGTTCCACCACTTAAAAAGATGAGGCGTCTGTAATTTACATCATAGGTAGACCTCAACTATGAGAGACAAAATAAGAAAACAAATCCAGAAAATCACATTGTCTGATTTTGTAAGAATTTATTTGCAAATTATGGTGGAAAATAAGTATTTGGTCAGTAACAAAATTTCATCTCAATACTTTGTTATATATCCTTTGTTGGCAATGACAGAGGTCAAACGTTTTCTGTAAGTCTTCACAAGGTTGGCACACACTGTTGTTGGTATGTTGGCCCATTCCTCCATGCAGATCTCCTCTCTTTTGGGGCTGTCGCTTGGCAACATGGACTTTCAACTCCCTCCAAAGGTTTTCTATAGGGTTGAGATCTGGAGACTGGCTAGGCCACTCCAGGACCTTCAAATGCTTCTTACAAAGCCACTCCTTCGTTGCCCTGGCGGTGTGCTTTGGATCATTGTCATGTTGAAAGACCCAGCCACATTTCATCTTCAATGCCCTTGCTGATGGAAGGAGGTTTGCACTCAAAATCTCACGATACATGGCCCCATTCATTCTTTCATGTACCCGGATCAGTCGTCCTGGCCCCTTTGCAGAGAAACAGCCCCAAAGCATGATGTTTCCACCCCCATGCTTTACAGTAGGTATGGTGTTTGATGGATGCAACTCAGTATTCTTTTTCCTCCAAACATGAAAAGTTGTGTTTCTACCAAACAGTTCCAGTTTGGTTTCATCAGACCATAGGACATTCTCCCAATACTCTTCTGGATCATCAAAATGCTCTCTAGCAAACTTCAGAGGGGCCCGGACATGTACTGGCTTAAGCAGTGGGACACGTCTGGCACTGCAGGATCTGAGTCCCTGGCGGCGTAGTGTGTTACTGATGGTAGGCTTTGTTACATTGGTCCCAGCTCTCTGCAGTTCATTCACTAGGTCCCCCCGCATGGTTCTGGGATTTTTGCTCACCGTTCTTGTGATCATTTTGACCCCACGGGGTGAGATTTTGCGTGGAGCCCCAGATCGAGGGAGATTATCAGTGGTCTTGTATGTCTTCCATTTTCTAATTATTGCTCCCACAGTTGATTTCTTCAATCCAAGCTGGTTGCCTATTGCAGATTCAGTCTTCCCAGCCTGGTGCAGGGCTACAATTTTGTTTCTGGTGTCCTTTGACAGCTCTTTGGTCTTCACCATAGTGGAGTTTGGAGTCTGACTGTTTGAGGGTGTGCACAGGTGTCTTTTTATACTGATAACAAGTTTAAACAGGTGCCATTACTACAGGTAATGAGTGGAGGAAAGAGGAGACTCTTAAAGAAGAAGTTACAGGTCTGTGAGAGTCAGAAATTTTGATTGTTTGTAGGTGACCAAATACTTATTTTCCACCATAATTTGCAAATAAATTCTTACAAAATCAGACAATGTGATTTTCTGGATTTGTTTTCTCATTTTGTCTCTCATAGTTGAGGTCTACCTATGATGTAAATTACAGACGCCTCTCATCTTTTTAAGTGGTGGAACTTGCACTATTGGTGACTGACTAAATACTTTTTTGCCCCACTGTACTTTACATGGCATTGGTCTGTAAAGGTTCACATTTCAATTGTTTAATGTCCGTTGCTCTCATCCATCACAGAATCCCGTCCATTTGCGTTCACCCCCATGTAAAAACTACAACGGATGCTTTATTCTTTAATGTTTTTTACTTTTCTGCGAGACTTTTTTTTCTGCTAGAAAAGTAAATAAACATGATGGAAGAAAGTATCCATCTTTTTTTTTTTTACATTACAGTCAACCATTGGTGGTTGGCAAAAATGTATTGTAATTACAGTAGTGTGAACATGTCCTAAGTCCATTCCGAAAGTATGGATGAGATATTTTTAGGCACTTTTATCACTTAGACTACTAGGTGGACTACATATTAACATAGTACATTTAAAGGTGATTTCTAGTTCTATGGAAATAAAGGGCAGCACGGTGGCTCAGTGGTTAGCACTGCAGCCTTGCAGCGCTGAGTCCTAGGTTCAAATCCTGCCAAGGATGACATCTGCAAGGAGTTTGTATGTTCTCCCAGTGTTTGCGTGGGTTTCCTCTGGGTACTGCGGTTTCCTCCCACATACCAAAGACATACTGATAGGGAATGTAGATTGTGAGCCCTATGTGGGACAGTGACTGACAATATCTGTAAAGCGCTGCGGAATATGATGGCGCTATATAAGTAAGCATAATAAAATAAAAATAAAAGTATATTCTTACATAATGAAAAGTTCTTTCTTATATTTTCCCCATATTATACAAAAGTGTGGATCCATCATCCATAAAAGTATTTATTATTTTTATTCTATTGGTATTACAATCTATTCTTTTTCAAGTCATCATAGGGCATTGAGCATGGTGCCTTGTCAGGAATGCAGATGCATATAGTATACAACACGATGGATATAACATTGGCTCTACATTAAGGAGATATTTTATATAGAAGAAATAAAAGAAATGGGGATCATGAATATGCCAGTGTGAATGAAGTTTAAACAAACCTTTAGTTGGACATGATCAGGAAATTAGAGAACTGGCCTTATTTACAGAGGAGAGGACCTGTCATTAGATCTGAAAAACCCAATGACAAACATCATCTGCCATCCTAACCATCTTGGCGTGTTGTATATCCAAATCTGTTCAGCCATTCCAACGATATAAGCCCTTTTAGTTAGTATTGATGCATATTAGGGTATACTAGGCAAGTGGGTGGTAACACTGCATGACATTCAGCACACAGAGAAATCACAGTGTTCCTGCCCACTTGGCTATTATTATTATTACATTTCCATCGCCACTAAGAGGGCTTATATCTTTGGAATAGCTGAACGGATTTGGATAGATTAAAACCACCAATTCTCAGGGACCTTATCAGACCTGGTTACATGTTCTGTTTAAGGAATATTTTTGCAACTCTTTAAAGTGTAATTTCTCTTTAACATTATAGCAAAAAGAGGTTATTTTCAAATACTTTCTTTTTTATGCCGCTTGTCTTGTATTCTGTCTTATTTTCTAAAAAGAACTGCTTTTAAAATTCTTCTGGTTACGCTTGGAGATAGACAGTGGTGTATCTCTACTCCATTATCAGACATGTAACCTAACAGCTGAGATCTAATTGTGTTATTGTAATCTGAACTCCCACAATGCATCACTCTATAGTATCAGGATGCCTGCGAAATGTGAATTTGTCTTTAGACATAAGTGGAGAAGAAAGCTTGTGCATCTTAAAATTGGATTTATATAAGCAAAGTATTTACAAAGTTACTTAATACTAGCAGTAGCACCTTCACCATTGTTTTCAATGTATCATCAGCTTTAGGCCACAGGTCTACACATACAGCAACCTCCACATGGCCGTGTGTGACGGGTCTATCTGCCTTTTTTTTTTTTTTTTTTTTATAAAGAGGCAGCAAGGTGGTGGGTCTCATAGCAACTGGCACCAAGGAAATCACATAGTTGCCATCTGGACCCCTGCTACATCCTCATTGTGTTTGTTCCATATTATGTAGCTGACGTATTGTGGCTTTATGTTATTGATTTAATAAAGATATAGGGTATTTTAAAAAAAAAAAACCTGCAGATACCACGGAATGTTCCCTAGTATTAGCTATGGTAGAACCTTATGACATCACGCAGGATATATAACAAGGTGCTGCAATGATATTCCTTTGAGGGTTACAGTTGATGGTGGAGAGTTGCTTGTATTTGTGAGCAGTGTATGCGCAGTCAGTATGGAAGACATTGAAGAGTTTCCAGATGAATTATGGAGAGAAATGGTAGAGGAGGCAGAGCCAGCCTTCTGGCCTGATCAGTATGGTGAGGTCTTATTCTGGCCCACCTTGGAGACAATACCAGAGGAGGAGGAGGAAGATGAAGAGGTGGATGAGGAAGGAAAGGAGATGAGAGACAAAGAGAGCATCCGTGTAATAACACCCAAAAATGACTTGGATGTTGATAAAATCTCTGAGGAAGAAAAAGACTTGGAGGTAATAAAGTCAGAGATTGTAACCGAAAATATCTCTGAGACAATGACTACTTCTCTACAGTGTCAAGTAAAGAAAGCCTGGCTGAGTCAAGATACTATTTTGCCACAAAGAAGATGGTGGCTTCCCAAATGTTTCAGATCATCAACCACAGAACTGCAAAAGATCAGCAGTGAAAATATTTCTGAGAATTCAACACCAACACATCAAGTAAAGGAGGCATGGCCAACCACGGATTCGGCATCACACAGAAGAAGGTGGTTCCCAAACCGTTCCAGGAGGAACACCAATAGCCCCGCAGAAGACCCCCAGCCATCGGGATTCTGGAAGGCAATTCTGTGTTGCTGTAATGTGAAGACTTCAGAATGAATACGCCAACACTTCAGTCAGTCTTCACCCTGGTTGTGTCATCTGATACTTTACTGGCATCCTGATGTAAAGTCTGCCAGGATGCAGATATCTTGTAAAGTTTATATTATTTGTTTTACAAAATAAATAATTTCTGTTTTATCTTATATATTTTGTGATTCTTCTATTATAGGCACATCGGCCTGGGTATCAATCTGATGAAATATTTTGTGTGGGTTTCCTCTGTGTAATCTGGTTTATTCCTATACGCCAATGACATACCAATAGGGAGTTTAGTTTGGGAAGCCCACTGGGGACTGTGATAACAGTGGGAGGAATTTATTAAGACTGGTGTCATCTGGGGGAGGGGGGATTGGCAGGGGGAAGTGAAATCTTATGCCAGTCAGAGACAAAAAAAAAAAAAAAAAAACCTGAAAAATTTAGGATCCAAAAAAAAATTTTGTTTCTAAATTGTATAATGGTCTGCCGAGTGGCCACCACACACAGTACAATGCTGTCCTCAGTGGCTCCACCACCGTATATATAATACTAGCTTCTGCCCTCGACTTCGTCTGTGGGTTGTTGTTGGCGATGAGCCGCTTATAATTAGCCAAATTGGCAGTGATCCGCCTGTGTCCGCGTGTCGGCTCTGCTACATCTGTGCATATGCGCAGCAGCCCCAGCTGTATGCACATCCGTATGGGGAGCAGAGCAAGCTGTGGTACCGCGCTGCCTCAGCTTGGCTACATCGGGCAATTTGGATCACAGGGGTTGTGTTGTCTGTGTTAGACACTGCTGAATGGCTGCCGGTGAAATGTGACACAGTTCTCCCTTCCCCTTCCCCCCAGCACAGTCTGAAGACTACATGCCCCTGTGTTACGCACAGAAACTGCTAGCGTGCTGCCTCAGCTCTGCTACATCTGCTAATTTTGAATACAGGGCTTGTGTTGTGTGAGAGTGTCTGAGCAGCTTTTGTGTTAGACATGGCTGAATGGATGTTGCTGAAATGTATAACCGTTCTCCCCCTCCCCCATCCGAGGCAGAACAACACATTCCCCGGTTGTACTCACTGAAACTCTACAGCCGATATACTCCTCTTGTCCACACACAGCCTGTATGTTCTGTAGTCTCCTGATCTTCAGCTTTCATACTGTCTGGCTCCTCCTGTTTAACTTCGCCCCCAAATTATCATGTAGCTCCTCCTACCACATGGCGTGATCCTATGGGATGGCTGAAGGGCCTGTGATGACGTCCTCAAAGGTCCTCAAACATAGTGTGTGTCTAAATTCGTGCTTAACGGTCATGTAGTGACATCATTTATTGGGATAAAAAGTAGCCTATATTTTAATCGGGGTTCCTATCTATGTGTTTTCCAAATTTCAGCCAAATCTGTTCAGCCGTTTTTGCGTGATTGAGTAACGAACATCCAAACATAATTTTATAATATTAGTAAGATTTTACCTTTGTGGATTTTTGTAAGTTGGTAAAAAAATTTTCAAATGTAGTAAAGCTTTGGCAAAAATGGTAGCGGCTTTGTCAGTAATGCTGAATAGCGCTAACCACTTTATTTAATGTAATTGATTTCTTCCACACTATAAAAGGTGCTATGGCTCTCTACATAAAATGTATTATATTTAGTTAGTATATTCTTTTCATTTTAATGTCCTCATTTCTATCTTTCTTTACAGCCCTTTGCACGGAGGAATGTGTACATGGAAGGTGCGTGTCACCGGATACCTGTCACTGTGAGCCAGGATGGGGGGGTGCAGACTGCTCCAGTGGTGAGTCTCAATTATACATAATGTCGTGTTGTCGTCCTGGACTCCTTCTAGAATTGTGTATTTTAGATTATACTTTACCAATGGCCAAGTCAGATGACAGCAAAGTGGTTTCCTTCCCGATCAATGCAATGTAAATCCATGTTCACACATAGCAGAAAACTTCAAAATTAGTGCAAGTTCCCTATAACTTCTGCATGTGACACATCTCATTGCAGATTTCACCCTCTGTATAGAAATAGGTAAAATTTGATGTAAAATCTAGAGAGAATTAACAACACATGGAGTGAACTCCATTGAAAATCTGTAGCACGCCCTAAGGCTCGGTTCACATCTGCTTTCGGGGATCCCATTCCCCTTTCTGCATGAAAAATGCAGAGAGGAAAGTCCTGTAAGCAGCAGCTTTCTCTCCGCATTTTTAGTGGGGAAACCACACGGATCCCATTATAGTCTATGGAGTCTGCAGGTTTCCTATGATAACCACTTTTTTTATGCGGATTAGGTTTCTGTTCAGGGGCCGCGTACAGAGACCTTTACACAGATCTGAATCAAGTCTAAAATGTGTGTGGACTTGAATTTCACTGTACATTATGTATTTTCAGAATAGAATCTGCACAATCATGAAGAATTCTGCCATTTTTGTAAAAAATCCATTCCATCGGCAGACCTTAAGTTTGAGGACCTGTAGGATAGGTCTTCTGTTCGGCAGCAGATCAACTTGCCAAAAAAAAAAATAGCCAAAGTCAGTGGTTTTTGCTGCAATTTTGGTGTACATGGCTTGGCTTTCAAACTTTGCATTGCATGTGCCGTGAATTGTCAGTTTTACAGTTCAGTTGTAGGTCATGAGACATATAACTCCACATTGCTAACAAATGAACAAGTTTTTATTTTAAAGGGGTCATGCCAATAAAATCATTTATCCCCCTATCCGCTTCATTCATTATATTAGGTATTCCAGAAATAGCTGAAATACAGCTTTGGGTCTCCCATTGAAATGAATAGAGACGTCTGAGTCCACCATTGCATTGTCAATGAGTTAGAATTCCCTGACCCATCCCGTTCTTAGGATCTCCACGGAGCTCTATCCTATGGCTAGAAGATAAATAATTACATGTGTTTCTTTATATCTCATAGATTTCAGCCAATGGTGCAAAAATTGCATATTATTAATATTTTCAATTGCATTTTTTTTTTTTTTTTTAATGTACGGCATATTTCCAAGACTGAGCCTTGAGCCAGGGTCAGGACCCCCAGCATGGTAGTTATCTATGCTGCTAGGAGTCCTTGCTTTCCTGCAGCTCTGCTGTACCCTCTGTAATCATATCTTCTGTATATGGACAATAGAGTCATGGAACTTCTAAAATCAAAGATGACTATCCGACCGAATGAAGATGCTTTTTTCAACAGTATATATGTTTACTGTATATAATATATATATATATATATATATATATATATATATATATATATATTATTTTTTAAATTTATTTTTTTATTTTTATTTTTTGCTGTTTTACACTTTGCATCATCAGTGGGTCTGAATATTTGCTTGTTACAATATTGTGAGTGCATTGTGCGGCTATGTTATATGAAGCGTTTGACGTCTGATAAAATATTGATCTGTCCCCATGTGATTTCACCTCCAGTAAAATTCTGTTTTTCTCTCTGCCAGTTTTTCAATGGAAGCTGTCTTTCCAGTATTTTTGTTACCCATTGAGTGATAGCTTTGGTTGAAAGCACAAATTACTGTATTCTTTTTTGTCTTTGTAGTGCTGCCTTGTGTGCTGTGCTCTATATAGATCCTCCTACTGCTTTATATTGTCTGTCCTAATTTTTCCGCCGAACATTATAATCCTTTTCAATGATATTTCTTTCTCAGTATGAAGATAAATTGAAGTGTTGGATATAGTTATTGACTGGCAGTGCACATATAAACATTGAGAATGTGCTATTGAAAATCACTGAAGGTTTGCCATTAAAAGGATTCTGTGGCAGTGGCAGGCCTTTTTTACATTTATTCCTACGTGCCTCTCCGTACACTGAAAAGTGGTGGCCACACCATGAGACCAATCCGCCAACCCCATAGAGAAGGGTTTTTAAAAACCACATGTAGCATCAAAATTTTGCCCTAAAAGTCATGTTTATTATTTCTTTCTGCAAATTTCAAACTTTGTCTAATCCAGAGCAAATCCACGATTGTTATAGATTTTTTTCAAAAAGTTTGTGAGGACTTAGGCTCTGTTCCCACAGAGTAACGTGCCGCGCATTCAGACAAGTATAGACGTGTCAGAGTGTAAGCGCTCAAAACAGATCCCATTCACTTCAATGTGTGCCGGGTTACGGGCACTACACATTGAAATCAATGGGTTAAAAAGCCTCCCATTGAGGACACGTGTATACGTGTCTGAATGCACGGGCGCGTTACTCCTGTTTCGCCTTATCAGTACCAGTGTTTGTAAAACTCCTTCAGAAACTTGCCCGTTTTGAACTATCCTCCTACCTCTCATCCAACTTCTTTCAACACTGTTGATCACTCCCTTTTGCTACAAACTCTCTCATCTCTCTTCACATTACAATTTTGGCCCTTTTCTAGATTTCTTCATACCTCAACAAATTCACATTCAGCTTCTCACACTCACACACCACCTCCTCAATGCACCCAGTGTCTGTGTGCCTCAATGCTCTATCCTGGGACCCCTCCTGTTCTCTATCTACACCCTCAGTCTTGGGCCGCTCGTAGTATCCCATTGTTTTCAATACCACTGTTATGACGATGACACCCAAATATATCTCTCTGGCTCAGACATTACCGATTTGCTGTTCAGAGTTCCAGAGTGTCCAGTAGCTATAACCTCCTTCCTGTGTTCCCAAACTCAACATGGAAGAAATTACTTTTATCATCTTCCTCTCACCTGGCATATCCCCTTGATCCATTGAAAAACGTTAATGGGGCCATGTGTCCATTGCCTGGTGGTAACCTTTGATTCTACACTATCCATCAAGCCTTACAAGCAAGTCCTCAACACCTCCTGAGGCCTCCAGCTCAAGAACATTCTTCAAATCCGCTCCTTCCTCAACCCTGAAACTATAATAATGCTAGTCCACATACCTATAGTCTGCCTCTTAGAAGACTGGGAAAAATATGCAAATCTGTTTTCCAAGATGTAAATAGAATACTGTAGTACCCTTCTCCATGGCCTCCTTGCCCTCCTCCGTACCATCCTAAACTTTGCTGCTCACTTAATCTAGATCTTCCCCCATTTTTCATCAGCCTCTTCCTTCAGCCAGTCTCTTCACTGGCTGCACCTCATCCAGGGTTGAGTTAAGAATGCTAACACTGACACACAAAGCCATCCATAACCTGTCCCTTCATACACATGACCCCCGAACCTCTCAAGACCTCTTACTTTACTCTGCTCTTATCTTTTCTTCACACAACCACCTGCAAGACTTATCTCGTGCATCCCCCATGCTCTGGAACTTGCTACCATGACACACAATGGTGCCCCACAATCACAAGCTGCAAGAACATCGCAAAGACTCATCACAGTCATGGCTAAGATAGGTATACCCCTTTAGGCTAAGAACAAATGTTATGAAGAAGCTGCATTTTTTGTTGCAGATTTTTCTGTGTTTTTTTTTGTTTGTTTTTTTAAGCAAAAGCCAGTAGTGGTATCTGCTAAATCCGCTCTTGAATTTGGATGAATAAATCACAGCAAAATCTGCAAAAAAAATTATACAGTTTTCCCAACAAGTGACTGAAAAGAAGTTTGAGTGGAGGCAAAGACTCAAAGCATCAAGTCTTAGCCTAAAGGAGTATTCACATCTTAGCCATGACTGTGATGGAAATAAGCGCTTTCTTCTTATGATAAGGTCAGAAGATATGGAGACTGTTGAACATGACTATACTACATTGTTTCCCCATCTCCCATAGAGGTAAATAAGATTTATGAAATTGCTAAAGTACCTCCAAAGTAGTGAGTATTTTGAGTCTTTGTTAACAATTCTACAATGGGCCCGATCAGTGCTCCCACATATATTGTAATGCCCCTCAGTGTCCTCTTCAGTGCCGACATGTAATATAATGGATCCTACAGTGTCCCCATATATAATATAATAGTGTTTTGTGGGTAGGAAACCCCAAAAGTTTAATCAGAAAACAAGGAGAAAGGGAAAATGGAGAAACACAGCCCACTCACAGCAATTCCAATGGTAGCAAATGTCCAAAATCACACCGTTCTTCCAGGAAGGGAGATGCACGGACTTGGAAGTCTCATCGGCTTGAGGCAGGGTATACTGAAGCCAAAATGGTGTCCAGAAGTCCATCCAATCCAATATAAATTGTAACTTTTAATTATGGAAACATCTTACAAAAAAGGTTTAAAAGCAAGGGAGATCCCCATGTGAGTACACGGCGTCTGCCAACGCGTTTCGGAGAAACTGGTCTCCTTGGTCATAGTCTGACACTGAAAATTACCAGTTTGCATATAAAGATAATGAATTACACAAACACCTGAGTAGAAAGAATAACCACACCACTCAATTTAACCCTACAAGTTCCACAATCTATACAACAACAAAATATCAAAGGGAAACAAAAGAAAAACAAAAAGTGAAAAAGACAAAACATCACGACAACAAGAAATACAGAACAAGTCTGATACATAAAGAATTTTCTGTAAGATATAACATGAGATATCAGTGTGGAGCCCTGTGATTGGAGAATAGCAAGAGGGCCTGTGATGACTTTTATACAGGTTACAGGTGTGCAAGGTGACATATAATACGTTATACACAGTCCAGTCCTATTAATGTGACCACCGCCTACTTTTGACGTCAACGTTAAATAACCAATTGCAGAAGGCACGTGTCATCAGCCATCTGGGTGCACTCATGATTGTGGAAGGCATGATGGATCAACACAAGTATGCATCTATCCTTGCGGACCATGTTCACACCTACATGTGACTTGTTTTTCCTCAGGATGATGGCATCTACCAGCAGGACAATGCGACGTGTCATAAAGCTCGCAGTGTACGTGCATAGTTCGAGGAGCACCAGGATGAGTTTACCGTACTCCCTTGGCCAGCAATTTCCCCGGATTTGAACCCAATCGAGAATCTGTGGGACCACCTCAATTGGGTTATTCGCGCCATGGATGCTCAACCGCGTAACCTAGCGCAGCTGGCCGCGGCACTTGAGTCAGCATGGCTCAACATCCCAGTGAACATCATCACAACATCCCCTCTCTTCCTGCACATCTCGCAGTGGTCCGCTCTATGAAAGGTGGCTATTCTGGATTTTGACAGGTGGTCACTAGGGTTGAGCGATCGGGATTGGAAAAGATCGGATTTCGATCGGCGATCGAGTAAATTTCCAGCGGGATCGAGATTGGAGGTTATCTCAAGATCGGCTCAACCCTAAAAGTGACTTTTCCCATAGAGAAGCATTGACTAGGGTTGAAGATCGGGTTCGGAAAGGATCGGATTCCGATCGGCGATCGAGCAAATTTCACGATCGCGATCAGGATTGAGATTGGCTGGAAAATGATCGGAAATCGGATTTTAAAATCGATCTTGAAATCTCAAGATCGGCTCAACCCTAGTGGTCACATTAATGTTACTGGACTGTGTATATAGTAAATTGCAGTAGAGGATATATGACTGCTCACAATACACACCTCCGTTAAATCTTCCTGTCAATTGCTGCTAAAATACCAGAAAGCATTATCTTCGCTTTCAGAACAAAGTTCTGCAATAGCGCTGGGGTCTCTTCCGTCCCTAGTGTATAATACGTGGAAGCCCATGGGAGGTGCGGACAAACTAAAAAAAAAAAAAACACCTTTCTTCATGGTGTCTAGTCTTCACCGTAGGCTCTTTCAGCCTCTTCTTTAATGTCACATACACTTCACAATTATTTTCGAAAAAAATCTTGCAAGTTTCACCCATCACTAGTTGTGACTATGCCCATTTCATGCACCAAGGGCAGGTGGGCGCATTTATCAGTTTTTGCTGAATGAGAGGTAACACTGTCTGGTTGTAAAGGTGAGCATTAAACATGGCTAGAATCATAGGAGAGGGAGAACATACAAAGTCTTAGTCCCCATGGGCCAATTGGTACAGTATGTAATTCTGACAGACAGTACAGCCCACTGATTTTAATGCTGCTGACAGGCAGTACAGCCCACTGATTTTAATTCCACTCACAGGCAGTACAGCCCACTGATTTTAATGCTGCTGACAGGTAGTACAGTCCATTTGAGTACCATACAACTAACTGTTTAGATCCCTGATATTTTTGTAAAATCAGTGGTAATTAACTTCTTGCAAGAGTAATTAAAATGAACAAGGGTCACATATCGTAAAGATGCATAACATCATAGTGTCATTACGCCATGTGACCTCCACAACTGCTAAGGCCTGTGATTGGGCCTCAGTGGTCACTGACGTCAACTCTGGAGGGCAGAAGAGCCTAGGAGAGGTAAGTAACACTTTTTGTTGTGATTGATCACCTACCCTTATTATATTCTGGAGTCTGAAGAAACCCCAGAATATAATTACAGTGTGTGAGTGATGAACCCCACAAACTACCATTAGGGGCGTCAGGCCCCTACCATGGCATACCCCTGAGGATAGTTGGACGTACCCCCAGGGATACCATAACCATACTTTGAGATTCATTGCTATATTTGACCATATTTTTGTGCCCGTGTAATCTTTATTAGAGATGAGCGAACAGTGTTCTATCGAACTCATGTTCGATCGGATATTAGGCTGTTCGGCATGTTCGAATCGAATCGAACACCGCGTGGTAAAGTGCGCCATTACTCGATTCCCCTCCCACCTTCCCTGGCGCCTTTTTTGCTCCAATAACAGCGCAGGGTAGGTGGGACAGGAACTACGACACCGGTGACGTTGAGAAAAGTAGGCAAAACCCATTGGCTGCCGAAAACATGTGACCTCTAATTTAAAAGAACAGCGCCGCCCAGGTTCGCGTCATTCTGAGCTTGCAATTCACCGAGGACGGAGGTTTCCGTCCAGCTAGCTAGGGCTTAGATTCTGGGTAGGCAGGGACAGGCTAGGATAGGAAGGAGAAGACAACCAACAGCTCTTATAAGAGCTAAATTCCAGGGAGAAGCTTGTCAGTGTAAAGTGGCACTGACGGGCTCAATCGCCGCAACCCAGCTTTCCCAGGATCCTGAATGGAATACACTGTCAGTGTATTCCCGTATACCCGATATATACCCCGATACCCGTTCCAACAGTGTGCCCCCCCACCTTCACCCCAGAAATACCCTGCAAGTCCCCTAGCAATAGAATTGGGGCTATATACACCCACAATTTTTACTACTGGTATACAGTGCCATTGTCTGACTGGGAATTCAAAGAATATATTGGGAATACAAATACCCTCATTTCTTGCTACTGCCATATAGTGCCAGTGTCTGACTGGTAATTCAAAGAATATATTGGGGTTACGTGCACCCACAATTTTTACTACTGGTATACAGTGCCATTGTCTGACTGGGAATTCAAAGAATATATTGGGAATACAAATACCCTCATTTCTTGCTACTGCCATATAGTGCCAGTGTCTGACTGGGAATTCAAAGAATATATTGGGGTTACGTGCACCCACAATTTTTACTACTGGTATACAGTGCCATTGTCTGACTGGGAATTCAAAGAATATATTGGGAATACAAATACCCTCATTTCTTGCTACTGCCATATAGTGCCAGTGTCTGACTGGGAATTCAAAGAATATATTGGGGTTACGTGCACCCACAATTTTTACTACTGGTATACAGTGCCATTGTCTGACTGGGAATTCAAAGAATATATTGGGGTTATAAATACCCTCATTTCTTGCTACTGCCATATAGTGCCAGTTTCTGACTGGTAATTCAAAGAATATATTGGGGTTACGTGCACCCACAATTTTTACTACTGGTATACAGTGCCATTGTCTGACTGGGAATTCAAAGAATATATTGGGGTTATAAATACCCTCATTTCTTGCTACTGCCATATAGTGCCAGTTTCTGACTGGTAATTCAAAGAATATATTGTGGCTACGTGCACCCACAATTTTTACTACTGGTATACAGTGCCATTGTCTGACTGGGAATTCAAAGAATATATTGGGAATACAAATACCCTCATTTCTTGCTACTGCCATATAGTGCCAGTGTCTGACTGGGAATTCAAAGAATATATTGGGGTTACGTGCACCCACAATTTTTACTACTGGTATACAGTGCCATTGTCTGACTGGGAATTCAAAGAATATATTGGGAATACAAATACCCTCATTTCTTGCTACTGCCATATAGTGCCAGTGTCTGACTGGGAATTCAAAGAATATATTGGGGTTACGTGCACCCACAATTTTTACTACTGGTATACAGTGCCATTGTCTGACTGGGAATTCAAAGAATATATTGGGAATACAAATACCCTCATTTCTTGCTACTGCCATATAGTGCCAGTGTCTGACTGGGAATTCAAAGAATATATTGGGGTTACGTGCACCCACAATTTTTACTACTGGTATACAGTGCCATTGTCTGACTGGGAATTCAAAGAATATATTGGGAATACAAATACCCTCATTTCTTGCTACTGCCATATAGTGCCAGTGTCTGACTGGGAATTCAAAGAATATATTGGGGTTACGTGCACCCACAATTTTTACTACTGGTATACAGTGCCATTGTCTGACTGGGAATTCAAAGAATATATTGGGAATACAAATACCCTCATTTCTTGCTACTGCCATATAGTGCCAGTGTCTGACTGGGAATTCAAAGAATATATTGGGGTTACGTGCACCCACAATTTTTACTACTGGTATACAGTGCCATTGTCTGACTGGGAATTCAAAGAATATATTGGGAATACAAATACCCTCATTTCTTGCTACTGCCATATAGTGCCAGTGTCTGACTGGGAATTCAAAGAATATATTGGGGTTACGTGCACCCACAATTTTTACTACTGGTATACAGTGCCATTGTCTGACTGGGAATTCAAAGAATATATTGGGGTTATAAATACCCTCATTTCTTGCTACTGCCATATAGTGCCAGTTTCTGACTGGTAATTCAAAGAATATATTGGGGTTACGTGCACCCACAATTTTTACTACTGGTATACAGTGCCATTGTCTGACTGGGAATTCAAAGAATATATTGGGGTTATAAATACCCTCATTTCTTGCTACTGCCATATAGTGCCAGTTTCTGACTGGTAATTCAAAGAATATATTGTGGCTACGTGCACCCACAATTTTTACTACTGGTATACAGTGCCATTGTCTGACTGGGAATTCAAAGAATATATTGGGAATACAAATACCCTCATTTCTTGCTACTGCCATATAGTGCCAGTGTCTGACTGGGAATTCAAAGAATATATTGGGGTTACGTGCACCCACAATTTTTACTACTGGTATACAGTGCCATTGTCTGACTGGGAATTCAAAGAATATATTGGGAATACAAATACCCTCATTTCTTGCTACTGCCATATAGTGCCAGTGTCTGACTGGGAATTCAAAGAATATATTGGGGTTACGTGCACCCACAATTTTTACTACTGGTATACAGTGCCATTGTCTGACTGGGAATTCAAAGAATATATTGGGAATACAAATACCCTCATTTCTTGCTACTGCCATATAGTGCCAGTGTCTGACTGGGAATTCAAAGAATATATTGGGGTTACGTGCACCCACAATTTTTACTACTGGTATACAGTGCCATTGTCTGACTGGGAATTCAAAGAATATATTGGGAATACAAATACCCTCATTTCTTGCTACTGCCATATAGTGCCAGTTTCTGACTGGTAATTCAAAGAATATATTGGGGTTACGTGCACCCACAATTTTTACTACTGGTATACAGTGCCATTGTCTGACTGGGAATTCAAAGAATATATTGGGGTTATAAATACCCTCATTTCTTGCTACTGCCATATAGTGCCAGTGTCTGACTGGGAATTCAAAGAATATATTGGGGTTACGTGCACCCACAATTTTTACTACTGGTATACAGTGCCATTGTCTGACTGGGAATTCAAAGAATATATTGGGAATACAAATACCCTCATTTCTTGCTACTGCCATATAGTGCCAGTGTCTGACTGGGAATTCAAAGAATATATTGGGGTTACGTGCACCCACAATTTTTACTACTGGTATACAGTGCCATTGTCTGACTGGGAATTCAAAGAATATATTGGGAATACAAATACCCTCATTTCTTGCTACTGCCATATAGTGCCAGTGTCTGACTGGGAATTCAAAGAATATATTGGGGTTACGTGCACCCACAATTTTTACTACTGGTATACAGTGCCATTGTCTGACTGGGAATTCAAAGAATATATTGGGAATACAAATACCCTCATTTCTTGCTACTGCCATATAGTGCCAGTGTCTGACTGGGAATTCAAAGAATATATTGGGGTTACGTGCACCCACAATTTTTACTACTGGTATACAGTGCCATTGTCTGACTGGGAATTCAAAGAATATATTGGGAATACAAATACCCTCATTTCTTGCTACTGCCATATAGTGCCAGTGTCTGACTGGGAATTCAAAGAATATATTGGGGTTACGTGCACCCACAATTTTTACTACTGGTATACAGTGCCATTGTCTGACTGGGAATTCAAAGAATATATTGGGAATACAAATACCCTCATTTCTTGCTACTGCCATATAGTGCCAGTGTCTGACTGGGAATTCAAAGAATATATTGGGAATACAAATACCCTCATTTCTTGCTACTGCCATATAGTGCCAGTTTCTGACTGGTAATTCAAAGAATATATTGGGGTTACGTGCACCCACAATTTTTACTACTGGTATACAGTGCCATTGTCTGACTGGGAATTCAAAGAATATATTGGGGTTATAAATACCCTCATTTCTTGCTACTGCCATATAGTGCCAGTTTCTGACTGGTAATTCAAAGAATATATTGTGGTTACGTGCACCCACAATTTTTACTACTGGTATACAGTGCCATTGTCTGACTGGGAATTCAAAGAATATATTGGGAATACAAATACCCTCATTTCTTGCTACTGCCATATAGTGCCAGTGTCTGACTGGGAATTCAAAGAATATATTGGGGTTACGTGCACCCACAATTTTTACTACTGGTATACAGTGCCATTGTCTGACTGGGAATTCAAAGAATATATTGGGGTTATAAATACCCTCATTTCTTGCTACTGCCATATAGTGCCAGTTTCTGACTGGTAATTCAAAGAATATATTGTGGCTACGTGCACCCACAATTTTTACTACTGGTATACAGTGCCATTGTCTGACTGGGAATTCAAAGAATATATTGGGAATACAAATACCCTCATTTCTTGCTACTGCCATATAGTGCCAGTGTCTGACTGGGAATTCAAAGAATATATTGGGGTTACGTGCACCCACAATTTTTACTACTGGTATACAGTGCCATTGTCTGACTGGGAATTCAAAGAATATATTGGGAATACAAATACCCTCATTTCTTGCTACTGCCATATAGTGCCAGTGTCTGACTGGGAATTCAAAGAATATATTGGGGTTACGTGCACCCACAATTTTTACTACTGGTATACAGTGCCATTGTCTGACTGGGAATTCAAAGAATATATTGGGAATACAAATACCCTCATTTCTTGCTACTGCCATATAGTGCCAGTGTCTGACTGGGAATTCAAAGAATATATTGGGGTTACGTGCACCCACAATTTTTACTACTGGTATACAGTGCCATTGTCTGACTGGGAATTCAAAGAATATATTGGGAATACAAATACCCTCATTTCTTGCTACTGCCATATAGTGCCAGTGTCTGACTGGGAATTCAAAGAATATATTGGGGTTACGTGCACCCACAATTTTTACTACTGGTATACAGTGCCATTGTCTGACTGGGAATTCAAAGAATATATTGGGAATACAAATACCCTCATTTCTTGCTACTGCCATATAGTGCCAGTGTCTGACTGGGAATTCAAAGAATATATTGGGGTTACGTGCACCCACAATTTTTACTACTGGTATACAGTGCCAATTTCTAACTAGGAATTCAAAATGCGCAAGGCTCCCGGAAAGGGACGTGGACGAGGCCGTGGGCGAGGTCGGGGGAATGGTTCTGGGGAGCAAGGTAGCAGTGAAGCCACAGGGCGTCCCGTGCCTACTCCTGTGGGGCAGCAAGCATTGCGCCACTCCACAGTGCCAGGGTTGCTTGCCACATTAACTAAACTGCAGGGTACAAACCTTAGTAGGCCCGAGAACCAGGAACAGGTCTTGCAATGGCTGTCAGAGAACGCTTACAGCACATTGTCCAGCAGCCAGTCAGACTCTGCCTCCTCTCCTCCTATTACCCAACAGTCTTGTCTTCCTTCCTCCCAAAATTCCGAAGCTTTACAGAACAATAACCCAAACTGTCCCTGCTCCCCAGAGCTGTTCTCCGCTCCTTTCATTGTCCCTCAACCTGCCTCTCCACGTCACGATTCCACGAACCTAACAGAGGAGCATCTGTGTCCAGATGCTCAAACACTAGAGTCTCCTCCATCTCCGTTCGATTTGGTGGTGGATGACCAGCAACCCACCCTCATCGACGATGATGTGACGCAGTTGCCGTCAGGGCATCCAGTTGACCGGCGCATTGTGCGGGAGGAGGAAATGAGACAGGAGTTGGAAGAGGAAGTGGTGGATGATGAGGACACTGACCCGACCTGGACAGGGGGGATGTCAAGCGGGGAAAGTAGTGTGGATGTTGAGGCAGGTGCAGCACCAAAAAGGGTAGCTAGAGGCAGAGGCAGAGGTCAGCAGCTTAGGCGAAGCCAGGCCACACCCGGAATCTCCCAAGATGTTCCAGTTCGTACCCAGCCCCGAAAAACTCCCACCTCGAGGGCACGTTTCTCGAAGG
Organism: Leptodactylus fuscus; assembly: GCF_031893055.1. Taxonomy (NCBI): domain Eukaryota; kingdom Metazoa; phylum Chordata; class Amphibia; order Anura; family Leptodactylidae; genus Leptodactylus; species Leptodactylus fuscus. The sequence continues at coordinate 51,475,306 of NC_134269.1, forward strand.
TGTGGAGTTTTTTCAAGGAATGCGCCGAGGACAGATATAGTGTTGTCTGCACAATTTGCCTCTCGAAATTGATTAGGGGCTCTGAGAAGAGCAACCTGTCCACCACTTCAATGCGCCGTCATTTGGAATCCAAGCACTGGAATCAGTGGCAGGCAGCAACGGCAGGACAAAGGCCGCCTGCCGTTCACGCCACTGCCACTGCCTCTGCCACTGCCTCTGCCACTGCCACTGCTGACTGTGCTGGCGATGCACTCCAGAGGACGAGCCAGGACACCACTTCATCTGCCTCCGCCACTTTGTTGACTTCTACCTCATCCTCCCCTGGTCCTGTCTTATCTCCTTCTCCTGCACCATCAAAGGCACCATCAGGCGTTTCTTTACAACAACCCACCATCTCTCAGACATTGGAGCGGCGGCAGAAATACACTGCTAACCACCCACACGCGCAAGCCTTGAACGCCAACATCGCTAAACTGCTGGCCCAGGAGATGTTGGCGTTCCGGCTTGTTGAAACTCCCGCCTTCCTGGACCTGATGGCAACTGCGGCACCTCGCTATGCCGTCCCTAGCCGTCACTACTTCTCCCGGTGTGCCGTCCCCGCCTTGCACCAGCACGTGTCACTCAACATCAGGCGGGCCCTTAGTTCCGCGCTTTGCACAAAGGTCCACTTGACCACCGACGCGTGGACAAGTGCATGCGGACAGGGACGCTACATTTCACTGACGGCACACTGGGTGAATGTAGTTGAGGCTGGGACTGCTTCCCAAACTGGCCCGGTGTACGTCGTCTCCCCGCCTAACATTCCTGGCAGGGACACGAGAAGAACACCCCCCTCCTCCTCCTCCTCTACCGCCTCCTCCTCCGCCACCGCCTCCTCCTCCGCCACCGCCTCCTCCTCCGCTGTTAGATTGACCCCAGCTACGAGTTGGAAACGTTGCAGCACTGGCGTTGGTAGACGTCAGCAGGCTGTGCTGAAGCTGATCAGCTTGGGGGACAGACAGCACACTGCCTCCGAGGTGAGGGATGCCCTCCTCGATGAGACGGCAATATGGTTTGAGCCGCTGCACCTGGGCCCAGGCATGGTCGTTTGTGATAACGGCCGGAACCTGGTAGCAGCTCTGGAGCTTGCCGGACTCCAACATGTTCCATGCCTGGCCCACGTCTTCAACCTAGTGGTGCAACGTTTCCTAAAGAGCTACCCCAATGTTCCAGAGCTACTGGTGAAAGTGCGGCGCATGTGCGCCCACTTTCGCAAGTCGACAGTAGCCGCTGCTAGCTTAAAATCTCTCCAGCAACGCCTGCATGTGCCACAACACCGGCTTTTGTGCGACGTCCCCACACGCTGGAACTCAACGTTTCAGATGTTGAATAGAGTGGTTGAGCAGCAGAGACCTTTGATGGAATACCAGCTACAAAACCCTAGGGTGCCACAAAGTCAGCTGCCTCAGTTTCACATCCATGAGTGGCCATGGATGAGAGACCTTTGTGACATCCTACGGGTCTTTGAGGAGTCCACAAGGAGGGTGAGCTCTGAGGATGCGATGGTGAGCCTTACAATCCCGCTCTTGTGTGTTCTGAGAGAATCCCTGATTGACATCAGGGATAACTCAGATCACACAGAGGAGTTAGGGATAGCATCCGATCCGTCACAGCTGGAGAGTAGGTCCACACATCTGTCCGCTTCACTGCGTTTAATGGAGGAGGAGGAGGAGGAAGAAGAGTTGTCCGATGATGTGATGGTGATACAGGAGGCTTCCGGGCAACTTCGAATCGTCCCATTGTTGCAGCGCGGATGGGTAGACATGGAGGATGAGGAGGAAATGGAGATTGAACTTTCCGGTGGGGCCAGAGGAGTCATGCCAACTAACACTGTGGCAGACATGGCTGAGTTCATGTTGGGGTGCTTTACAACCGACAAGCGTATTGTCAAAATCATGGAGGACAACCAGTACTGGATCTTTGCTATCCTTGACCCCCGGTATAAAAACAACATCTCGTCTTTTATTCCGGTAGAGGGGAGGGCCAATCGCATCAATGCTTGCCACAGGCAATTGGTGCAGAATATGATGGAGATGTTTCCAGCATGTGACGTTGGCGGCAGGGAGGGCAGTTCCTCCAGTAGGCAACCAAGTTCTCACCGGTCCACACAAACGAGGGGCACACTGTCTAAGGTCTGGGACACCTTGATGGCACCCCCTCGCCAAAGTGCCGCCACGGAGGGTCCTAGTGTCACCAGGCGTGAGAAGTATAGGCGCATGTTGCGGGAATACCTTTCCGACCACAGCCCTGTCCTCTCCGACCCCTCTGCGCCCTACACGTATTGGGTGTCGAAGTTGGACCTGTGGCTTGAACTTGCCCTATATGCCTTGGAGGTGCTGTCCTGTCCTGCCGCCAGCGTCCTATCTGAGAGGGTGTTCAGTGCAGCCGGTGGCATCATCACTGACAAGCGCACCCGTCTGTCAGCTGAGAGTGCCGACCGGCTCACTTTGATAAAAATGAACCACCACTGGATAGAGCCTTCATTTTTGTGCCCACCTGTGTAAAGCACCCCAACATGAAACTCCATGTCTGTACTCAACCTCTCCAATTCCTCCGCATCCTCATACTCATCCACCATAAGCGTTGCACAATTCTGCTAATACTAGGCTCCCTCCAACATGATTTCCCCCAACTCTGCTGGTTAGAGGCTCCCTCCACCCTGATTTCCACCAACTCTGCTGGTTAGAGGCTCCCTCCACCCTGCTTTCCCACAACTCTGCTGGTTAGAGGCTCCCTCCACCATGAATTTGCCCAAACTGGGCTGTTTAGAGGCTCCCTCCACCATGAATTGGTCCAAACTGGGGTTTTTAGAGGCTCCCTCCACCATGAATTGGTCCAAACTTGGCTGTTTAGAGGCTCCCTCCACCATGAATTGGTCCAAACTGGGGTGGTTAGAGGCTCCCTCCACCATTAATTGGTCCAAACTGGGCTGGTTAGAGGCTCCCTCCACCATTAATTGGTCCAAACTGGGCTGGTTAGAGGCTCCCTCCACCATGAATTGGTCCAAACTGGGGTTTTTAGAGGCTCCCTCCACCATGAATTGGTCCAAACTTGGCTGTTTAGAGGCTCCCTCCACCATTAATTGGTCCAAACTGGGCTGGTTAGAGGCTCCCTCCACCATGAATTTCCCAAAACTTGGCTGTTTAGAGGCTCCCTCCACCATTAATTGGTCCAAACTGGGCTGGTTAGAGGCTCCCTCCACCATGAATTTGCCCAAACTGGGCTGTTTAGAGGCTCCCTCCACCATGAATTTGCCCAAACTGGGCTGGTTAGAGGCTCCCTCCACCATTAATTGGTCCAAACTGGGTTTTTTAGAGGCTCCCTCCACCATGAATTGGTCCAAACTGGGCTGTTTAGAGGCTCCCTCCACCATGAATTTGCCCAAACTGGGCTGTTTAGCGGCTCCCTCCACCATTAATTGGTCCAAACTGGGCTGGTTAGAGGCTCCCTCCACCATGAATTTGCCCAAACTGGGCTGGTTAGAGGCTCCCTCCACCATGAATTGGTCCAAACTGGGGTTTTTAGAGGCTCCCTCCACCATGAATTGGTCCAAACTTGGCTGTTTAGAGGCTCCCTCCACCATGAATTGGTCCAAACTGGGCTGGTTAGAGGCTCCCTCCACCATTAATTGGTCCAAACTGGGCTGGTTAGAGGCTCCCTCCACCATTAATTGGTCCAAACTGGGCTGGTTAGAGGCTCCCTCCACCATGAATTGGTCCAAACTGGGCTGTTTAGAGGCTCCCTCCACCATGAATTTGCCCAAACTGGGCTGGTTAGAGGCTCCCTCCACCATGAATTGGTCCAAACTGGGCTGTTTAGAGGCTCCCTCCACCATGAATTTGCCCAAACTGGGCTGTTTAGCGGCTCCCTCCACCATTAATTGGTCCAAACTGGGCTGGTTAGAGGCTCCCTCCACCATGAATTTGCCCAAACTGGGCTGGTTAGAGGCTCCCTCCACCATGAATTGGTCCAAACTGGGGTTTTTAGAGGCTCCCTCCACCATGAATTGGTCCAAACTTGGCTGTTTAGAGGCTCCCTCCACCATGAATTGGTCCAAACTGGGGTGGTTAGAGGCTCCCTCCACCATTAATTGGTCCAAACTGGGCTGGTTAGAGGCTCCCTCCACCATTAATTGGTCCAAACTGGGCTGGTTAGAGGCTCCCTCCACCATTAATTGGTCCAAACTGGGCTGGTTAGAGGCTCCCTCCACCATTAATTGGTCCAAACTGGGCTGGTTAGAGGCTCCCTCCACCATTAATTGGTCCAAACTGGGCTGGTTAGAGGCTCCCTCCACCATTAATTGGTCCAAACTGGGCTGGTTAGAGGCTCCCTCCACCATGAATTTGCCCAAACTGGGCTGTTTAGAGGCTCCCTCCACCATGAATTTGCCCAAACTGGGCTGGTTAGAGGCTCCCTCCACCATGAATTGGTCCAAACTGGGGTTTTTAGAGGCTCCCTCCACCATGAATTGGTCCAAACTTGGCTGTTTAGAGGCTCCCTCCACCATGAATTGGTCCAAACTGGGGTGGTTAGAGGCTCCCTCCACCATTAATTGGTCCAAACTGGGCTGGTTAGAGGCTCCCTCCACCATTAATTGGTCCAAACTGGGCTGGTTAGAGGCTCCCTCCACCATGAATTTGCCCAAACTGGGCTGGTTAGAGGCTCCCTCCACCATGAATTGGTCCAAACTGGGGTTTTTAGAGGCTCCCTCCACCATGAATTGGTCCAAACTTGGCTGTTTAGAGGCTCCCTCCACCATTAATTGGTCCAAACTGGGCTGGTTAGAGGCTCCCTCCACCATGAATTGGTCCAAACTGGGTTTTTTAGAGGCTCCCTCCACCATGAATTTGCCCAAACTGGGCTGTTTAGAGGCTCCCTCCACCATGAATTGGTCCAAACTGGGCTGGTTAGAGGCTCCCTCCACCATGAATTTCCCAAAACTTGGCTGTTTAGAGGCTCCCTCCACCATTAATTGGTCCAAACTGGGCTGGTTAGAGGCTCCCTCCACCATGAATTTGCCCAAACTGGGCTGGTTAGAGGCTCCCTCCACCATGAATTTGCCCAAACTGGGCTGTTTAGAGGCTCCCTCCACCATGAATTGGTCCAAACTGGGTTTTTTAGAGGCTCCCTCCACCATGAATTGGTCCAAACTGGGCTGTTTAGAGGCTCCCTCCACCATGAATTTGCCCAAACTGGGCTGTTTAGCGGCTCCCTCCACCATTAATTGGTCCAAACTGGGCTGGTTAAAGGCTCCCTCCACCATGAATTTGCCCAAACTGGGCTGGTTAGAGGCTCCCTCCACCATGAATTGGTCCAAACTGGGGTTTTTAGAGGCTCCCTCCACCATGAATTGGTCCAAACTTGGCTGTTTAGAGGCTCCCTCCACCATGAATTGGTCCAAACTGGGGTGGTTAGAGGCTCCCTCCACCATTAATTGGTCCAAACTGGGCTGGTTAGAGGCTCCCTCCACCATTAATTGGTCCAAACTGGGGTGGTTAGAGGCTCCCTCCACCATTAATTGGTCCAAACTGGGCTGGTTAGAGGCTCCCTCCACCATTAATTGGTCCAAACTGGGCTGGTTAGAGGCTCCCTCCACCATGAATTGGTCCAAACTGGGCTGTTTAGAGGCTCCCTCCACCATGAATTTGCCCAAACTGGGCTGGTTAGAGGCTCCCTCCACCATGAATTGGTCCAAACTTGGCTGTTTAGAGGCTCCCTCCACCATGAATTGGTCCAAACTGGGGTGGTTAGAGGCTCCCTCCACCATTAATTGGTCCAAACTGGGCTGGTTAGAGGCTCCCTCCACCATTAATTGGTCCAAACTGGGGTGGTTAGAGGCTCCCTCCACCATTAATTGGTCCAAACTGGGCTGGTTAGAGGCTCCCTCCACCATTAATTGGTCCAAACTGGGCTGGTTAGAGGCTCCCTCCACCATGAATTGGTCCAAACTGGGCTGTTTAGAGGCTCCCTCCACCATGAATTTGCCCAAACTGGGCTGGTTAGAGGCTCCCTCCACCATGAATTGGTCCAAACTGGGGTTTTTAGAGGCTCCCTCCACCATGAATTGGTCCAAACTTGGCTGTTTAGAGGCTCCCTCCACCATGAATTGGTCCAAACTGGGGTGGTTAGAGGCTCCCTCCACCATTAATTGGTCCAAACTGGGCTGGTTAGAGGCTCCCTCCACCATTAATTGGTCCAAACTGGGCTGGTTAGAGGCTCCCTCCACCATGAATTTGCCCAAACTGGGCTGGTTAGAGGCTCCCTCCACCATGAATTGGTCCAAACTGGGTTTTTTAGAGGCTCCCTCCACCATGAATTTGCCCAAACTGGGCTGGTTAGAGGCTCCCTCCACCATGAATTGGTCCAAACTGGGGTTTTTAGAGGCTCCCTCCACCATGAATTTGCCCAAACTGGGGTGTTTAGAGGCTCCCTCCACCATGAATTTGCCCAAACTCTGCTGGTTAGAGGCTCAATCCACCCTGATTTTCAAAACAAATGTTGGTGCCAACCTCAACTTACTACAAGGGCCAAATTCACTGCTGGTGACAAGCTCTCCTCACTGCAAGTGCCAAATACACATGTTTCAAGGTGTTTTCCTACTGTCAGAGAGGTGGTATTGAGTGTGTAAAGTGTGTAGTTGTTAGGCTGTGATGTTGGGGTAATAGAGGGTCTTTGGTGTGTTAGATGCCCCCAGACATGCTTCCCCTGCTGTCCCAGTGTCATTCCAGAGGTGTTGGCATCATTTCCTGGGGTGTCATAGTGGACTTGGTGACCCTCCAGACACGGATTTGGGTTTCCCCCTTAACGAGTATCTGTTCCCCATAGACTATAATGGGGTTCGAAACCCGTTCGAACACACGAACATTGAGCGGCTGTTCGAATCGAATTTCGAACCTCGAACATTTTAGTGTTCGCTCATCTCTAATCTTTATATTTTTTAATTTCTAGCCTTGAGATGGCTTAGGAGTCAATGATCCACAGATATTGCGACAGTAGAGGCTGCATATAAAAGCTTTTAACACAGGGAAGCCAGGTCTGAGACAGCAATCACAAGATCATGACGAGTCAGTGACCTTGATCCATTGTCACTGTTCCATTATAGGCTTCTTATACTATAACATTTATTGTGACAGCACATTTCTTACACCTATTCTGCCATTGAGGACTCCAGAATAGGATTCCTTATGTCTTACTACGCCACTACAAGGTGTATGTGTGGTATCATAACACATCGGACTGCCTATATAATATCATCAGAGTGGTTTTCTAAATCGTAGCACACAATGTTGAAATGACAATCTGAGCGTATTCCTCAACATCTCCCTGGAGTCTCTCTGCTCCTTAGCGGTAAGTCCAATTTTCAAGGTCCGTTTTTATTGAGACTGTAACCTGTTCCTGAATCTGCACGCCTGCTTGACCTGGCATGGCACTTGCCAAAGGAGATTCTTGGTAAATGCTCACCCAGTAAATGACCCCAGAAACACTATATAAAGCATGCTGACAGTGAGGAATGGCCAGTCAGTATATTTGTTATAGACTTTATATAAATTGTATATGATCATAAAAACCAGGCACAAAGCGGTACATCCTGATCCTGCCCGCAACCTTCAGGTTTTTATTATAGTCCGATGCTGCCAAATTAACAGAAAGTATATAGCTCCTGCATAGCCTGTGTTTTCCAATAACCTCCCCGTAAGGATAGGGCGGACGGGAACACCGCTGTCTTAATTCTCCTGATCTCGTGAGTACAAAGTGAAAAAAGGATCGTAGAAGAAAAGACTTTTTCTCCTGTACTGAATATGCAGCTTTTTCAAGTAATTAGGAATATTAAAAGCAATGACTGTGATTGAGATAGAAACATTATTCATTCCTTTATATTTCCTCGCTGGGCAGGCGGCCAACATATTTCATTTATGAGTTTTCATCTGCAAAGAAAAAAAAAGAAAGAGAGAAAGAAAGGAAGGATAGCGGAGGGCGAGGAGCCAATTACTAAATGAAATACGTTCCTGTTTAACTCTAATAAATGACACTCTAACTGTTCTCGTTTTGGAGTGCCCCCAGAGTGACAGCTCATTTCGCTTATTTGGAATTAACCCCACTGTAACCGAGACAGATATTAGCTTAAGAACCCATAACACACTTGCAATTTAGCGCTGCCCCCTCATCCGCCTGCCATTTTGGCACCTGTTTTACAGGAATTCAGACGGTATTCATCCTCATTCGGCTTTAGCATTTTGCTTATAGCAGACATTTTACATTTCTTCTCTTGCCACGTTTGCCAGTAGACTTTTTTTTTTAGCATTCTTTCACTGTCTGTGAAGTAGTTTCCTCTTATGAGTCGGTCGGACAGGTTGGCATGGTGGATTTATGAAAAGACTCGTCTAGCCAGGACTTTGTATAGTGATATTTATTATATTTCCAAGTGAATTACAGGTGACATCCTGGATGGATGAAGAAGAAAAAAAGCAATATTAGGGATGGGAATATACAATTCATTAAGGAGAGATCGTGTAGTTGGTGAATATAGATAGATGGGAATGTAATATCTCTTGGTGTGCGTCTTAATTCTTTATCTTGGAGGAAAGCGATTTGTCTACGGTAAATTATTGCCTTCCATAATCCATCACATATGCTGAAGTTCAAGCTGTTTTCTAATCTAATCAGTGCTACACTTGGTGCCCACCTGTATACCCATCAATGCCCTATGGATGGATGGAAATTTATTTCCGGTTGCCTTTATAGCGCCAACATATTCTGCAGTGCTGTTCTCAGATCTCATCATTAACATTTGGGATCACAATGGAATTTCCCTGTCTCTCACACAACACAGTTAGGGTATGTTCACACTGAGTTTTTTTGCAGGCGGATTTTGGCGCGGAATTTGCCTCAAAATCCACCTGCAAAAATGGCTCCCATTGACTTCAATGGGAGCCACTCGCTTTTTATTTTCTGCTAGCTAGTATCAGAAAAAGAAGCGACATGACCTATTTTGCTGCAGCGTCCGCGACTTGAGACACGCTCCTGTTTAGGTCCATTCATTCGGGCCTAAACAGGAGCGGGATGCGGTGACAGAAAGCCGATGCTGCATCAGCATCCCGTCGCGCCAAAAGTTTACACAGCAGAAAAGGTTTCCGCCACCTTTTCCTCCGTGTGAACATACCCTTAAGGTCTCTTAACACATAAAAGAAAAGTTTATTAAACCTTCCAACTATGTATGGTAGAAAACAGGTCAGCATGTTGAATTTTATCATGCCCCACTTTGTTTCATCAGATGGTAAGCCACAGCCAGAGATGTCTGGCAGTGATTTACTCTGCTCTTCCCCATTAAAAACACATGCTTGGCTGAAATGGATGTATATGGCGGAGTCAGAAAGAATAGCTTTTGGAAATGTCAGAGAACTAGAAGGAAACCCATACTCTTTGTCCTGACCCCTGGTTCACATCTGCGTTCGGTAATCCGTTCAGACCTCCGAACGGACTACTGAGTGCATTTGCAAGCGGTGTGCAGTGAAAACACATGGACCCTATAGACTGTAATGGGGTTCATGTGTTTGCTGCGAGATTTCCACATGAGTCATGTGAACAGGAAATTAGATTGTGAAGTACTTTCCTGTCCGCATGTTCCCTGCGGAGATCTCGCGGCAAGCACACAGACCCCATTATAGTCTATGAGGTCTGTGTGCTTTCACTGGCACACCGCTTGCCAGTGCATTTGGTATTCTGTTCGGGGAGTCCCCATGCGGACTCCCCCGAAAGGATTACCAACACAGATGTGAATGAGGCCTTATTTGGATTTGAATCAGAATCCCAGTATGGCCTACACCCTTAGACTAAGAGTAATGATTCATTCTCCATGTATTGGGCTACTTTCCTCCTACACTCTTATCTCTAATTGCACCCTCTCTGTACTGAACCTCACACATAAAAGTCTATGGAGAGGGGATGAAGAAGGCTACAGCCAGCAAGTAATTGATTTATTGCCCTATTCTTTACAGTGGTAGAGCATTATCTCACTAGATATGAGAGTTAGAAGAGCTGTCTCATTCACAGTGTAGCAGAGCTTAGCAGTTGTAGTATGTGTGTCCTTGTCAGCAGCCACCCCCACCCCTCTCCATAGAATTCATTGTTAGAAGTAACTCAGCATGATACTGTACATGGTACCCAATGGAATCAATGGACTTTTCTTGTCATTTTTGTAGCTGATAATATATGTTCTGGTCAGTAAATGAGGGTCCTTAACATGGGACCCCCTCCCCATAACTCAGAATTACCTGATAAGGTAGCAGAGGTTTTCTAAGTTACACAGTCCATTTAATACCTATTACACGGCTTGTAGTAGCAATAATTGCAACCAGAATTTTCTAATAAAGTAATATCATTAACCCCCTGTTATCTAAACCTCATTATAATTTGTTACAAAGAAAGAAAATAAAAAAAAATAAGGAAATTTGGTTGAAATTTATCGATTTGAAAAGTCCCACAAAGTCATTTCTAAGGCTCTGGGATGTCAAATATTTATAAAGAAAGTCCATTCTAAAGAAATGGAGATCTGTTAGAACAGAAGTGAATCTTCCAAGGAGTGGCCAGCCTGGCAAAATGACTCTGAGCACCCAGAGACTACGGATCTACAGCGCACCTCAGAATAACAAGCAAAGAATTGTATCTTTAGGCTTTGTCCATACTGAGACACTGCTGATTTTCTGCCCACAGTTCAGATTACCATTGGCAATGTATTGATCCCGTGTAGACATTTCCTCGAGCCTCACATGAATCCTTTCACGACTCCATTCTATGAAAAAAGACTGGGCCCAATGAGATTTATCAGTCACATGAAGGAGAAATTTACTGCTGTCCAATGTCAAATCTTACCCCCAATTTAAAAAAAAAAAGATAAAAAATGGGGATAAATCTGGAGTCATTTAAGATAATGTGATAATGTACCATGGACAGATGGTTGAAAAGATGAACTAGTGACTGTTTTTTGATGGACCAAGGAAAATGTTCTTTAAAAAAATTGACATGTTCTATATTTATGGAAGGAAATCAGAACGAATGTACAAGAGCCGCTAAAAACGAATTGATTCATCCATTTTTCATGGTCAAGAAATGGACACTGCCCTGCGTATCTATCCTAACATCCTTAATTGAAAGAGGGAATAAATTAACAAAATAGCAATTTTTTTTGTACAGTTTTGATTATATTCATTATCTCCTTGGAGAAGTAATTACACATATGTGATCAATTACATTAAAAGTCTATGAAGCACCATCGACTGTTTTTATATCTCTCCAAGTCATTACATCTACTTCACATGAGATTGAAGAGGGTCCCAGCACGTGGACTACCGATGATCAGACCTGTCATAAAGCCACGTATTGCAAAACCCCTTTAAGCACCAGTTCACTTTAATTGAAGGTGCCCACTATTCCTTTTTTCTCCTGCAAGTGGGTTTCTGGTGTGTTCAGTGTTTAAAGAAAAGCATGAAATTGTCATATTAAAAATCGTAATAACCGTATAATAAGAAGGTCATACAGTATGTCTGTTGGCTATTTCTCTGAGAAATAGATACTGTATACTGATGCCAATGACACTTGTTGCAGGATGCAGTGCAAGCACACAAATATAATTTTTCTGGTTAGCCAATAATTATCTTTTTGACATTAAATTATCAAATAGAGTACAAGTTTGGATAAATTAACCTAGAGAAGACTGTATAATCAGGGTGCGGGGGGGAAGTAGAAGGTTGCAGTCGCATCAGGGCCCAGGAGCCTTAGGTGGTCCATAAGTACTGGCATCAGTATTGTGATTGCAGCTTCCATCTGGTCCATAAACCAAGGAGACCCACAGATTCCCCTAACCACACTAAGGTGGATTAAACTCCTTAGAACTCGTAACCATCACTATCAAGAATTCGCTGTCGGGATGAGGTAGGGGCCCCGGACAAAAGATTGCATCGGGGCCCACAAGACTTTAGTTACGCCACTGCTCAGAGGAATAAGCCTATGGCAGACCCATCTAGCAATATGTGTCTCAAGAGGAAAAAAGATCGCGAATGTTAAATTCTTCTTTTCCCAACATCTCTTGTTGTTGGAAAGTTGGGAGATCTCCATATACATTAAAACAACTTTTTGACCCATGAAAGGATGTCTGTCACCAGAACCCAGCATATAAACCCAGCCATGCAGATCTATAGGTTAGGGTTGCCTGAATCGAATGGCATTTTTCCCTTGTAAATTGGTGCCTCCATTGTCACCCTATCACCTTTTTTGTCAATATGCAAATTATCTCTTGGGAGCAAGAAAGTGTTGCCGGTAACCTCTTTGGAGCAATGGTAACACTCTTGTTGCTCCAAAGATCTCCTTTTCATTTTGGCAAACATAGCAGTACAAAAGCACCAATTCACACCAATTCCTGCAAGGCTGCGTTATTAAACTGGGTTCTGCCATGTGTCTTTACCTTTATACATAGATTAAAGAGCCTCTTTGGGAATATGTAGACGTACCAAGGATATCAGGGCATCAGATGTTCTTATACGTCATAATTTACCCTCTGAGGATTGTTCTCATAAATGCAGATGGGCTGAGCACACAGATCCCCATGGACATCTATTCTATGTACAAGCCTATGCAAACATTCCTCCATATAACCAGCGATCCTGCGAGCAGCATTCAGGGCAGCGCTGAAACTTTACATTGTGAGAGCATATTATTAATGTGAGCACATCTGTTATTGAAGCAGCAGTTCTATATTCCCAGAGAACCCCAGTAATGTATAATAGAAGCGAGGGGATCAGAGACGGTAATAGCTGTGTGCACAGAGGGCCTCGGGTCCCAGGGGGCGATACTGGCACACATCAGGTCCCCCAACCTCTGAAGCTAGCACCCTGTGAAAAATAATTAGCATTACAAGCAGGGAACCTGTTCAAACACTGGGAATCCTGGGAGAGATGCTCTGATGCTCTTTATGAGTTGTTCTAAGGGATTGGAATGAAATCTGTTATTTGTTCCTGTAAACTATTTATTTTCTATTTGGGTCACAGACCTGAGATGAATCATGGTGATACTGTAGAAATTGAGGTTATTTAGTTGACCAGTCTCTAAAATATATCTGAGTTTATGTTTATTTAGTGCCTTAATCTCCCCATCAATAATTCTATAAAGAGACGCACAACAGCTTTGATCTTCCCTCTTGTCATTTCTAACGTTAAGAAGAAATACTTTCTTTAATATTGCAGTATTCAGCTTTTGCAATTTTCTCAGCAATTGTAGAAATCGTATATACTTTCTGCCCTTTACAACTGCATGATGAAGCAATGTAATATCCAGCTTTTTCCAAAGAATGCATAAGATTACTAACTACAAAGGATATAGGATCACCTCAAACACATTGGAGCACATAAAAACATAAAGTTATGCCAAATGAAAATAGCAGAGTAATGAATGCAGAGACCTGTGTAGTAGTTAGCATCCAGGATTATGATGAACTCTGCCAATGCAAATAGACTAGCTAAGTATTCCACTTCCTCACATAGACTCTTAAGGTGCTAATATACCTTCAATAGCTGTCAAATGCTTTTACAAGTGATAGCTATTCCTCCTGACTCCCCCATACCTATGGTCTCATTTAGAGCTCAGATAATAAGGAGAAAGTAGACAAGATGCAAATCCGTTTTATGTAGTTTCCCCAGGATATATATACACCCATGCAGCCACCATATTAGATTTGCTCCTAGATAAAGGTGAAGATTGATTGGATTTAATTTGGGGTATGTACATAGATACCTGGATGTTCAATATGCTGATAAGGTCAAAGCTGTGTTTATGACTAATAGACCAATAATCCTGGGTAACTGTCGTCGTCCTAATTAATTAGGCTGAGTGCCAGCAGTAAGGAAATGGCACCAGACACACAATGTTGGTATTAGTTTTTCTCTCAACCAAGGTGATGCACTTTTATTAAAACAATGTGGGGTTAAATAGTAGCAGAGAAAGGAAGAGCGATAACAATGTACATTTTCATATTCATTCCTGATTGGTATGATACATCTCAATCAAACAGAAAAAATTTAAGCAGTTCCATATATAGCCAGCTACTCCCGGTTCTGTGTGGTAACCTTGGGGAGCTGTCTTCTGGCAGCAAGCCAAGCATTTGTTTTTCTGGCACCCATCCTGGATGCAGGTGCCATCTTATTATATAACATTATACCAGTTTCAAACATAAGCACCTATATCTAGCATTCAGCTTTTAAGAATAGCAATGTTTTTCATACATTACATAATTATAACCTTCATAATGCTACCCCACCCCCTGATACCCCTTGTCTGAAGATTGGCAATAGGAACTAAATTTTAACTGTTTGTAAAACTCGTATAACTATAAAATATAACAGATGGTGATGAGCCATGCAGAGTATTATAATGGAATAAAACATTAAAGGTGTTAAGTCACAAAACATATTTATCCTTAACCCAGTGGAAAAGCTCAATGCAGCTGGAGGAAACCACCCAAACCCCCTGGTGAATGAAGATGGGGTCTCCTATTAATTTCACTGGAAACAATAGAGATAAGTGAAGTACAGGCCTAAGCTTTCTCCGGTGCTCCCTTTGAAGTGAATTGGAGTGGAGTGGCATTGGTGTCCATTAAGGGTATAGCCAGTTTTCCTGTGGCTGCATCCTTAGAATAGGTCATCAATATGTGTTAAGAGGTGGATCCGATCCCTGGGATTACTACCAATCAAGTGGTTGAATAAGCTGTGGCTTCTTCCGTATAATGATGATCAAACTCCTAGCAATTCAGAAGCAAGCACAGATCCTTACATTGTATAGTGCTTGTACCTAGTCACTGCTCCTCAGTCTCATCCAAGTAAATGGGACAGAGCTGGAGCACCATTCATGGCCACCACACAATGTAAAGAGCTATGATTGTGTCTGAAGTACTGTGGCCTCTTCAGTCTGCAGCTTTTGGGGATGCCGGAAGCAGAGCTGTGGAGTCAGTAGCCAGACGACGAACTGCTAATTAACAAACTATGCACTGTTATAAAATACCAATAATTACATAATTTAATTTATAATATTAATTTTATTGTGAAGCTGGAGTCGGTAATATTTTTCCACTCCTCTGGAATTTAGACCCTTACCAATCTGATAATGATGACCTATCCTAAGGATATTCATCACTATTAAAAGGGGTCTATCACCGCCCCCAAACATATTCAATTGTCACCACCGCCATATTACTTTATATAGTCATTTAGTGGAGTAGGATTGGTGATTGGGGGGGAAGGGACTTCATGGAGTTGTGCAGGCAGTTGATGGTAGGGGTCTGAGCGGCAAAAATCAGTGTTACAGGGAGCTTATGGCTGCCCCCCGTGCACCAACTGCCCCATCTGCACAAGATGTCAAAGTTGTTTTCTCCAAACATGCCATACGTAACAAAGGTATGATATATAACACTGTAATATGCTCTGTAATATGGTGGGGACAGTTTATTATGCTTGAGGAGGTGGTAGACCTGGAAAATTCCTTCAAGAAAACTAGTGTTAGTATCATCTACAACACCGATGTAACTTCAAAAAATACATTTCCCAACAATCCCTTCTACATATCAGTCCTAATAACATTTGTCCAAAAGAAATAGTTAATGAGCGTATATGAGAGGGGATATTTGGGCAGACAGAGCCACATGTCTCCCCGACGCCAGCCACCCTTCCTCTGTGTCATTATCTGTCCCTATATATTTCTGAATAATTTCATGTCTCATCCAGTGAGTATGAAGCCGCTGCCCAGGATCCGGCCTTGTTTGTTTCCCTCTAATTAGTAACATTAATCAGAATAGATTTCCCCAGCACGTGGAGGGAGGAGCTGCGCTGTCTGTCTGCTCTGCTCCAATCTACTTACACAAATGATGCGTGAGGCCAGCGCTTGCGAAATGAATGGATGTAATACTGCTGAGTGCCTCCATATGCTGAGAGTACTTATAATCAACTCGTCGCATCTAATAATAATACTAAAGCATCTAACCGCCAGAAAATGGATCATTCCTGCTTTCTCGTAATGATCACTCTGCAGCATGCAGCTGTATACTGTATCACTTCACGTTACATTGTGTTATTTATATAGCACTAGCTACTTTGCGTAATCTGGGCAACCCCCGCAGTGGCAGATATAACTTGCAAAGTCCCTTAGCAGTGAATGGAGTGAACCATGCATGCCGTCACCGCTTCTCTCACTGTAACTGCAAGAGTGGTATTGGGGAACCCATATTCTGTAGACGGTGAAGGTCCCAGAGGTTGGAAGCAAAACTAGTGGACAGTTATGGCATATCCACAGGACAAATACCCCTTGCCATTCTTCCCTATTGTTTCCCTTGCCATTCCTATTGTCGAGGCACAGGTCCTTCAGCATTATGTTCTTGGCCGCAGCAATAACTGTGTACCATGGGCACTTGCTTGGACACACAATGACAAACACCAGCAGGGAGAACTGGAGATCAGTACTGGAAGCAGAAAGGGAGTACTTCCTTTGTTATTTTATTACATTTAATAACACCGGCCAAATTTTTAAATCCATCAGGAAACCTCTAGCTTTTTGCTACATCTGTAATTTTTTGCAAATTATCTTTAAAATGTAGCTTTCTGGTTTGCTGTACACCACTATACCAGTAGTCAATTATTACTGACAGGAAAAGTGGCATTAATAACTATTACACAGTACCGGATAGAAATCTCATATGTTACTTTGCATACAGCCATCATACTTTTCAGTGCAGCGCTGCTCACAGCTGTTGCTTTAAAGAGGACCTTTCATCAAATCGGGCACATGCAGTTTTATATACTGCTGGAAAGCTGACAGTGCGCTGAATTCAGCGCACTGTCAGCTTTCCCGATCCGTGCCCGGTGTAAAGCGCTATCGGTCCCGAGACCGTAGCGCTTTAGTGTCAGAAGGACGTTTCTGACTGTTAGCCAGGAACGTCCTTCTGCCTCGCGGCGCCTATCGCGCTGTACTGTGGAGCGGGGAGGAACGCCCCCTCCCTCTGCTCACACAGCTCGTCCATAGACGAGTATTATAAGGAGAGGGAGGGGGCGTTCCTCCACAGTCTTACACAGCGCGATAGGCGCCGCGAGGCAGAAGGACGTTCCTGGCTAACAGTCAGAAACGCCCTTCTGACACTAAAGCGCTACTTTACCGGGACCGATAGCACTTTACACCGGGCACGGATCGGGAAAGCCGACAGTGCGCTGAATTCAGCGCACTGTCAGCTTTCCAGCAGTATATAGAACAGCATGTGCCCGATCTGATGAAAGGTCCTCTTTAAGGTTGCTGTGCCTGCAAGTTAAGCTTTGGCTGGGTCTGCTGAGAAATGCTGAGCCCACCAGAGTGTTTCCTCATTCAATGAACTTCAGAGGTAGTACTTAAAGAGGATCTTTCACCACCTCCAACAAGTGCAGCTCTTTACATCATTTAGTTTCAGAAATATATCAGAAACAGAAAGCAAACATCAGAACAGTCTAAGATTGGATCAAAAATGCAGAGTAAATCAAGCATAATGCAAGGAACCCATTACACATCCAAAGTTAGCATGCTTATAAAGCAAGAAAAGAGAGTAAAAAAACTAATAACTAATACAAGAGGGCGATGTTGATGAGTAGTGTAACAGTACATAGATCATGGGGTGGGGTGGTAGGGAGATCCTGCCTAGGGGAAGGGGTAGGAGCACCACACTCAATCATGTTGCCTAATTATACAGTACATATTAAAGGCAATTTGACCGTCCCGGGATAATGGTCTTAATCCAGGATATTCAAACGCTATCAAAGAGTGGCCAAGTGTCCGAGATAGTAACATTATTTTTTTGTGAATCTGTATAGTATCAACTCTCCAAACAACACTGGTCAATGAGAGATATGTTCTCTTACAGTTTCTTTACATCATTTAATAGGCGCTGCTCCACTGATTCTGAGACAGCTAGAATTTTCTCTTTACCCCACTGATCCCAAGCACTCAAGCCTGTAAGTTTTGGTACTTGATGTGCTATTTAGGCTCTGTACTGTCAGAGCTGACACTGGCTGATTCCTGGCTTGGACACGTTTATTCTTTTGTTACTGATTTGGATGCTCCTGTTCTCCCCTGGTTTTCATCCAGTTTGTAGGTTTACTTACTGCTGTCAGTTTGCTGGTCTGGTCTTTGTCTGCAAGGGCCCCTATTTTCATACACTAGCTTCAGTGTGGTAGCCTGGGTCCTGATTCTGCTAAAGTCCAACCAACCTTGCTGCAGGTCTGGTGAAAACGTCAGGGGTGCCTTAGACTCTATCAGCCAAAGCAATATAGGATTTTAGGTAGCTAGATTTACTTTCTACTAGAGATGAGCAAGTACTGTTCGGATCAGCCGATCCGAACAGTACGCTCGCATAGAAATGAATGGACGTAGCCGGCACGCGGGGGGTCAAGCGGCCGACTGCCGTCAAAGCGGAAGTACCAGGTGCATCCATTCATTTCTATGGAGCATGCTGTTCGGATCGGCTGATCCGAACAGTACTCGCTCATCTCTACTTTCTACCTTTTCTGACAGTCCCTGCTGTGAATTTGGAAACTCCTTAAACCACAATTCCATTACAGTACCTTGTGAAATCATGGGCAGTATGTGTGATGGAGGATGAAATGGGTCGTCCAGTGGAAATGTAACCACTCTCCTTTCTGACTAGTAGTGGACCCTAACAGGACATGTGAACATAGATTGTCTAAGGCAGACACATTTATAGGATATCTATGCACTCTGTGTGATGACTCTGTGCACCATATCTAGGAACTTAAGGACTGTGAATCAGAAGATCAGTGGTCTCCTAACTGCTTATGACAGTTTTATGCAGTTTATTGCCACATTATCACATTAATGTCCATAAAGAGATGACTATGTTTCCATATTTCCCTGTCCTTTGAAGTCTTTGAGAGCTGTAATAAAAACTGCTTGTTTGTCTCATTGCAAAAATCCCATAAATCCCTTGCGCGGCCTTTACGCCACTGAGTTTCATGGGAAAAACAGTCACACAGAGCAGACAAAAGGTGACGATCCCAGGGCACCTACTGTGCTTTCATGAATGTGTAAGGAGCCTTAAGGCTGAAGCCCCACGTTGCGAAAACGCTGTGTTTTACAGTACCTGCAAAGTGGATGCAATTCAGGCTAATCTCATCCACACAATGCAAAAAATCTGCGGCGGAAAATTGCAGCATGTCAATTAGGGTATATTTGCGGAAAGGCTGGCGTTTTCTGTATCGTATAATGGAGGAAAACTCAGCGAAATGCTATGAAAAACGGAAGAAAATGTGATGGGTTTTCTAACACTTTTTTTTTTTACTGCGTTTCTCTACATGGGGTCTTAGCCTAAAGGGAACTTGTCTTGTTAAACATAATATCCATTCTGCAGGCAGTATGTAATAGGGCAGGATGAGCCGAGCATATTGATATACTTATTTGTGGAATGAGATTTCATTTCATGTCACTTATTCATTTAATCGTCTTGTTCTATCCTCAGGAGTCCAGAGGGCGATTGTATGTATACCTAGAACAAATTACGAAATAAATGGGATGGAGTTTGTTGAACACCCTTGTGCCTCCAAATTGATAGAGTAAATAAATATCAAACTATTTCATAGCAATAAAAAAAATATGATCGTTGCATTGAATTTAAATATATAATACAAGAATGGCCGAAATGTAATAGCAATCATGAATAAACAAATCTGTAATGAATAAAAATCAATCATGGTTATAGAATCTAGTTACTGCAAATTGCAGCACCGAAACTATATTAAATCCGGGGGCCACACGGTGGCTCAGTGGTTAGCACTGCAGCCTTGCAGCACTGGAGTCCTGGTGTTCAAATCCCACCAAGGGCAAAAAACCATCTGCAAGGAGTTTGTATGTTCTCCCCGTGTTTGCATGGATTTCCATCCCATATTCCAAAGACATACTGATAGGGAAAATGTACATTGTGAGCTCTATGCGGGGCTCACAATCTACAAAAAAAAAAAAACAAAAAAAAAAACTATATTAAATCCAATACATGTGTCCAAACTAGAAGCTTCATAACAACAATACCATTCAAACTTACAATGCACAGAGATAGAGGTTTTAGGAACAGTGACCATGATCTCCAACCCTCAGTACAAATGCATGTTTCACCTGATGGCTTCCTCTGGGGGCTGAGTGGTGGAAATGGCACGACATCCGTTTTAGGACAGACCCAGCTGAAAAAGATTATTGTGCTAATGTGCACCAGAGCACCAGCCTCAGCAATACAAAGACTTCAGCAAGGTGGCAATTGTACTGCAACATTATACAGAGACAACCGGCTGGCAAACACATAAAGACATAACACAGCACACGTATAAACCTACAAATACTCAACACTAGAGCTAATGGCCAACAGATACTTCAAAACATATTGATATACCTATCTAGTGTCAAGGTTAGTAAAATAATGAATAATACCCACAAAATATAAACCGTACAAAAATATACTTTATTAGCTACTTGAGCAGAAAAAGAATTTGTTTAAAATCTATTAAAACATAGAAATCAATACATAAGTGGGAGCCACAGTGAGAAGAGCACAAAAAGTACAAAGAGTAATCCTGATTCACACATATACCATAGAGGGGTCAGAGGAGCTGAAGTGTGTGCGGTTATAATTCACCAAATATATATATACTTATATATTATAATAATATAAAGATTGTGGATCCAAAATGTAAGCAGCAATAATGAAAGTGCAAAAAAATATAAATACATAGGTCAGAATACATTATCCACAAAGTGGAGCATTAAGATGTATCTAGCCTCATGAATGAATGAATAGATCTAGTGCAAGACTAACATGTGCAAATAGCAAATGAAACACTAGCCACAATTATATGTGCCTGCATGCATAAAGGTATACTCAAACTCCCCAGATACAAGTATATAGAGTATTGTGCTCACCACTGTGACTCCCACTCAGAGCCCCGACATACGTTTCGCACCCTTCATCAGGGGACTACTATACTACTGTATAATACAGCATACGCACAAGAAAATGACAGTGACATCAAAGCAAAATAAAAGTCATATTGTAATAGCATGAATTGGATTACCAAAGGAAAAAATGTATTAGAATAAAAATAATACATTTATAGGCTAGGTTCACATTTGTGTACAATCTCTGTGATTCTGTTCCGCCGGGGACCTGAACAACAGAGAGACTGGATTGTTAAAACAGCAGTTACCTGCGAACACCCACAGACTGTGTAGACTATATTGGGGTCCACCGGGTGTCCATTGGGTATCCAATGTTTTATAACGAAACTGGCAGGAAGAAAAGTCCTCCATGCAGAACTCTTCTCTCCGCCGATTTTCTGTGGCAGAGTATCTAACAGATGTAAACCTAGCCTTCCAAATACAAATGTGAAAAATAAAACCTAATGATTGACAGCTATCTCTGTATGCACACTGCTATAGGGAAGACTAACACTCATTGAGTAAGAGTACACACTGGAGTCCTAAGCCCAGAATAAGCAAAGCTTAACAGCATATCTCCAATTCTAAAACTACTTTTTGTAAATGAACTGTACATATGAATGTAAAAAACTTTGTAATATCTCCTATTCAATATGTTTCATTCTCACTTATCTTCCCCCACTGTTTATTTGTTTACCATTACTTCTGTACACAGTCTATGGAGAGAGTCGGCGATGAGCTATAATTGATATATTGTCTCATTTTGTGCAGTGATAGTCATATCTTGAAAGGCAGCAATATCCAAAGAGCTCTCTCGTTCACTGTGTCTTTTTCAGCAGCCTCCTTCTCCCTCTCCCCTCTCCATAGACTTCTATGTAAAAAATAACAGCCTAATAAATGGAAAAGGATGCAATTTTTTATAAGATATATTACAAAGTTTCTTATATTCACCAGTTCTATTCACTTATGAAAATTTGTTTTATAATTGGAGGAATACTTTCTAAATGTACTGTGTTTCCGACAAACTACTAACCTGCTAACTTACACCCGCTGCTGGCAGATTGCATTTTTAATGTGACAGATCGGGTCATAGATGAAGGATATGGTTAAAGGGGTTGGCCACCCTTAAGCTGAAAAAACCAAAGTGCCCCAGGCAACTCAGAAAGATGGTTATAGGACAAATGTGCTGTAAAAATTAAATTTATTTTACCTGTTCCCCATTAAAATGAGATATTGCAGTGTGAGCTCAGCCGGCCTGTGTGGGCGGGACATCAATAAACTGAAAGTAAAACACCTGGCCTACATTCCAGGCTGAGGCGCATCACAGCGATGCCCACACATAGGATGTGATCACACAGCTTCATTCACCTCAGCACCTCTGGCTAGCAGAGTGCGCTCACAATAGCTGTCACTGTCACAACACTGGGCTGTATCCTAGGGGTCCTGCACAACTAATAGCTTCTGAGGGCCGCTATGATTCATCCAATTTGAATGGAGCCCCAAAACACCTTCTTTAGTGCTAAATTCAATAAAATGCCACCGAACACCATCGATTACAATAGGGTTGTGACTAAATACTATTCTCAGTAAGGACCTGGTCCTTATCACTTATAGTATTAGCCGCCTCAGTATGATCTATTTCCCATTACTGGTCAGGACCTTTTTCCCCTCTAGTGGTCAGGATCTGAACTGAAGTAGTATTTAGCCAGCTCACAGTAAAATGGCCAAATCCCCTACTCCAGAAGGACCAAGTCCTCACCAGTGACTCATACATGTACATATATATATATATATATATATATATATATATATATATATATATATATATATATGTACACAGCCAGGTCCTCACCCGTCCAAATTCCAGAGAAGAGTCCAAATTTTTATGACCCCCCCTTGCAAGATATAGTAAATGAAATTCCCGGCACTCTAAGTATGCTTCCAAAGTGAAATTTTATTCCGACAAATAAACGTTTCGGTCTACAAGACCTTCCTCAGTGTGTCGGTAGGAAGAAGGAGGTATAGGAAGCCAAACAAAATGGATAGGGAGTCCTGGTGGATGAGTGCCCAGGACTCCCTATCCATTTTGTTTGGCTTCCTATACCTCCATCTTCCTACCGACACACTGAGGAAGGTCTTGTAGACCAAAACGTTTATTTTCCGGAATAAAATTTCGCTTTGGAAGCATACTTAGAGTGCCGGGAATTTCATTTACTATATCATGATGGCCGTGAGACGCCATTTACGAGCACCAGCCTAATCACCGAGTGACGGTTCATTATTCATAAGATATACGCCCCCTTGCAAGATACCCACAGGGGAGGGGATAACCCCTGTAAGTCTACCCCCGCACTACTAGCAGTTATTTCACCAATAGCCATATATTTCCTGTGCACCCCTAGACAAGCATTCTATATCTTTCTAGTGCACCCCCATAGTGTTAATAAGCACTCCACAGCTCAGAACACTCCAAACAAGTTTCACACAGCTCCCCATGTGTCTTTTATGGCCAAAGCCCAATGTGGTGGTAAAATGGCGGCAAAAACTGCAGCATATTCCAGAGTTTCTTTGTGCCTCTCATGCAAACCTAAGGCTTAGTTCAAACGTAAATAACGTGCGGCTTATTCTGGCACCGGAAAAAACACTTCCTAATTAGGAAGTGTTTTTTGGGACCTTGGCCCACTTTTTGTGGAGTTTTTTCTTTTTTTGTAAAAACCGCTTCCAACAAGGCCAGGCGGTTTTCCCATCCCTTAAAAAAGAACGGGCTGCAAGAAATGCATCGCGTTTTTACCGCACTTTTCTTTTGTAAAAAAACACGCGTTTTGTGCTTCCCATTCACTTCTATTGCTTTCTTCAGGCGGAAAACGCCTGAAGAAAGGTCATGTCGCTTTTTTTTTCATCTAGCGTAAAAAAAACACAAAACCAAGCCCTCTACATAGACTATCATTGTATGGAGGCGGATTATAACGTGGATTCTGCAGTCAAAATCCGCCTCCATGTTCCCGTGTGAACTAGCCCTAACACAGATATGAAAGATTCCTCCATTCTTCATGAGCCTCTTGTGCATCACCAAACCCCCCCCCTTCCTGAATGTAACTTCAGTGCAAGGAGCACACACACAACCACCCCCCAGCTCTCCACGTGCCTCTCTACTATGCACCCCACATCTCTCCCCCCACAGTACACACTACACTCCACATTATACAATGCACCCCACATCTCTCCACCTCCACACTACAACACGCACCTGACAACTCCCATAGTACACCATGCACCCAAGATATCCCCCCCCCCACAGTACTCCATGCACCCTACATCTCTCACCCCCACTACACAATGCACCCCAAATCTGCCCCCCACAGTACACTGTGCACCCCATATCTCCCCCATTAGACAATGCACCCCACATTAGACAATGCACCCCACATCTCTCCACCTCCACACTACAACATGCATCCTACAACTCTTACCCCATAGTACACCATGCACCTACATCTCTCAGCTCCACTACACAATACAGCCCAGATCTCTCCCCCAGATTTGTCCTCCCCTCCACACCATGCACCCTACATCTCACCCACACTACACAGTGCAGCCCACATCTTTCACATCCCCACAATACACCAGGCACCTCACATCTCTGCATGTTCCTCCACTGCAATGGCATACAACTTTATTACATGTGCAAGGACCTTCCTGCAATCACAGACACGCCTACCCAGTAACAAGAATAGAGAGTCATGTGACTGTGACGTCATAAGGTCCTTGCTGAGTAGTGAAAGACCAGGCAGAAGAGCAGGGCAGGCACAGACACGTGACATGGTCAAGCTGGGTCACATGCCCCTCCATGTCACCAGCTCAGTGGTCAGAGGAGGAGTGTCAGAGAGCCGGCAGAGCCAGGGAAGCAGGGGGCGTGGCCTCAAAAATAAAGGGACAGGTGCAGAATTAAAAATGAATGTCTATGAGAAAGTTTATTATTTATCTTTGGGCTACACATTACACACTGTTAGTTAGAAAGTGGCCAACCCCTTTAAGAATGGATAGTCTTGAATCTCTTCTTTTGGCTTTTACCAATAAAGATCTATAATGTTTTTTTTCTAAGCAGTAACTGTTGTTATTCCAATGTAAAACACATAAAACATGGAACATAATAGATGTTACGAGCTGTGTGTCTTTCATATAGAGCTGAATACAGCTGTATTACCCTAATGTCTATATGCACATAAGAAAGATGCTGAAGTTCCTTGCCTTTTCTTGTAGATGATAATGACTGTAATCTGTAATCTGTCCTCTTCATAATTACTTTTGCACTACATAATAATACTTGGTTTATCTGCGAATGTCAAGTTCCTTCACAATAAAACTGGGACCTTGAATACATGATGTGAAGTATCTCATCCAATAACAGGTATTAGCCGTTCAGAGTCTGAGTACCTGAACTCATACACTAGCCCACGTATACAGTAGCTTACACTTTCTTTGTGAAGTTCTTCTAGTATAACGTTTGATAATATACTAGGAAATCCCTCTACAGATACTTTTTATTAGAAAGTGAAGAGAACTTTGGGCTCAGGGCTGGTTCACATCTGTATTTGGTATTCCGTTCATGGAGTCTGCATGGAATGGAATACCAAACACATTGACAAGCGGTGAGCACTGAAAGCACACGCACCCCATAGACTATAATGGGGTCTGTGTGTTTTCCGCACAAGTCATGCAGAGAGAAAAGTACTTCATGAACTACTTTCCTCTCCGCATGACTCGTGTGGACACCACATGGAAAACACACAGACCCCACATGGAAAACACACGGACCCCATTATAATCTATGGTGTCTGTGTGCTTTCAGTGCTCACCACTTGTCAATGCATTTGGTATTCTGTTCAGGTGGTCCCAATGCGGACTCCCCGAATGGAATACCGAACGCAGATGTGAACCGGGCCTTAGTTTTAATGCTCTGTTCCTGAATACCTAACCAGGCACTCGGCCAGTAGAATCTATATAAGAGAATCTTATACTTGGTTCACATCTGCGTTGGTATTCCGTCTGAGGGAGTCCGCATGGAGACGCCCCGAATGGAATACCGAACACAATTGCAAGTGCTGTGCAGTAAAAGCAGACGGACCCCATAGATTGTAAAGGGGTCCGTGTGCTTGCTGCGCACTGCCCACACGAATCATGCAGACAGGAAATTAGATTGTGAACTACTTTCCTGTCCACATGATTCCTGCGGAGATCTGGCGGCATGCACACGGACCCCATTATAGTCCATGGGGTCCGTGTGCTTTCACTGGCACACTGCTTGCAGTTGTGTTCAGTATTCTGTTTGGGGGGTCCTCATGTGGACTCCTCCTGACGGAATACCAACGCAGATGAGAACGAGGCCTTACCCATTCCCTAAACTCAGTCTGATAGTAGATCACCCTCTACTGAAGCCTATGTAAATACAGTCTATGCTGACACCTATAGGAGCAGAGTACAGGCTGCTGTAAACCATGCCTTGTATCCTGCTGACTGATTCTCGGGGACACTGATGCGAATTTCATTTTTCAGTTGCTTCTCTGCTGTGTTATTTTATTTATTTTTTTAATCAAATCATTTTTATTTAACACCAAATCCCATTTTCCATTTTCATGCAACAAAAGAACACAATCCAAACAACAAGACAGTAAAATAGCACAGTTGAAGACAGTCTGTGAGATTCTGCCAAGGTATCCAGCTCCTTTATTAATATAATACAATGCAATAAATATACAAAATTCATGAAGAAAAGCAAACCTGAATAAGAGCCAGTGGCATGGTATACAGTGGTATACAAAGACATGGATAGCTCACAATGGTTTACATTGAGAAGTACAACAGAGGTAGTGCAGACATAACACTTGGTGCAGTAATATTGTCTCCCACGCAGCTGACCTTAGTAAAGCTCTAGATGGCATGCCAGGGGTGCAAATGCTGTGTTATTATGTTACTCATTAAGGCCTTATTCACACATCCATGTTGTGGTCAGTGATTGTGATCCAGAACCAGGAGTGGAGACTACGCAGATGTAAGGTATAATGGAAAAATTTGCACCTGTCATATGTTTTCAACCCACTCCTGGTTTTGACTCGCAGTCACCGAAGTGTCAATAAGTGCTGATTCCATTAAATAGTATAATATGACATTTCTCACACCATTTTCATGGATTTACTCAATCGACTGAAGTCTATGAGCGATAAGTGAAAATGAATTACCCTCAGCTGCAAACTAGACTGTGCAAAAGGTATGTTATGTGACTAAGGCCAAATAGGGACACTGGCTACTATTCATAAGGGGGAGATAAGTTAATGACTCCATAAGTAAAATTGTCCATATTAGATGTATATCTGCTGAACCCACCAATTTAAAGGGGTATTCCCACTTCGTATATTCACCAGTCTTCACTGCTGTAAAATCTTCTTTCTTCCTGGTTTCTTGCATCATTTGGCGGGCGGGGTTTCATGCAACCTGCCGTTTAGCTCCGCCCCAAAATTAGCATGTAGCTCTGCCCACCGCATAGCGTGATCCTATGGGGAGGCAACAACACTATATGCACAATATTGGACTATGAAGTACAGGCAGGAGCAACTCCATTCTGTGTTACATACAGAGACTGCCCGTCTCTGCCGTAATGAACACAATTGAATTAGCTAGCCTGATACCTGGGAGAACAGAAGACGTTCAGAAATGCAGCTCCTCTCCCCTATCTGAGAGCAGGAAGCTAGGTCACGTGGTGTAGACACAGGAATAGCTAGAAACACAGGCTCGCTCCCTGCACTTAGCCCCTCCTCCCTCCCCCTGAGAGCAGCAGATACATCACTTGACTTTTGAGCAGATAAGTCAAGGGCTGTGTCAACAATGAATTGAATAAAGTAAGATAGTGGACAAACAAAGCAGTTTTACTGAAGCAGTGTATTTAGGAAAAGTCTTACATCCACATTAACAAGCAGTATAGATTGGATCCTTGTGATGGGACAACCCCTTTAAGTGTTCCCAGACAATAAACCGATGTGTGTGAGGCCTCCGACTTTTTCCTGATGGATTTTTGGCTATCTTTATTTTAACTGCCCAGTCCTTTTCTTCTTGCGGAGATAAGATGGTGCCTTTCCCACCTCTCACAGTTAGGTACACATGCAACTCTCTGCTCCAGATCCCTTTTTTGTGATCGGAGGGGGTTTCAGCAGTGGTGCCCCAGGAATTTATCTGTTCATAGGTGATGTAAGTTGAACATGAGATAACCCTTTTAAGACTTATTAAGATGACTGCTAAAGGAAAGCCACGCCATTTACCCCGGTGGAGGTGAATGGGAGGCAGGACACAATGTCAAAGCCACTTTAAAGTGAACCTCCAATTATAAAAACAAATTTTCAGAAGTGAATAGTCCATATGAATATCAAAAATGGCTTTGTAATATATCTTATTAAAGTAATTTACTCCCTTCTCCACTTATCAGACTGAGCTTTTTACATAGAAATCTATAGAGAGGGGAGGAGGAGGCTGTTGGAAAAGACATACAAATAACTGCAGCTGCTAAACTCTGGTATTCTGTGAGTCTGAACCTACCACTGACCAGAATGAGACAATAAATCAAATTACTAGCTGCAGCAGCTGCCTCCTCCCTCTCCATAGACTTCTATGGCTGAGATGAGGACATAAACAGACTCTATATAAATAAACAGTGATGATAAGGAAGAGGAGAGCAGCCTAATAAGCAGAGAAGGAAACAGATTTCTTTAATAAGATATTTTGCAAAGTTTCTTTGGTTTTGGCACAATTTGGTTAGTTTGGTTACTTGTTAGCTACTGTGTCTATCCTCCTTCCCTCGTACATTGCAAGCCCTTGCAGGACATGGCCATCTATCCCCTTGTACTAATTGGTCACTATGTTAGTATTGTACTCGCTTTTGTGTATTTTGCATGTAAACTCTCTTCCAATGTAAAGCGCCATGGAAACAATGGTGCTCTAAAAATAAGTATATGGCGGCATGAAATTGTCACAAGTTTCTGATGAACGGGGATTCTTTGTATAAGCATATATCATGTAATTGTCAGATGAGTGACATTTGTCAATATGACTAACAGTAATG
Source organism: Leptodactylus fuscus (assembly GCF_031893055.1). Taxonomy (NCBI): domain Eukaryota; kingdom Metazoa; phylum Chordata; class Amphibia; order Anura; family Leptodactylidae; genus Leptodactylus; species Leptodactylus fuscus. Next base: position 51,504,443 of record NC_134269.1, read on the forward strand.
TTAATTTTTTATGTGAACATGATCAATTCTAATCTAGGATGAACATAGTCTTATTGGTAATCTTTCATGCATTTCATTAGACTAAAATAATTGCGATTGTATTAATAGTAATTTTCATGGTTATTGCTATATGTTAACTCCTTCAATAACATACACCCATACACCTTCAATAATGGTCAGCCAAACATTTGTTCATTGAGCAGTATTATTTCCACCAGAAAACGGTGCAAACTGCCTTGTGCCAGTTATTGTGTTTTAGACACTTTTATGGCTTGTATAGAAAAGGGGTGTGGCTTCACAAAAAGGAGGTGTGACCTAACTGGATGGGACTGAACTGACAACACTAGGTGCCAAATAATTCACTTGCTTCTGGCATGTTTTTCAAGTTGCACTCGAGCTCAACACTTTGATAAATCTGGCTCAGTTTAAGACTGTCTAGCTTACATTTAGACAGTACTAGGCTTTGTTCAAATCTCTAACAATGGGTCCATGTTCTCGTCTGGTGGAAGACCAGAAATTTGACAAATGGACCTCTAAATTGTGGACACTAACTGTGCCTGATGAACCCCATTGACTATAATGGGATTTGTCAGGCGACACCACTACATGAAGAAGTCAGACTTGCATTTAATAAATTTGGCCCAATGCAACATATTTCTTATTTTATTATTGTAGTTCTTTGCAATTTGCACATGCAATAAAATGATGTACCCTCGCCACAATCCTCTATTTCTGAAGTGTTCTCTTCTCCTGGTAGTACTAGGTTTGTGCCAATTCAGAAAGTGACAGATTTTTAGCCCATCGGAAAGTGCACCAATTTTATGAATGTGCGTACGACAGAGTCCTAAATGTATCTAAAATTATTATTAGGAGTCATAGTATTAGATGGGCAGTATTGATAAATCCGCCCCAGTGTTTCTAGACCGATTGGGGAATCTCTGCCCGTCTGCTCCATCTACCATTAGCTACTCCATCTCCATCTTCAGATCCATTTTGCTTCTTAGTTTATAAACCCTGCCGAAGCCTTTTACTCAGTGGCCTCACTGTTTCCCACTTAACAATTCCTTATAACTTTTTCCCATTGCCTGGCAATATAAAACACTTCGTATAATTCCTCTTTTAACTTATAACTTGTTCTATTGCTTTTTAATACTTTGGTACGATTGCTTCCATTGCCCCATATAACCCTCTGTGCCGTGTTGCTTGTTTCCTCGTGCTGGTGACAGCTACATGACACAGTGGCACAGGGTACCGAGATGAGGAATGTGAACAAAGCTGTAATAAATTGTCGTCTGCTCCTGTACTCTCTCCCTGAAGCTTGGGGTGAAATAAATTCTCAAAATCTATTTCCCTGTGATGGCCAGCGGCCGACCAGTCCAGTAAATAAGAATTATAGCGGCAGAACGGCATCACTTATGGTAGGATAAAAAAAGGAAGACAAACATGTCTTCACTGGAGATATAAATCTGTTGGTCAGAGAGGAGTGGGGCTGCCAGAGATAATCTGAGTATTTATACCAAGTTTTAATTCTACTGAATGTTGCATTGATATGCAGGCCAAGATCCTTGGGGAATAAACTGAGGAGCTTTATTCTGCTTCCCTCCACATTGGAGACGCTGTATTGCAGAATACATTTTTAATAGCACAGAAGGCCAATACAGAACAGCGCGGAGGAAATGTCCGACAATCTAAGACTTCTTATTTATTCTTTTTTTCTCAAAGTAACATTACCTATAGATTCCATAACCTAAAATAAAAAAATTATGTTGCATTAGATCCATAGCTTGATTTAAATAGTATATTTATTCTTTACTTTTTAGTTTATTTTTTCAGTAAGCTATATTTTTATTTTCCTTTTATTATACTTTTGTCCCACAAGGTAACATATAACTTTATTTTATTCTTTTGTTAAAATTAGTGATGAGCGAGTAGTATTTGATCGAATACCTCGCCGGCATAGGAATGCGTGTAATCGGCCAAACACCAGGGGGTTAAACCCTTCAAATATTCGATGCGTTTAACCCCTTGGTGTTCAGCCGATTACACGCATTCCTATGCTGGTGAGGTATTCAATCGAATACTACACGCTCATCACTAGTTAAAATGCATTGCAGCCTCTCCATAAAATAACATTATCCCAGGAGTCTTTTTTAGACCCCAAGATTATGAAGGATAGGAATGCGTGTAATCGGCCAAACACCAAGGGGTTAAATGCTTCGAATATTCGATGCGTTTATCCTCTTGGTGTTCAGCTGATTACACACATTCCTATGCTGGCGAGGTATTCGATCGAATACTACTCGCTCATCACTAGTTAAAATGCATTGCAGTCTCTCCATAAAATAACATTATCCCAGGAGCCTTTTTAAGACCCCAAGATGATGAAGGATATATTCACATGTGAGAGATTTGTGCTGCGTGTGAATATACCGTAAAATTGTTGACTCTGGCAAGTGCAGTTGTGTTGAGTGTCAGGTCCCAGTTGTCAGTGACATACATTTACATCATGGGGTGAAATGGGTATAGATTTAATTCCATGTAAAATCTTACATTTTTACACCCTCATTGCTCTTAACAACTCATTTGCATATTGACAAAAAAATAGAGATGTATTGGCAATGGAGGCAGCAATTCACAAGCCAAAAACACAGTTTAATTCAGGTCACCCTATTCTGTCTATCTTTGTGCTGGTTTGATAAGCTACATTCTGGTGACAGACTCCCTTTAAAGGGATTTTATCATTAGAAGCCTGTTTTTAACTAAGTGCACGTTGGAATAGCCTTAAGAAAGGCTATTCTTCCCGTACCTTTAGAATTCTTCTCCGCGCCGCCGTTCAGTAGATATCCTGGTTTTGGTCGTTATGCTGATGAGTCTCCAGACAGCACAGGGGGCGTCCCCTGTGCTGTCTGAAGACTCTCCAGTGCCACCTCCATCTTCTTCTTCTCCTCTTCTGCCTCGCCAACGTACATCTTCATCCAAAAGCGCCAACTGCGCCTGTCCGTCGGCCATTTTCCTATGGCCGAATTGGAGAGGAAGAATATTCTTTCTTAAGGCTATTGTGATGTGGTCTTACTTAAATACGGGATTCTAATGATAGAATCCCTTTAAGTGAAGCTGAATTGTTTGGGTGGACAAACTAGTCAGGACTAGAATATAAAACAGAAATATAGCTATAATGAGATCCATCAACAGCAGGTAACAGGAGGCTGATTGCGTATGCTAAACTGAGTAAAGAAGAATAGATACACAAATGTAAACATCCGTGTTGTTAATAAAGATATACTAGAAAAATATAAGATTTTACATGGAATTATTCTCTATCCCCTTCTCACCCCGTGGTGTAAGTGTACGTCACTGACAACTAGAACCTAACACTGACCACTATACTGACCACAAATGCACAACAATAGTTCCTACACAATCACTATGGAAGTGTGTCTGTGACTAAAGCACCTAGCCAAAAAACTCAGATCCTGGCCATTTAACCAGTGATATGCTGGGGTGATATTCTGGTGACAGGCTCCTTTTAAAGTATGAGTATGCGATTCTTGTTAACACATAAGCATCCACAAAGTCTTATTTCCAATTGAATCGTTAATACTTGCTTTGGATAGTCATGCGTCAGAGACATGAAATCAAGAATTATTATATGGCCAATAAATCAGCCCCAGCAGCCATTCACAGCAGGAGGCCATTAGGCGTACACACACTACTAAATTGAGACACAAAACCACAGGAGATCTGTCAACAGCAACTTGTTTCCTTATCGTGGCAGAGAATTTCTGAGAACTAGCTGAAAAGAGCAGAAATGTTAAAGGGGTTTTCCAAGGATAAGGATAAGGATAGGGCATCAATAGCTGATAGTGTAGGTCTAGCACGCAGGACCCCCCAGGTCAGCTATGTGAAGTGACCTCAGCGTTCTTGAAGACTTGTCCTAAGGATGATCATCAATATTTAACTCTAGGAAAACTCCTTAAAGTGTATTACATCAAACTGAGCTCTCAGGACCAATGTCCATGACCTTGTGGCTAGGGCTAGGTCTACTGTCTATGTTACAGCCCCGTTACCTGGCCATATCATGGCCGAATTCATAGAGCATAGTGATTTATGATTCTGAGAGTTCACTATGTTCAGTCCCAGAATCACAGCATTGTGCGACTGCAGGACAGTAAAACCGTGATCACTATGGAACGCCCAAAATCATAAATCTCTATAATGCTGTCAGTACGGTTACGATGGCTGTCACATGGATCGTTTTCCCCTGCCCAGACACTTCTGTGTGAATTGAACCATAGGACAGCTACACAAGTGCTATTCCTGTACTAAATATACAGTATGTATGTCTGCATTGCACACACCCTGGATGGAACCATAAAGGGGACTCTGCCTCCATACTGTCCTGTTACATGGGCTACAAAGGATGGAGACGATCCCTACAACCATACAGCCGCACAAATAGCCACTTATGGTAGGCATGACACTGATATACCCCAAACCACTTACAACCGTGCCCTCTGGTACACAATAACAAATAGAAAAAGGTAACGAGCCTAAGCAATATTTCTTTGGAATTGTGAGGATGTTTAGAGCCAAGGACAACTTTATTATGTTTCAGATTTAATAATTACAAAGACGTTACAGTGTTTATAGAAAAATATGTAATAAAAATGACATATACAAGCAAACAATATAAAATAAACAAACCTTTTTGAAGCCTGGCTCAGAGTTCTCCTGGAATTGGACAGATCTACAGTCTGGACTGCGTCTCCAAATATCTGACACTGACTTTTTGAAGACCTTCAGGCCTGGAAGCCCTTCTCTAAGCTTGTGAATTAATACCTGGGACTTAGTTCCCTGTCTATAGCCTGAGCTATGAATTGAAAAATTAGAAGTAAAGTACACAGTTAATATAGAATTAACACAAACCGTTCCACAGAGGATCAAGCTAGAAGAAAATTCCTAAATAGATAAATAAGGGAGAGTTCACACTACCGTGGTGTCCGACAGCTAGTGTCCACTGCTCATGTCCGTTCAAAATCTGTGTCCATGACATTTTGCATTGATTTAAATGGACATCGGGTGCGTTCTTTTACAGTGTCTGTCCTTAAGTGTCCGTTCCCAAAGATGTCCGACTTTTCAAGCGGACAGCAAAAATCTACATGTCGGGGTTTGCTAACTTTAAAAATGCAAATTACTCGTGAATGCGTGAACGTAAAGGCAAGTTGTAAGAACTGAACATACCTGTATTTAGTGGAAAACAAGTCCACATTACAAAAGGTGCTGAAAATGTCCTGCCCCAACGTTCGTGTACAAGGAAATGCGACGCTCCATATTTGAAAATGTCCTCTGCAACATGTCACTGTCGATGGCAGCAATTTCACGCTCAATGTTTGCTTTCCTGTCGCCTCCAACTTTTTGCCCAGTTTTGTGATGGTTTTGAAGATAGGCAGGTTTCTAACTCCAAAGTTATTCCCTCTGACACTGTTTTGCTGACCCGGTGACCTAGTAGGTCTTCACAATGAACACTCTTTGTGGTACGGTTTACTGCATGCTTGCTTTCACCACTCCAGGCCGCCATAGCGCCCACCTCTTTATATTTTGAACCTTATTGCATGATGATACATGCACGCCTTGCAGAGTAATTCGCATTTTTAAAGTTGTACTCCCAAATGGGACACCCTGTATTTGAGCCTCTGTAGCAGGTATAGTATTGGAGCCCCTATGGCAAGCACAGTATTGGAGCTCCTGCGGCAAGCACAATATGGGACATTTGTAGCAGGCAGTGTTAGGAGAAATGTTCAACCAGTATTACAAGGGTATCTTTAGCTGGCACTCCAGGGGTTATCACTTTGCTATTTCACCTCCTGAGAAATGAAATCCAGCTGCCCATATAGACTGTAATTTATGTCTAATACTGTCAGTATATGGTCAGATTAGGAATAACTCAGCATAAATGTTCTTGATTTGCAAGTTTTCAGTTCCATCCATATGTCAAGCACTGACTTTCCTTGCAAAAAAAAAAAAAAATGCATTGCCATATATGACTTTTTTTTAAAGATATTAAAACCTGTAGCAGCCGACATTATTCTGTGAAAGAAAGGCATTGATGTGTTAACCTGATAAACATCTGGCAAAATCATGTAAGAAATCTCTGGGTACCTTATAATATATATTGTGTTTGCTATTTCAACCATAGCCAATATATATGGTGTGAAATGGTCATAACATAGAAAATAACATCTATGTGGGTTTATGATGTTGAGCCCCCGGTCGCGACAATGAAGCGGCTGCAGAGCTCAGTTAAACCTTTGCAGCTCTGCACAGAGACGTCTGTCATTAGGAATATCCGACACCGAGCCGGTGATAGAGCGGTATTGCAATCAGACTATTACTTGCATCTCCAAGGTCATTTAAAAATAGAATTAATTTTACGCAGGGAGAAAACAGTTCAGCTGTCCATGAATCATATTCAGATATTATGTCCTCAGAAAAATCTTCATGTAGGTGTGAAATGAGCAATCCAGGACAGCAGTGTAGATTGGTAAATACCGGCTCTCCTCATACTGTCGACATTCAATGCACCCTGGGCAGAATCAAATACATTCATAGACTGCATGCTTGTAAATAACCTTTAACATCCTTGAGTACACATGGGTGGTTGCACTTTGTTGCTCCTTTGGCTGAGATATGTTCCAATCTACGGAGTTAAATGTATCTCAGATGGGACTTGAAAGATGGCTCATTGATTCTTATGAACATTACAAAGACCTGATGTCAAGAGCAAAAGTGCGGAATCCAGAATGGAATGTAGACATAGTTGTACTCTTCGTATGCCAAGAATTGGAATAAAGCTTATGCTACCCATCTGTCCTTCAAGGTATAAGGTGAGGAAACAAACCAGCATGGGCCCTTCTTTTGCACTATAAGAAGTCATGAAGATATTTTTTCTATGAGATCCCATACGGAATACACAGCCATTAAAGCATGTAGCTAAATATTGCGCTTCAAAAACAACTCTTGCCCATCTAGGCATAAAATTCTCAAAACCTCTGAAGGTGTCCTGAGGTATTTTGCACCAAAATGTTTGCTGCAGGTGCTCGATCAAATTGAGATCTGGGGAATTGGAGGCTAAGTCAACCTTCAACTCTTTATCATGTTTTGAATCCATTGTTGAACAATTTTGCTGCATGGGCACTCTGACCAACCTGCAAGCATTGTGTGTTCTGACACCTGTTTATTGTAGTTAGCCTTAAAGTATTCCCATCTCCTTGATCCTGTCTATACTGCTAGCTTACGTGAATTCAAGAGTTTTCCTAAACACATTGTATCAGCAATGTTGTTTTGTTTGCCTGCTATGTGAAATTATTCCTCCCATTGTTTACACATCATTGTTAAGACATTCAGCCTGTTATGTGGTATCGGGTTGGATGATGTGACTCAGTGCTCTCTAGGGGAGAGGAGGGCTGAGTTCTCTGTATTACTTTCAGGACTGCTATCTCCTGCTCTTCCATACAGGCAATTTGGTCAGCTAATTGTAGTTTGCTGACAAAGGTTCGGACAGTGTCTATATCTCTCAATTTAAACATATAGATAACATTGACTGCGACAATGTTGCCTGTCCTTGTAAGATGTGGGTGTTCTCCAACCTTGTGTAATGTAATATGCAGAATTATATTGGGGGTTTTTTGGCAGCGCTTTTCACAAATAGTTTTCCTCTGCAGTCTCTATTATACAGAAAGCGTCAATATTTCTGTAGGTATAATTAACAGGCTTTAACTTTTTCTGCAATGTGTGGATGGGATTATCCAGGTTCTCATCCATTTTGCCGGTACTGTAAAATTGTGGCATTTATTCAACATGGAGTCCTGGCCTTAAAGAGATTTGGAGTCACCTCTGGGACTACCAGGTGGGTATAAAAGGCATACTCATCTACTTATTGCTGGGTACTGGAATGAAAAGGGACAACAGAGCACCAGGAACAAGTGGATGTGTCTTTTTTTTTTCTTGTGCACCCACCCTATTGCCCCAGAGGTTGCTTTAAATCCTGGAAAGGCCTTTTTCAGCCACTTGTTTTACAGTAGCTATGCTCTGGGATCAGACCAGATAGACTAACCTTTGTTCCTCACAAACGTTAATTACCCTATCTTTGGTTCACTGGTTGTACCTCTGTGAAAGATAATAACACTGCATACTGGGAACACCATACACAACCTGCCATTGTGGAGATGCTCTGATCACAATTTGGCCCTTGTCAGTGTCACCCAGATTATTACACGTGCCCATTTTTTTCTTGCATCCATCAAAGCTGACTTTTCACTAGCTGTTTAATGTGTCCAGCCCCTTGCCACCTTCCATTGTCACAAGAAAATCAATGCTATTTACTTTTAGTTAAGGGCAAGCAATGAAACTACTATTGCCATCACATTCAAAGCCCTGTCTACCCCTGTGGGTAATGTTTGCTCAATATAAGTTGTACAGAGTCAAGTCAGACCATTGGTCGCTCTGGGTGTGTAGCTTTTCGATTTGGTAGTAGTGGTTGTTTCAACATTAGAGATGAGCGAGTAGTACTCGATCGAGTAGGTATTCGATCGACTACTACGGTATTCGAAATACTCGTACTTGATCGAGTATCACTCGCTGTTCGAATGTAAAAGTTTTATGCAGAACCAGCATTGAGTGGCCGAATGCTATACAGTCGGCCAATCAACGCTGGTAATTCTCCTACCTTTAGAAGTCTTCTCCGTGCAGCTTCCCCGCGGCGTCTTCCGGCTCTTCATTCACTCTGCCAGGCATCGGGCCTGGGCAGAGCCGACTGCGCATGTCCGCTTGTAGTGCGGGCATGCGCAGTCAGCTCTGCCCAGGCCCGATGCCTGGCAGAGTGAATGAAGAGCTGGAAGATGCCGCAGGGACGCTGCAAGGAGAAGACTTCTCGAGGATCCAGCCCGACCCTCACTCGTGGACTTGGTAAGTATAATTTGATCGAACGTTGCCTACCCCTGAAACGAGCATTTTTCCCCCATAGACTATAATAGGGTTCGATATTCGATTCGAGTAGTCAAATATTGAGGGGCTACTCGAAACGAATATCGAACCTCGAACATTTTACTGTTCGCTCATCTCTATTCAACATGTTCCCGTACCCTTCATCAGTTAGTGGTTTTAATGCATTGACCATGCGATGTGTACTCTAGATACACTCAAGTCTGCATTTTCTTAAAATTGGCAATAATTTTGACGTAAATTTCCACGTACTGTTTATGGGCCATGTTATCTTTATAGGGATTAATGAGCATTGTATCTTACCCATGCACGGAGCTTTCTGCTTAGTATGCTGTTCAGATGGCAGGCCCCTGCTGATTTCCTAATATGGCTAAAAATGTTGTAGAATTACTATCAGTAAATTCAGGATTAATGTCAAAAGTTTAGGTAACTTGTTTGGTGTTCTCTTCCTCCTCCTCCACCGTCTGTAAGAAGCACGCTCAGCATGATATCCCCACTTTAATGAGTGACCTCCTCTGGTCTTTGAAGTGGATCTCGATGTAATGTTTTATTTATCCACCATGCGGTCTGATAGAGGTATACTTTACATTTTATTTAAAGGTGAGAGACTGTATCTCCTGCCTCAGCGCATATAATTTCCAGGAGCTGAGAGGGGTGAGAGGCAGTTAAGGAGTTAATCCCCTGCGGTTATTATAAGGAAGAACATCTTGTATTCTGTGTTCAGCTGAATGCTGTCATTGTCAAACCAAGACAAAACCATATTCAGGAAATCGTCTGACCCTTGGGGTTTCCAACCTTTACCCTTCCTGGAGGAAGATGAGGGCTGAGTGGGTGTTAAGCCCGTAATTAGAAGCCATTAAGTTTGTAACAGTAGTGACATGGCAGAGATGTCAGATCTCCTCAATCATATGGTTATATCCTCAGTGATATACTGTAATGATCTTATCCGGTGGCTTTCTGTAACAATTTCCAATTTACCTTAAGTGGACAAGGGATTTGACAAATGGACTTAAATTGTTAACCGTGTGATGACCTAGGCCCATCATTGTATTTGCTTTCTATGGACGCCTCTCATGGTTTGGAAAGGGTGTCAGGTGGCTGCTGTATAAGTCATCCTGCCGGAGTAACTGAGCTGTCATCTCAATGAAGAGTGACCTGTGTCAGCAGCTCTGAGTTACAGCTTCCAGCGGCTGATTGAGTTATCAACTTCACACCTGCACGATGTGTGTGCCATTATGTGCATCTTTGGCACCAATTCAGAAAGCTATTTGCAGTCTTCCCGCTGCTCTAATTCCATCCTGTTACGGTTCTGGTACGAGACACCAAGGAAGGCCTTCAAGAGTTGCATTTAATAACAATATCCTCACCCACAGCTGCATATTAGTCTATTAGCAAACAGAGTTATTGTTTATTGAGCTTGAGATCTAGGCTTATAATGGGTGTATTGGGCATAAACTTTAGGATTCCATCTGGACAATGGTGTACTAATTCAGTACTGTAGTTTGCCATACACACCAGTAAAATAAGACTGGCTGTATCTAATGGTGACTCTTACGGATACAGTGTATCAGAAAATGACTTTTATCCACCTCCGTCACCATCAACTCCTTGTATCCTAAGGGTAAGTTCACACGGGGTTACTTGGACTGGAACCTAAGGCGGAGGCCACCTCAGATTCCAGTACAAAATACAGGTAGCTGCGACTGGATGCCGATGCAGTGCACCGGCATCCAGTCGTGCGTTCCGCTCCGGATTAGGCCCAAATGAATGGGCCTAATCGGGAGGAGGTAGTGTCTTCAGGCGGATGTCGCGAGGCGACTCCACCTGAAAGAATGAGCATGTCACTTCCGTTTGTTCTGGCTCCTGGAAAAAAGAACAGACTGGCTCCCATTGATTTCAATGGGAGCCGTCTTTTTGGTCAGGTTATTGATGTGGATATGGCCTCTAAATCCTGACCAAAAAACCCTGTGTGAACTTACCCATAGTTGCCACACCACTGATTCTGGTGCAGTTGGATGTTTTCCTTTAGCCCCCACCATTCCTGAGGAATTGGTGCTGTTAGATTCAACAGCCAATTTACTAATTGGGTTCTCTACTGTCTGGTGGGCAGTTCTGGGCTGGAGCAGATGGACAGGAACCCCCCACCTGCCAAATTAGCATATTGGTTGCTGAAACTAAGGGCCCAGTTGCTCATCCAAGGGCCATATGAATTTTCTGCAGTGTATTTATTTTACTTACCGTATATAGCACCAACATATTCCGCAGTGCTTAACAGATATGTCATCACTCTCTGTCCCAAGTAGGGCTCACAATCTCCTAACAGTATGGAGTATGGCAGGAAACCAGTACCCAGAAGACTTGATGGGTTGAGATGTCCCTTCCTTGGCCCGCCTTGCTTTCAACTCTACTATGCCCACTTTTTCAAAAAGTGTCGCATAAGACACAGAACAAATGATGTGGTGTTTCTTTGGTGCAAGAAAGGTCTATGCGTCAAAGATGTGCCATTGAACACTGGTGTAGAAGGGTTAATAAATTCCTTCCATTGCTTCCAGTAGAGAATATGGAGGCAACGTATACAGAACACAGATCTGTGACCTTCAAATCCTGTATAAATTGTTGCACTTCAAAAAATAAGCCATAATATTGTATCTGCTGAAAGTTATAGAGATCTTCAAGGGCTTTCATAGAGATTAGAAGTTTTTAGAGTTGCCTTTTAACAGGTTTTCTGGTACTTTGTTAATGATGGCCTATCTGTTAGAAAAAGGTCATCAATTCCATATTGATGGGGGTTTGATGCATTCCCTGCTTAGTTTACCCGACACATTACATTTTGTAGTGGAATATGAGATATGGTCACTAGAGTATACACAGCTATGCTTGGTAAGCAATGAAAGCGATGCGGCACTCGCTGGATACGGATCCCCTTCAGTCAGCTAATAAGTGGAGATGCCGGGGCGTTTATCAATCTGATATTGATGGCCTATCCTAAGAATATACCATCAACATCAACATCTTGGAAAACACCTGTAAGGATCTAAGAATAAATCATTCTAATTAAACCGGTTATTATAATTTCTTCACGTTCGGTCTGCTCAGTAATTTAAAGTTATTAAATCTTCCTTGATATATATTAGAATAATATTTGATGGCTTTGATAGCATCCACCAACAATCTGATGACTATGGGAACATGCAAACTGTTCCCTGATGTTAACTTCTAGGTCAAAGCTAAAGGTTTGGGTCTTTAACTGATCTTGATGAGTGGACCACCGAGCTAAGCATTCACGTTAACCTATACAGGAGTACGTGGACATGGGCGTCAACTCAACATTTGCCAGCTACCATATTTGTGTGCCCAGCATTGCACACAAGACAGATGAGGTTACCTATAGTATCCTAATTCATGGTCAGAGAGCACCATAGAGTCATTAGGTCAGGACGCATGCAAAGGAACTCAGCCATTGTCCCTGGAACAACAGATCCCAGGTGGGTTACAGATCCTGGCTGTTTCTCTGCGGGAGATGACTCCTATAATTAATGAGAATCCCATTCATTTCAGATGATTGTTAGATAATTGCGGTTGGATGGTACCCAAGCTGTGTCTGTGCTCGGGGAGGCTTTCAATTGTTGCATCCTCACAATCAAGATATAATCAGCTCTGTGACTCCTTGTCAGAGTCTTGTCTCGTCACTGTCATCCAGACATCAAGGACTAATGAGTGGTAATTATTATTATTATCTGCACTATCAGTCACATGGTGAGGCTGTTTTCTTGTCTTCCAGCGTTTTGACGTGTTACTGAGATCTGTATCTGTCGCTGGGTGAGGTGACAGCTCAGTAAGGACGCAATGTGGCAATCATATTGTTTCTGAGGACTGATAGAGTGTTTGAGGGCTATGAGAAATGTGTAACTTAATAGCCATGATTAGGTGAACGGTGCTCAGTCCATCAATGAAATGAGGCCGTATGATCTCAGTCCTCTCGGTTTCTTATCTATGCTCTTCAGTCGCCCTCAATGAAATATTGTATAAAATTATTTATGTAGCCAATTGGGAAGAAAATAAGACCTATGAAAAGTGAATGTGACAACACCAACTTCTAGAAATCTGTCCTTTGTCCTCATCATTCACGTAGACAAGACAATGGGTTATGCAACTCTGTCTTTTCTCCCAATTCCAAAGTCAAAGGGTTTGTTACCAAAGGTGTACAAGTAACCTTAAAACTCCACGGGAAAACTTGAAGTTGCGCTGTGCTCCGCCATGACACGAGATGGCCAACACAGGGACAACGCACGTAGTGGTTGGAAGGGTCCAACTCAAAAGTCCAACTCAATTTTCCTTTATTTTCCACCATGTGAAAGGTTCCTAGAGTGTCACCATTGCTCTCATCACACCAAAGAGGTACCTCTGTGCTATGATTGATAGGGCCAGGTAGTGTACATGTCTTAGCAGCGGTGGAGGGAGGGATGGATGAACGCATGACTTTTTAATTGTCAGTTGCGCCAAAAATTGTCACAACTGGTGTTTTTACTCTGGCCATGCAACTTTCTGAAAAAAGGGGACTTGGAAAGGGTGTGCTGGGGTTGGGGGCCATGATCACCAGTAGATTTCTTATCATTTACTCCAGAAACCTGGTGGAAATGATGCCTGAAATCTACAGCAGCTAAGGACTAGCTTACATTTCAGGGCAGGTGCATGTCCCAACTGAGGGTATGCCTGTAAAGCAATGTGCCTCCTCATGACTCAGACATACCCTTCGCCAGCTCAGGGGATCTGAAGACTGGCATTGAAAACGTCAGTCTTTAAGAATCTCACCCAGGGTGCATATGAAGAGATAAGAGATAAGATAAGATATTCCTTTAATAGTCCCACAATGGGGAAATTTCAGTGATACAGTTTCATAGATGGTACAGTAGTATATAACAAGAGAGAAACACATAGAAGCACATGGCAGATAGAGAAATCCTAGGAATCATAGCAACTAAAAAAGAAAGAAACACAGACATACTGCAGGATCATTTAGTTCTCTGTGCAGATTGATGTTAATAATAATAATTATAATAATAATAATACAGCCGACTTGGTTGTAGGACACGAGGAGGGGGGTCACAGCATGTGGATATAACAAGCAGAAATTTTTTGCAGAGGTGGGGGACATAAGCAGCTATCATGATAACATGTGGCAGTTCCTTTGGTAGGTGGTGAGATCTCCTGCTCACAGCTGATAGTTCGGTATCTTGCATCAGCACTATTGTCCTTTTAACCACAAAAAATGCCCCAAATGTCCTTCATCACAAGCTCTCCTCCTCCTCCTTACCACAGTGTTCTACTGCCCCAAGGAAGTCAGAGACCATCCAGGTATACAGGGTGCTGCTCTCTTGCCAAGCTTCCATAACTCCTGGGGTAGGTGGGTGATGGTAGGTTCCCAGTTTGCAACAGTGTCCCACGTGTCCACAGTAATAGAAAGAAATACCAGTCAGCTGTAGCATCTTCACTAGAGATGAGCGAACAGTGTTCTATCGAACACATGTTCGATCGGATATCAGGGTGTTCGCCATGTTCGAATCGAATCGAACACCGCGTGGTAAAGTGCGCCAAAATTCGATTCCCCTCCCACCTTCCCTGGCGCCTTTTTTGCACCAATAACAGCGCAGGGGAGGTGGGACAGGAACTACGACACCGGGGGCATTGAAAAAAATTGGAAAAAGTCATTGGCTGCCGAAATCAGGTGACCTCCATTTTAGACGAATAGTGGATTTCAAATCCGGGTCATATGAGAATGTGAACTTTGTGACTAAGAGACAGGGATAGCTGTACAGGCAGGGATAGCTAGGGATAACCTTTATTTAGGGGGGAATGTTATTAAAAATAACTTTTTGGGGCTCTATCGGGTGTGTAATTGTGATTTTTGTGAGATAAACTTTTTCCCATAGGGATGCATTGGCCAGCGCTGATTGGCCGAATTCCGTACTCTGGCCAATCAGCGCTGGCCAATGCATTCTATTAGCTTGATGAAGCAGAGTGTGCACAAGGGTTCAAGCGCACCCTCGGCTCTGATGTAGGAGAGCCGAGGGTGCACTTGAACCCTTGTGCACCCTCAGCTCTGCTACATCAGAGCCGAGGGTGCGCTTGAACCCTTGTGCACACTCTGCTTCATCAAGCTAATAGAATGCATTGGCCAGCGCTGATTGGCCAATGTATTCTATTAGCCTGATGAAGTAGAGCTGAATGTGTGTGCTAAGCACACTCATTCAGCACTGCTAAATCACGCCAATACAATGCATTAGCCAGTGCTGATTGGCCAGAGTACGGAATTCGGCCAATCAGCGCTGGCCAATGCATTCTATTAGCCCGATGAAGTAGAGCTGAATGTGTGTGCTAAGCACACACATTCAGCACTGCTTCATCACGCCAATACAATGCATTAGCCAGTGCTGATTGGCCAGAGTACGGAACTCGACCAATCAGCGCTGGCTCTGCTGGAGGAGGCGGAGTCTAAGATCGCTCCACACCAGTCTCCATTCAGGTCCGACCTTAGACTCCGCCTCCTCCGGCAGAGCCAGCGCTGATTGGCCGAAGGCTGGCCAATGCATTCCTATGCGAATGCAGAGACTTAGCAGTGCTGAGTCAGTTTTGCTCAACTACACATCTGATGCACACTCGGCACTGCTACATCAGATGTAGCAATCTGATGTAGCAGAGCCGAGGGTGCACTAGAACCCCTGTGCAAACTCAGTTCACGCTAATAGAATGCATTGGCCAGCGCTGATTGGCCAATGCATTCTATTAGCCCGATGAAGTAGAGCTGAATGTGTGTGCTAAGCACACACATTCAGCACTGCTTCATCACGCCAATACAATGCATTAGCCAGTGCTGATTGGCCAGAGTACGGAATTCGGCCAATCAGCGCTGGCCAATGCATTCTATTAGCCCGATGAAGTAGAGCTGAATGTGTGTGCTAAGCACACACATTCAGCACTGCTTCATCACGCCAATACAATGCATTAGCCAGTGCTGATTGGCCAGAGTACGGAATTTGGCCAATCAGCGCTGGCTCTGCTGGAGGAGGCGGAGTCTAAGGTCGGACCTGAATGGAGACTGGTGTGGAGCGATCTTAGACTCCGCCTCCTCCAGCAGAGCCAGCGCTGATTGGCCGAATTCCGTACTCTGGCCAATCAGCACTGGCTAATGCATTGTATTGGCGTGATGAAGCAGTGCTGAATGTGTGTGCTTAGCACACACATTCAGCTCTACTTCATCGGGCTAATAGAATGCATTGGCCAGTGCTGATTGGCCAGAGTACGGAATTCGGCCAATCAGCGCTGGCCAATGCATTCTATTAGCCCGATGAAGCAGTGCTGAATGTGTGTGCTTAGCACACACATTCAGCTCTACTTCATCGGGCTAATAGAATGCATTGGCCAGCGCTGATTGGCCGAATTCCGTACTCTGGCCAATCAGCACTGGCTAATGCATTGTATTGGCGTGATGAAGCAGTGCTGAATGTGTGTGCTTAGCACACACATTCAGCTCTACTTCATCGGGCTAATAGAATGCATTGGCCAGCGCTGATTGGCCAGAGTACGGAATTCGGCCAATCAGCGCTGGCTCTGCTGGAGGAGGCGGAGTCTAAGGTCGGACCTGAATGGAGACTGGTGTGGAGCGATCTTAGACTCCGCCTCCTCCAGCAGAGCCAGCGCTGATTGGTCGAGTTCCGTACTCTGGCCAATCAGCACTGGCCAATGCATTTCTATGGGGAAAAGTTAGCTTGCGAAAATCGCAAACTGACAGGGATTTCCATGAAATAAAGTGACTTTTATGCCCCCAGACATGCTTCCCCTGCTGTCCCAGTGTCATTCCAGGGTGTTGGTATCATTTCCTGGGGTGTCATAGTGGACTTGGTGACCCTCCAGACACGAATTTGGGTTTCCCCCTTAACGAGTTTATGTTCCCCATAGACTATAATGGGGTTCGAAACCCATTCGAACACTCGAACAGTGAGCGGCTGTTCGAATCGAATTTCGAACCTCGAACATTTTAGTGTTCGCTCATCTCTAATCTTCACACATCAGCAATTGACGCCAGAAATCATCTCCTTGAACGAAGAAGTCCGCATTTCCATGTAGGTTTCTCTTCCATGCCGCATGTTGAGCCATGCTGTCCTAGCTGGGGGGATGGTAACAGGCACATGTGGAAACCAGCTGAACCAGGTCTTGAGTCCATGCTTTACAATGGAAACAAAAGGAACAAAAAACTCCACAGGGTCTTCCATTCGATTTATAGTTGCTAAATTCATAGTGCTAGATTGCTTGGTTACCGGATTCTTGAAGATATAGAGAAAAAGAGTGAAAAAGGAAAGAAAAAGTTTGCTCCCAGCTTGGAGCACTGCATCAAAGGCAGCCAGCCTCTCAGGGGGCGGCGCCAAAAAAAAAAAAAAAAAAAAATGGTTATCTGAAGTGCTGGTGGGTGGTTATTTGACAGAAATGAAGAAGGGCTGGGAACTGGAGGAACCGCACCAAAAGGATTCAAAACAACGACACCAGGTATTTTACCATGCATTATGCATTTATTGTGACATTTGTATTCTGAACTGTTTTTACCGAGAATTTAGAAAAATGGAACAAAGAAAGCAATAAGGTTTTAGAAAATGAAGATCACATTATAGAGTCATGCTACAGTTCTCTGTCTTGGTGCATACTGTGTACAAGCTCAAGGGTGGCACCCATAGAAATATTTGGGATCATGTACTTATCTTAGATTTATATGGAGACTTGCACTGTTCTGTTCTATCACATATGATGTGTTACACAATTCATACCGCTTTGTAATACGCAGGTTCTTCTATATGTATGACGTCTATAACTGGTCTTTTCTTAGACGTTATCCAATATGCCAAGAAATACAGTCCTATGAAAAAGTTTGGGCACCCCTATTAATCTTAATCATTTTTAGTTCTAAATATTTTGGTGTTTGCAGCAGCCATTTCAGTTTGATATATCTAATAACTGATAGACACAGTAATATTTCAGGATTGAAATGAGGTTTATTGTACTAACAGACAATGTGCAATATGCATTAATCCAAAATTTGACCAGTGCAAAAGTATGGGCACCTCAACAGAAAAGTGACATTAATATTTAGTAGATCCTCCTTTTGCACAGATAACAGCCTCTAGTCGCTTCCTGTAGCTTTTAATCAGTTCCTGGATCCTGGATGAAGGTATTTTGGACCATTCCTCTTTACAAAACAATTCAAGTTCAGTTAAGTTTGATGGTCGCCGAGCATGGACAGACCGCTCTCAAGTGATCTGAAAACAAAGATTGTTCAACATAGTTGTTCAGGGGAAGGATACAAAAAGTTGTCTCAGAGATTTAACCTGTCAGTTTCCACTGTGAGGAACATAGTAAGGAAATGGAAGACCACAGGGACAGTTCTTGTTAAGCCCAGAAGTGGAAGGCCAAGAAAAATATCAGAAAGGCAGAGAAGAAGAATGGTGAGAACAGTCAAGGACAATCCACAGACCACCTCCAAAGAGCTGCAGCATCATCTTGCTGCAGATGGTGTCACTGTGCATCGGTCAACAATACAGCGCACTTTGCACAAGGAGAAGCTGTATGGGAGAGTGATGAGAAAGAAGCCGTTTCTGCAAGAACACCACAAACAGAGTCGCCTGAGGTATGCAAAAGCACATTTGGACAAGCCAGCTTCATTTTGGAAGAAGGTCCTGTGGACTGATGAAACAAAGATTGAGTTGTTTGGTCATACAAAAAGGCATTATGCATGGCGTCCAAAAAAAACAGCATTCCAAGAAAAACACTTGCTACCCACTGTAAAATTTGGTGGAGGTTCCATCATGCTTTGGGGCTGTGTGGCCAATGCAGGCACCAGGAATCTTGATAAAGTTGAGGGTCGCATGGATTCCACTCAGTATCAGCAGATTCATGTATAATAATGTTCAAGAATCAGTGACGAAGTTGAAGTTACGCCGGGGATAGATATTTCATCAAGACAATAATCCAAAACACTGCTCCAAATCGACTCAGGTATTCATGCAGAGGAACAAGTACAATGTTCTGGAATGGCCATCCCAGTCCCCAGACCTGAATATCATTGAACATCTGTGGGATGATTTGAGAGCGGGCTGTCCATGCTCGACGACCATCAAACTTAACTGAACCTGAATTGTTTTGTAAAGAGGAATGGTCCAAAATACCTTCATCCAGGATCCAGGAACTGATTAAAAGCTACAGGAAGCGACTAGAGGCTGTTATCTTTGCAAAAGGAGGATCTACTAAATATTAATGTCACTTTTCTGTTGAGGTGCCCATACTTTTGCACTGGTCAAATTTTGGTTTATTGCATATTGCACATTTTCTGTTAGTACAATAAACCTCATTTCAATCCTGAAATATTACTGTGTCTATCAGTTATTAGATATATCAAACTGAAATGGCTGCTGCAAACACCAAAATATTTAGAACTAAAAATGATTAAGATTAATAGGGGTGTCCAAACTTTTTCATAGGACTGTATTTTATAAAATAGTACCCGATAATCCGTCCAGTGCCCTCTTATCACGTAGGTGGCAATGAAGATAGAAATGTTGTGGTGTCGGCCAAGTATGCCCTTTGTAGTTTTATACTCTGGATTGATCTTCTAGTCCGTTATCCTAGAGATTGGTTTAATGTGTTCTGATATTTCTGTATGTAATATGTGTCAGAACAATAACATAAGGAGTGATAACAAGCAGCAAGTCATGTCTGTAGCTATCTGAACAAGTGTCTACAAAAGAGAAAAATATACAGAAAAGTTAGCTTACATAATGGGGAAGTATAAATCCAAGCAATATGCTACTGACTGCTTCTTTCACATACTAGATGTTTTTTGTGGTTATATTGTGTATAGTACAATAGCTGTGTAGTCGATTGGCAAAAGCACCAACTCTAACTTCTCCATTTTTCTGTAGCCTAACTCCTTCTTCTTTTCCTTCATAAATGTCTGGCAGCCTTGGCCAGGCAATAGCAATAAAGCTCCCATAAATTATGTTTGAATTTTTATAGACATAGGAAGTGGCGTAACTAGGAATGGCGGGGCTACGTGGCGAACTTTTGCCCGTGGCGAACTTTTGACATGCGGCCCCCTCCAAGAGGGCTACATGGGCGTGCAGGCTGTATGTGAATAAGAGGGTGACATGGGGTGCAGGGTCTGTATAAGCAAGAGGGGAAATGAAGGTGCAAGCTGTGTGCGAGCAAGACTGTGATCTGGAGGGGGAACCCCCCATTCCACCACACTCTTGCTCACCCACAGCCTTCACCCCATTCCCCCTTCTTTCTCACACACAGCCTGCGCTCCCAGGTCACCCTCTTGCTCACACACAGCCTGTACGCCCATATAACCCTATTGCTCACACATTGCCTACACCACCCATTCCCTCCTCTTGCTCGCATAGGGCAGAACGGGGGGTGCAGACTGTGATTAAGAGAAGTACATGGGTGTGCAGGCTGTGTGTGAGAAAGGAAGGAATGGGGGGTGGAGACTTTCTCACACACAGTCTGCACACCCATGTACCTCTCTTCCTCATAGCCTATAACCCATTCCCCCCATTGTACACTGACCTGTACAATCCGGGTAGCTCCGCTCACAAAAGACACTGAGTCTATGTTAGTAGATTAAAGGACCTTTGATGACGTCATGTCTCAGGTCCTTCAATCTACTAGTATGGATGCCGGCACAGGGCCTGGGGACAGCGGGCAGGAGATAGAAGTTTCTCCTGCCCGCTGTCACTATGCAAGTGCCGGGAGGTGGGGGCCCGGACAGCAGGCGGCAGCTGCTGCTTTGGTACAGTAGTAAAGGCAGCAATTGCTAGCTTTACTACTGTTAAAAGATGGACTGGTCGAGGCGGCAGCTCCTCTCCATCTTCAGGCAGCCCCCAGTGCTGCAGTAAATAGGGCCCGTTACGTGCTGGAGTTACACCAGCTGGTAATGGCCTATTTAAAAAAAAATTAAAAATCTGCAGCGGTAGCAGCTGTCACCGGGCCCCCTTAGTGTCCCGGGCCCTGTGGCAACTGCTACCTCTGCTACCCCGGTAGCTACGCGCCTGGACGTAGGTATGTAACAAACTATAATAAAAGATACAATATTAATAATTGTATAATATAATTAAAAATAATAATAATTTATTTTCAACCTCGACTCAGAGTTGTCAACCTTATTCACACTTCACCCAAAACTGACTGACTCAATGACGCTGATTCTGACTTCACAGTCCTGGTATAACATCTATAGTGTTACAGGTCTGGACCTCACAAAAAGCCAAACTACTATGTAGTTCTGTAAATAGAAGTTGTAAAAGTCATCTCCAAATGTGAATAACGGTGAAAAGAGCAAACGTTGGACCATAATGTGAACCCGCTGCAAAAATACAATGAAGAAGTCAATAGGGGGATTTGGGGATCATATCAAGCGTTTACTATTTATAGGAAAATTGATCTTCGTCCTTTCCAGAATCAAGGATGCGCTTTATTTGCTTAGGCCTCTCATGACTGATTATTTTACTAGAAATCTCTCATCTACTATCGTCCGAGATACTGTACTCTGCCAACCCTTGTACTTATTCTTCCACTCTTTTTGTTCTTATGGTCTGTCTTTTACGATATTTTTGCCCTTTCCTCATTCTCAATTCCACTCCTACTTCTAGTAGATATGTCCCCTGTCTACGTCCCAGCACACCTTCCTATTCTTCTCCCAACTCCCAGTGACAGTGACAGGACTCAGAAGGAGTCAAGAGGCTGCAGCAAGTCAATTTGTAGCGACAGTTAATCCATCTTCTGCCAGTGGGTCTGAGAGAGGGGGGGGGCAGACCCTGGTTGGGGCCGCACACTTTGTGCATACACAAGTAGCAGAGCCCTAGGTATTTTTAGAAAGTCCCTAACCTTGTTTTGTCCGTATGAATGACGCAGGACCTATGATAGGACATTGGGTAAGTGATGAATTGCCCCATGTGAGATCTTTTCTATCAGAGAATAATGTAGTGAGACTCTTTATTACAAGCAATATTCAGATAACTTTCTATCTGCAGTGTAATGAAGACAAAGCTTGAGTATTGCTGGGCAATCTGCTGCCCCTGACACTGTGAGGCCTTCTCCGTAGAGGTCAAGTTATGGAAGTCATTCACAGGTTGCGTACTGTATTTTTTCGGGCTGCATGGATGAGTTTTATGCTTGTATTTGTCCAGATGTGTGGTTTCTCTAGCTTACTCTTTATCTGTCATTATTTAATCTCAAGTGTCAGTGCTTGGACATATGCAACATCAACTAAATTGTATGAATCAAGCCAGTGGAGCATGACTGTGAACACAATCTTATTACTGGCACAAACTGTTGGAAAGTCTCTAGGTACAACAGTACGCCGTGGTATCATAGAAAGTTGTTATTATGCCCCCCTATACAAACCAATTTTTCCTAGGTCTCCAGATCATGCCATTGAATACTGAAGTCTGGGTAAAACTGTCATTATATGTAGTACACAACACTCAGTATTTGCTGTTGCACATGTACAACCTGAATATGTATAGACAGTGACGTAACTAAAGTCTTGTGGGCCCCGGTGCAATCTTTTGTCCAGGGCCCCCTACCTCATCCCGATAGCAATGGATATGGGTGCTAAGGAGTTTAATCCACCTTAGTGTGGTTAGGGTAATCTGTGGGTCTCCTTGGTTTATGGGCCAGATGGAAGCTGCAATCTCAATACGGATGCCAGTGCTTATGGGTCCCTAAGGCTCTTGGGTCCTGGTGCAACTGCCCCCTCTAGTTACACCCCTGTGTATAGACACTGGGCAGCCACCCAACAGTTTCTGTGACCATCTTCTATATAAGCAGTAGATGCACCTAACACTAGTAATTATGCCACACAATGGACTGGAAATGTTGACCCCTGACCTCACCCCTGGCTACGAGCAAGAATAACCGCTGGTTTACTGTGACTAACCTTTCTGATTACCTAAGTCCATTGGAATCTGGGTCCATCCATTCAACCCACATACCCTCCCCCAGATGGAAATCCACCAGCTAGCTCATAATTATCTCACAGGGGGCCACAGAACATCACACTAAAAGATATAATAAGAGCTGGTTATTCTGTACCATGTAATGATAACTGCCAGCCTTATTTTGTAAAAAGGGATACCCTTTCTCAGATACCCCAGCCTAGCTATCTGGGCTCTTGAGTTGGAGTCGTGGACAATATTGGATAGAGAAAATTGTTAGAGTTACTGACTCTAGGTTCAAAATAAAATGATTCATTATTTTTACTGATATTATTCTTGGTTTTATTTGTGATTTATAATGAATTTGTTTGCTGTAGATTTATTTCTATAGGAAAATAGGAAAGGTTTTTTAATGACTTTGAGGATCTTTACTTCTTCTGTCTTACCATGGTTGGCAGCCATTATAGTCAGACTTGTAGTCGGACTGTGAAAAAATACAGGTGTCAGAGTCTGCGTCAGTGGTTTGGCCTACTAAGTATCCCTGTTTCCTCACTGTTACTTCTTTATGATTCCTTTTGGGCATTTGCTCATTAATAGTAATAATAATAATAAATCTTATTTATATAGCGCCAACATATTCCGCAGCGCTGTACAATTTGTAGGGTTCAAGTACAGACAAAAAGATACATTACAAAGGAAGTCATTTCACACAATGGGACTGAGGGCCCTGCTCACAAGAGCTTACAATCTGTGAGGTAGAGGGGGTGACACAAGAAGTAGCAGGGGCGGCATTGGAGGTAGCATTGCTTATACAATGGTCGAGACATTTATGTGATAGAGGTTTTTTCATTACACAAAAAAGTCATTTAACACAAGCCATTCTTTTTCTCCTTTTGCAACAAATATATTTTGAGACTGGGCAGCCATCCTACAGTTGTTGTGGCCATCTTGTATATTACTGAATGACCGGTGGTCAATACTGCCAGTATGCTACACACTTTGTTTTTATTTTTTATGTAGATTGTGAGCCCCATATAGGGATTAGAGATGAGCGACGGCCATTTCGAATAGCACGCACTCATAGGAATGAATGGAAGCAGCCGGCACGCCGACTTTGCCGGCGGCCGGCTGCTTAACCCCCTGCATGCTGGCTGCGTCCATTCATTCCTATGGGTGCGTGCTATTTGAAACGGGAGTTTCGAATAGTACTCTTTCATTCTCTAATAGGGATCACAATGCACTTTTTTTCCCTATCAGTATGTCTTTGTAGAATGGGAGGAAATCCACACAAACACGGGAAGAACATACAAACTCCTTGCAGATGTTGTTCCTGGCGAGATTCGAACCCAGGACTCCAGCACTAAGCCATCGTGTTGCCCCGTAGGTTACACACTTTTACTCCCGACATTTTGTTTCACAGATGGTGCAATATATAGGCACCCTGTAATATGTGACATATGTGACACGGCTGCAGCAAGTAAAGCCTCTGTGTGCAATGTATCAATGTCCATTGAACATTACACAGACAGTGTGTGTGTGTGTGTGTGTGTGTGTGTGTGTGTGTGTGTGTGTATATATATATATATATATATATATATATACATGCACACACTGGATTACACCTCTAAAGGCCCTTTGAGCCGCCATTTATGTGTTTATTCTCTAGATCAATGAAATGGATGTGTGCCTGCGGCCAAAAATGAAAACTGGATTGTGCTCTTAAATACTTTTGTACAATAACTGTATGCAGTCTTTGAACTCATGCACATGGCCATATCACAGCGCCCTGTAGGAGCCATATACGTAGAGTGAAGGACAGGATCAAATCCTGTAATGTGAGATCAAGCTTTCTGCAAGCTCTTGTAAGCTCAGTTGATGGGCCTCCTGACTTCGTCAGTCTTCATCCTGACCTAACGCTACTTACTTTCTCATCCCTATGACTGTAAAGAGACGTGTCTGACTAACTGATGCTGCCATACAGTATATAGAAATGCATACATCTCATATACCTATACAGTGTACTACTGACGGGCCGGCGGCCGTAAATCTAGTCTAAGGGTGAATTCACACTGAGTAAACGCTAGCTTATTCTGAACGTAAAACACGTTCAGAATAAGCGGCGTCTAAAGCAGCTCCATTCATTTCTATGGGAGCGGGGATACGAGCGCTCCCCATAGAAATGAATGGGCTGCTTCTTTCACTCCGTGCAGTCCCATTGAAGTGAATGGGGAGTGCCGGCGTGTACGCTCCGGCATGAGCAGAGCTTGCCGTATACGCCGGCACTCCCCATTCACTTCAATGGGACTGCACGGAGTGAAAGAAGCAGCCCATTCATTTCTATGGGGAGCGCTCGTATCCCCGCTCCCATAGAAATGAATGGAGCTGCTTTAGACGCCGCTTATTCTGAACGTGTTTTACGTTCAGAATAAGCTAGCGTTTACTCAGTGTGAATGCACCCTTAATGTGCCAGGCAAGGTGTAGACATGAAGTGTGTGGTGTGTATGACTATACAGTGTCCATATATATCATGTATATCTGCAGCACATCTCCAGATTTCAGGCTTGTCCCAGGTTTCCAGTTACTTTATCTACCTGCTGAGACTTTTACACTGTGGACATTATATGACACAATGCGAGTGCTGTTTGTCTTATTGTTGGCACGGTATCTTTGACTCTTGCATGCAGATACAATGTAATCGTGCCTGCAGTTTCACCGCTATCTGTAGCACAAGGATGATAACCAGGTATTTTACAAATCTAATAGGGCACATTGTGGCCCTGTCCGGATAGTGTAAAGTCCCAAATAAGAGCTCTATGACACTGTCAGGTTGTATAGATCGGAGGCACTGCAGCAAGTAACTATGGGATCCCATAGAAAAACTAAGAATGGGATGCCACTCTCCAAGGACAGTAAATGAGATCTGCACATAAAATGTATTTTTATCTACATTTTCCCCTTTTTCTTGATTTTTTTTAGAGATCCGCTTCCAGTTTTTCAGTCTTTTCACTTTTTCCTAATATCATCAGTTGAAAGGCAAAATCCACATCCGCGTTAGAATTGTGTTCTGCTTACATCAGTTTGGAGCAATTACTTCCCCGCTCTTCCCGTTTCAAGGTAATAGAATTTGTCAGACAGCTCGGACTACTATTACTTCTGACACGGGGACTCAGTTGCAACAGCTCTAGGCCCTTTGCCTAAAAACTATTGCGGCAAGAAAAGGCAAGGCGTTCCCCATAGTATCCAATCATATCACATATTGTAATTTTTGCGATTGAAGCAAGATTGGTGCAATCTGATTTTATGCAATCGGCAGCATCCCTAATTTTTGTCTGAATTGGCACAAAAATACATAAAGAAATACCTATGTATTGCAAAATACCCTTGTCTAAGGGTGCATTCAGACTACGTAACGCCGGGCGTGTATGAGAGCCGTACACGCCGGCATTACGGCAGACTGCCGAACACTTCCCATTCACTTCAATGGGAGCGCTCGTAACAGCGGCGTTTACGAGCGCTCCCATTGAAGTGAATGGGAAGTGTTCGGCAGTCTGCCGTAATGCCGGCGTGTACGGCTCTCATACACGCCCGGCGTTACGTAGTCTGAATGCACCCTAAGACCGGCTTTATTGCGGCCAAGAAGATGACAATTTTTTTTATTAGATATGAAAGAGCTGGAAAATCATTCCGATGTTTATACATTATCTCATAATCAATGGGAAGGTGTAAATTTAATCACAAATATCAATCTTTGTGGCGCGTTGTGAAGGACGGGTATGTATCAAAAGGTAAAAACATAAAACAATCATGTTCTGATATGGGTATATGAATTGTATGTAATTGAACACTTCGTGTATTCAATTAAAAATAAAATGTACTATTGATTTCGTCTTGCTGCTTGTTCTCGTGGTCCATGCCTATTACTTTATGAATTTTGCTTTGTACATCTTTCAGGATTGTTTTTAAGCAAATTAACTTTCCAATGTATACCAAAAGGGCCCGCTAGTGTCAGATTTTTGCCCAGGGCTGCTAAAAGAATGACTTGGTCCTCAACAAGTTAAATAGTTAGGGCCTCTTCAGTTAGGGATGTGCATAATCTTTTAACCTAAGGATGCAGGCTATTCAATTTATTCACACTATTCCACTTTATTATGTTATCTTGATCCCTCGTTCACCCCCCCCCCCCCGAATGGACTACTGAATGCATTGGGAGCGGTGTGCAGTGAAAGCACACGGACCCCATAGACTATTATGGGGTCCGTGTGCTTTCCGCACAAGTCATGCGGACAGGAAAGTAGATTGTGAACTACTTTTCTGTCCGCATGTTCCGTGCAAACACTGCGCGGAAAGCACACAGACCCCCATTATAGTCTATGGGATCCATGTACTTTCACTGTAAACTGCTTGCTAATGCGTTCGAAGAGGAGTCCCCATGCGGACTTCCCTAAACGGACTACTGACGCAGATGTGAACGATGCCTTATCCTAAAACTAACTTTAAATGAGTCTATCTGCAGGAAATTGGTTATAAACCCAATCATAATTCTTTGTATACCTTGGTGATTGTATAGTTTCTAAAGATTCCTCTTTTATTCAGCTTTGGACTCCATTTTCATGTAAATCAACATCTTATTCATATGTAAGTAAAGAAAAAGTGCTTTGAGTGTATGGCTCGGCTGGCTTGGGTTTGGTCTCAGGCGAGGGTCACACCTGTGTCTGATCTCTGTTCGGGAATTACATTCTCCATTAAGCTTTAAAAATGCAGAGAAAGAAATCCTGCAAGCAGGACTTTTCTTTCCACGTTTTCTTGCCTTTTTCGGAAACCTGGAGGACCCCATTATAGTCTATGGGAAACCTTTTTTTTAACCCCCCAACGTTTTGATATGATGACTAGAGATGAGCGAACACCCAGATGTTCGAAGTTCGAAATCCGATTCGAACAGCTGCTCACTGTTCGACTGTTCGAACGGGTTTCGAACCCCATTATAGTCTATGGGGAACATATACTCGTTAAGGGGGAAACCCAAATCCGTCTCAGGAGGGTCACCAAGTCCACTATGACACCCCAGGAAATGATACCAACACCCTGGAATGACACTGGGACAGCAGGGGAAGCATGTCTGGGGGCATAAAAGTCACTTTATTACATGGAAATCCCTGTCAGCTTGCGATTTTCGCAAGCTAACTTTTTCCCATAGGAATGCATTGGCCAGCGTTGATTGGCCAGTCTTCAGAATTCGGCCAATCAGCGCTGGCTCTGCCGGAGGAGGCGGAGTCTAAGATCGCTCCACACCAGTCTCCATTCAGGTCCGACCTTAGACTCCGTCTCCTCTGGCAGAGCCAGCGCTGATTGGCTGGAGACTGGCCAATGCATTCCTATGGGTATGCGGTGATGCAGCCGAGCTAAGCGAGTGCACATACTCACCTCTGCTGTGTTGAGCCAGTTCTGCTCAACTACACCGTGTGCCGGTCGGCTCTGCTGTGCGAGCTCGGCAAACACTCAGCTCTGCTGATTCTGTATACTGATTCTGTATACTGGCCCATTCCAGCGGTGATGCAGAGCTGAGTGTGTGCTGAGCTCACACAGCAGTGCTGACCGGCACACGGTGTAGTTGAGCAGAACTGGCTCAACACTGCTGAGTCTCTGCACAGCAGAGGGGAGTGTGTGCACTCTCTCAGCACTGCTGCATCACCGCATACCCATAGGAATGCATTGGCCAGCGTTGATTGGCCAGCCTTCGGCCAATCAGCGCTGGCTCTGCCGGAGGAGGCGGAGTCTAAGATCGCTCCACACCAGTCTCCATTCAGGTCTGACCTTAGACTCCGCCTCCTCCGGCAGAGCCAGCGCTGATTGGCTGGAGACTGGCCAATGCATTCCTATGGGTATGCGGTGATGCAGCCGAGCTGAGCGAGTGCACACACTCACCTCTGCTGTGTTGAGCCAGTTCTGCTCAACTACACCATGTGCCGGTCGGCTCTGCTGTGCGAGCTCAGCACACACTCAGCTCTGCTGATTCTGTATACTGATTCTGTATACTGGCCAATGCCAGCGGTGATGCAGAGCTGAGTGTGTGCTGAGCTCGCACAGCAGTGCTGACCGGCACACGGTGTAGTTGAGCAGAACTGGCTCAACACTGCTGAGTCTCTGCACGTCTTCTGTATCTCATTCGGCCAATCAACGCTGCTCAATGCATTCCTATGGGAAAAAGTTTATCTCACAAAAAACACAATTACACACCCGATAGAGCCCCAAAAAGTTATTTTTAATAACATTCCCCCCTAAATAAAGGTTATCCCTAGCTATCCCTGGCTGTACAGCTATCCCTGTCTCATAGTCACAAAGTTCACATTCTCATATGACCCGGATTTGAAATCCACTATTCATCTAAAATGGAGGTCACCTGATTTGGGCAGCCAATGACTTTTTCCGATTTTTTTCAATGCCCCCGTTGTCGTAGTTCCAATCCCACCTCCCCTGCGCTGTTATTGGTGCAAAAAAAGCGCCAGGGAAGGTGGGAGGGGAATCAAATTTTTTGGGAGTTTGCCACGTGATGTTCGATTCGAATCGAACACATCGAACAGCCTGATATCCGATCGAACATGTGTTCGATAGAACACTGTTCGCTCATCTCTAATGATGACCTATCTTACGGATAGGCAATCAATGTACAATTCCTGCAATGCCCCTTTAATACCCAAGGGGAGGCTATGGAGCTGCCTCAACCTTATTGAAAAAAAAATCTAAGTTCTTACTGTTGCTCTCTTTTATCAACATCATAATAGGTTCCCGGGAGCTCACTGCTGCAAGGGAAACATGGTTTATGGATTAATACCTGCTGGTTCCTTTCACATGAGTATGGTTTAAAGGTCTATTCCAGGACAGGTTATCAATATCTGATCGATAGGGTTCCAACTCCCAGCAACCCCAGGAGCCACAGTGGAAAAAACTGGCATAGCTTTGTACACTGTGTAGTGGCTTGGAAGGGTACCTGTCCTAGATACTACACAGTACACAGAGCTGTGCTAGTTCAGTGCATTGAGGCTTCCTCAAATTGCTGATCAGCAGTGGTACTGGGAGTTGGACCCCTGACAATCTGATATTGATCTAAGGCCATCAATATTAAACTACTGTAATGCCTCTCCAAAGAATAATACTAATGTGTTGACAGTCTTATAAGGGATGACAGTAACGGCCATTAACAGTAGTGGAGTAATGTAAAAAGATAGAGCCCCCTCTCCACCTTGTACGTCCCCATTGATTAATATAAACAACATGACGGATGAGGTCTTTGATCATATGTGTGTAAGAAAAATTCAGAAAAATAAAAAAATATGACAGGAGCTTTCTCCCGTCATGTTTTTTTTTAAATGGGGTGGAGGCAGAAGGACATTCAACAGAATCTTCATCTTTGTTGTAATGTCCATTGCTCATATCCTGGTAACTCTGGTGAAAGAATTATGGCTAGCATCACTGATGTTCTAGAGTGGTGAAGGGTTAATACCAGCTTGTCTGTATTCTAAGAGGGGAAGGGCATAAAGAAGAGGTTGGGCTGGCACACTGAGGAGAGTTAGTGCCATCTACCTTGGTGGTTTAGAATAGAAAAGGGGTAGATTTGTGTTCTGAGATGTACAGGTTAATATTTGCACCACCAGTGGTCTAGAGTTTCGCAGTTCCCTCTTTGGTTTGGCATGTCATAAGCCTGACCAATAGTGGACAGAGTGATCTTGAAACCCAGGCCCTTTGACAATTTTCATAGATATGGGAGGGGCAGAGTTTTAATCTTCATCCAACTGAAGGTACTCTACAGTAACACCATCATCTGAAATATCATTTTCATCTATCAACCTTTTACAAAGTGTTACCATCATGTGACATCACTATTGAGTAACCATGGTCTTAAAGGCCTATTCCCATGAACATAGCATATACTGTATATATTTGTAGACAATTAACAGTTTATTGACATTTTTGCTCGTTTAAATGATTTAAAATGTTGAGTTTTATAGATTTTCTTTAACCATCTTAGTGGTGACAGTCTCTTTTGTCTTGATTGGTTTCCAATGGATATGACCATAAATACAGGAACTTTTTATGGTCTGGGCCTTGTCAGAACTCAGCCATGATTTCCATATTGTGGCCGGGTTATCAGGCAGGGAAAATTCCTGCATCTGATCACAAGTAAATCATGGCTGGGTTTCAAAGTATAGAAAGTTCCATTCATGGTCTTATCCATTGGCAATCGATCAAGACTACAGACTGTCACCACTAAGATGATTGGAGAAAATCTGTAAAACTCTGCAAAATAATATTAATTATTAGAGATGAGCGAACACTAAAATGTTCGAGGTTCGAAATTCGATTCGAACAGCCGCTCACTGTTCGAGTGTTCGAATGGGTTTCGAACCCCATTATAGTCTATGGGGAACATAAACTCGTTAAGGGGGAAACCCAAATTTGTGTCTGGAGGGTCACCAAGTCCACTATGACACCCCAGGAAATTATACCAACACCCTGGAATGACACTGGGACAGCAGGGGAAGCATGTCTGGGGGCATAAAAGTCACTTTATTTTATGGAAATCCCTGTCAGTTTGCGATTTTCGCAAGCTAACTTTTCCCCATAGAAATGCATTGGCCAGTGCTGATTGGCCAGAGTACGGAACTCGACCAATCAGCGCTGGCTCTGCTGGAGGAGGCGGAGTCTAAGATCGCTCCACACCAGTCTCCATTCAGGTCCGACCTTAGACTCCGCCTCCTCCGGCAGAGCCAGCGCTGATTGGCCGAAGGCTGGCCAATGCATTCCTATGCGAATGCAGAGACTTAGCAGTGCTGAGTCAGTTTTGCTCAACTACACATCTGATGCACACTCGGCACTGCTACATCAGATGTAGCAATCTGATGTAGCAGAGCCGAGGGTGCACTAGAACCCCTGTGCAAACTCAGTTCACGCTAATAGAATGCATTGGCCAGCGCTGATTGGCCAATGCATTCTATTAGCCCGATGAAGTAGAGCTGAATGTGTGTGCTACGCACACACATTCAGCACTGCTTCATCACGCCAATACAATGCATTAGCCAGTGCTGATTGGCCAGAGTACGGAATTCGGCCAATCAGCGCTGGCCAATGCATTCTATTAGCCCGATGAAGTAGAGCTGAATGTGTGTGCTAAGCACACACATTCAGCACTGCTTCATCACGCCAATACAATGCATTAGCCAGTGCTGATTGGCCAGAGTACGGAATTCGGCCAATCAGCGCTGGCCAATGCATTCTATTAGCCCGATGAAGTAGAGCTGAATGTGTGTGCTAAGCACACACATTCAGCACTGCTTCATCACGCCAATACAATGCATTAGCCAGTGCTGATTGGCCAGAGTACGGAATTCGGCCAATCAGCGCTGGCTCTGCTGGAGGAGGCGGAGTCTAAGATCGCTCCACACCAGTCTCCATTCAGGTCCGACCTTAGACTCCACCTCCTCCAGCAGAGCCAGCGCTGATTGGCCGAATTCCGTACTCTGGCCAATCAGCACTGGCTAATGCATTGTATTGGCGTGATGAAGCAGTGCTGAATGTGTGTGCTTAGCACACACATTCAGCTCTACTTCATCGGGCTAATAGAATGCATTGGCCAGCGCTGATTGGCCAGAGTACGGAATTCGGCCAATCAGCGCTGGCTCTGCTGGAGGAGGCGGAGTCTAAGATCGCTCCACACCAGTCTCCATTCAGGTCCGACCTTAGACTCCGCCTCCTCCAGCAGAGCCAGCGCTGATTGGCCGAATTCCGTACTCTGGCCAATCAGCACTGGCTAATGCATTGTATTGGCGTGATGAAGCAGTGCTGAATGTGTGTGCTTAGCACACACATTCAGCTCTACTTCATCGGGCTAATAGAATGCATTGGCCACTCAGCGCTGGCCAATGCATTCTATTAGCATGAACTGAGTTTGCACAGGGGTTCTAGTGCACCCTCGGCTCTGCTACATCAGATTGCTACATCTGATGTAGCAGTGCCGAGTGTGCATCAGATGTGTAGTTGAGCAAAACTGACTCAGCACTGCTAAGTCTCTGCATTCGCATAGGAATGCATTGGCCAGCCTTCGGCCAATCAGCGCTGGCTCTGCCGGAGGAGGCGGAGTCTAAGGTCGGACCTGAATGGAGACTGGTGTGGAGCGATCTTAGACTCCGCCTCCTCCAGCAGAGCCAGCGCTGATTGGTCGAGTTCCGTACTCTGGCCAATCAGCGCTGGCCAATGCATTCTATTAGCCCGATGAAGTAGAGCTGAATGTGTGTGCTTAGCACACACATTCAGCTCTACTTCATCAGGCTAATAGAATACATTGGCCAATCAGCGCTGGCCAATGCATTCTATTAGCTTGATGAAGCAGAGTGTGCACAAGGGTTCAAGCGCACCCTCAGCTCTGATGTAGCAGAGCTGAGGGTGCACAAGGGTTCAAGTGCA
The DNA here is from genome assembly GCF_031893055.1 of Leptodactylus fuscus. NCBI lineage: Eukaryota > Metazoa > Chordata > Amphibia > Anura > Leptodactylidae > Leptodactylus > Leptodactylus fuscus. The sequence continues at coordinate 51,537,880 of NC_134269.1, forward strand.
CCCTCGGCTCTCCTACATCAGAGCCGAGGGTGCGCTTGAACCCTTGTGCAGCCTCGGCTCTGCTACATCAGAGCCGAGGGTGCGCTTGAACCCTTGTGCACACTCTGCTTCATCAAGCTAATAGAATGCATTGGCCAGCGCTGATTGGCCAGAGTACGGAATTCGGCCAATCAGCGCTGGCCAATGCATCCCTATGGGAAAAAGTTTATCTCACAAAAATCACAATTACACACCCGATAGAGCCCCAAAAAGTTATTTTTAATAACATTCCCCCCTAAATAAAGGTTATCCCTAGCTATCCCTGGCTGTACAGCTATCCCTGTCTCATAGTCACAAAGTTCACATTCTCATATGACCCGGATTTGAAATCCACTATTCGTCTAAAATGGAGGTCACCTGATTTCGGCAGCCAATGACTTTTTCCAATTTTTTTCAATGCCCCCGGTGTCGTAGTTCCTGTCCCACCTCCCCTGCGCTGTTATTGGTGCAAAAAAGGCGCCAGGGAAGGTGGGAGGGGAATCGAATTTTGGCGCACTTTACCACGCGGTGTTCGATTCGAACATGGCGAACACCCTGATATCCGATCGAACATGTGTTCGATAGAACACTGTTCGCTCATCTCTAGTGTAGATCTCAGCTATAAGTCACGGCGTTTTCTAATGCCAGTTATAGTAAATCTGTTGGGCTGAGGTGTCGCTGCCTTTTTTAGGAAAGTTTCTGAAATTTATCTCATCGTTTTCACTGTTTGACATCACTGGTGACCAAAGATCTGAACATGCTTTGACTGATCTGCCCCTGTAATATGAAAGGATAGTAGAAATGGTAGGTTGCCATATTAAAGGCTTTGTGTCATCCATTTGTTCGTCCGTATCATACAATACAAAAGTATAAGTACAAAGTATAAAAAGTCCCCCCCACTCCATACTTTTTCATTAGGGTTCACTAGTATATGTCCCTAGTGTCTGATCAGCAGGAGTCCAACCGCTGTGACTGCTGCTGATAGATCAGGAAAGCACCATGCCGTCTCTTTTGATGGCTTTGTTTGGTTTTTTTTGGACTGCTGTTCATTCTGCAAGCTGTGCAGGTCCTACAGGGGAGGAATTGGTGTGGTGCGTTCTGATTGAAAATTAAATGTATATCCTAGTGATATGCCATCATTGCCTTTAATTAAACTACCCCTTTAAAATTGATCATTGTCTTTAATTTAGACAACCCCTTTAAGAGTTTATTTCTGCAGTTCATCTGTCTCCAACAAATCTAGATAACTATGATATAGGAACAAAACATAAAAAGCCCCAGGATGGGTGAATACTTTTTGTAGGCTTTTGATATCAGATCTTGTACTTATACCTTGTACAAAATTTTTGCATCAGATTTTTTTGATCAAGAAAAGAAATTTTGTTCAAAGACGCTTTGTGGCTTCCATGTCTAAGTTATGAATTATGACAGATCTGATGAAAATGGGAAAACTCCAATGTGAACGGTGCCTACCATTCTTGTACTGAACAGGCTGCATTATATTTTTTACCATTGCACCTGTCCACATGCGACGAGGCAGCAGATGGTGTACGTGTCTCAAATTTAATGAACTCCTTAAGATGCTTCTTTTTTAAAGACCCCTCCCTTGTTCTCATATTGTTCATATTTTTTCTCCCAAATTTCCATTTCCTGGCCATTGTGAGTTTTTATATTCATTCTGAGCCTCTCAATCTACCCCACTATCCTCTCTGATTCTGATTTCCCATTATATATATATATAAATAGCTCTACTAAGTGCTGTCATCAAACGGCTCATAAAAAGCTGATGTTCCTGTCCCAAAAGAGAGCTTTCTTCCTAACATTTGTCTTTTATGGCTTTAATAGAAATCTGACAATAATATATCAGACGCCATCTGGAATTAGCATTTTAAATGACATTACCAAAAAGCTTGAAATGATAGAAATTTCTCCCTTACTTCCTGAATTATTGGATATGGTAAATGTCCAAACCAGAAACAAAGGAACCTGCAACTATTCTACTCATTAGAATAGTTGGAAACTACAACGGGAAGGGGAATCCACACCAAGCTCTTTTGTCTTGGAAGTCCAAACCCAACACTATAGGGAAGAGTTCGCTTCAGTATCTAGTATGGACCCCTCACTAGAGATGAGCGAGTAGTATTCGATCGAGTAGGTATTCGATCAAATACTACGGTATTCGAAATACTCGTACTCGATCGAGTACCACTCGCTATTCGAATGTAAAAGTTCGATGCAGAACCAGCATTGATTGGCCGAATGCTATACAGTCAGCCAATCAACGCTGGTTCTCCTCCTACCTTTAGAAGTCTTCTCCGTGCAACTTCCCCGTGGCGTCTTCTGGCTCTGAATTCACTCTGTCAGGCATCGGGCCTGGGCAGAGCTGACTGCGCATGTCCGCTTGTAGTGCGGGCATGCGCAGTCGGCTCTGCCCAGGCCCGATGCCTGGCAGAATGAATTCAGAGCCGGAAGATGCCGCGGGGACGCTGCAAGGAGAAGACTTCTCAGAGGATCCAGCCTGACCCTAACTCGTGGACTTAGTAAGTGTAATTTGATCGAATGCTGCCTACCCCTGAAACGAGCATTTTCCCCCCATAGATTATAATAGGGTTCGATATTCGATTCGAGTAGTCGAATATTGAGGGGCTACTCGAAACATTTTACTGTTCGCTCATCTCTACCCCTCACATATATGCATCCCACCTCTTCTAAAGGTCCCCTAAAAATATTAGTCATCCAAAGCTGACGATTTTAATGGAACTGGTTGATATATTGTGTATGGGGGCCGTCCAACGCGTGATTCGTAATAGTGGACCCCAGATTGCTACTGATTAAATAAAATAAGCAATTACGCTATTTTTATTTACGCCATTTAGTGATCATGTTAAATATTGCCTTAATTTAATTATGTGAGTCATAATGGTTACGGAGATACCAAATATGTCTGTTACTATGTTTTCTGATGGCCATTTCATAAATTATACTATTTAAATGACATTATTGTAATTTACTGTTAAGGCATTAGTAATTTCTAAGATATATCTATATGCACAGTATATATTATATTTAAAAAATACATTAGGTGTGAATCAGGGCTTGAACCCAGGACATGATGAACATAAATCTGTCACTCTACCTCTTTCATTTTTCTCTCTCTATAGTGTATTGCTTTCCCTTCATAATGTATTGGTATGCAGAAAAATATCTCTATATAAATATATATTTCAGCATAAAATGTACGACATATAGAGAAAACTTCCTGTTGAAGCTAATGGAGTCTGTGGCTCAACCAGCTTTGTATTCACATCTAAACTTTAAGTTCATAGAGGGATCTCTGGGCAATCTCCTCATTAGTATTTACTGATGACATCACTATGCAGATTATATTAATGAGACGGTAGCCAGGGGAGGGGGCCTGAAACCCAGGAGAGTTGACATCTCTGCAGCATGGTGGCTCAGTGGTTATCTTTCTTACCATGCAGCTCTGTGACTTTAATCCAACTAAGGATACAATCCACATTCAGTTTGTTTGACCTCCCTATAGTTGTGTGGGTTTCCAAAACACATACTAAGAAATTTAGTTTGTGAGCCCTACTTGGCACAGTGAGTGAAGACACATTCTGTGGTTAAAGGGGTTTTATGGCCTAAAACTATTGATTACCTAAAGATAAGTCACTAATACAACTCCACGCCATTCTTAGCAGCTGATACACAGAGAATAGAGCAGGAAGCAGACAGCTTTGTTCTCTGTGTAACGGCTGAACTGAGTCACTGCAGCTTAACGCCCATTCAAATGAATGGGAGATGATCTGCAGTATTGGCAATAGACACTACAAAGAGAATAGAACTGTCTGCTTCCTGCTCCATTCACTGAATACCAAGCGCACGGCCATACATATTGTAGTGGCTGTGCTTGGCATTGCAACTTAGCCCGATTCACTTAAATGGGACTGAACTGCTGATGTACCATGTGACCAATGAACCTGATGTCATCAGCACTGTCATTGATGTTAATACCGTACATAAGCCCCTGAAAACCCCTTTAAGCTTCCAGTGCACAGTTCCAGTGCATGTTGGTAGGACCCACTGACCCAATGTCAATGTAATGAGTATAGGGTCCACCTAACTATACCTTAGTGACACATTTGGTAGTTTCCGAGAGCTGGGGACCAGAATCCAGACCCTTTTCATCTGGCTTTTTTTCTGTAGGTGGAATTGACCCTCACTGCCCTGCAGAAATAACATTTCAAGGCTAAAGAAATAGTATAAAATTGGCTGTGTCTCTACATGGCCTCTAAGGAGCGGTGAATTTCTTTTTGACTAAGAAGCTTTCCTTGGTTCAGCCTCATCTGGAACATTTTTCAGTCTACATAAACGTCAACGCTTAGAGCTCATTTCTGCTGTTTACCACGATAAATGCTGCTTATGTGGAACGGTGTAATCGCCTATCATTACCTATATTCTGCATTGTGAAAGTAATATCCTCATCGAGTCAGGTGCCCTTTAGTTTTATCCATTTCTTTATCCTGCATAAGTGCTGCTATGTGACAGCATAGTCTTGCTTGCAGAGACGTCTTATTGTTTTATTGAATCTCATGCCATAAATAATATGATGCTGATTTGTATAATTGATGAATGCAATAAAATGATGAATTCAAGGTCAGTAGAGGGAGTCTGTCACCAGGCCACATCCCTTTAGATTAATGGCTGTAGCTAGCAGCCCACTAAAGTCCTGAAATATCCTATCAGCAATGTGAGAGGGATCATGATACACTTGGTGACATATTTCTAATAAATCCATGATATCCCTTTTGGCGCCAGTCAGTGGCCAGGAGGGGGTTAAAGAGAGTCAAGTCCAAAATTCCTCCCAAACCAATAGTAGTGCTGTGTAGGGGGCTTTGATAGGAGTGCAGACACATGCCTTTGTGGTCACAAAAAAATGAAGCAATGCAATAGTCTTCTCTTTATGTATATGCCAGTGGCGTAACTAGGAATGGCGGGGCCCCGTTTCAAACTTTTGACATGGGCCCCCACCCGACCGACCCCGACCCCGAAGACCTCGACGGACCCCCTCCTACGCATTCCTGTGCGCTCTATTATGCCCCATAGTGGCCCCTGCACACAGTATTATGCCCCATAGTGGCCCCTGAACACAGTATTGTACCCCATAGTGGCCCCTGCACACAGTATTATGTTCCACTGTGGACACCCATAAACAATTATTATACTCTGGGGTCTTTTCAGACTCCAGAGTATAATAATCAGAGACCCAGGGGGAGAAAAACATAAAAAACCTCTGTTACTCACCTATCTCCCGGCTCCTATGATGTCGGCCTCCGAAGTAGTCCATCTTCAATGACGTCGGATGACTAGGCCGAAGCCTGCCCTAATCGTGCAGAGGTAAGTAACAGTGTTTTTTATGTTTCTTACCTCTCCCGGGCTGCTGATCATTATACTCGGGGGTCCGAAAAGACCCTCGAGTATAATGGTAGCAGCGGTAGCGAGTGTCACCGGGCCCCTAATGTCCCGGGCCCTGTGGCAGTTGCCTCTGCTGCTATGGCGGTAGTTACGCCACTGGTATATGCAAAACAGCCCGAAGTGCATTTAGGGTAGGCCCAGTTTGCCAGATTTTCCTAGATACAGACACAAGTCCTCCCACTCTCCAATGGAATTGTTTCCTAGCCCCTCCCCTCTGTTTTTTAGTAAATCTGACATATCAAGTCCCACCCCCAATGCACTTGCAGGCAGATACATATCATTAAAATGATGGTTATCTTTATCAGATTATGGCTAGGTAAGGTATGGTTCTGCTCCTACTAAAGGCCCACTCTTATTGGTTTAGGCGGCATTCTACTCCATTTAGTAGTCAAGCAAAGTGTCCGTAGCGTACACAGAACACTTCTTTTCAGGCTCTAATTTTTCTATAGGGGGCAATTTTAGACTTGTGTTTCTTGGGCCCACCAGAGTAAATGATTATAAGGACCACTCGTCATCTGCATAGACCTTGTAACAATTTTTTTTATCACAGGACAAATTATCAGTAAGAATTAATAGGGTATTTTTTGAATCAACTCTTTGGCCCAGTTCCAATCTGCACTCGGGTTTCCGTTCAGAGAGTCCACTTGAGGACTCCCTCGAACAGAAACCGAAATGCATAAAATAGTGGTTACCAATGGAAAACCGTGGACCACATAAACTATAATGGGGCTCATGTGGTTTCAACTTGGTTTCCACACGAAACATGCAGAGAGAAAAGTGCTGCTTACAGAAGTTTTCTCTCCACATATTTCATTGAGAAACCGAGCGGAAACCACACGGACTCCATTATAGTCTATGGGGTCCATGTGGTTTTAAACCCAAGAAGCCTCCATGGTCACTGCCAAATGGGGTGGTTCTTCTAGACCTTTGAGACCATTATTGTGTTAAAATCGTTTTCCACCAGATGATCTTATGGAGCCAAGTCAACCCTGTTGGATGGCCGATTTGTGAGTGCATTAACACCCACCAATTTGGTGACTAGTTTCCTTTCATATATATCATTATGATGTTTTATTAATACTACTTTACTTGGCTATTTGAGATTAAGCATTTTCTCAAGCCTGATAGATCAGTCCACTCAAAGGCGCTAATTCTTCTAAGTTTGCATTTTCATTCATCTTTTCATTGCAGTCAGCAATGTTCCCATATACATTCTACCAATTGGCGCACAGTGGGTCTTCATGTCAGAAGCCCTCCTTGATAATTGCTGCCTTATTAGCGGTTCTGAGCATGGACTGGACATTCTGTCACCATCACATTGACTGTCACCTGCCATCCCCTGACTAACGTGTCTTTTGAGTTCTAAAAATGGCTGAGCCTCTGTGACACGGATTTGAATTCCTTTCCATCTCTTTGCCGAGGAGCCTTTCAAATGTTAAAAGCTTGGTCTTCAGAACGCAGACGCCGCGTTTCATCTTCCTTTTTAGGCTAACGATCTCTCTGGTGGCTCCCACAGAACTTGTAGAATTTATTCAAGAGGCAGGAGGTATAAATAACGCTTCCTATCAGATGTAGAAGATTCTAATCTGTCATTATTCAGATGTGTGCATAGCTCTTGCTCCCTTGTGTCTTTATAATGGTGTGGGTCAAGAGATGTCCCCTAGATTGGCAGAAGAATGCTGACTTTTCCCATAAAGACGTTTCTGAAAAAGTACCATTTCTGACCAGCATAGACTCAGCGTTTCCCAAAGAAACATTATCATTCTTGCAACAGTAATTCATCATATTACCAGGCAGACACTTTCATAGAGAGTGCCGCTGAAGGTCATGTCACTCCGTACCTAGAACTGTATTACTAATTCTTAACCAGTTGTATCGCCTGATGCATTATATTGTGTTTTTAAGAGGAATATCATTCTTTGGAAATCTACCACCCAGGGAGGGAGCACTTGAACATTGTATTATTGGCCTTAAAGGAATTGTCCTTTTAAAGAATATTTGTTCACTAAAACTACGTTCTCATTATACAGATTATGGAGTCCATTACTCTAGGAGTGTAAAGGGATTTCCTCATGTGCGTAACCATATCCAAATTTGTAGACAATTAAAAGTTAAAGATGTTTGGAAATATAAGTAATTTACAGAAAATTAGAGTTGCCAAAGAATATGACCATGAATGCAGGATTGATCAGTGCCCCTGTTATATCTTGTAAGTCCAGATAAAAGTGGGCTGTGTAGAACTAAAACAGTCTTGGAATATGCTGCAGGCATGATCTGTCCTTTGTGGCTAATCCCATCCACTAACTTGTGACTGAAACCTGAGCATTTCATTTGAAACCCTTAGTTTGAGGCCCCACATTGTGGAATCCCAGTTTTTATTGTTGCAGAGTTTTTTGAGCCAAAGCCAGGAGTGGATTGAGCAGAAGGGAGAAGTATAAGAGTTTCCTATGTATAGGGTGGGCCATAAGTATGGATACACCCAGGTGGGCCATACGTATGGATACACCCAGATATCGATACACCCAAGGTCTCCAGATCTCACTCCCTTGGACTTCTATCTCTGGGGCTATGAAGGCTATGGTGTACTCCGTGAAGGATGTGGGGCACCTTGAGCAAGTCCTTTAGTGGGTTACTTTTGTTGCTCCATGTCACAAACATGTCAATAACTCGATAATGAATACACCATTGTTTTTCTTGTGCAATTCACCATGTGTTTGATGTGTGACCCACTTCCCATTGAAAAAAGTAAAGTTGAATCCAAAATGGCAGCTTTGCAGATGGCCACCATGGATGTCACCCTGCCTCAAATGTTTCCTCCCTCCCATGTACTAATACGCCACAAACAGTAAGGTGATATCAGCAACCACTTCCATTTTATCTGGGTGTAACCATACTTATGACCTGCCCTGTATTTCCCATTCCTTTTGTAGCCATTATTAGCTAAACGTAGCAAAATCTTCAACAAAAAAAGCTGTGTTTCTGCAATGTGAGTTCTCAGCCTTAAAGGGGAAGACCCCTTTAAGGCTGGGGACCTGCATAGCGATTTTGCTGGCTATTCTCGTCCATACATTGTAGAAAAATATCTGCAGTGGACATAATGTGATTTCAAAAACTGTTGTGTTTTTGTAAATCGCAGCATGTAAATTATACCTGCGGAAATGCTGACGTTTTTTGCATGGATATAATTGAAAATCCACGAAGGGAAACTCAGAAGACTTTCTGTGAAAAGCTCTGTGGGGAAGACCACAATGCGTTTCCACTGAGTTTTTTTGCGTAGCGCTTTTTGGCTGCGGCTTGCTATGTGAAACCTTAGCCTAAGATGGCAGAGTGGGTCCCCATTATAAGCTGTGCTAGGGATCTCATTGTTACCTGTTACGCTCCTCACTGTAGTAGATTGAAGAAATGACTGCTGCAATCTGTCCTTTAGAGGGTCTCACCCTTTATGATCTGCTCCTGTTTGTTTCAGCTGTTTGAGTCTATGGGTCCATGAAAAAATGACAGCACATGGACGCCATTTGTGCGTATTGTCCATTTCTCACAGATACATTAGGATACACTAGGATCAACAATGATATTTGCAAAATGGATGGATGGATAGTGAAAACAGCCTAAGGCAGCAACCTTGCACGTAGTGTTTTGTCAAATGATAGGAAATGTCTAGTTGCCATGGGCACTATCATTGCTGTAGAAAGACCTTATAATTCGGAGACATGTCTCCTATACTTCCAAGCACTAAGTGACTGTTACTGGCCATATGAACATAATCTTGATAGACGAGTAACATGGTGGCCTTGCTCTAGTACAGTCTTACTCTTATTTAGGGAAGATATTTTACTTAAAGGGAACTTGTCAGGTGGTTTTTCCACCATAACCAGGCCCCATGGTGTCCAGGGTGAAGTCATTCTCGTTCCATTGGTGCTCTCTGTTGTCTTTCTATTGTAGCAAAGGAAAGTTGTAAATGTTGGAAACTCTAAAAAGTCATATGCTAATGAATGTGAATAGTCACGTGGGCGGGGAGCAGGTTCAGCTTAGTCACGCTGTCTGCTAGCTAGACACACCTTCTTGACACCAGTCCTGTGACATCATGGAGTGAGGGGACTATGAAGGAGATGTCAGTCATGCCCAAGAGCTGTGACTAGCAAGGAGACAGGATAACTAGGCTCAGGCTGCTCCTTCCCACCGTGACTACGTCGGGTAATTCACACATATGCTTTCTAACAATTATTACTCACTATAATACAGAGGACACCAATGGAAAGGGAATTACTTTCTCCAGCACATGATTTTTTATGGTGGAAAAAAACAAATGACAGGTTCCCTTTAATGTTGGGTACCAGCTCTTCAGCCATGTTTACTTATATGTTGCTGCATTTTGATGAACAATTCAATTCCCAACAAGGGATGTTTGGAACTCAATTTGGGTTTCTTGGAACTGTCATGTTAAGCCGTGTTCACACATCTGTCATGGTTACAGTTATAAATCACACACACACCAATGGTGTCTGATTGACTTATTGAATGGTCTGCGGGGACTCTGTGGTGTCTATTGTTCTGAGAATAATAGTGCTGTATGCTGTGATGTTCTTCCCATCAAGTCAGACTGAGCGGCAGAGGGAGGCCTCATGTACATGACAGATAGCACTATGACCCATTCATTTCAACAGGCCCATGTACACTACCATGTTTCCCACAGTTCCAAGTGTGGACTGCGAGTCTCTGCCACAAAACTCATAGCACGTCCTATTCTGGTCAGTGTTTGCAGCACAGACTAACCCATGAAAGCTGTATTTACCAAGAAAGTTCCCAGTGAGTGCTACAAAGGAGGACAGATTGGTGTGCTTATGACCTCCATCAGGCCAGGATACAGTACTTCAAAATATCTTATTTGCTATGTATGGAATATCGTGTTATTCCATACATAGCATATATAATATATATGTTTTTTACATTGGAATCTATGTACGCCAAATGCCGTTTTATACCTATACAGTGGCATTCATTGGATATTTATTTTTATTTTAGCCAATTCTTGCCCCCCTCCCTCACCTGAGATTTCCAGTTTGCCTGGGACACCCCTTTAAAATGTCCATCAGACCTCAAAATACCAAACCATCACTCCATTAATGCTCAGCAATCTTTTATACCAGTAGCCCTAGGACCTAAACCTCCAGGCTTCTAGCTATTGTGAAGTTCCGTGTCCCAGCATGCATACATGCTCAGGTGTTCTCGAAACTCCCACAGAAGTGACTTAAGCATTCTTGGAAGTCTGGAGGTTGCTGATCTCTGGCCTAAAAGGTAATCGGATAGTAAATTCTTATTATTCCTATAGTGCCTCTGCAGGAAAAATTGAGTATTGCAATGATTTTAATGGGCTGCCTGTTTAGTGCAGGGACATACAGTGCCCTCCAGAGCTAGATATGTTCTTTGTAGCTACTCTCCACATTGAGGTAGATGAGGTTCCTAAAATGATGACCCCCATATATCAATTCAGAATTCCTTAAACTGGTGTTTAGGAAAGATGCTAGTGATTGTACTCAATCAGAAGATTTACACCTAAGCTTAATAGACACAAGAATGCAAATGGTTAAATGCTATTGTGTAGCACATTGATTTGCATGTTATAATATTGCTTTGCAATGACTTGCGGTGAAGAGTGGGGGTACGGCAATGCACAGAGACATCCCATGAGAGGCTCACTCACAACGCACAGCGTCCCTCTCTCATTTCCACCGATACACGGACACTGCCTTCTCGCTGCTTACTCATTAGATCTGGCCAACGAGTTATACATAATTAATTAGCAGAATCTCTGGGCACAAACCTTGGAACCAGAAGCTGCAGAAACAAGAGGATTGCGAGCCAAGAACATCGCCAGGCAAAACTCTGCAGGAATTTAACCCTTCCTCTGCCAGGCCAAAGTGCCTAAGGGGCTACAACGAGGAGGGGGTAAAGGGGAATCACGCTGGGCATTACCCAATAATAGACTTACATTAATAGCGGAAGGTTATTATTATTTGCATCATGTGTTATTTATATCTCTTATACATACATCTAGAAGTATGCAGATGAACTTTTCACTTCTTACATTGTATTATCTGTGTATTGTTTGTAGTAGACATTATAATGGAACCGCAAATTCGTATCCCTACCACCAGAACATCAGCTGTAATTGTGACAATGGAGTCAAACTTAAGGCCCCCATAATTTGGTGGCTGGACCATCTCTGTTGTATTGGGACATTACCTAAAGCTGACATACCATACACATAACATATTAGCTGGCCAAGATCATAGCCATGGTCATGGCCCTGGTCATAGCAATGACCCTGCTCTACTCTATGGACCTGCAGCAGGAGTAGAGTGGAGTCAGCGACATGGCTGACAGGGGAATTGGTCAGTTTTTGTTGGGGAATGAGGTAGCTCTACTCCTATTCACTCTTGCCCTTCCAAATCAAGAATCCTTTTATCTTCCATCAACAGTTCGTTGCTCCTCATTGGGTCCTCTCAGAAACTGAAGAGGGGAACCATGCTCCTTCAATCACCAAAACACTCTTTTGATGGATAGCAATTTCTCCCAACTCCCAACATGCTCCCTCATTTTGGCTAAGGGTGTACATGTGCTTAGTGGTGAGAAGAGTAAGCCATGGCCAGAAACCTGCGCCGAAAGCAATCTCTCCTGGGAACAAAAGAATTGAGTGCTGACATTCAGAATGCCCAATTCTTTTTTCTGCCCAACGTTATCTGTAGTCAGTTTTGGCCGACTTTTTCCCTATGTGTATGGGAGCCTCTATCCTCATAGCCGTTATGCATTTTACCTTAGTATTTCATTTTGTGAGTTAAAGGGGTTACGTGGGGAAAAATGGTATATACTTATATTATATAAGCTTTATTACTACTATATGTCTAGGCCCACCCAGAGCCCAATGACTGGCTTTGCAGAGTAGACCGGAAGTTTTGTTCCTCTGCCCCCCTGTCATAGCAATGACCCTGCTCTACTCTATGGACCTGCAGCAGGAGTAGAGTGGAGTCAGCGACATGGCTTACAGCTGGAAAAGCAGATCACAGAAAATTCAGGCCCTCCGATATGCACGGTCTGTAAATATAATCACTGGGGCTCAAGGGAACCTGTATTCAATATTAATAATAAAGCATATCCATTGCAGAGAGTCCATTGGTAAGCTTTATTTTTCCCTACATAACCACCTTGGGTATTTAATATAGTAGCTTTGTCTCCTTTTCTACATATAAAATCACTCATACCACATCATTTTATTTCCTTGCAACCTCAGCCCTGCTACTAATCTGTATAAATACAGGCCAGTGTGAACACTATCTAGACTTGCAAGAATTAATTGAAATCTAAACTACAGCATAGACTTTTCCAAGTAAGTGTACTTATATGTACTCTCTATGAAAAACCTCTATTTTATTAGGTGTAATCTTAGGACTAGGCACTTGCGGCACTCAGCGACCTGAAACAATGCTTCTAGTAAATTAAGTTCTAGGAATAAAATGTCCATAACTTTCCCCTGGGACGAGTGGATATTTAATTAGGGTAAATCAATGTCTATGCCATACTCTCAATCCCGTTTAAAGGTTTCATTTCCACTTTGGCAATACATTGTCTCTCATTCGTGCAGCTTAAAAAAAAATGGTGGATTTAATAACACAGTTTATGGACGTACATTTGACGTACTTTAGTGATTTATCTATATCCTTCTTTGGGCTGCTAAACAACCGCTTGCCATTTGCCGTGATAAAGCAGTCACTTTGTTTCTTGATAATTGGACATTCATGGTAATTTCTGGGAATGGGAAATATACCCACAATGCTGTAGGTCTCTTCATCGTATTGTGTTAACTGCTTTCTTGCCAGCAGTTAATGCATCACGTCGCTGGCCAGGTTGTTTTATTGCATCGCAAGCAGTCCTGAGAGTGTGATACTCTGCGGGTTTTCCCAACGATACAGAGAATAGAACTTGGCAGTCAGGAACGTGGCATGGAAAATGCCCTGTGACTGCCAGGGCTGGCACAAAGTGATCCGCTTGGGTTCAGTGGCTGCCGCTCTCCTCTCCTGTCTCCCAGCACCAAACAGCAAATCAATAACATCACAAAGTCTGCAGCTGATCAATATCCTCTGATTAATCCTCTCCCAGCTGTCGGGTATATTTAGCGCATCATAATTAGAATTATTAATTAGAAATAGGAAATCGATTGCCACATGTGTGCCAAAAACAAGTCATCACAGACAGAGGGACAGTGATGTCTTAAGCTTTATTGTCCTGACATTGAGCGTTGGTGACCTCGGCAGCTGTCACCATAATAGACGTGACTCTGTCGCGACAAGGAACCGGTGACTACTATTGCATTTAAATGAGCCCCATGCAGAAGACTATATATTGTGTATTCAGTGTGTTAGGTGCTTCGGGTTTACTATTAAAGTAGGCACATGCTAAACCTTCCAAGATACTGATAAGCCCAAATTGGCAATCTTTATTTATCAGAAACATTATACGCTTATACAGGTGGTGAACTTGGCACCTCGCTACCAAGTGGGGTCATGCTTACGCCTGGATTCACTGCTACTTCGCAGCTGAGCCTGACTACCTGGCTGCCCACTTTCAGCTTGATCATCCGGACCAACCTTCATAAATACATGGACTCATCCATATGGGGCTGTGTCAAAGAGCCTGTGATCCCTTTCGGCTGACAAGCCATCCTGAAATTAAGCTAATGGTATTCTCACCGTTTGTTATAAACCAACACTGCTCAATGTGTAAGGTGTCTCAATCCCACAGACCAAATATCAAAATTATAATCGAAAATATGGGATGGTGGGAACGTTGTCTTCTAATGTAGAGGCCCATTGACATGTCCTGGTGTAAAAAAATGTACAAATGATTGTCCTGTATAAGTATCATACTTCTGCTGGTTGTTGTCCATGACACAAGCACAACAATTTGCTGGCTATGCCCCGTTTTTTTCTTTTTTAATGTAGATTTGGAGCCCATATAGGGCTCACAATGTACGTTTTTCCTATCAGTATGTCTTTGTATTAGTATGGGAGGAAATCCATGCAGTCACAGGGAGAACATACAAACTCCTTGCAGATGTTACTCCTGGCAGGATTTGAACCCAGGACTCCAGCGCTGCAAGGCTGCAATGCTAACTACTGAGCCACCGTGTTGCCCCAGCTATGCCCCTTTTTGTGCTATGACTGGTACATACCATATCCACTTCACATAGAGAACATGGCTCTTTTAGGAGTCTGGGAGGTCTCCCCTTCCTTACTTCACAAGCCTCTCGGACATTCTGGGACAATTGTCAAGTATAATAAATATGCTCACAATCAGCCAACAAAAGAGCCAACGCTCATTTATCAGCTGAACGTATCTTTTCTGCAGGCATAAAAAAAATCATCAGTTGTTGGCAGCACATCTCCCCGGCCCCAGTGTAATGTGAACACACTGTATAAAGCATATACATTCTGTTGTGCCTAGTGCAAGGCCTGTGGCTATGCTATAAATGCAAGGAAACAAGGAAGTCACCCCTTCAAATGGCTGATCAGTGGGGGTCCAACACTAAGGACCCCACGAATCTCCTACCCACAGGGTAGGACATCAATAAAAAAAAGAATTGGACAACCCCTTTAATCTTGGGCTCCTAATGGCTGCTATTGGTGATGGTGAAGTTTGGATGCATGATACTCAAAGTACAAAATTTGTTCGTCATCAAATTCTTATCAGTATCAGCTACTCTTTTTTCTGTATTCGGCACTGTCCCTAGATCTGCAGAACAAATATACTATTGATCCACCATGTTAGATTTTATTGGGAGTGATTGCCTCAAACACCATTCTCACTCTACCTTAAAGGGAGACTGTCAGCAGGAAATCCGTATCAGACTAATGAGAGGACCTTGTAGAGCAGTTTCTACACTTTCCAAAGATGCCTTTCTTGTTTTGCATTGCAGCTCCATTTTCATGAAAATCTGGGTTTTATTCTTATGTAAATTAACTGAAAGGGGCTTTAAGGCCGTGTGTTCTCTTGCCAGGGCTTCATGTTCTGTTCTACATGATCATAAGTAACTGCAGACAATGTGTGACAAAGTAACTCCAGCTGTTGTGGGTGAGCGGCAGTTAGGGGGGTGATTATCTATATTAGTGGTTCTCAACTTTTTCAAGCAAAGCATCCCTCTAGTGAGAAAACCTTCCAATGGGGTACTCACAAAGTAGCGATCACTTAATAATAAAGGTTATAAAATAAGACTTAGTTTGGAGCCTTCATTACTAGAGATTATTTGAATGCTAGATTAGAATACCTCGCTCCATAGGAATGCATGTTAGCGGCCGGTGCTTAACCCCTTGGTGTGCGGCCGCTACAATGCATTCCTATGGGAGTGGAGGTATTCGAATCTAGTATTCAAATCATCTCTATTCATTACCAATTATTTAATGGTCACCTCAGTATAATGGCCTCCTCAGTTCAGTCCCTTAACACTCAGTAGAATGTCCACATCAGTGTTGTCATACTCTGTATAATATTCCATAGTTGCCCCTAAACAATATAATGTCCCATAGTGGCCCCTCCACACAGTATAATATTCCATATTGGACTCCATACAGTATCATTTTTCATAGTAGACCTCCACACAGTATAACATACCATAATGGCCCTCCATACAGTATAATGTCCCTTAGTGGTTCCTCCATACAGTATACTGTCCCATAGTAGCTCCTCCATACAGTATAATGTCCCATAGTGATTGACCCCTCCATGCAGTATAATAGTAGTTTGTAGGTGGTGAACCCCACAAACTACCATTAGGTAGAGTTGGTGTGTATCCCTGGGGATAGCTGGATGTTCCCCTGGGAGAATGCATACTGCACCTTGAGAACCACTGGTCTAGAGCACAGTACAAAGCAGAAAACAAATGCCCATAAAACCTTTTCAGCTAATTTGCATATTAATAAAATCCTAATTTAAATGAAACTGAGCAGCAATAGCAACATTTTCCAATTTTTGGAAAGTGTAGAATAAGCCCTAGAAGGTACTGTTAATAGTTTGGTACCGATTTTCCAGCTGACGGACTCCCTTGAAAGGGACGTCCACTTTGAACCGTCCCTTTATGTTAGAAGCTTTCCCTATCCTACAGGAATCCGCTGTGATCTTAGGCAGAGCCCAGTGCTCAGTTTTCCTGCAGTGCCTCTGCAGGAGAAATTAAGCATTACACAGTTGCCATTGAAATCAATGAACTGTCCATGTGATGACTGAGCAAACCAAGCCCTCCTTATATATATATATAAGGAGTGTTATATAATCCTTGAACAGGGACCCCCTGTTTCAACTCAGGACCCTCTAATAGGGTAAGTGATATTTATAGAGAAGATGTAAATGAGTTTGTTCTCCCAGACAACAATAACTGTTTGTTACATAAAGTCTAGGATCTGGGACACAAAACAGGAACTTTATGATCATTGACCCCTTACTATTTTGCAATGTCCCTATTTTTTACATAGTATCTGTATATGATAATACATTAATTAAATGAAGAATAAATGGTCAGAATGATGTTATATATGGGCCGCGCAGTGTGCACAGTTACATATGTAATTCTTAGAAGACCATTGATTTATCATTTTTTAATAAGATACGCGCGCATCTTCCGTGTTCTGAGTAATTGAACACAATACATACACATTTCCATTTTTTACTGGGTTTTTTTTCTGTTACAAATGAGCATTTTTTTTTTCTCTTTAAGAAAGCACGTAAGACAGTTCCCTGAGTATTGTGTCGCCTGCCTGCTATTTATTCTCATTTCACCAGAGCAGCAAGAGGGGAATACAAAGCTTTTTGTCTTACTTGTGTGACTGCTCTATTACGGAAAGGGAATGTCAGCGTATGGATGTGCCAGATGAACACAGCCATTACGTTTTGCTTGTTTTGTGTAGTAAATGGCCATCACGTCTCCCCAAATCTATAACCTGTTCTTAATTTCAAGAGAGTGCAATTTTTTCACAATTTATCCAAGAATGCATTCGTCTTATTGACAATGGTTCTAACGTCAAATGCAAAAACAGCTCCACTTGCCGTATTCTGCTTGCCAACGAATTCTCTGTAGATGTCAGTAGCCAAAATAGGTAAGACTAGGCCATTCATTGATTATGTATCGGCCGGACTATAGGTGGAGCATCGTATAGTAGGTGTTTATGGAACATATTTATGAACATGTTGGATTATGGCTGAAGTAAATAATTGTGGTGAAGATGCAATAGACACCAGCAAGCAACCATCGGCATTGGGGAGATGGCAATATGGCGCTCAATGAGGCCGGCGCTGCTCTTCTTACCATGGCTTATATGCCTTCTCTCTGTTCACAGAGCTGCCCTCCAGACACTGCCCCCTGCAGTTCATCTGGTATTCCACCAGTGCAAAAAGGATACACATGACACCTTGCAGGTCTCCTCTTCATTATAGATGTTGGGATACAAAGGCTCTTCATCAACATGCACATTAGTGATACTTGTGTAGGCATCCAGGACTGTGGTGAAAAACAACGTGCTTCCTCTTGTGGGGGATGCACAGCCCATCACCACAGGATCAGATTCCTGCTTACCACGTGTGCACTGGGCTGAGGTGTGGTTGTTCACTGTCTAGCCACACGTGTCCCTTTCTTTTCTGCAAAGTGTTTGTATGGCTCCTTTATTTCAATCGACCTTGCCTCCTCCAAGCAGCCCTCCAGCGAGCAGACCTCCTGCTACTAAAAACCATTTCTTTGACTTGTCCCTTAAAAACCACAGAAATGACCCTTACGTAGAACCATTTCCCACTTTGGGTAGTCAGGGTAACGCCAGACATCACCAAGTTGTGGCTCACTAATTTAACAGTGTACCCTCACTCTGTTTACAGATGCACTCAGGAAAGGGGTTTAACTCTTCCCTCTGCAACAGGCTGTTTACGGTGTGCGTTCACAATACCTAACATAGCTTAGGAGCTACCCCTTCTTAAGGGAAGACTGCTTCATACAGACTCCCTGAGCTTCCTCCTTAATAATCACACAGTTTTCCTCCATTGCTCTTCCTAGTTATAGAGGGAACTGTGCAGCTGTGTAGTTACAGCTGCACAGTACTCTCTTTACCCTCTCTGCACTCATCTCTAGATAGCTTCAGTGCAGGATGGAAAAAGGTAGATTAACTATTGGCCTTCATCCTCCTGTTACAGTCAGGACTATACTGAAGCCTGAAGAAATTAATAATCACTGGATTCCAGATATTCAGCATCACTCTTACATTGACCTGAACCCTTTTACTGCCATGGACCACTATGGATCTTGACAATGACCTCTTCACTAACCAAGACCATGAGTGTTATTGCCTCACTGCCATAGACCACCAGGAAATCTGACACCAATCTCTTCACTGCTCTCCACCACCACATTGACATAAATCCTTTCACCACCCCAAATCTCCAAGCCTGCTGGCACTAACACCTTTACTATCATCTGACATCCAGACATTAAAGGGGTTTTCTGTTTCTAAGGGTAGTTCGTGAGTATCAGGTCAATGGGGGCCCGACACTTAACAACAAATCACATGTTCCAGGGAGCCTCTGAGCACTAGAACTACACAGTCTACTGAGCTGAAAGCAGGCGTTCTGTACACTGTGCTGTAATGTACTGTATTGTTAATACATATTCAGTTCTGTATGACTGACTTAGAGAAAAGACTGCCTATAATATTTAAGAGACTTAAATAAAAGGGACTTTTACCTATTTTTTAAAATCCTGAAGGGAGTAAAAACGGGAGACACCAATGACCTCTTTTCACTATTCTTTGATGTATTAATGCAGCCCTATCAATAATATAGTATTATTCATAGCCCTAAATAATAGCGCAATGCAGTATACAGTATACACAGATATATATATGGTCACAATCAGATATGCGCCTACATAAGAGTCATAGAACCAGGTGACGGGAGTTGACATGTGGGACATATTATGGCACTGTACAAGGCATTGTGTGTCTGCCATCCTTTGCTGTCAGTCATTTACTAAATGAGCCCCTCTTTCTCCTTTCTGTTACGACGTCATACATTATACTGAAAGTTCTTTAAATCCACATAATACACATTGTGTTTCCTACAATGTCGATTGTTGTATTTCCTCGGCATTGCTTCGTACCAGTATGGTTAGGCGATATGAGGCTGGACATTGTATAGGCACAGATACACATGTGAAATGATTCTGCGCTTTTAGGTGACCGTGTTCAATATAATTATCCTGTGACTATTTCTGCCTCATTTACCCCATTGTGTCACGAAAATGACCTGACGGGGCTTTTGTCAAGATCCAGTGCTGAGTGTAAATGTACTATCAGTCATTTGTTAATGAAAAAGAAATGAATAAAAAAGGACTATTGTGTCCTATAAATTGTAAAACTGACCCTTATTCGGCAGCTACTTTTTGTCCTATCCTTAGAGTGAAGGTTTATTACTAATATGTCTTCAGATGTGTGATGGCTATATACGTCATAAGATGTCATTGGTGGGGGTTTATGAGCTGGAGCCCCCACTGATTTCTCAAATGACTCCTTATGGCTTTTAGATAGATTTTCCATTAAAATGAATAGTTCTTTAGGCTTTCCATTTCTCTGGGCAGTACTGTATTGCTCATGCACATTACAGTCCCATTCACTTCAAATGGAAAATCCATCAACAGGCTGAAAATCTCTGCGCTAGACACCATGGGGTATAGCACCACGGTATAGCCAGTGCTCCTGTAAATCAGGAGTGGACTGAGAATCACCCGGGACCCTAATCTATTTGGGTGATAAGCGAGTGTCATACACCGTAGTGGTGGCAGACAGAAATCTACAGCTCGGCCTAAAATAATGACGGTCTATCTCCCTGTTTAAGGCGTATCGTATAAAGTTATATGTTTCTGAGTTAAGGTCCCCCTTGACATGCCCAAATAGTCAGTCTGCTCCTGCACTAAACAACTCTCCAATGTAGTGCGTGGACTAGCACTAGGACTGGGCTGACCGTACATGAAGGCAGCCATTAAGTAGTTAATCTCCCTGCATTGCCCCTGCGAGCAGCCTGCACTCTGTAGTCTGTGTGCCATTTGTAGGCTCTTTATAATCTGTGTGCCACTTGTCCTACTAATATTATAAATGTGAACGTTTGTGTGTTTGCTACTCTTTCACGCAGAAACAGCAGAACGGATTTGGATGAAAATTGTCACGTAGATAGTTTGAAAACTGGATTAACACATAGGCTACTTTTTATCCCGGTAAATGACATGGCTTCACAACTGTTATGAAATTATGTTCATATACTATATTATACTGCTCTTGCTACCAGGACAATCAGCTAATTGCACTTTGCTGACAAAGCCAAGTCTATTATCTCTCTATATAAACACACACATAGCACTGAGTCCATTGTGTACAAGCATTTGTATATTATCTGATCTGCTCCAGTGCTGAGACACTGACATAGGAAAACCCCTTTAATCCAAATTGGTAGTTTGCCAATTTTAAACATGCTGGGAAAAAGAAAATCTAATTTGTGGCAAAATTCTAAAACAACGAGGGCTATGAAGGTAGCCAGAAGTCACAGAGTTCTCCTCAAGTGGAGCTCAGGAGGATTGAGCAAGCAAGGCGTCAAGCAGCTTTTAGAGCAGCCGAAACGTCGGAGCAGTCAGATCCTCAACGCCAACAACACACTCGTTATATGGTGCCCCAGCAAGCTGCTGAGATGCCGGAACAATCACAGGCACGGTGTGAGGAACAAGTTCAGCGGCAGGCCAGCTTGAGAGCTGCTGAAACACTGGAGTAGGTGGATCATCGATACCAACAACACACTCATTATATGGCGTCCTAGTGAGCTGCTGGAACAATCACAGGCACGACGTGAGGAACGCGTTCAGCAGCAGGACAGCTTGACAGCTGCTGAAATGCCAGACTAGGCGGATAATCGACACCAACAAAACGCTCATTATACAGCGTCCCAGCCAGCTGCTGAGATGCCGGAACAATCACAGGTATGGCACGAGGAACAAATTTAGCAGCAATACAGCTTGAGAACTGCTGGAGCAGGCGATGGCAAAGATTTGCTGAATATAGGCAGATCATCGACGCCAACAACACAGCTGGAGTCGTGGGCAGAGGCTAGTAGGCTATATTCTTCCTTGCAATTTGTCCTTACTTTTCTAAGAGAAACAAATTCTTTTTGGTTGTCCTACTACTTTTGGATTTAGCAATTTTTTGATAGCATCATACTTCCTTGGTATTTCCATGTGGATGGTCCTCTGCTCTACACAAGCACTTCTACCTTCTGCAATAACAATGAACAATAGTATTGGTAGGAGGAAAACTTGTTAATTTTGGTCAAAAATGAGCAACTTTGTTAAGAGGGTCTTTCAGTGGACTGCAAAAGTAAGGAAGGTCCTTGGCATTGAGATCCCCCATGATGAGCTGTTTTAGATAAATGAACCACATGTACAATGTAATTTTCAATGGCGTACAGACATGCTGTGTCCTCCAGAATGAATCCCATTGTGATGGGATTTGATGCTTGCTCTAATAAAGGTGGAAGGGGGTCCTAGATGGAAAGAAACTTTGTAAGCTGGCATAAGATACTGAGAAAGTATTTGAGGTTATCCCTATACCCCATTATACTGCCATGTTTGTCTATGAAGATGGCATGGCTGTAGCTGAAATGGAATATGGGGGTAAATCCCCAACCCTGCTGCAGATTGTTTCTTGTAAAATGTTACAAGATTTCATATACGAAGGTTAAAGTTAGAAGCACATTTTAATAAATGAGTTTCTTGAAACCACTATTGTCCATAAATAAGTAAAATATTCTTAAAAATACAATGAATAATGAATGGACAGTGCAAAACATAGAATAACATGATTAATTATGGGTCTCCGGGACGTCTCCCGCTGTCTACACAATCTCCCATATTCCTCCCACTCAACTTCTATTGGAGACAGTGATGATATAGAATGGATATTTTATCACTGGACTTTGTTTATTTGCTATAACCTATAAATATTCAGGCCATTAGTTATGTTATATATCTAGATTATATCCTAATATAAAGCTCCTAATGAGTCAATCACTTATTCATGTAATAGCTCAGCTACCCATTATGTAGTCTCATGTTTTATGGAAGATTATAATATACTCCCTGTCAATTGTGTATTTGAAATCACCTTGGAGGCAGAATCTGACTGTATATCAAGGCGTACGGTGTAGTGCTAGTCAACCAGTCACAATAAGGGGCCATTCACATGGAGGATTTGGGGGGCAGATTTTGAAGTGGATTTGGCCTACCGATCAACTCCAAATTCCATCCGAAATCTGCCTCTGAATTTTTCAGTAGAAGGCAGCAAGAAATGTCCTGTTCGATTTTGCCATTGATTCCTTGGTTCATTCAGCCAAAGAACGTGAGGTTGTATTTGAGGCCAATCTGAAAGCTCTGCTTTGGGTTTACACTGCAAGCACCACATTCTGGAATTTGGAAAGACCGCCTAAAATTCCTCTCCAGATGAATCTACTTCTGCTTTTAAAAAAAAAAATCTGCTTCCCATTCATTTTAATGGGAGAAAGTGGTAGATTTTATCTGCTAGCAGAAAAAAAAGAAGCGTCCTGCCCTGTCTTCAGGTGGATTCCACCTGAAACTTCCAGAGAAACACAGAAAAAAAAGAACTCTGAGGCCGGGGCCTCACGCTGCGAAAGCGCTAGGTTTGACATTACCTACAAAGTGATTGGGATTTTGGCTAAAAGCTGTATTTTCAAAAACGTTTGCAGAGGTTTCTGTTGAGTTTTTTGGGAAAAAATAAATGAATAGAGGTTTTAGGAAACAGATCCTTGTGTGCTAGAAAAAAAACTCTGAAAAAACTGATTCAGAAAATTTGTTCAAAAACTGCTTACAGCTAAGGCCCTATGGAAATAGCGTTTTTTTGTCGCAGATTTTGCTGCAGTTTTTTAACCAAAGTCAGGAGTCCACTTCTGACTTTGGCTCAAAAAAGCTGCAGCAAAATCTGCAAAAAAAAAAAAATGCTGCGTTTCTATCACATTGTGCATGGGCCTGAGGCTAAAGCCCCACGTTGCGGAAATGCAGCTTTTTGTGCTGCAGATTTTGCTGCATTTTTTTTGAGCCAAAACCAAGAGTGGATTGAGCAAAAGGGAGAAGTGTAAGAACTTCCTATATATTCCCCATTTCTTTTGCAGCCATTCTTGATTTTGGCTAAAAAAAAAACAAAAACAAAATCTAAAACAAAAAAGCTGCGTTTCCGCAACGTGGGGCCTTAGCCTAAAAATGAGTCAAAATCTGCTTCAAAAACCTAAAAGAAAAACCTTGTGTGCAAATAATCTCTTGGGGCCTTACATCTGCCCATTAGCTTGTTCAGAAGGTTCTATGCATTCTGATCAGTCAGGACTAGATCATATGGTACAGTATTTCTGGCAAGGGATAAGGGAGAGGTCAGAGGCCCATCGTACAATCTGTACAGACGTTGGGACGGGCAGATCCCATGAAAATGAGCAATATTCATTATGTCAACAGAGCAGAGTAAAATTTACTCAAGATTAAGTATCTGGCAACAGTAATGTTTTCCATCAAAATGTACCACAGCCTAGACCTAACAAAGGGTGAGGGAATCCAAGTAGTTACTAAAACAGAGCATCAGATGAGGTGTCCTATGGGTTACTATTTAAAGCAGGGATCTCTAACTTGCGGCCCTCGGGACAATAGTTTGCAGCCCCCACCTCAATACATAGCTCCCAACTGTTCCGCATTTAGCAGGAAAGTCCCGCTTTGATACTCCTGTCCCGCGCAGCTCCCTGCATGTCCCTTTAGTATTGTACTTAACAAACTTTCCTCCGATCACCCCCCGCTCTTATAACAGCGATAAAAGCGATGGGTGATCGATGGAAATCTTGTACTACTGTAAACTGAAGGACCTGTGTGCGACATCAGACATCCCGGGACAAGGGAGGTGTGTCTTAGTGTCGCAGCTCCGGCCAGAAGATGAAGGGATGTGCCATCTAAAGTTACTGAGAGGGGAGAGGGGATGTGAGATGCAGGGTGGAGAGTGTGTGTGTGTGTGTGTGTGTGTGTCTCTCAGTAACTTAAGGGCAGAGATGGAAGAGGAACGTTTTACTGGGGGCAGAGATGGAGGGGGGTACTTGAAACTAGGGCCACAGATGGAAGGGGAACATGAAACTGGGGGCGGAGATGAGGGGGGCATGAAAATGGGGGCAGATGGAGGTGGGACATAAAATGAGGCAGATGAAGGGGGATATGAAACTGGGGACAACTGGAGGGGGCAGTAAACTGTGGGAGTAGCTGTAGGGGGACCTGTCTACCTCTAGTTGCCCCCAGTTGAATGTCAACATCCAGCTACCCCTACGGTTTAATGTCTGCTACTAGATGCCCGAGTTTAATGTTCCCCTCTAGTTGCCACCAGTTTAATGTCCCACTTCAGCTGCCATTAATTTATTGTCCCCCTCCAACTACCCCCACTGTTTAATGTCCCCCTCCAGCTGCCCCAGTTTCGTGTCCCCTGTAGTTTCCCCCAGTTTAAACTGGGGCACCAGGAGAGGGACTTAATACTGTGGGGCAGTTGGAAGGGAACATTATAATGTGGGGACATATAATGTACGGGTGACTGTAGGAGGATTGTACTGTGTGGGGACACATGAAAAATGAATGAGAATGGGTGGAGTCAACATAAAAGTGGGCGGAGCTAAATTTGCTGCGCACATAACTTGTAGAAAACCTGGTGCAGCCCAGGCTCACCCAGACTCTACTTCCAGCGGCCCCCTGGGTAAATTGAGTTTGAGACCCTGATTTAAAGGGTACCTGTTAGAGGAAAAATGCAATGCAATCTGTAGACACGAGGTTCTAGAGCAGGAAGACCTGAGCAGATTGATATATAGTGGAATTCAGTGTCATTTCTCCATTGAATTTTCTGCTCATTCTATGCTTAGAACTAGTCATCTAGTCCAGCGAGTGTCCCTATATAGTGACTGAGAGCCCTCCATGTATGACTGTGCATAGAGAGCCAGCTGCTGGATAACTCCCATGGCTGACTAGATAGATAGACTAGAAGTGGCAGCTTATACAGAATCTTTGCTCACAATACTATATATAATTCTGCTCTATCACATGCTGTATTCAGACTGCTCTGCATTTTTTTTGCAATCTTATGATGCTGTGATACATAGGAGATAATCTCTGTTTATTGAAGTGTTTTGTATACTTTATATATTCTATTGATTTCAGGGGAAAGGGAAGATTACAATATGAAACATTGTTATTAAATATGTATATTTATTTTGTTGTCTTTGTGGCAATATTGTAATCCCCATCATGCAGTGAAACCTTTTTGCAGTGAAATGTTGTCTTCTGGGGGTGGTCTTTTCAAATGGAAGATAACCCCTATATATAATATATGGTGAACCTGAAAATCTGTCACCAGCCGTATTTTTTGGATAAGGTGTTGGTCTTCTTAAAGAGGTGGTCTTTAGGAGAGGCTTTACTGTATACCTCCATTGTGTAGCATATATAGTGGAATACATCAATAGAAGACATATATTTTATATATATATATATATATATATATATATATATATATATATATATATAAAATTTTCTTAAATATAACTATATGGAACACATATATAATTATTTATAATTATTTAAATTCTGAGTATTGTCCAATCCATTGTAATTTACATGCTGATATAATATATACATCTTATCACTTCGGTGGTATTAATCCATTGTAGTTTTGCTATATTCCTCTCCCACAGGTTGTGACAGTGAACATTGGGGGCCACACTGCAGTAACCGCTGCCAGTGTCAGAATGAGGCGCTCTGTAATCCTATAACTGGAGCCTGTGTGTGCTCTGAAGGGTATAGAGGATGGCGGTGTGAAGACTGGTGTGACCCTGGGACTTACGGCAAGGCCTGCCAGCTGAGGTGCCAGTGCCAAAATGGAGCAACATGCGACCACAGAACTGGCGAGTGCCACTGTGCTCCCGGATACACTGGAGCTTTGTGAGTACATGTACCTCCTGCTTTCCTATTATTCTCTTTTATTAGTGTACAGGACTATAGCAGACTACACATTTAAAGGATATGTCCAGTTTGTGTCATAGATATTTATTTTTATCTATCTCCATACTAGTTGTGAAGAGCTGTGCCCACCTGGAAGTCACGGTGCGTTATGTGAACTACGCTGCCCTTGCCAGAATGGGGGTGTATGTCACCATGTGACTGGGGAGTGTTCATGCCCAGCAGGGTGGACGGTAGGAAGTCTGACTCTCAGCCTCAAAGCATTGCATAGCATATGCAGGACCGGTCTGAGACAATCCTCTTGTGTTTTCTTGTAGGGTTCTGTCTGTGCTCAGCCATGTCCTTCAGGAAGATATGGAGTGAACTGCAGCAATGAATGCCAATGTCACAATGGGGGGCAGTGTGACCCTGTGACAGGAAGGTGTCAGTGTGCAGCAGGATACACAGGAGAGAGGTACAGTCAGCAACTCACTGCAGCCACCTAGTGGTCATATTTCTGACTTCATCAGCTAAAATGGTCTATTGTTTTGTACTGGCAAAGCCTAAAGGGTGTTTTCAGACAGTGCGATTGGTCAAGAACTGCAGAACAAAAACTAGGTTTTTATCATAAATTGTATTGAAAGATGCAAAACCAATTGTTGCTGCAGATCCTCAGCACCATGTGAATAGACACTAAAGTATGAAAAGAATCACCAGTAGATATGCCACTCTGGTGTAATGGAAGTGGCATAAGACATGTTCACGATACATTTCCCACTTTGACTTTTTTTGTCGAGTTTTGACAACAATATACTCACATTTCCCAAATGGACTGCCATCTAGGTGTCCCAAAAATCTGCTTAGTTATGTGCTGTTTCAAGGGGTCTAGGATTAATATGTTAAAGAAAACCTGTGACCAGGTCTGAAAAGCCCAATGACATACACCATCTGATAGGTGCTGTCACCCTGAGCATTTATGTGCTTTGTTTATCCAAAACTGATCAGCCATTCCAAAGATATAAGCCCTTTTAGTGTTGATGCAAATTAGAGTATATTAACCAAGTGGGTGGTAACACTGTATGACATAAAACACAAAGAGAACCCCATCTCTAAAGTAATCATAGTGTTACCACCCACTTGGCTATCATACCCTAACTTGCAACAACACTAAAAGGGTTTATATCTTTGGAATGGCTAAACAGATCTGGATAAACAAAGCACATAAATGCTCAGGGTGACAGCAACTATCAGATGGTGTATGCCATTGGGCTTTTGATTTCTAAAGCAGGCTAAAATGCTCCCGTTTTTCACAACTAAAATAGGAATTGTATATACCTGATTGACATTAGGTATGAATGACTCTTACTTTATGAGAATCATTACACCATAAACCTGGTTTGTGACCCATACTACAAAGTGACCTCGGTAGCATGCATCTGCAAAGTCACTGCAGCAGCCAAAGCTACCCAGTGCGCATCTATGAAAGCTTTGGCTACATGGCCATCACCTGACTCATGTACCATGTCATACCATACCCTAATCTACAAGCCATAATCTCCAGAACAGGAAATATGCAATGAACTGTCGCAGTAATTAGAGATGAGCGAACACTAAAATGTTCGAGGTTCGAAATTCGATTCGAACAGCTGCTCACTGTTCGAGTGTTCGAATGGGTTTCGAACCCCATTATAGTCTATGGGGAACATAAACTCGTTAAGGGGGAAACCCAAATTCGTGTCTGGAGGGTCACCAAGTCCACTATGACACCCCAGGAAATGATACCAACACCCTGGAATGACACTGGGACAGCAGGGGAAGCATGTCTGGGGGCATAAAAGTCACTTTATTTCATGGAAATCCCTGTCAGTTTGCGATTTTCGCAAGCTAACTTTTCCCCATAGAAATGCATTGGCCAGTGCTGATTGGCCAGAGTACGGAACTCGACCAATCAGCGCTGGCTCTGCTGGAGGAGGCGGAGTCTAAGATCGCTCCACACCAGTCTCCATTCAGGTCCGACCTTAGACTCCGCCTCCTCCGGAAGAGCCAGCGCTGATTGGCCGAAGGCTGGCCAATGCATTCCTATGCGAATGCAGAGACTTAGCAGTGCTGAGTCAGTTTTGCTCAACTACACATCTGATGCACACTCGGCACTGCTACATCAGATGTAGCAATCTGATGTAGCAGAGCCGAGGGTGCACTAGAACCCCTGTGCAAACTCAGTTCACGCTAATAGAATGCATTGGCCAGCGCTGATTGGCCAATGCATTCTATTAGCCCGATGAAGTAGAGCTGAATGTGTGTGCTAAGCACACACATTCAGCACTGCTTCATCACGCCAATACAATGCATTAGCCAGTGCTGATTGGCCAGAGTACGGAATTCGGCCAATCAGCGCTGGCTCTGCTGGAGGAGGCGGAGTCTAAGGTCGGACCTGAATGGAGACTGGTGTGAAGCGATCTTAGACTCCGCCTCCTCCAGCAGAGCCAGCGCTGATTGGCCGAATTCCGTACTCTGGCCAATCAGCGCTGGCCAATGCATTCTATTAGCCCGATGAAGTAGAGCTGAATGTGTGTGCTAAGCACACACATTCAGCACTGCTTCATCACGCCAATACAATGCATTAGCCAGTGCTGATTGGCCAGAGTACGGAATTCGGCCAATCAGCGCTGGCTCTGCTGGAGGAGGCGGAGTCTAAGGTCGGACCTGAATGGAGACTGGTGTGGAGCGATCTTAGACTCCGCCTCCTCCAGCAGAGCCAGCGCTGATTGGCCGAATTCCGTACTCTGGCCAATCAGCGCTGGCCAATGCATTCTATTAGCCCGATGAAGTAGAGCTGAATGTGTGTGCTAAGCACACACATTCAGCACTGCTTCATCACGCCAATACAATGCATTAGCCAGTGCTGATTGGCCAGAGTACGGAATTCGGCCAATCAGCGCTGGCTCTGCTGGAGGAGGCGGAGTCTAAGGTCGGACCTGAATGGAGACTGGTGTGGAGCGATCTTAGACTCCGCCTCCTCCAGCAGAGCCAGCGCTGATTGGCCGAATTCCGTACTCTGGCCAATCAGCGCTGGCCAATGCATTCTATTAGCCCGATGAAGTAGAGCTGAATGTGTGTGCTTAGCACACACATTCAGCTCTACTTCATCGGGCTAATAGAATGCATTGGCCAATCAGCGCTGGCCAATGCATTCTATTAGCTTGATGAAGCAGAGTGTGCACAAGGGTTCAAGCGCACCCTCGGCTCTGATGTAGCAGAGCCGAGGGTGCACAAGGGTTCAAGTGCACCCTCGGCTCTCCTACATCAGAGCCGAGGGTGCGCTTGAACCCTTGTGCAGCCTCGGCTCTGCTACATCAGAGCCGAGGGTGCGCTTGAACCCTTGTGCACACTCTGCTTCATCAAGCTAATAGAATGCATTGGCCAGCACTGATTGGCCAGAGTACGGAATTCGGCCAATCAGCGCTGGCCAATGCATCCCTATGGGAAAAAGTTTATCTCACAAAAATCACAATTACACACCCAATAGAGCCCCAAAAAGTTATTTTTAATAACATTCCCCCCTAAATAAAGGTTATCCCTAGCTATCCCTGCCTGTACAGCTATCCCTGTCTCATAGTTAGAAAGTTCACATTCTCATATGACCCGGATTTGAAATCCACTATTCGTCTAAAATGGAGGTCACCTGATTTCGGCAGCCAATGACTTTTTCCAATTTTTTTCAATGCCCCCGGTGTCGTAGTTCCTGTCCCACCTCCCCTGCGCTGTTATTGGTGCAAAAAAGGCGCCAGGGAAGGTGGGAGGGGAATCGAATTTTGGCGCACTTTACCACGCGGTGTTCGATTCGATTCGAACATGGCGAACACCCTGATATCCGATCGAACATGTGTTCGATAGAACACTGTTCGCTCATCTCTAGCAGTAATATCTAAGGTTACATTGACATCTGTGTCAGAGGAACTGTTTGGAGTCTGTCTAAAATTACGTATGAAAAATTTCTGCAAGGATGACTTTATGTCTAACAAAATGACAAAGAAAACAGATACGATAAGATAATCCTTTAATAGTCCCACCTTGGGGAAATTCAGTCTCTTACAGGGGCATGGATAAAATACAGTAATATATTACAAGAAAGAACACATACAGCTCAGAATAGCAGATAGAAAAGATATAAGGACTCATAGCAACTAAGAGGAAAAGAAAGACTTGAGGATCGTTTAGTTCTCTGTGCGGAGTGATCTTCACTTAGCCTGATGTGGATTATGTAGCCTGACCGTGGTAGGGAGGAAGGATCTCCGATAGCGCATCTTCTCACACTTGGGGTGAAACAGTCAGTCACTGACAATATTACCAAGTTCTGTCATGATTTCATACATGGGATGGGAGTTATTCTCCAGCATGGAGCTCACCATGGACAGTATACCCAGCAGTACTATAGGGTTATAGTAAACAGGGCTGTGGAGTCAGAGTCGTGGAGTGGAGCCGGAGTTGCAAAAATGTTACTGACTGGCTTCAAAATAAAATTAATAATTATTTTAATTCTATTATAAGCTTATTAATATTACATAAATAATTACATTGTTGCTTATATATTCGCTTTCATAGGAAATCATTCACTGGCTTTCCATAATGGGATTGCAGGACTTTTCTTTCCGCATTTTTTTAGCGGAATGGGGGACGGTATTCCTGAATGGTCACACAGTGCAAATGTTAACCCAGCCTTAAAGGAAATTTACAGCTTCATACTGACCATGGCAGAGTCATTGCTTTGGCCTACCAGCTCCATAGCCCTGGTATTGAGTTATAGTAATAATGAGTAAATAATGCCATAATTATGATAGGTATATAATGAGCGGTCTATGTAAGTGAAAAATAATAGTGGTGGACCTATGGTTTTGTACACTGATGCATAACAACATCCTTGGTGAAATGTCTCTGTGTGTATATACCAGGGATTGGCAATTAATTTTCCCATGGGGCCACATGAGAAATTGTAACGGTTCTAGAGGGCCATGCGCGTCGCGGCAAAATTTGCTCCACCCACTTCTCTGCTGACTCTGCCCATTCTCAATCGTTTTTCCATGTTCCCCACAAAGTAAAATCCTCCTACAGTCACCCTAACATTATACACCCCCACATTATAACGTTTTCCTCCAAATGTCCCACAGTATTAAGTCCCTCTCCTGGTACCCCAGTATAAACTAGAGGGGACATTAACCTGGGGCAGCTAGAGGGGGACATTAAACTGGGGGCAACTATAGGCAGACATGTCCCCATCTAGCTTCCTCTATGGTTTAATATGCTCCTCCATCTGCCCCCTAGTTTAATGTCGTCCCGTGTGGCTCCACCCACTAACGAGTCATAGCCTATCCTGGTGATAGGCTGTGATGACATCATCACAGGTCCTTGAAAAACCTTCCACTAGCGATGCGGGCCGGACAGAAGTAGTCAGAGGGCCGGGCCACACATTGCCCAGGTCTGGTATATACTCTAAGCCAGGGGTGCTCACACTTTTTCAGTGTATGAGCTACTTTGTTAGCTGACCAAAGCAAAAGATCTACTAGGGCGGGGGTGGGGCGGGCCTATGGGCGGGACCAGGCGGGCTTATGGGTGGGATGGGGCGTTTCTGTGGGCAGGGCGGGCATGTGGGCGGGGCCGAACAGATCGTGAGAGCAGGAGACAGTGTTCTGTGGCCACCCAGGGATCCCCGGTGTCTGTTCACAGCGCAGGCTGAGAGTTATCTCTGGACACTGGCAGGCTGAGGCTGCAGCAGCCCCGCCTGCCAGTGTCCGGAGATGACTCTCAGCCTGCACTGTGAGCAAGCAGACACCGGGGATCCCTGCATCCCGCGATCGACCCATACGTCCTTTGCGATCGACGTATTGGGCACCCCTGCTCTAAGCCTATGTGGCAGTAATATACATCCATATAAATATGATTTCTACTGTGGCAATGGATCTTGGGGCAGAAAGCTAAGGTTGACTATATGTTCTCAGTAGAGTATATAAAATATACTGTCACTATCTTTTTGGAGCTCTAGGTATTATAAGCGCTAACAAGGACGTTGTGACAATTGACACCCTCAGCCCGAGTACCTCTGTATTCTGTAGTAAATTTAGTGATATTCCAAATGACCAAGGTGAGTGGCACAACGTCAAGGCCTCCGTCCTGTCAGGCCATTTAACCTGTGTAATGTTTTCCATGATGTGGATGGTTTTTGTCCTTTTTCATTAAGGACGTGAAGCCTTTTGCTTCCTGCTGCTGTAAACAATAATGGCTGATGGGTTTAAGAACTGCTGAAGTCATCAGCGGACACTTGAAGTGACACCGAGTTCAATAAAGAAACTCAATATTGTGTTTTATTAAAGAAGCAGAGGCCATGTTTTTCAGGTTTACACCGCGCCTGTGTCAGCTGCGCTCAGAGCATTAGCATTATTACCACTATTTATTTATAGCGTATTGGCCACACGCCATGCAAGTACGCCGGCCCAGCTTCTCCTCCACTTCTGTAACTATAGATAGAATGAGATCCTATGAGGGGAAATACTTGTCGCCGTTTGATATAAGATTATTTTAACGCAGGTTCAGATCTTAGGGGGGGAAACAAGGTCCCTCCACCCCCTGAATTAGATCGTCAGGTCTTGGCTTGCAATCTGAAAATCGTGAACATTATGCCAGGCTTTACTTGTTTATATTTTTCTGACCCGGGCTGTGGAGTAGGAGTCAGAGTTGTGGAGTAGGGACAGGGACAGTTTTTGGTGGAGTGGGAGCTGGAAAAAAGTTACCGATTCCGACTTGGCTTCAAAATAAAATGATGAATTAGTCTTAATAATATTATACAATTTTTGAAATTGTATAATTCGCATTAGATACATAGTTTGGTACATATTTACTTTCCTAGGAATCCAATTGCTGGTTTTATGTTGAATTAGAAGAGCTCTACTGCTTCTGTCCATGGCTGTCAGCTATTAATGGAGTAGTCAGAGTTAGGGTGCATTCAGACTACGTAACGCCGGGCGTGTATGAGAGCCGTACACGCCGGCATTACGGCAGACTGCCGAACACTTCCCATTCACTTCAATGGGAGCGCTCGTAAACGCCGCTGTTACGAGCGCTCCCATTGAAGTGAATGGGAAGTGTTCGGCAGTCTGCCGTAATGCCGGCGTGTACGGCTCTCATACACGCCCGGCGTTACGTAGTCTGAATGCACCCTTAGTGTTGGAGTTGGACTGTGGAAAAATAAAGGAGACAGAGTCGGTGGTTTGGCCTAGCCACTCCACAGCTGGGCGTCTTACAAATTAAAGTTCTAATCCTGAAAGTCCTCCTTAAAGGGGTATTCCCATCTCAAGGGAATTATCTACACTGGTTGCTTATGTGAATTGAAGACTTTTCCTAAATATATTGCTTTAGAAATTCTGCTTTGTTTGCCTGCTATGTGAACTTATTCCTCCCATTGTTTACACTGCATTGCTATAACCACGGACCTGGGAGATAGGACAAGTGATGTCACTTATTCAGTGCCAGCAGGGCAATTTGTTCAGATAATTGCAGTTTGCTGATAAAGCAAACACACAGATAACACGGAGTCCATTCTGTACAGACATCTGCATATTATCTCCTCTGCTTAAAGAGGACCTTTCATCAGATCGGGCACATGCAGTTCTATATACTGCTGGAAAGCTCACAGTGCGCTGAATTCAACGCCCTTCTGCCCAGCAGCGCCTATTGCGCTGTACTGTGGAGCGTTCCTACCCGCTCACACAGTACAGCGCGATAGGCGCTGCTGGGCAGAAGGGCGTCCCTGGCTAAGTGTCAGAAACGCCCTTCTGACTGTAAAGCGCTATGGTACCGGGACCGATAGCTCTTTACACCAGGCACAGATCGGGAAAGCCGATAGTGTGCTGAATTCAGCGCACTGTCAGCTTTCCAGCAGTATATAAAACTGCATGTGCCCGATCTGATGAAAGGTCCTCTTTAAGTGTTGTTTGTCCCATTCAGAAGTGAAATACAGGAAGTGAGAAACAGACACTGCATGCAACCTAGCTAAAAGACTGAGATGGGAGAACCCCTTTAAGGCCGGGGCCCAACATCGCATAAATGCCTCTATTTGGCTGTGGCAGAAACACCACGGCAAAAAATGTGACGTTTTACAGT
The DNA here is from genome assembly GCF_031893055.1 of Leptodactylus fuscus. Taxonomy (NCBI): domain Eukaryota; kingdom Metazoa; phylum Chordata; class Amphibia; order Anura; family Leptodactylidae; genus Leptodactylus; species Leptodactylus fuscus. Next base: position 51,572,600 of record NC_134269.1, read on the forward strand.
CCCTTCAAAGTGGATGGGATTCTGGCTAATCCCATCCACACATTTCAGAAAAAAATCCACAGCAGACATCCTGCAACCGTCACATTTTAGTAAATCGCAGCATGTCAATTACCTGCGGAGACGCTGGCATTTTCCATATAGTTATAATTGAAATAGAAAGTTTGCAGAGGAAAACTGAGCGGACTTTCTGTGAAGAGTGCTGTGGAACAAAACCGTGATGTTTTTCCACCGTGATCTTTTGCACGGCGCTTTTTGGCTGTAGCACACTACGTGAGGCCTTAGCCTTAATGTGGCAGTCATTTCAGCGTCCATCTGTATTGCACATCTTTGTTCAATAATAACACATGCAAGTGCTGCTATAACTCTTGCATGCTTCACTTAGATATAATGACTATAATGATCAAAAATTCCAGCAATATTGCTAAGAATGTGACGTTATGCAAGTTTCAACTGTGCAGCATACTGATTTATTTCTGAATTATTCCTTGTACCAGCACAACTTTCCCCTGTGCTTAAACAGCAAAGCCTGAGATTGCTATATACATTGTGAAGTAGAGTAAGAAGCAGCTTGTAGAGGATTGGGTTACCTGCTCAGTTTAGGTATGCAATATGTTAGAGTTCATGGGAGTAACAGAAACTTTTGGGGTTACGAATGTAAATTTTTAGATTATGAATAATAGTCTAAGATTCTGTGAATTTGTATTCTGTTTAGACAGCAGAGCTGAGGAGATGAAATCATACAGATGCGAAGGTAAAATAGAAACCATGCCATTAAAATACATTTCCCCATCCATGTCTACTTGTCATTCCTAGCAAAAATATTCTGACTACATGTGATAAAGAACAGGTGGACCAGCATCTGGTTATGGTGGTGTCTTTTAAGGAACTTTTAAGATATGGGTCAAATAACTTGGGGCTGCAGATGGTGACCCGCATGGTTGCAAATGCAATTGAAACTGTATTTTGGCAAAAGTTACCTAAGCAATCTTGATAACGGCTAATTCACACAGACTGTTTATCACGCCAATTATCAGGAACTATGATTCCTGGGAACAATCAGTCCCAATAATTGGCCCTACTGAAGGTGCTAGTGGACTCACTGCAGTCAGTCCAGTCTAGTGTAAGCACTGTGGTCTGTCCATAATCTAATGTCAACTCTGCCGGTAATCCACAATCAAGTGATCTGGTGTAATCGTTGCAGTTAGTTCACTGTCTAGTGTAAATACTGCAGCTTCAACTAGTCCACAGTCCTGTGTAAACACTGAAGATAGTCTACAATCAAGTGTAAACATTGCAAATACTCTATTGTAAACACTATGGTCTGTCTATGACGTAGTGCAAACACTGAAGATACTCCACAGTCTACTGTAAACACCGTGGTCTGTCCATAATCTAGTGTAAACTATGCAGGTAATCCACAGTCTAGTGATCTAGTGTAATCATTGCAGTTAGTTCACAGTCTAGTGTAAATACTGAAGATAGTCCACAGTCTAATGTAAACAATGCAGATACTCTACAGTCTAATGTAAACTCTATGGTCTATCCACAGTCTAGTAGAAACCCTGCAGTCAGTCCACAGTCTACTGTAGACATTACATATACTCTATTGTAAACACTGTGGTCTGTTTTTTTCTAGTCCATAGTCTAGTGTAAACACTGCAGATAGTCCACAGTCTAGTGTAGACATTACATATACTCTACTGTAAACACTGCACATAGTCCACAGTCTAATTTAAACAATGCAGATAGTCCACAGTCTAGTATAAACACTGCAGATACTATAGTGTCAACACTGTGATCTATCCACACTGCAGATACTACCAAGTCTAGTGTAAAAACTAGGGTCAGTCCGTAGTCTAATGTAAACATTGTAGTTTTTGTTGCAGAAATATATTCATTTGCATATGAACAAAAATATTATATTGTGGCAACAGCGTCGATTCTCAAGGAGAGAATGCCACTTACAGTGTTGGTCAAAAGTTTTGGCACCCCTGCAATTCTGTCAGATAATACTCATTTTCTTCCAGAAAATGATTGCAATCACAAATTCTTTGGTATTATTATCTTCATTTAATTTGTCTTGAATGAAAAACCGCAAAAATAATTGTCAAAAAGCCAAATTGGTATAATTCCACACCAAACATACTTACCTGAGGCACCGAACAGGTGGTGGCAATAACTAAATCACACTTGCAGACAATTGAAATGGATTAAAGTTGATTCAACCTCTGTCCTGTGTCCTTGTGTGTACCACATTGAGCATGGAGAAAAGAAAGAAGACCAAAGAACTGTCTGAGAATTGTGAGTAAGCATGAGCAATCTCAAGGCTACAAGTCCATCTCCAAAGACCTGAATGTTCCTGTGTCTACCGTGCGCAGTGTCATCAAGAAGTGTAAAGCCCATGGCACTGTGGCTAACCTCCCTAAATGTGGACTGAAAAGAAAAATTAACGAGAAATTTCAACGCAAGATTGTGCGGATGGTGGATAAAGAACCTCAACTAACATCCAAACAAGTTCAAGCTGCCCTGCAGTCCGAGGGTACAACAGTGTCACCCTGTACTATCCGTCGGCATCTGAATGAAAAGGGACTGTATGGTAGGATACCCAGGAAGACCCCACTTCTTACCCAGAGACATAAAAAGCCAGGCTGGAGTTTGCCAAAACTTACCTGAGAAAGCCAAAAACGTTTTGGAAGAATGTTCTCTGGTCAGATGAGACAAAAGTAGGAAAAGGCATCAACATAGAGTTTACAGGAAAAAAAAAGAGGCCTTCAAAGAAAAGAACACGGTCCCTACAGTCAAACATGGCGTAGGTTCCCTGATGTTTTGGGGTTGCTTTGCTGCCTCTGGCACTGGACTGCTTGACCGTGTGCATGGCATTATGAAGTCTGAAGACTACCAACAAATATTGCAGCATAATGTAGGGCCCAGTGTGAGAAAGCTGGGTCTCCCTCAGAGGTCATGGGCCTTCCAGCAGGACAATGACCCAAAACACATTTCAAAAAGCACTAGAAAATGGTTTGAGAGAAAGCACTGGAGACTTGTAAAGTGGCAGCAATGAGTCCAGCCCTGAATCCCATAGAACACCTGTGGAGAGATCTCTTGATGGCAGTTTGGAGAAGGCCCCCTTCACATCTCAGGGACCTGGAGCAGTTTGCCAAAGAAGAATGGTCTAAAATTCCAGCAGAGCCTTGTAAGAAACTCATTGATGGTTACCGGAAGCGGTTGTGCGCAGTTATTTTCTCTAAAGATTGTGCTACCAAGTATTAGGCTGAGGGTGCCAATACTTTTGTCCAGCCCATTTTTGGAGTTTTGTGTAAAATGATCAATGATTTGACTTTTTTTTTATTCTCTTTTATGTTTTTTCACTGCAAGCAAAATAAATGAAGATATTAATACCAAAGAGTTTGTGCTTGCAATCATTTTCTGGAACAACATGAGTATTATCTGACAGAATTGCAGGGGTGACAATACTTTTGGCCAACACTGTAATTCAGGTGACCCTAAGCTTTTGTTGGGCTCTCATGACAGACCCGCTTTTAGATAGGCCACCGATATTAGATCACGTGTCAACACACCTGCCAATCTCTAAATTGAACTAAACATGATGCGCTGTGACCCTTCATGGTTTACAGTGGGTGCTCAGGACACTACATTTCACATAGCAGACGTTCCGGATATTACAGCGTTGTTTCATTCAGGTTAATGGGATACTGTTGCAATATCCAAAACAGCTTATCAGAGAGGAATGCCAAAAGTCAGATAGCCAGTGATCTAAAATTGATGGCCTATCTTAAAGACAGCCCATCAATTTTAGAAATTTAGGCAACCCCTTTAAGCATAAACATGCCAGTTGTATATTATTATGTTTTACTGTTATCCAGTTCATTAATGCAATGCTTCAGCTACATAAATATTAACTACAAAGTAGCTGCTTTTCACGCTCTTATAATAACAGTTAAAAAGTATACCAACCGAGTCACAAAATAGCACTATAGAGAACGTAGCGGAGGTAATTTGTTCAGTGGATGCTGAATACGGTCTAGTATTGTATTGTTAATCTGGGAAAGTCTGAACAATGGTTATTTGACACTCCACAATGCTCCGATGTACTGCATTGTTTATATGTTTTTATATCAGGAGAAAGGTGAGTATTGTCTCTAAATGGGAAAATTCATTAGAGACAATGGGAGCATTGACCACAACACTGCCTGGAGATTCAGCTCAGATTTGTTCTTTAAAGGGAATCTGTCCCATTGGTGTCTGATCAGCAGGCGGCATGTTATAGAGCGGGAAGTGCTGGAAAATATTCAGAAAAAGGCCTTATTCACATGTACGTTTCCATTCGTCATCCATGACTGTGCCTGGATTTTGTCACTTTTCTGTCCTTGTGTCAGTGATATGCCAACCGCTTGCGTTTCTCATCTAGATGGAGATCTACCTTGCTGAAATAGGTCACGTGACCGCACAAATGTCATTTTCAGAGCGTTTCCTAGCTGTCCATGCTGTTTACTGTCCCATTCAATAGTATAGTTATAGCAATAGATTATTTTTTGTTTGTTAACTCTATCTTCATACTTTTGCTCCTTTAGGTTTTTGTCACATGATGCAGAAAAGATGTTGGTTTTTTTTTGTTGTTGAAGATTTTACTGCGTGTTTTTGCGCCAAAGTCAAGAGTTGCCTAAAGCAGAATGGGAAATATAAAGGAAGTACTTAGGCTAGATTCACACGAAAGAGGTGCAAAATGAAATATATTTACAGCCTTCTTGTACCTAAGATTCCCCATACAATTTAGTGTATGAGGGTTCTGTGAAAACAGCCAAAAGTAGGACACAACCTATATTTAAATTAAAGGGGTTAGGCAAATATGGAAAACCCTTTTAAAGTTTAAATAAGCTGGAGGGCAGTGAAAAAAAAATACATACTCGCCTGTTCTCATGGCTCTGGTGTCCTCCTGCGCCTCCCGGTTCACCTGCGCCAGTGGCGTCTTCTGGCATTGTTCTGAAGCTGCTGATTGGCCTCAGAGGTCACATGACCCCTGAGGCCAATCAGCCAAGGGCCTGAATGTATTCATTTTTTAAAATGTTGTCACTGCCCCCAGTTTATTTAAACTTTAAAAGTTTTGCCTGGACAACCCCTTTTAGGATACGTTCACACTGAGTCTTGTGGAGCGGATTTTGACGCGGAATCCGCCTCCAAAAACGGCTCCCATTGACTTCACTACTACCTAGTAATGGAAAAAAGAAGCGTGCTGCCCTATCTTGCCGCGGAATGCCGCGACGGGATGTTGTTGCAGTGCACCGGCATCCCGTCACGGCTAGCCACGCGGAAGTGTTCACACACGAAATGCAAATTCTGCCGTGTGAACATATCCTAATGCTGCCATGTGATGTCCATTAAAACAAATGGTTATCACACACCATTATTCGTGTGAATGTAGCCCTATAGTTTTCCCTCTTTTAAATCCATTCTTGCCTCAAAGACGCAGAAAAAAAGCAACAAAAAAACCTCATAATGAAACATATGTTAACATCTTCATATACATACACACACTTCACATACACAGCAGTATGTACCATTATGCCCTCAATAATCTCAATGGAGATGTGCAGATGCAGCAGAGTTATCCAGAACTTCTGCAATTGGTTATCCTGCTGCAGCGGGATATCTTATCATAGCTGACACCAATAAACAATGAAAAGTCATTTATAAAATATTAATCAATTACTTTTCATTGATAAAACATCACACTGCAGCAGTTTAACCAATTGCAGAAGTTCGGGGTTAACTCTGTTACATCTGTATACTAGGAATAACACATCGATCTAAACCAATTTGGTGTTGGTTTCGAGCAGAAGCAGGTTATTTTCACACCACAGTATATAACAAAATGGTGTTTCTGCACCATTACATCTTACAAAGATGCTAGATTTGCCATTTTTTTTTCTGCTGCCTATATAAATTTATCATTCAGCTGTGCTTAGGTTACTTTATATTTCTTAGATTCACTGCATCAAAAATCACTATAAGAAAATCATAAAATCCCGCTCGTGTGCTCTCCAAGTGCGTAAACATGAAAGTGTATTAGAATGGCAGAAAGTAACCCAGAATGGAATACTGACCCTACAATGTTTCCTATATGAAATATTCATCAGGATCTAATGGTGAGGATTTTCATATAGAAAACACGTATGGTCATATTGGGCAGCACGAGTGGTATTTTATGATATTTGCATTTGCAAAATTACATTTTATTTAAACTAAATCTATGACTTTGTATCATCAGTTACATGGCCTGATCGCAACAGCAAGTCTGTGGACTTTCTGCTTCCATTATACCTATACAAAAACCGCCAGCGTTTCCTTCGGTATAATTTACATGCTGCGACTTGCAAAATCTCAAGCGTTTTTCAAATTGCGGCATTTTCGCTGCGGATTATTTTCTGTATGTTTAATGTGTGCATAGGATTATCCAGAAGAAGCTATACTCGCCTCATCCCCCGACACTGCTCTCATTATATTACTTCTTGGGTTCCTCATTGGTCTCTCTACTCAACCTTCAACTAGTGATTGGGTGAGAAGAATAGAGATTGGTGGTGAACCTGAAAAGTGTATTAACAGAAGCTGCAGGGGATGATGGCGAGGTGAGTATAAGATTTTAATTTTTTTTTTAACCCATTTTGAGCCTGTTGTAAAAGATATTTACTTACTGTACAATTTATTTTTTTTAAGGAAAGCTTTCATCACGGAAATACAGTCCAATCTACCATCATCATGTTATAGAGTAGAAGGATCTGATCAAATTGATATACATATTTGTGGGATTCATGTTACTTATTGATTTTAATCCCTGCTTTTCCTATGCTTAGAAGTCCAGTGGGCTGTCACACTTGCGGTTTGGCAATCTTTCCTGTACGAGCATGCATACAGAGATAGCTGTGGATAGCTTTTCTGATTAGGACCGCCCACTGGACTCCTAAGCATAGATAAAGTGGAGGAATTCAATAGGCAATTTATATGTGCTAATGAATCTTCTCCCACAAAACTAAATATCAATTTGTTCAGTTTCTCTTGCTGCACAACATACTGTCTGTAGATTAGACTGCATGCTGAACGTGACAGGTTCTCTTTAAGTCTCACTAGCTTAGGCAGGGCTCACACTACCTTTGAATTCCGTTATAAAGGTGTCCGTTAAAAAAAAAACAAAATAAACTGACATCTATCATAACAGACAGACATTAATTGACACAAACTGATGTTATTGTGTTCATTTTTTTAACTGATCCATTAAAAAAAAGGGACACAGCGTCAATTAACGTCCCTTTTTATTTTTTAATGTCCGAGGTTTTGTTTTTTTTTCCTCTCTCTGAGCATGCACAGAAAAACGTACACAAAATAAAGGACAGTAACTGATGGCTATTAGTTACTGTCCGTTATAAGTCCGTTACCCATAGACTTCAATGTTAAAAAAATAACAGACGCTTTCCGTCCATCAATAATCCGTTTTTTCTAAAGGACACAAAAGTCCTGCATGTAGGATTTTTTTTATCCGCTGGAAAAAAATGGACTTGTGACAGATTGGGTGTACACAGATACAAACGGACTCAAGATAAAATCCCATTGAAATGAATGGAAATTTTAACTGATTTCTGACAGTTCGTCTATTATCTGCTAAAATCTGCTATCTGCTATCATTTGTTAAAATCTTGTAATGGACAATAGCTACGGTCACTGCTGATGGTCTTCAACAGTAGTGTGAATGCCCCCTTAGCTGAGAGTTAATTTATTGTTGATGTCTCGCTATTGGAGATTCCACTATGTCACAAGCTGTTGGACAGTAGATATAATTGAGCAGCTATAGCTAGCCTGGCAGGACTGTACCTTATTTGCGCTTGCCATATGTTTTTTTTTTTTTTATGCAGTTCATTAATTTTTAATTGGATCACATATACATATCAGTGTATTATATATATATATATATATATATATATATATATATATATATATATATATAATATTAGCAGGAGGACCCGGGTTCGCACGGATTTCATTTTTTGTTTGTGTAGTGGCCCCATAAAAATTGTCCAGTTTTGCACTGGTGTATTTTGCATATCGTTTGTTTGTGTGTCCATAAGCATCTCATTTCGGATATCAGTGAAAAACCTGCGATCGGTTGTTGAGACCTGGAGTAAACCTGTGTGTATGTGACCTTGAGTAACAGTGTCATCCACAGCGCCCTGCCCCTTTAATGCTGACATAAAGCAGTGAAGAAAAATGGCTGGGTTGCTATGAAAACCTGGAGTAAAACTCTAATATGTGGTACTCTGTGCAGAGCTGTGTATCTAATCTTCCAGTGTGTGGTATTGTGTGCAGTGGTGCGTATCTAATCCTCTGGCGTGTGGAATTGTGTGAAGATGCATGTATCTAATCCTCAGGCTTGTGGTACTGTGTGCAGACATGCGTATTTAATCCTCCGGCGTGCGGTACTGTGTGCTGACTTGTGTATCTAATCCTCCAGTGTGAGGTATTGAGTGTATACACGCGTATCTAATCCTCTGGCATGTGATACTGTGTGCTGACTTGTGTATCTAATCCTCCAGCATGTGTTATTGTGTGCAGATGCGCGTATCTAATTCTCCAGTGAGTAGTACTGTGTGCATACAGGTGTATCTAATCCTTTGGTGTGTGGTACTGTGTACTGTTTGCAGACGCGTGTATCTAACCTTCCCTGTGTGGTATTGTGCGCAATAGCGTGTATCTAATCCTTTGGTGTGTGGTATTGTGTGCAGTGGCGCGTATCTAATCTTCCATCGTGTGGTATTGTGTAAAGATGTACGTATCTAATCCTCCGGCGTGTGGAAGTGTGAACAGGCGTGCGTATCTAATCCTGCGGCATGTGGTGCTGTGTGCTGACATGCGGATCTAATCATTTGGCATGTGGTACTGTGTGCAGACACGTGTATCTAACCCTCCCCGTGTTGTATTGTGTGCAGTAGTGCATATCTAATCCCCCACCGTGTGGTATTGTTTACAGTGGTGCGTAACTGGTGACTGGTTAAATAATGTAAACAATTTCACCATTTTTATTCACGCCCTTTAGTGATCATGTTAAATATCGTGTTCATTCTATTGTGTAGTACATAATGGTTATGTTAATAAAGTGTATTATTAGAATGAGTTAATAGTACTTTCCTTCCGTAAAGTATTATAAAGGAGATCCTCCATCTATTTCAAGTTTTGTTCTTTGTATTTTTTCATTTGATTTTTAATTTACTGCTTGAGCCACAAGCTCCATTATGCTTAATGGAAGTTTTTTCTCTTAACAATCTTCAACATTGTATGTGTACTGTGGAAGTTTGGTAAGTTTGGCAGTGGTTTTAACTAATAAAGTGGCTAAACCTGGATCACACCTAATGAAAAAGTGTATTGACTAGATAGGCAAACACCCCATTAGTATTTACTGCACTAAGGTGATGTCACGATGTAGTAAATTCTAATGAATGAATCTGGTGAAAGTGCACATTGACCTGATGAGCGAGTGAGGAGTCCTGAAACGTGGGTGACTCCCAGGGGATGTGATATGTCTGTTGGTCCAGCACACTGAATATGGATGCCAACTGTGTCAGAAATGCGTAGGCTCTTTTTTGCTCTGTAGCTGGATTTTCTACAGTCTTTAAACACATTTAATGAAATGTGAATGGTTTTATTGTTCATGCTAGTACTGGACCACGTTCTCCGACTTGTATTCGTATTGTATATGGCCCCCCACTATAATCCTATATTTGTAATCCATATCACTACAGAAAGATCATAGACGGCATTCAGACTGGATAATAAGGTATAGTCCCACATGACATTATTTCTGAAATTCTGCAATCCTAATTTTCTGTTTAACATGCTTTCCAGATAAACCATTTGAAGACAATTATTCTGGTTTGTTGCGCTGGCTTGGTCATGCAGAAGAGCGACCAGTGGTGTCTCAGGGCCTGAGTCTCCTTCACCAGATTTCTCTTTAGACATGGCAGCTCTGGATCTGATGGTTGAGAGAGATGTGAGGCAGAGCCAGTTGCTCATGCGTGCGCCAAGTACTGAGAACACATCTCCAACCTCCTGTGATTATCCGTTGTGTTCATTAATAGGGTGTTTGTATAAAATTCATTAGCAGCCTGAGCTGTTTGATCTCTAACTAAACAAGTTAGCAGAATTGCTTGTTTGCGAGGGGGCGAGGGGGGGAGCTAATTATGTAAAGGACATGAGTCGTCAATATTTAATTTCCAGTTGCTGTATCCTTGTGGCTGATAAAGCCTTAACCATTTGCATCCTGACAACCATACGTCTGTAGACGACGAGATACGTAAATCGAGACTGAACCATTGGAACAAGGCACTGACTGCCCAGCTGGCTCTAGGGCGGTAGTTTTTACAAGCACTTTACATTTTTACATTGGTTTACCAAAGCTGTCCAAATGTTGGCCAGACACTGACCTTTTCTATGGCCACCTGCTTTTCTGGGAAACTTCATAGACTAAATTATCCATTATGGCTTTGTTATACAGAATCCAGCATCATAGTGTAATCCAACCATAACAAAATAAATCACATTTTTTGGGTTACAAATATGCTGTACGCACAACTATCTATCCGTGGCATATATTGGAATTGAATGCATGTAATCCTTGGTAGCCCGTAATAGATTTGCATCAGTTTTTCTCTCCATTAAATCTTGCAAATAGTGTAATTCTGGATATTTTATAGTATATTTCACAAGATATTGATCTTCTGTTTCCCCCTAGGGTGTACTAATCCTTTATTAATGTCACTGACGGAGCAGGCAGCAGAGCAGAAAGTGTTAAGCGAGACTTGTCCTTGCTCTGGATATCAAGTGATTAGTATTCAGCTTGCATTTCCTGGACCCCAGCCCATGCAGGGATCTGCTCCCCTGGCCTCTAGAGAGGTCCCCTTCCCAGTATGTACTCTGCATGGAAGGCTGACTAGCTAGAGCAGTTCACTTTGTTAATAATACACCTGGAGAGACAAATAAGATGTGCTATAAATTACCATTAACAACATGACCCGAAAAGTGACATTTAGCTTTTGGCCGACTCTACGCGTAGGAGGAGGCTTTCTCGCAAAGAGTTAATTCTATAATATATATAGCTTGTTTCTGTAAAGCAAGCTTATTTTCCCCAGCGGTGTCAGATGCAGCCATTTCTGTGTATCTGTGCCAGATCTCAGCAGGTGTGGGCTTTGCCGGTCACACTCCCTGTACAGACAGAATGAGCCAGGCTGGCGTGCTAGGCACGGTGCACACAGGAGGCGAACAGGCTCAGCATCTGATCCCATGCACACAAAGACCTCATCAATAGCAGAAATTCACAGAAAGTTCTGTTTATAGAGAACAGCACAGGACCCCGGAGCTAGGTGTACATGAGTTTATAGAAATGCTCTTTTAAATAATAAAAAATACTTGTGTTCATGTAGCGTTTTATACTCGGGAGATATTTTTCCTGTTGTTAGCAGTGGAAAGAATTTAGGCACAGCGTATGGAAAGAATTTAGTCATTGACTAATATTCAGTAATCTCCAGGAGCTATAAATGAAGAATCCATTACCTGATGACTACATGGAGGCAGCCATTTTGAAAATAGTGTTCAATAATTAAAAAGAGTACAGGGAGGGGCTGCACCTGACTCATTTATTTTTCAGGTTGCAAGAGAATGAACTTCCTGTCAGTCAAGATATTGGCAGCACAAGTTCATTATAACTAAAGAAAACCTGTCACCGGTACAGGCCCGTTACATTATGGTACATTACCAATGTCCTGATGGCCGTGACCTATAGGGACAGCCACATATCAATAGCATCCTGCCAGTCATGGGCCTAGTAAGTAGCTTGCCTCATACTGTATGTGTGTAGCCCCTACTTTATAGTAACCGAACAGCAAGGCCACTTTAAAGGAGTCTATCACTAGATTTTCATGTTTTTAGCTAAAGATATGCCTGAATAACCTTTAAAAAGGCTATTCAGGTGCTGCTAATCATTTGTAGTTAAAGAACGTGGAAATTGATATGCAAATCAGCTCCAGGGTGCCCGGTGGGCGTTCCATGCACCCCCTTGCGTCATACCTTCTGGACCACTGTCTCCAACTCCTCCTCCTCCTGCTTATTCACCACCTCCATTGTCGGCGTTTTCTATTGAAGTCACGCGCTCCCTCCAGTGAGATACTGCGCATGATCCAGCGCCAGCTTGCAATGTTCTCTATGGGAAAATGGCACTGGAGCGTGCACAGTACCAGTTTCTATTGAAATCCAGCACATGCGCAGTAGTGCTCCCTCGGGCGCGCTACTGCGCATGCCCACCGTGCACCCTGGAGCTGATTTACATCGATTTCCACGTTAATTAACAAAAATGGGGGGTCTTGCTTTTTTAAAGGCTATTCAGGCATATCTTTAGCTAAAAACACGAAAATCTAGTGATAGAGCCCCTTTAACAATAGGGCAAATAATGCCTCTACATTGGGCCCTACGGTAATGGGGCCACTCGGCCAACCCATATTGAATAAGATAGTCCCACATTTTGGATGCTGTCCCACTGTTCTGGACAGCAAGTAGTGATTTCAATTCTATCTGTGTCCTTAGGTTCCAGATAAAGTTAAATACTGTATAATGATGGAGTTATCAGCTCTTTGCTCGATTATTCAGGCTTTGACTGATGATGTCTGTGGCAGGGAGCCAGGGACATCTCTACAGGCTAAATGGGGTTAGGTGGGTATAACTTGAAAAAAAATTAAAATTCTTCAAGAAATCGATTTTATTTATTGATTGATTTAAAAAAAAAACACAAAAAAAACCCAAGAAATTCGAGATTAAAATTGAAAATTGCTCATAAATTTAAAAATAATCTTCTGATTTTTAGGCTTTCTATCAACTTATTCATGTCAGAGACGTGGGCACTTTTGACACTTCTGTAGGCCATATGATCTAGTTTTTTACCATTTAGAGGGCATCTTAGAGATGTCACAGTGTAAGAAGAACTCGAACTAGTTCCCTTGAAATATTGGCTCATCATACAAAATGACCTTGATTTAAAAGTTCATATTTTGCATAATTCAGATTTTACTTTATTTCAGAGTTTCCCCTTATGGCCAATATCTTAATCATTGTCATAGAGAGGTATTCATACAAACTATCCCATAGAAAGATCAGAACATTTGCAAATGGCAACCTATCAGATATCAGCTTTTATTTTTAATCCTTTGGAGGGTGAAAGTGGTGACCTGGCTGGTTGTTATAGGCAGACTTTTTACTTTTCCATTTTATCAGTTTTGATAAATCTCTCCCAATATCTGCAAATATACAATCCTGATTTATTATATGGAGCACCTTGTATGTGTTATTACTGGGAAGTGTTGTACTGCCCCACTAAAGTTTGGTGGGCCCAGGCTCTTATACAATAATGGTCCTACAGAAGACTCTCAAATGTGAAGTATACTATGGTCAGTTTCTTAGGGGTTGTTGGATCCCTATAATTGTTTTATCTGGTGGGCCTAGGTAAGTTAAACCCAACACTGTTGCTGAGGATATCAACTTCCATCGATGAATCACAAATTTGACTTTTCATCTTGCCAGTGATGTATAATTGAATACCGTCTATGGGAAGCAGTGGGCATCTGCCCCTTTACCAAAAGATATGGCCTCATAATACATGACCTTCTGAAATTTCCCCACTGTGGGACTAATAAAGGATTATCTTATCTTTCTAGCTCTTAAAGGTGCCCATAAACATACCATATATACTCGAGTATAAGCCGAGGCCCCTAATTTTACCACAAAAACTGGGAAAACTTATTGACTCGAGTATAAGCCTAGGTGGGGAAATGCAGCAGCTACTGGAAAATTTCAAAAATTAAAAATGGTCGGAGTTATTGGGTGCAGTAGTTGCTGGGTGCTGAGAAAGGGGAGGGGGTGTTTTGGTTGTCTGTCTGCCCCTTCCCTGAGCTTGAGGACTGTTTTTTCTTCCCCCACTTGGAATTCAGCCTGGCTGAGTATAGGGTATCTGCAGTTGTCCTATTAACCCCTCCCGACAGAACAGGAGCACTGCAGATCCCCTATATTCAGTAGACTGGTCACTTTCAGACACAGGGATATCTAATGTGTTTGTGTTTCACAGTAATTTTCTACTTTTGTATGTATTCTAGGGAAAGGAGTGATTTAGAACTTTTTTTTTTTTTTTTTATTAAATTTTTTTTTTTTTTGCACTATTTTATGGGAGACTCTATACATTAATTTTGTGGCTGGTCATAGACCCCCCCTCCCCCCCTAAAAAAAAAAAAAATTTTTTTTTTTTTTTTTTTGCTGACTGGAGTATAAGCCGAGGTGGGCTTTTTCAGCACAAAAACTGGGCTGAAGAATTCAGTTTATACTCAAGTATATACGGTAATATGAATATAGGGCGAATCCGCCGACTGTCTTATTTATGGGGCCTCCCCACTTTCTTTGACTGAGGATTTTGGTGGAAAGAAGGATAAGGTATATTGAATTGCAACTCCTATGTGCTCCTGAGAACATAGAGATGATCAGTCCAGCCAATATGTTTGGGAAGTCAGGAGGAATTGAAGGATTATGTACAACTTTAGTATATATTCATATGTGCCTTATATGAAAATGCGTTTCATACATCTGAATGGGGTTGTATATGAATATCTGCAGACTACATTCAGATGAATGAGACAGTTGCAGATATCTCTGCAACCGATCTGCCATGTGTGAACATAGCCTTATCTTCAACATCTAAGCTAAGTTATAGGTTGGACTTGATGGACTAATGTCTTTATCCAACCTCATCAACTATGTAACTATGAATCCACATAACAAAACCACTCCAAAACCTCTTACAACTCTTTCATATATCAGCCATACATCAAGGCAAGTTAAATTAAGAATTTGCAAGCACTTAAATGCCATTGAAACAAAAAAAAGTTAGTTTTAATAGTTTGTTTTAAATTTTATGGTGGAACATGGTGAGGCTTTAAAAGGTTTATTTCCCTTTGTGGGAATAAACAGGGTTATTTGTACCAAGAGGACTGGTGATTGCTTTTCTCCTTGATAGGAAGGAACTCATGTGGATACATAAATTACTTACACTCCTTCCACTTGGTTTACATATTGATTCAGATGTTCACACTGTCTTATAAGTAATTGACGTTATGTATGGAGGCGCATGCACACATGTTTTATCATCATCATCATCATCATCATCACCTTTTTTATCTTGGCACATGGTCATTAATTGATGTTAAGTTGTGTGTATTTTAATGATACTTGTTCTCATTTGTGATGGAATCGTTGTAGTGATGGGATTACATCAGATGGAGAGAGCATAGCCAAGCCAGGCATAAAATTAAGCTGTCCGTGCACAACTCATTGCTGTAGCCTGACAGAATTATCAGACCAGCCATGTATAGTGGAAGGAAGACTGTCTGCACATATATAGACAATATTCTTACCATTTTATTGTATATCCATAATCCCATTAGAAAGGATATTACAACAGAAAAGCTGTATACTATAGATGAAAACACAATGATGATTGATTGAGATTATCTCCATAAAACCTGAAATTCTAAAGTGTATCTAAGGCTGGGGTTTCAGCTGCAGTTTTCCCATGGTGGAACCGCTACGGAATAAAACGCGTCCTTTTGCAGTCACTGTGTAGTGGATGGGATTCTAACAAATTTCATCCCCACAGTGCAGTAAAATAGACGCGGTTGCGGTTTTGAAAATCACTTTATGTCACTTATACCTACAGAAGCACTGACGGTTTCCCTATCGGTATAATGGAAGCAGAAAGTCCAGACTTGTGAAAAGCAATGTGTTGCCACAGTGGTTTTTCCCACAGCTCTTCTTTGCTGTGGGACACTACGTGGCGCCATAGCCTAACAGCTGGTGAAATCGCTAGTTCGCCCGGGGGGCAATGAGGCAGATTTTGACAGCAGATATTGCCTCAAAATATGCCTCCGTACAATGGTGGTCTATGGAGACTGCTAGGTTTTTTTTCTGCTAGCAGAAAAAAGAAGTGACATGACCTTTCTTCAGGCGTATTCCGCCTGAGGAAAGCAATAGAAGTGAATGGAAGGCGAAAAACGGCTAGCTTTTTTTTTTTTTTTACAGTCCATTCACTTTAAGGGAGGGGAAAACCGCCTGGCATTTTCTCACACAGTTTTTTTTTTTTTACCAAAAACTGCTCCAGAAAAAGCTCCAAAAAAACGCCTCAAGGTCAAAAAACCGCTTCCTAATTAGAAAGCTTTTTCTTTTTTTTTCAGGACCAAAATAAGCCAGGAGGTTTTTACGTGTGAACTAGCAGGGTCCCAGATATTTCTTTAGCCATCATAATTTTTTGCACATGCTTGCTTTAGTTTGAAATCTATGCAAAGACTACTTCTGTAAGAAGACCATTCTTCACAGGGATCATCTATGTGTATATAAGACTCTGTATACAGTATGTTGAAGCCTACTGTCAGGCATATGAGGTTCAGGGTATGTATGTCTGATAGATATGGAATGGTACCTTTTACCCATGGTTCCATTATAAAGATGAATGTTAATCCCCTGCCATACATTTTTTGTAGTGGCCCTCTGTATAAGCACAATCTGCTGCTTTCCCCTATACATACCAGCTAGAGGCCAAAAGAGCAAGCATTGTGCCATTGTGTGCTGTATAGGGGTTACCATATGTGCTAAGAGCTTTCCCTAGAGTAGATATATTATTCTCAGACTGCTTCTTACAGAATTCCGCCCACGCAGAAGAACATTTTTTACTACTTTTTGATTCACCTGTATATTACTTGCATTAAATAATGTATTTCCATTTTTGTATGTGCCGTTTTGTAGGTCCTGAAAAAGTTTGCCCCCAGAAATTTTTTTGCAGCTACATAGCCGTTCAACTTGTATATTTCTAACAATTTACATCAACACTTAAAGGGCTTATATCTTTGGAATGGCTGTACAGATTTGGATATATACAAACCCCCAAATGCTCAGGGTGACAGCATCTATCAGATGATGTATGCCATTGGGATTTTCAGACAAGGTCACAGGTCATCTTTCATAAGGATGATGGGTGTGTTTTATAAACCGGAATCTTTAACCCCATACGATGTAGGATCACCTTGTGCATTATTTAATAATAATGGAACTATAGGGCTTGATGTCTTTATTATACCTTTCATGATCCATAGGTGTCAAGAGGAATGCCCCGTGGGGACCTATGGTTACCAGTGTGCTGAAAGATGTGACTGCCAGAATGGAGCCAAGTGTTATCACATCAATGGTGCCTGTTTGTGTGAACCAGGCTTTAAAGGCATCCTCTGTGAGGAGCGTGTATGCGCCGAGGGACTGTATGGACTCAAGTGTAACAAGAACTGCCCGTGTAACTTGACCAACACCCGTGGGTATGTATGCGGTAATAGGCAGGGGATAGGCTGCTCCTATTCATTGAAATATCTTTATCCTTATACTATAACAGTGGTCTATAAGAAATTCTTGTACGAAGATTACTACTGCTCAATATACTGTTAGAATATGATTGATATTACTCAAGAGATATAATGGCTGGATATCAGGAAGATGCCAAAATTGGACAATTCAGAGACTGAATTGACTTCGGGGTGAAGTCATTTTATATAAGACATACAAGTTGAGGCATAACTAATCCTTCAAACAACTTTAGATTTTATGTTAGTCTTTGTGACATTAATAAATATGATAATATATATTGTTAACAGATTTCTGTAAAGTCCTATACTAATATCCACTTGTGTCCCGTTTGTATTCTGGGCCTTGTTTCTCTCTTCTTCTTCTTACTGGCATACATGTCGGATTACCAAATTTATTTGCACGTGCAGCAGCTCCCAATGTGTACGGTAATTTACCTTATGATATCCCTAGAAATAATATCGAAAGAACTGAACTTTCTCATATGACACCAGAAGCATTGTTCTATGTTGTATAATGGACAAGACATACTGTAACTGTTTAAAGTGACCCGTCCCTGCTTCCCTGCTTTATTAGAGATTGTACATCCATATTCCAATGAGAAACAAGGCAAGAACACAGAAGGGACAGCAGTCTATTTCAGTGCAGGAGAAATGAGCCGATATCTGTTAATACAGTATAGTGCAAAATGTATTAATGTTACAAATACTGCCAGAAAATCAGAAGTTATTCAAAGTTAGTTATACTCTAAGCCTACAAGGGTTGCTTAATAAAGACAACGCCTAACCTTATGAGTCTATCAACCTATGAGAGCAGCTCCCATCCTGGCAGACTAGATCTAAATAGTCCATGTGTAGGACTACATGTTCCCTATCGTGATTGGAGCAGGGCCAATTTCGGAACGGGTCTTACATGAAGCTGTTGTTTGCCATCACATTCACATTGTATAAAGGGTTATCTCTGGTGCATGTACAGCAATGTATAGTCCACTTTACCCATCACTTTATACCATGAAACCATTATGAAGAACATTGTCGATAGAAACACTGGATAATATATTGAAAATATCAAACCCGAGTGACCAAGTCTGCATGAATTTTCTGTATTGAAAGGACAAATGACCAGTGGATTCACTGGTGACCTCTTTGGTATTGAACTCATAAAGGGGTCACAATTTGAAATTAACTTTAACCCTTAAGTACTATCATGGTTATCATATTGATATGTCAATGGTAGTGGTGTATGATAGACACCATGATAGGACTTAAGGGTTAAATTAATGGATGTATTTAGATGGAACCTGACCCTTACTGTCGTCTTCTTGACTCATCTGGACCATTTCCCTTAGATATGCTGTTGCCTGCCCCTGTTCTGCCAACCCCATGGTCTGTTTGGAAGGCGCTTCCATCCATTACATAGCAACAGCTAGAGGACCATGTGGCCATTACACCACAGACGCCTTTATAGTAATCCACTGCACTCTGGAAAGGAGTGTAGGTGCACTGGAGGAGGCTGAGTGACTTATATGGTCACCTGGTCCTCCAGCGCCATGTTATGAACAGGAGCATTGTCCACACAACCCATGGGGCTTTGGAATTGAGGCCCCTTGGGGAAAATGACACAGAGGGGTCAAGAGCAACACATAGTATGTGGTGGGTTCTGCTCAAATACACCTATCAATTTAAATAAATTTTGGTTGCCAAACCCTTTAAGGTGCCCATAGATGTTCAATAGCTGTCTGAAGAACATTGTCAGCTATTACTTCAGACTGTCACAATGGGAATACAGAAATAAGTTGATGCCGGACATCTCTGGCAGCAATATATCTCCTGTGTGAATGAAGGATTGGACATACTGAAATCCAATATGCCTGATCCCTCTCATTCCCTGACATCTGCCCTCAGGAGAGTCAGCACACCCCTGAACATATTAGGTAGTTTCCCAATTTTGCCAAAGTCCAATTTTTTGCCTGCTTTTCTTATGGCCACCTTATCTTCTGAACGTAGTGGTGAAGACCTCCAATGTTGCGCTGATGGGATTCACTGAGTTACTGGTTGGAGTTATAGTAACTATTATATTATTTCAAGAATGCATACTTCAGGCCCTTATCACTATATTTATGCATTTTATATATTTTTGACCAATATTTCGTAGGATTTCCTTAGGAAGGGACATAGATTTACTGTCAGCGTACTCCTTGTTGTAGGTCTGGGGCTCAATCCCTTGGCATGGCATTAGGCCTGTAGTCTTAGGGAGGGTTCACACAATGTCTTTTGGCTCGTAATCTGGCACGTGTACGCCACGGGAGCTTTTGCGGTCCGTATACGTTCCCATTGATTTCAATGGGAGCGTGGATTGTTATACGCGGCGCTATTTTGCGGCCGCAAAATAGCGCCGCGTATACGATCCCGGCTCCCATTGAAATCAATGGGAGCGTATACGGCCCGCAAAAGCTCCCGTGGCGTAGACGTGCCAGATAACGAGCCAAAAGACATCGTGTGAACCCTCCCTTAGTGTTCATGCCTCACTGTTTTTCGAACCCACATGGACTTATCTGGTTATTTTGAGCGCAGCTCCCTTATCATCATTGTTGTTAGGTAGGCATTCCCATATCGTAAGACATTAGAAGGGGATGTGGTCACTGCCGGCCCAATGTAATTTTATTCCTCAGACTATTTAGATTTTATATGTCACATTAAAAGTTAGGTTTCAGTTTTTCCCCCTTAAGCCCAGTGAATTCTGTTACAAGCCCTTTTCAATGTGAAAACAAACCAATCTCCCCCAGATCTGGCATTGTCACAGTGCGGCTAAGAAATAATTCATTAAGGACTCTAAAAGACTCTCTAATGAATAACTATAATGGCAAACGCCGTTTTTTACGCTTATCGGTAAATTGAATTCACCGGTGAAAGTGTCCATTTATTATCAGGTTTCTGCCAGCAGGAACGGACCCTCTACAGTCACTTGTTTGCATGTTTTTGTTCCTGTGGATTTTTTTTATGATTATTTTTCTCATTTAGTAACATTTGTTTCTTCCCTGTGAGCAGGACAAGTTAGGAGGCTCCAGTTTTCCTTAATTTTCGTGGTGCGTTCCTTCTGCGGCTCAGCTCCTGTTTGCAAAATAATTCCTCACTTTCTCTGTACATTTAAATAATAGATTTTTTCCCCCAAGGAGCTGGGTTACAGCAGATGAATGAATTGCAGGGTTACTGCGGGTGAATGAATTGCAGGGAGTAGGGTCCCAGCCTTGCCGGCCGCTGACACCACGATGTATTGTTTTAATTAGTTCTCCCGCACGCCCCACAGCTCCATGCTGACAAGTCTCTCTCTCTTCTCTCTCAGCTGCCACCCACTGTCTGGGGAGTGCACCTGCAGGGCAGGTTGGAGCGGCCTGTACTGTGAAGAACCCTGCCGGCCTGGATTTTATGGGGAAGGCTGCCAACAGCTGTGTGCCTGCTACAATGGCGCGGACTGTGATGGGATGACAGGAAGATGCCTATGTGCTCCAGGATACACAGTAAGACAAATTCCAGGGTCACTTTTTGTTTGTTTGTTCCTTCCATACTGGATCATTTAAGCACTTGCACAGTTTTCTGCCTCTTTATCTCACCATCTATTATCTGCCTATACTATAACCTTCACATATAATGACAGGTTGGGGTTTTTTTTAGCATAGAGAATGGTACATTGTGTTTTCATTGTATTCTATATATTGCAGCTTATCATAACTATAGGAGCGGTATTCTTTAACTTGCTCAGACAAAATCTTCCTCCCTACGATTTTTATCTATTACAAAATTTCTCTTTCCTATTGTTTATGCCTATGGTATTTTCCCTTGTATGTTTATCATAAGACAGACAATATTCTACGGATTTATTTGCCTTTGAGCCGATTTTCCGTATTTATATAGCTAGCTTATTTTCTTACATCTTATTCCTGCAGGTTTCTTTCAGGAGATAAGAGGTTTGATAATTAACCTATGCCGGCTTTGTAACTTTGTAATCCATGGCTCTCCCGGGGAGGGTTTAAATTGGTGAGATTGGGGCTTGAAATCTCTAATTATACACCCCTGATGGTAAACTTTGACAAATTTACCCCCAACAGGGCCCTATTCAGGAAGCTGAACTACTGTGATGTATATTGTAAGCAGATCAGTTGAATCCAGTTGTGTGCATGGATGATAAAAGCAAAGGGATAGAAGAATAGGTCATGGCGTTGGTTGCCATCTCGGGTATGGCACTGGTTAATTGCATTTTTAGATTGCAAGCTCTGGTATTTGTTTTCCTCCTGCACTAAAAAATAAATGAGCCTTCAGAGTCTTATGTTCCCCCCATGACTGCGGCCTCATTAGTTCTTGTAAAGAGTCTGCCCCCCTCCTCTTAAATCTTAACAAGTCCGAAGTGCAGGACACTCATGTTTATTTGCTAAGCTCAGCTGCTGGCTCAGAAAATGCTGCGATTGCAGAAAAATATCCAGATCGGCCCACGGAGTTCAAATGCCACCGTGCTGCGAGAGTCTCAGGAGCAGGGACTGGCTGTACTGGCCTCGGTCTTCGCAAACATTTGCTGCCCATACCATCTGCCAGAATAGCGATTCACAAACACATGGATGCAGTGGGCTAATCTTCTGCCACACATTGTTATTATTTGCGAGATGTCATTGTCATCCTGGTCTGATTGTTGCACATCTGCGTTGTGTCACGGTTGTCACCAGGGTGCTACTCTAGTAGCCATGTTACTTAATTGTCATTCTCTATGGTGCCACTGTAGCATACTGGCGTGATAATATGACTGTAACATGCAATCACTTTGTAAGGCAAGATCCATCTCTATTTAGAGGTGATTCACATCTACTGTCACTCCTCCATCTATTGAAATGCAGGGCTGATCCTCAGGTGTTCTGCATAGAACAAATTGTACAATTATAGCCGGGATTCACATAATTGATACTGGCGTAATTTGCTCCCGGGCTGTGGCAGGGACCTTGCAATGACAAGAACACCATCTTATTTTCTCTATGGCTAGAGTTGTACACTAAAGAGTCATCCTGCCGGAGACACCAGTTTGTTAGCCCATAGAATACAATGGGGCAATCGATTGGCAGATAATTTGTTTAGATTCCTTGAAAGGAAATCACTAAGACGTCCAATCGATTGTCCCGATGTATCCTAACAGCCAGCGGATCGCAAAATCATCCGCAAATCACCCAAAAGCAAATTGGGTGTTTCGATCTGCTGAAGTCCAGTAATAATTTTTTTTCTGTCATGCTGTTCACACACAGATTAGTCTGGCTTGAATGACTGAATCATTTTCATGACTGGCTAAGCAAAGCCATCAGTGTGGTCAACAGATGGTGCATCCACAAGGCAGTCTGGTGACTGGAGTTTTTGGCCATGTCTACATGTAATCTGATTAACTTCCACTGAATTAGACACAACAGACACCATGTTGGGAGCTTCGTATAGTGATGTCTGTCTTACATTGAAGGGGTTTTCTCTAGTATAACTTGTCAGGATCAGATCGGTGGATGGTCAGCTCCCAGCATCCCCTCCATTCAGCTGAGCCCTGGCACCAGATCATAAATGGGACTGCAGCTCTGTTCCCATGTCTTGAGTCTGTCACCAGAACCCGCCGTATCAACCCAGCCCTGCAGATAGATAGGTTAGAGTCACCTGAAATAAAAGCTACTTTCCTATCGTGATTCACTGCCTCTGTTGGTGAGCTATCACTGTTTTTGTCAATATATAGAAATTACCCTTTTGGAGAAAAGAGGGCATTGTTGTTATTCCATAACCTATCTATCTTCAGGACTCTCCTTAAGCAGTTGCCTGTTTAAACAGCTGATCAGTGGGGTGCCAGGAGGTGGACTGATACTAATGGCCTCTTCTAAGGATAGGTCATCGGTATTAATGTTCCATCAGATACCGTTAATACAGTAGGTGGACCTACCTATTGACAGCTATCTCTATACGTAAATTCAAGGAGGAATGCTGTCAGTCATGCAGTAGAACCGCCCACTGGACTCCTATGCCTAGAATATGTAGGGATTTACATGAATAAATGACAAGTTGCTAGAACTTTTCTGGCACAACTATATATTATTCTGCTCAGCTCTTCCTGCTCTATAACATGCTGCCTGCAGATTATACTCCATTTTCAATATGACATGTTTGCTTTAAATTACCTGAGAATGGTCCTTGTTAAGTAATACATTGTAATTTTTGCAATAATGGAGGAACATTCATAGTCATCATCATCATTATTATTATGTTATGGTGATTGGTTTATATAGCACCGCCTAGTACTATAGCGCTTTATACCGCTAAATATTGAGAAGACACATTGTAAAACATGTTTAAATAAAATGATTAATTTTTAACGTGTGGTACAAATAAGACCTCTCTAAGGTCTTAGACGTCTTAGTACAAATAAGACAAATAAGAACAGTGACCAAGAGGTCATGGGAAGGAGGAAGCAGCTAGAAGAAGGAAGCGAATTCTAGAAGAGAGGGGAGGCATGAGAGAAGTTTTATATGCTTAGGACAATTATTTCATTACATCAAAATATCAACATACTTTGGATAGGTCTTAACTCCGGTGCCTAATGGGTCTTCATTGAATTTCTTAACCTTACTGCCTAGTGTATTTCATTGACTATTGAATTCTCTGCTCAGTTCCTCCTCTGCCCGACACTTTCTTCCTCGTCTGTGCAGGTTTATGACATGTTCTCTGGCACAGGATTGCCTGTTGCTTGTACTGCCTCCTTGTCTCTCTTGTTCCTCTATCCCTAGGTAGCATTGACTGGTTACTCCGTACTGCACTGCTCCTTGGCTTACCTTTACTTTCCCTCCATGCCAATCTCTAATTCTGTGCGCTCACCACTTTCACCTCCTATTAAATGAACTGCTTCATCTGATTCCCGTCAGTGTCTGTGGCCTTTACCCGGCCCTAATCAATGTCCCTTCACCTCGTTAATGAGGCTTTTATCTCCTTGATTTATTTCCAATAGGTCGCGTGTACAGCTGCCCACTAATCCCAGTGACCTGTCATTCACTGTCCCTCCTGACCAGCAGGAGCTTGGCAGCTACTTCACATCCTCATTGCAACTGAAACTCTTCCTAATTAGAATTGGGCAAAGGCCATGAGATGTCCCAGTTCCAGCTGTCCGGCCATTCCCAGTGAGCAGCTTACGTGCACATCTTGTGGTTTTAGAGTCCTTTACATTTGTATGGCACTAACCTCTATGTATAGCATCGTGAGGGTGCACAAGAATAATCAGAAGCACTGAGAATTGTAATATCATCCTTCCAGCTATCAAAAACATATATAGTAAACCAAAGTGCTGCTAAATGGAATTGTAAGAAGTTTATGCTGTTTTCTTTCACCATCTTTACCCCTTAAGTATTTCAAATGGGTTGTAAGAGAGTAGGAATATTTAGCATTTTGATTTTTTTCAGTAAAAAAAAAAAGAAGAAATTTTCAAAAATATTAACCATAAGCAAAAAGATAAAAGCTGCAGTACACAATCTTACCACTTGATGGCGATACCTGTAGACCATCAATCTGAACTGTATTATTATACAACGTAATGAAATGTGCATGACAATTGGCAGGACTCATGCAAACTCATATTGTAGTGTAATTTTTCTGTATTTCATACCTTATACAGGTGAAACATTGCATTAGAATATGTTGGCCGTATACAGAAAAATATCCCGTTAGATAAAGCTTTAAGGCTAGGTTCACACCTGCGTTGGAGTCTCCATAGGATCTTTTGCTTTTTGATTTTGCTCCATCTTTTGCTTCCCTGAAAAAAGTAATATGGCTGGACGAAGAGACAGAAGAAAAATCACCTGTAAACACGAACCGAGAATAAAAATCTAACATGGCCCATCTTTTGTCTTGAGAATAGATGCAGGACGCCATAACTAATGTGATTGCCTACAATAATGAAATCTGATGGCAATCCTCTAATGTGTATGAGCAGCTAAAAGATGGAATTTTTAACTTGTGGAAATCCAATGTTTGACATCCTGGAATCATCAATGCTGAGATTCATTGTTTGCCTATGGCAATCCAAACATGCCTGGGGCAGTTATAAGTGTGAACAGTGGCCAGCAGTACTGTATTGCTTATTTCCTTTCCCCATCGCGCCCTGTTAGGCTCTGAATACGAAACACTATCTTCAGATATTTGCCAATTTTCTATATGATGGCAGATTCACACATAGATACAGCAATCTTTTCATTCCACTTGGCTGATTGTCACTTGGTTTTCCAAGCAGAGATTTTTCAGATCTAATCTATACGTTCACTGTGTCCACATTGAACAATAGAAGAATCACTTTAGCGGTATGGCCGAATATCACTTTTCACCTCATTTTTTTTTCTACCTGTACAGAAAATTTTGAACTTGAGGAATCATGATGTGAAATGTTTTGTTGTATATATTATGGGGAAGGAGGCTTAGTAGCAGCAATGGTGCAGACCAAACCAGTCAGAGACAGGGACACAAAATCTGGTGCAAACGGATTTATTCAGAAAAAAAACAGCAAAATAAATAAGCCTTCACTTCAGGCACAAAGATCAGCAAAATAAAATACAGTCTTAAGTTCAGGCAAAAAATGAGCAACAAAACCCTGCTCATCTGAGTATTAACAAAACAATAAGTACTAACTGTAAGGGTGGCTTACTACCAGCCAAGCAACTCAACAAAGAGAGTACAATAACATCTCAGCAGACTCACAGTGTCAGGACAGACCCAGGCGCCTCCTCTCACTCCCAGGATCTGCCCTGAAGTGCAGACTCTGCAGCCTTTTATGGCCCAGTAACTAGCCTGAGACCCACATCTGGGACTTAATCTTATTCAAGATCCGCCCTGAACCTCACATATGTCAGGAATCAGGGGGAGATATACCGTGACTCCAGTACTCTGCCTGTCACCTCCTCACAATATATACACACATTGTAAGATGCAATCTAGTTGAAGGATGAAATATCATATTGTACAGGCCAAGTCCTTGGTGAGATAGCATTGTCTATAATGTACATTATACCGGGGAAGGGGACTTATGTAACTATGTAATAATTACCGTATATCCAGAATATGGGGACATTATAGGGGTCAGTGTTTTCTAGTTAATGATTCATAGATGTGAGTCTATCCTCGAAGCTACTAAATACACATTGACCCTCAGCCAATGCTGTACACAATATGAGGAAATGGGATCAGCAATACTGCATTGAAAATTTCCAACAAAAGCTGCAGGCATTACAGGGATGATGAGAAACTTAGAATCACTTGAGATATTTTTATAGTCTGTCGTGTTACATTCTGATACCTGTCAATAACTTCTTCATATTATAGAGAAGAGAAAGGGAATTGAAATACTCTGTTCACTCTCGCTCCTTCAAACAATACATGGTGCTCAGTTAGATTTGTATATCTTTCAGAAAATGCAATTTTACTGTCTCCCTTGCCTATCGCTTGAATCTGAGGAATAGCCTACCCTGAAACAGTAACCGATGACAAGATCAAAAAGGACTTAGGCCCGGTTCACATCTGCTTTCAGGTTTCCATTTGAGGACTCCTCTTAGGGACCTCCGAATGGAATCCTATTAGCATAAAAAAGCGATTACCTGGGAAACCCATGACTATAGTGGGGTCCGTGTGGTTTCCGCTCGGTTTTCACAAGAAACATGCGGAGAGAAGTCCTGCAAGCACAAAAGCAAAGTTTTCATACTCATAATAATAATACATTTTATTTATAGAACGCCAACATATTCTGCAGCACTTTACAAACTGAAGCTCATAAATGTTCCTGAAATTTACATCTGCAGGCAGATGACATAAGAGATCACAAATACAACATATTACACTCTCATATACAGTATGTATATTTGTACAGTCTTATGTACAATAAATATATTTGTACAGTCTCATGTACAGTACGCATATTTGTAGTCTCATGTATAGTATGTATATTTGTACAGTCACATGTACCATACGCATATTTGTACAGTCTCGTATTGTACAGTCTTGTGTATAGTATGCATAAGTTTACAGTCTCGTGTACAGTATACATATGTTTATAGTCTTGTGTATAGTATGCATATTTGTAGTCTCGTGTATAGTATGCATATGTTTACAGTCTCGTGTACAGTATGCATGTTTACAGTCTTGTGTACAGTATACATATGTTTACAGTCTCGTGTATAGTATGCATATGTTTACAGTCTCGTGTATTGTATGCATATTTGTACAGTGTTGTGTACAGTATGCATATTTGTACAGTGTCGTGTATAGTATGCATATGTTTACAGTCTCGTGTATTGTATGCATATTTGTACAGTGTTGTGTACAGTATGCATATTTGTACAGTGTCGTGTATAGTATGCATATGTTTACAGTCTCGTGTATTGTATGCATATTTGTACAGTGTTGTGTACAGTATGCATATTTGTACAGTGTCGTGTATAGTATGCATATGTTTACAGTCTCGTGTATTGTATGCATATTTGTACAGTGTTGTGTACAGTATGCATATTTGTACAGTGTCGTGTATAGTATGCATATGTTTACAGTCTCGTGTATAGTATGCATATGTTTACAGTCTCGTGTATAGTATGCATATTTGTACAGAGTTGTGTACAGTATGGATATTTGCACAGTCTCATGTACAGTACCCATATTTCTGTTCTATGCATACAGTAAATATCAGCCATTTCCACATTTGAAAGTCTATATGAATTTTGTATTGCTTTATCCTATGCAGGACACTGGCTGGTGCAGAGGGAACAGCTGTCTCCTGTGCCCTGCTGTACAATACATGGCGGCATACTACCCATGTTTCATTGGCTATTTAGTATTCTGTTTCATCAGTATTTTATATAAATATGGATTAAATATATAAAACGCATCTGTGCACATTGCACACATTGCAGTGCATTGATGTGTGACAGCTCTCAGTCCGTGTACAGATACCAGACTGCCTGAGCAGACATGATGTTGAACATGAACTCCTGGGATCTGCGAGTACTGTCAGACACCTTCCATGCGAAGGCTGAACAAGAAGCCAATACAGACCTGTGAGATCTTAAAAGTTCTGCCAGTAAGCAGAGGTGTAGCTCACAGACGATCATTATATTCTGCTATACTATCTCCTGCTATATCTTTATGGTATACTGATATATAATACCTCTGCTATCATAT
Source organism: Leptodactylus fuscus (assembly GCF_031893055.1). Classification (NCBI taxonomy): domain Eukaryota; kingdom Metazoa; phylum Chordata; class Amphibia; order Anura; family Leptodactylidae; genus Leptodactylus; species Leptodactylus fuscus. The sequence continues at coordinate 51,601,300 of NC_134269.1, forward strand.
CTCTACTGAATTTTGCAGAATCGCTTTTTCTGCTCCATCACATTATCATTGCATTACTCTTGTTCGTAGATCATGCTAAACCAGGCAGAGGTAATGATATATTATATATAAGCTGTTTTATGGCTACGCTCTGGTGCAAATTATGCAAAGCCAACTCTATTGGATGTAAGTGGGGTGACTGCAGTGACCGTGTCATGTAATGGGGCAGCCATCACTTCCATTATGTACATAGCATTGAAGTGCATTTTGGGTTATTGCCTTGTTGAAAATAAACTACTAGGTCTACTGTGCACAAACCACTTCCAAGGTCTACAGGTTCTGTAGATGTTATATCGGTTAGGGTTAGTGGTTTAATTGATGTGATAAGGTCACGGAGGTGATGACATCACTGTTGATGATGTCATCTGAGAGGTTGTGAGGGTCACATACATGTAATGATATGAAATGGTGTCATAGGAAAGGTGGCAATACTACCATCATTGCTCCAGACCCAGAATAGGTGACAATGTTAGAGATATAAGTATGATTTGTGGCAACCCTATGTAGCTCTCGAATAGCCATAGTGGTTACAAGCAGGTGTGACGTATGTGAAAGGCCTGGTGCATCCCCTTTAAGACTCTGCAGCAAGTAATGATGCCATGAACATATGGAAAGCCACTGTCACTGCCTCATCTAGGATTAAGTACATATTCGGACAAATGTGCCGTGTACTCAGCCGTGGAAAAGTACTTTTTCCACTGCCAAGTGTACACCCGAGGGTAACGCATTTTCACGGATCCTTCATAAACTGGAGTCTATTAAAGGATCCATGAAATCGCCCTGAGAAATGGCGTGTTCTATTTTCTACTGGATTGGTCACATGGGCCTGTAAAGCAATGGTCGTGTGAAATTATCCATTACTATCTATGGGACTGTGCACTGGCTGTTAATATAATGGCTAGCTCATGGCTATTGAATCCTGTTGTGTGAATGAGCTTTAAGCTGAAATATGAATGAGAACGTTGCATTTCTACTCTGCAAAGGAGCACAAAAAAACAAAGTACCTCTTTCTTCGGCAGTGTAAGAGTTAATAGCAGTGATGGAGGATATGATAAATTTATCACACAGAACACATATGGTAGTGTGCAGAAGTTTTAGGCAAGTGTAGAAAAATGGTACAGGTATATTACGTCTCGCAGGTTGCCCATCTCTTCAGACACAGGTAACTGACTCAGGAGTTAGGTGGTATTAAAAGACCTTTAAGTCCAATGGCCAGTAGTAAGAAATGTTCTGTCCCCACATGAAGGCGATTGAAGGTGTAACTTATAGTGGCCGTGTGACTCTCCTACCTTCGTATCCAAGCACTGGAGCAGACCGGACCGGCAGGAGCTCAGGATAGATGGATTCAAGCGTAGACACGATGATATGATGAACCAACGTGGGTTTATTTGACCCAAGAACAGCGACAAACGATAACACGATACTGTAATAGCCTTGATAGTAGTGGTATTAAATGCAGTCCTGTTGGTGTCTTTCCTGAGGCTAACTGCTGGTCAAAAACTGATGCCTTCACAAGCCCAAGTATAAGCAAGTCCTGTCACACAGCTATGAAAAACTAAAATGGCTGCAGGGAGTGACATGGACCAGGGCTTTGCCAAAAACCACGCCCAGAGAGAAAAAACTTTATTAACAAGAACAAGGGCGTGCAGCATGCAAATTCTGGCCAGCAGACAGCAGCAACAACAATGCATTGAAATAACATGAGAAGGAATTAGTAATACAGGACATTTAACTAATAAATATGAGGAGAACAGCACAAGAAACGCGTGGGCTGTCACATCAGCAGTATTGGCAATACATATTACATAGTGAACACTGCACCACAATGATTTAGGCTTCAGTGCCACCCAAGCAAAATGGTAGACAAGATGTACCATATATCCTATAAACTAGTGAACATCTGGTAGTCTTATATATGGGAAGAAACTGCCAACCCACCTCTAAGTAGTGGGCGGAATAATATTGGCCAGTACTTTGTGTGATAAATGGCTCCTGTCATGTGTATGACCCTCTTACTCCAGGTTTGGCCCCAGTGGAGAGGCCGCAGGGTTGAATATACCGTGGGCACTGTTCCGTTACATTGTGCCTGATCACTCATACAACAGCCGGCTCTGAGAATGTGTATGTGTATATCTTCATTAGACTACCGTGCTGCAGCCGGCTGGGTCACTGGTCCGAGGGCCAATAGAGACTTATGGCGCTGGTTATTGAGCAGTGCAGTTACTTTAACAATTTAAGGCTTGTTTAATGCTTGTGTTTTTACTGGAGAGGAGGGAATATATGATCTTTCTTAGTTTAACCTTCATGTAGGCTCTTCAGTAGCAGCGAGGTATTAATAGTACTGTCTGAATAAAAGCCTAATTGCGGCGCATACATTATTATACATCACCTATGGTTAAGGAAATGATGTATAAAACTGTGCCCTTCTGTTCTATGTCATAAAACCTCGGCGTCTTTTATATTAGCTGCTGATGTTGGCAAGAGTTTATGTAATGCCAAAGTCATGTGATTATCCGAGCCAGTATCTAGAAGAAGCCATTCATTTTCTATGACACTGACTTAGCATACTTCTTCCAGGACATTCTTTATAATAAAGGCTTCAGAATACTCCATACAGGGATTTTCTCATCTGTGGACTTTCTGCTCCAATTATTCCTATAGGGAAACCGTCGGCGTTTTTTAATTGACATGCTGCGATTTCCAAAACCGCAACGATTTTGGAAAGCGCCGCGTGTCCACAGTGCATATTTTTTCACAAGGTGTGGATGGGATTCACTAGAATCCCATCCACTTTGCTGTGACTGTAAAACTTTGCCTTTTTTTCATGCCACATGGGGCCCCCTGGTCGTAGGTGTACCAAACTCTTAAAGGGAGCCTGTCAAACTCAAATTTTCTCTGACACCATAGTGCTATGTAGGGACCTTTAAAAGGAGCAGAAACATTCCTTTGTGGCTACAATCTGATGAAAGAATCCAGAGATACTTCTCTTTAAATGGAAATGCAAATGAGCCTGCAAGTGCATCAGGGGCGGACCTGATTTACCAGTTTTGCATACAGACACCTGCAAGTGTTCTGGTTCTCTTCTTGAATCACCACCCAACTCCTGCCATTACTGACATGTTGGCCTTTGCATATCATGGCTGTCTTTTGGCAAATCTGGCTAATCCACTCCGCCCCGATACCCTGGCAGGCTGATCTGCATATCCATGAAAATATTTTTATCTCTGCATTGCTTCATTGTTTTATGGCCACAGATATAGGTTTCTGCGCCTATTAAAGCCCCAGCAGTGTTACAGATACAGAAATATGGCTTTTAGAGAAATCAGACTCCTGAGACTCCTTCTAAACTACTCCTACTAAAGCAAGAGCAAAGACACTGCCATAGATCTTGTGCACTGGAAACAAAACATCTATCATATTATTTATGAGAGTTTTATTATTACTGTTTGCTGGAAAGCGAATTCTTGCTGGTGAAAGTATTACAAATTGGTAGTATGGAAAACGCCCCTATGGATGTGCCTTGAAGGAAACGCAGAGTCTTAAATCCAAGAATACACAATATTCATTTCTGATGTACTTTCCTATATATATATATATATATATATATATATATATATATATATATATATATGCATTTAGATAAATATTACACCTGTAACCATTAATATAATCATTACCAATATTTAAAAAATAAAATTGTCCAAGTGGGCGGAGTTATTCACTAAACAGAACCACCCACTGGACTCCTAAGCACAGAATAAGCATACTTGTAATGGAACACATGATCTGTTATAATTCAGATATAATCCTAATGCAAATACAACCACTAGTATTGGGCTCCATGTATCCCTATGAATGCAGGGTACTCTCCGGTCATGGAGAGGTAGGAGATGATGAACGTTGCTTCTGCTTACAGTAACCGATCTTCTTTCTTCTCTTTGGGTGTAAAGGCAGGGCAAAATAACCAAAGGAATCTGAAAATGTTATCATTTTGTAATACAGCTAGAGTCCTATATTGTGCATATATATGCAAGTTTTATAGTCTACTGAAATAGCTCTTTAAATGTGGAAAGTTTAGTTCTGCTGACCGCATCATTTTACAATCTAATTTTCAATGTACATTATAAAATTGTATTATCTTACAAACAATAATACAAGGCAGGAAATAAGATCTACATCTCACTTGAAATGCAGGGAAGAAATAAACCTTAGCGTCCTAAGAATGAAAGTCTAGCCAGCCATGTAATGTCCTCATGTTGCCTTCAAAGATGTCCTCTGTTTCTGGCGGCAGGCCTGAATATATAGGAAGAGTAAGGCCTCGGGGGTACAAGGTCAGACCCCTGCTCACTTTGCACATCATTAGCTTTATGTATAATGTATATATTTAATGTCTTATTTCAATATTTGAGATCTTTGATAGTAAGATCCATTAGTATTATAGTCTGTCACAATATGTATGATTTACATGAAGCAGTTGAGATGACAACCTTTGCCTTGGGTGAATGCCACCAAATTTTTAGGTGAGATCTGAAGTGTCAGATCAGTCTTCCATAATTCCATCTACACACAATAACGTATTGCAGTTACATTTTTGTAGTGATGCCAGTTTGTAGGATCACCTATTAGGAGTTGTTCACATCATGAATTGTCTATCCCCTAGGCCAGTGATGGCGAACCATTTAGAGACTGAGTACCCAAACTACAACCAAAACCCACTAAATTGTCACAAAGTGTCAACACGGCAATTTAACCTTAATACTGTGCGGATCCACAACTTCAGGCAATTATGGACCTGTAAAATATGGTCGTGTGAATGGGGCATGACAGAGCTTTCGAATATACAAACAACTTTGTGCTGCATTTCGTATAATTTTGAACAATTAATGTTCACTATTTACATTGTACAGATTTGTTTTATAGGACCGTGCAATGTTATGACTTGTAATAATATCACATGTCTGCTATAAAACAGATACTGTGCGATTTAAATAGTAAAGGGTCCCCACTCAGTCCAATCTGTTCCGCAGTGACCCCCATACAGTACAATCTGTTCCGCTTTGACCCCCACACAGTCTAATCTTCTCCACAGTGGCCCCCGCACAGTGCAATCTGCTCCACAGTGGCCACCACACAGTATAATCTGCTTCACAGTGGCCCCCACACAGTACAATGTGCTCCACAGTGACCCCCACACAGTACAATCTGCTCCACAGTGACCCCCACACAGTACAATCTGCTTCACAATGGCCCCCACACAGTGCAATCTGCTCCACAGTGGCCCCCACACAGTACAATCTGCTCCACAGTGACCCCCACACAGTACAATCTGCTCCACAGTGACCCCCACACAGTACAATCTGCTCCACAGTGGCCCCCAAACAGTGCAATCTGCTTCACAGTGGCCCCCACACAGTACAATCAGCTCCACAGTGGCCCCCACACAGTACAATCTGCTCCACAGTGGCCCCCACACAGTACAATCTGCTCCACAGTGGCCCCCACACAGTACAATCTGCTCCACAGTGACCCCCACACAGTACAATCTGCTTCACAGTGGCTCCCACACAGTATAATCTGCTCCACAGTGGCCACCACACAGTACAATCTGTTCCATAGATGGGTGCTCACAGAGAGGGTTCTGAGTGCCACTTCTGGCCCCTGTGCCATAGGTTCGCCATCATGGCCTTCCAAGAAAAGGATATGTTGTTTATACCTTGCTTTTGTGTGCGCCAAAAAATGTTACACAGTCGCAGAAAAACAGAGTTGATGATCTTTAGGATCTGTCATCAATATCAGAACAGATGGGTTACCACCACCCAGTACCCCATTGACCAGCTGTTTGAAGAGGCTGCAGTGTATGAATAAGTGCTGAGCCCTCTTCTCTGTATACCAAGCCCCTTACCATATAATGTATATTCGCTGTGCTTGGTATTGTAGCACAGTTGCATTTGTTTGTATGGGAATAAGCTACAACATGGTCATGTGACCAGTAACTGTGATGTCTGAGACGAAGAGCCAGGCACGAGGTAATTGTCAGGGGTGCCATGTGTCAGACCACTATCAATCTGATATTGTTGACCTATCCTATAAGTCATCCATATTGTAATCTCAGTGAAGCTTTCTAACCTTTTGGTTTCCATTTGCTTTATTAAAGTAAATGTATTTTCAGTAAATGTATTCTCTGTGGGATACATCTAAATACCTTTTTTTAGATATTCAGATATTATTGCTTCTATGGAAAACTTAGTAAAGATACAAATTGTGGTGTGGACAGTCCCTTACAGCTAAGGCTATGTCGCGATTTTGGCTGCAACTAAAGATCAATGTAACTCCTTCAGTAATGTTATTGAATGGAATGGAATTGCATTGTGACCCCAAAGGTGCAACTAGAAATAGCGTCTCCCTCGGGATCACAGTACAACTCCATTCACTAACATTAGGAAATGCTGGTCAACACAGGGATTTTTGGCCAAGTAATGGTAATTGTGGCCAAAATCTCTGTGTAGCCCTAGCTTGAAAGGGTTGTCTGGCTCCAATTTGATTTTAAATTATTTTAAATTCTGATGAAAGGTCATTGGAGATCTATGGAGATCCCACACATGGCCCCCACACAGATCAGCTTTTCCAACATAGCCTCCAGGCGCTGGAAGCCATAGTAGTGGACAGGGATCGTTTGCAGCTTGCCTCTTTTCAAGTAATAGAGGTGACGTTGAACATGCCCAGAATCACCGCTATACAGTGGTAGGGACTACTACGGTATGCTTCTCCTAGTACTGGAATAGGAGCAGCCTGCACGTGCTCCCCATCCACTGCTATAGCTTTTTGTGCCCAAATGCTACTGGAAATGCTGATCTGTGCGGGTCCTACATTATGTGTTACGTATGTATATGTTATCTATTTATGAATAAATTGACAACTAGCTGTACCATTCTCTGTGTCTGTAAACTATTTGGAGAGGGTCAAAGTTTGTATGGTTATTTTATGGAGAGTACAAGAAACCTGCTAGCAGGAACATCAGCGGTATACTACACACATAGGCCACTTTACATTGATTTCAGTGATATACAGGTAGGCTTTCCTTTAAATATAAGTTACACTAAATGTTATTTCCATAGAATAATATCCTTTTATCTACTACTTATCTGCTAAATAAGGAGACGACTACACATGCCCATTGATCACTTCTAAATTTGGCAACAGACAGGTAATTGATATGTCCAATATAACTAGCTACAAACTGTGTGTCTGACCAGTGGAAATTTCCAATATGCAGCAAGGCCATGAGCAGTTCTAAGGTTTATAGGAAACTAACAGTAGCCCGAATGATGGAGGAAGAATCTGAAATCTTCCACCTTCACCATTGTTTTCAATGTATCTCCAGCTTTAGGCCACAGGTCTACACATGCAGCAACCTCCACATGGCCGTGTGTGACATAGTTGCCATCTGGACCCCTGCTACATCCTCATTATGTTTACTCCATATTATGTAACTGACGTATTGTCGTGTTACGTTATTGATTTAATAAAGATATAGAGTATTTTAAAAAAAAACAAACACTGCAGCTACCACGGAATGTTCCCTAGTGTTAGCTATGGTAGAACCTTATGACATCACGCAGGATATATAAGGAGTTGCTGCACTGATATTCCTTTGAGGGTTACAGTTGATGGTAGCGAGTTGCTTGTGTTTCTGAGCACTTTATGCGCAGTCAGTATGGAAGACATTGACGAGTTTCCAGACGAATTATGGAGAGAAATGGTAGAGGAGGCAGAGCCAGCCTTCTGGCCTGATCAGTATGGTGAGGTCTTATTCTGGCCCACCTTGGAGACAATACCAGAGGAGGAGGAGGAGGAGGATGAAGAGGTGGATGATGAAGGAAAGGAGATGAGAGACAAAGAGAGCATCCGTGTAATAACACCCAAAAATGGCTTGGATGTCGATAAAATCTCTGAGGAAGAAAATGACTTGGAGGTGATACAGTCAGAGAATATAACCAAAAATATCTCTGAGACAATGACTACTTCTCTACAGTGTCAAGTGAAGGAAGCCTGGCCATGTCAAGATCCTGTTTTGCCACAAAGAAGATGGTGGCTTCCCAAATGTTTCAGATCATCAACCACAGAACTGCAAAAGATCAGCAGTGAAAATATTTCTGAAAATTCAACACCAACACGGCAAGTAAAGGAGGCATGGCCAACCATGGATTCGGCATCAAACAGAAGGTTCCCAAAACGTTCCAGGAGGAACACCAATAGCCCCGCAGAAGACCCCCAGCCATCGGGATTCTGGAAGGCAATTCTGGTTTGCTGCAATGTGAAAACCTTAGAATGAATACCACCAACTATTCAGTCTTCACCCTGGTTGTGTCATCTGATACTTTACCGGCATCCTGATGTAAAGTCTGCCAGGATGACGATATCTGATAACGTTTATATTATTTATTTTAAAAAAATAAATAATTTCTGTTTTATCTTATATATTTTGTGACTCTTCTATTATAGGCACATCGGCCTGGGTATCAATCTGATGAAATATTTTGTGTGGGCTTCCTCTGTGTAATCTGGTTTATTCCTATACTCCAATGATATACCAATAGGGAGTTTAGTTTGGGAACCCCACTGGGGACTGTGATAACAGTGGGAGGAATTTATTAAGACTGGTGTCATCTGGGGGAGGGGGGAATGGCAGGGGGAAGTGAAATCCTGTGCCAGTCAGGGAGTAAAAAAAAACCTGAACAATTTAGGATCCCCAAAAATTTTTAGTTTCTAAATTGTATAATGGTCTGCCGAGTGGCCCCCACACACAGTACAATGCTTTCCTCAGTGGCTCCACCACAGTATATATAATACTAGCTTCTGCCCACGACTTCGTCTGTGGGTTGTTGTTGGCGATGAGCCGCTTATAATTAGCCAAATGTGGTTGGCAGTGATCCGCCTGTGTTCACGTGTCAGCTCTGCTACATCTGTGCATATGCGCAGCAGCCCCAGCTGTATGCACATCCGTATGGGGAGCAGAGCAAGCTGTGGTACCGCGCTGCCTGAGCTTGGCTACATCAATTTGGATCACAGGGGTTCTGTTGTCTGAGTGTCCTATCAACGTCTGTGTTAGACACAGCTGAATGGCTGCTGGTGAAATGTGATGCAGTTCACCCTTCCCCCCCAGCACAGTCCGAAGACTACTTGCCCCTGTGTTACGCACAGAAACTGCTAGCGCGCTGCCTCAGCTCTGCTACATCTGCTAATTTTGAATACAGGGCTTGTGTTTTGTGAGAGTGTCTGAGCAGCTTGTGTGTTAGACATGGCTGAATGGATGTTGCTGAAATGTATAACCGTTCTCCCCCCCTCCCCCATCCGAGGCAGAACAACATATTCCCCCGTTGTGCTCACTCAAACTCTACAGCCACACAGCCTGTATGTTCTGTAGTCTCCTGATCTTCTATGAGACTAAATTTTCTTCAGCTTTCACAATGTCTGGCTCCTCCTGTTTAACTCTGCCCCATATACAGATATATATACAGACCTGATTCATAGCTTTATTGCATGTGTGCAAGGAAGCAATAAATCTATAAACTAAAACAAACCTAGGAAACCAACCAATAACTGCGACAAATGGCTGAAAATCTCTCTTACCCCTCATTCACATGTGCGTTTGGTAATCCGTCCGGGGAGACTGCATGGGGACCCCCCCCAAATGGTATACCAAACGCATTGCCAAATGGTGTGCAGTGAAATCACATGGACCCCATAGACTATAATGGGGTCCGCGTGGTGTCTGCATGGAACTTGCAGACAGAAAAGTACTTTGTGATCTACTTTCATGTCCACATCACTCATGTGAGCAGTGTATGGAAAGCACATGTACCCCATTATAGTCTATGGGGTCCATGTGCTTTCACTGCACACCGCTTGCCTAAGCTTGGCTCACCGGATGGATTACCAAATGCAGATGTGAAAGAGGGGTTAAGGCTAAGGCCACACGTAACGAAAAGCGGCATAGTGGAAATGGAGCAAAACAAGCATTTTTCACAAGTTTTTTACACTACTTTACGAAGACATTTTTAATTTTTCGCCTCCCCATTTTATAAGTCTATAAGGAAACTGTGATGCTGTATTTTTCTGCAGCAGCCTAAAGCTCGTATCTATGTAATTCTCCCAGACAAAATAGCATGTACATGATGTTTGATAGAATTTACTACAGAGCGGATGTGAACCTTGCCGTTTCTGTACTTTGTGTTGTCTTTTTTATTGACTTGTACCTTGTTGCATTAGTTCGGATGCTGTCTAATTGTTGCAATCATTATAATCCTTTGGATCTTTTTTATTCATCTTCTGACAAAGTCAAACTCAAAAGACAAAGATAGAAACCAAACTTTAAACAATGCAGCCGGCTCACTATCGTACAAGCTACAACCTTGTCAAATAATGAAAATGACCCAAGACTTAGAAGAAGTCAACACTCTCATCTGCATGTCTCCATAGGGTCAGCAATCTGTTTTTACAGGGGAAAAAAATCAATACGTTGTAGATTTAGTATTAGAACAGAATAGTGCGTTTCTGAAACACTCTCTGATCTGAGCTGAATCATTTATAACGTGAGTTTCTGATACGTCCTCCAGGGGTTTGGCTTGTGCTGAAACACCAAAAAGCAAGAAATACTGGAAAGATTATTAATCCTTCTACAGCCAAGGAAACGTATTGGAGTTCTGCAGTCATTACATGATATCCGGGATCTCATAGTGTCTTAGATAGCTTTATTGCCATACCTGGTGCTCTGACACATGAAGCCACTACTATTATTGGAATGAGTTTTCAGATTTGTGCTGTGAAATTCAGATTGCTTTAGAGTTTTAAGGATAACTTATGCGGCACAATGAGCTTCTATGCTCTGGTATTAAACTTATTGCAATCTTATTTTTGTTCCCAAGGCAGAACTGAACCTGTTTATTTGAAGGTAGCAGCCCGACTTATGGTTGCCATTTTGCTTGTACAAGTTATACTTTTATCCCATGGCAGGAAGCATCAGCGCAGGGATAGAAATAAAAAACTTATGATCCTCTACTCTTAATGGTTAAAAATTACAGCTGCTTTTATTTAGTTTTTTCATTGGGTAACATATGGATAGGACGTCAGTTTAGAAAAGCTGGATAATCCCTTTAATGAATAAGTTAACAGAAAAATTTATAAAAGTAGCAAATTCAACAATAGCAACCAAGGCTGCGTTTCTTACAAAACCGGACATCACAACAGAATAGAAATACGTCAATATCTGTAGATGAGAGAAACATAGATAATGAATTTGGTATTTGCTCTAACTTCAGACAGCTCTGTACACTATGTAATGGTCATGTGCAGTACTACTATTCAGGTTCCATTGAAATGATGCCACCATTATCTAAGGCCCCTTGCTGACGACCATGGGCGAGAACTGTGTGCTATCTTTGTTTTTCACAGATAGAACACTGACCTATTCATTTCTATAGATACATGCACACGATAAGTCTGTGAGCCGTGATTCTGCACCGCATCAGTTTTTGCAGAACGGACTTGCCCATAGAAGCCTATGAGAGACTAAAAACATAGGACGGCACATGTATGTACTCAGTGCATCATCAGTGTGCTGTCTGTTTCCATTGACAAGCTAGGAATATCATTAGATGTCACCTGTGGGGGGGGGTTTATGGTGGATCCGCAACCTAGGATCACACACTAATGACACACTGACATACTATACTGATGCTAAAGAAATACTGAACGCACCCTGAAGACACACCAAAGACACCGTTCCCAAAACCAGAAGACTAATTATTAGTTTGGTGATTGGAAAATGCACACGGTCATCCGCAACTAGCCTAAGGTCTGGTTCACATCTATGTTCAGTATTCCGTTCAGGGAGTCTTCTTGGGGACCCCCACGAATGGAATAACGAACGCATTAAAAAGCGGTGAGCAATGAAAGCACACAGACCCCATAAACTATAATTGGATCCATGTGTTTTCCATGCAGAGCCCGCACAAATCATGTGGAAAGAACAGTACTTCAAGCAGCACTTTTCTCTCCGCATGATCCATGTGGAAACACATGGATCCCATTATAGTCTATAGGGTCTGTGTGCTTTCATTGCTCACCGCTTTTTAATGTGTTCGGTATTCCATTCGGGGGGTTCCCAAGCGGACTCCCCAAACGAAATACCAAATGCAGATGTGAACCAGGCCTAACTCTTAGACAACAGCTTTAACTTTTGTATGCAAATCTTTTTTAGTCACTTACCTCTGTTTTTTTTTTGTTTTTTTTTTAAATGTACACTCACCGGCCACTTTATTAGGTACACCTGTCCAACTGCTCGTTAAACACTTAATTTCTAATCAGCCAATCACATGGCGGCAACTTAGTGCATTTAGGCATGTAGACATGGTCAAGACAATCTCCTGCAGTTCAAACCGAGCATCAGTATGTGGAAGAAAGGTGATTTGAGTGCCTTTGAACGTGGCATGGTTGTTGGTGCCAGAAGGGCTGGTCTGAGTATTTCAGAAACTGCTGATCTACTGGGATTTTCACGCACAACCATCTCTAGGGTTTACAGAGAATGGTCCGAAAAAGAAAAAACATCCAGTGAGCGGCAGTTCTGTGGGCGGAAATGCGTTGTTGATGCCAGAGGTCAGAGGAGAATGGCCAGACTGGTTCGAGCTGATAGAAAGGCAACAGTGACTCAAATAGCCACCCGTTACAACCAAGGTAGCCAGAAGAGCATCTCTGAACGCACAGTACGTCGTACTTTGAGGCAGATGGGCTACAGCAGCAGAAGACCACACCGGGTGCCACTCCTTTCAGCTAAGAACATGAAACTGAGGCTACAATTTGCACAAGCTCATCGAAATTGGACAATTGAAGATTGGAAAAACGTTGCCTGGTCTGATGAGTCTCGATTTCTGCTGCGACATTCGGATGGTAGGGTCAGAATTTGCCGTCAACAACATGAAAGCATGGATCCATCCTGCCTTGTATCAACGGTTCAGGCTGGTGGTGGTGGTGTCATGGTGTGGGGAATATTTTCTTGGCACTCTTTGGGCCCCTTGGTACCAATTGAGCATCGTTGCAACGCCAAAGCCTACCTGAGTATGGTTGCTGACCATGTCCATCCCTTTATGACCACAATGTACCCAACATCTGATGGCTACTTTCAGCAGGATAATGCGCCATGTCATAAAGCTGGAATCATCTCAGACTGGTTTCTTGAACATGACAATGAGTTCACTGTACTCCAATGGCCTCCACAGTCACCAGATCTCAATCCAATAGAGGAGCATCTTTGGGATGTGGTGGAACGGGAGATTCGCATCATGGATGTGCAGCCGACAAATCTGCGGCAACTGTGTGATGCCATCATGTCAATATGGACCAAAATCTCTGAGGAATGCTTCCAGCACCTTGTTGAATCTATGCCACGAAGAATTGAGGCAGTTCTGAAGGCAAAAGGGGGTCCAACCCGTTACTAGCATGGTGTACCTAATAAAGTGGCCGGTGAGTGTATATGTAAGGGTGTAGACCAGTGATGGTGAACCCTTTAGAGACCGAACCCGAACTGCAACCCAAAACTTACTAAATTATTGCAAAGTGCAAACACATCAATTTAACCTCAATACTGTGCAGATCCACAAGTGCAGACAATTACGGACCCGCAAAATACGGTCGTGTGAATGGGACTTTACAGAGCTTTCAATTCTAGAAACAATTTTGTACTGCATTTGGTATAATTTTGAACAATTAATGTTCACTATTTACATCACACAGATCTGTTTTATAGTGATCATGCAATGTTATTATGATCTATAATAATATCACGTCTGCTATAAAACCGATACTGTGTGATATAAATAGTGAAGGGCCTCCACTTAGTACAATCTGCCCCACAAAGACCCCCACTCAGTACAATCTGCTCTACAGTGGCCCCCACAATGTACAATCCGCTCCACAGTGGCCCCACAAAGTACATTTTGCTCCACAGTGGCTCCCACACAGTATGATCTGTGCCATAGATGGATGCCCACAGAGGGGGCTCTAAGTGCCACCTCTGGCACCTGTGCCATAGGTTCGCCATCACTGGTCTAGACAAAGCACTCATCCATAAAAGTTCTAAGTTCTCCTGGCACAAAAAGTAGGCTCCATAATTCACATTTACTTACTGTGTAGAGGAAAATTCACTTAGTATACACAGGGTAAATCTACAGATGTAGCAGAGTTAACCCAAATGTCTACAATTGGTTAAACTGCTGCAGCTGTAACCAAAATCAATGAAAAGTTATTGAAAAAATGGTTTTCCAATTACTTCTTATTGGTTATTGTTGTCTTGTGTGATATCTTGGTGCATAAATTTAACCAACTGCAGATGTACTGGTTAACTCTGCTACATCTGTGTATCATCTGTTCTCTAAGTGGTGAGAGTTGGCACAAGAATCCAAGCAAAATACGGAGTCCAGCCAGTGGTGCTACTTTTTTCTAATGTAGGCAAATACTGATGGTGACGGCACTGCAGATCCCCTATATTCAGTAGACCGGGCACTTTCAGACACAGGGATACCTAATGTGTATGTGTTTCACAGTCATTTTCTACTTTGAGGGCGGGTTCACACCAGCGCCCGATCTCCATTATGCAGGTTTCCGTTTCCTGCCCGAGAAACTGGGCAGGAGACAGAAACTGTCAGGCAGTTTTCAATAGGTGGGTTTGAAAAGTGTCCTCTGGTGAGCGTCTTCTGCTCCCCGCAGTGAAACGTTTTTGGTTTTTTTTTTAACCGGAAAGAAAGTCGGACATGCAGAACTTTGTGTCCGCTAAAAAAAAAACGGTTTCACTGCGGAGAGCAGAAGACGCTCACAGGCGCTCACCGCCTTATGCCGACAGAATCCAGAAACCTGCATAATGGAGATTGGGTGCTGTGAACCCGACCTTATATGTATTCTAGGAAAAGGAGTGATTTAGAACTTTTATTTTATTTTATTTTTTTAAAAACTTTTTTTTGTTCACTATTTTATTAGCCCCACCCCCAGGGGACTTGAATCAACAATCATTTGATTACAAGTCCCATAGATGGCAATACAAGTGTATTGCCATCTACGGGAGATTCTATACATTGCTATTGCGGCGATGCCGGTTGCTATGGCGTCCACTGTTTCGGGGCGTTAGCGCTGCCCCTTCCTCATAGCCAAGCCTCAGGCTATGAGGAAGGGGCAGCGCTAACGCCCCGAAACGCGTCAGCCAGACGTTTTTTGTATTTCAACTCTGCCATCGATAAGTCTCATTGAACTTTTATGGAACATGTAATGTTCTCTCACAATAAAAGTTAAGTTTTCTTGAAGGAATTTGATGCTGGATCATTCTATTTTGGACGGCTATATTTGTACCTCGGGCTGAGAGGCTGAATTTCCGTGCATCTTCCTAACTTCTACCCAAGGCATCCTATTAAGGCTATATACCTTTAACATCATCGGACACATATATCGAAGGACACGTGAGTGAGCTGACACAATTTCATTCATTACAGAAAGAGTATGTACTATTTATTTTTACCAGGTGATGCACCATATCTCAAAAGTATTTTTGTTTGTCTTATATTGTTCAGCACTGTGCAACACAGTTGATTTTATTCTGCCAAGGCTTTCGGTAGGTTGAATTACCAATATTTAGAACTACAGTCCTTCTACTAGAAATGGATACTGTAATTGGTCCTTGGGTTATCAGATAACACACCTCTGGTGCTCACTAACACTGCAGGAGCTTTGTTAAGAGCCCCTCCAGAAAAGGAGACGTGAGAATGAATGCAGATGGCAGAAAAATAAGTGACTTGTGATATGTAACATTGAAGGTCCTATTACATAGGAAGGTGCAGGAGAGAATGAGCATTTTTAAAGGGGTTGTCCTAGCCTTTGTATAGGTTATCAATATCAGATCGGTGGTAGTCCGACACCAGTCACCCCCACCAGTCCACTGCCTTCTGCTCGATCTGTTATATACAGACAGCTCTATACACTATATAGTGACCATGCACGGCACTGCCACTCAGGTTCCATTGAAATGACCTCCATACCATATTTAACTCATAGGATGCAAATCCCTTTTTAGTCATTGACCACTGTTTTATTTGAAATGTATAAGTAACAGAAGATGGTGATGGTGTTACCAATATGGATTAGACTTGAGTATGACATGTATAATTCCAAATGTATTGAACTCTTTCAACGTTATTAGATGCTTGTCATGTAATAGTAGTAGTGCTAGCATGAAAAACAAGGAAGCCACGTATGCAGTTTGAGCTACATGTAGCTTGTAGGATGAAATCCACCATATTGAATATAAAGTGAGCCAGTACAAATTATTCATCGTAGGACCAATACCAGGCTTTCTTTATCAAAAAGAAGATCAGAACTCTGCACAAGGGAAAGATTCCCCATAGAAATGTTAGAGAATTTTTCCCCTTTTCCTAATGCTGAGATCTGATCTTCTTTATGATCAAAAATTAAGTATGGGGAGCGGATCTCCTGCATGTAATGTACAAAGGACTTTACAGATACAAGGGTGGTTCCTTGGATTACAAAAAGATGCTGCTTTTCCAGAAGGATAGTCTATTGATGTAACTAGAAAGTATTGGAAACTTCGGATTGTCTGTGCTTTGTCCTTGCACTGTGACTTTCCCCAAATGTTCATGTCCTGGAACTTGTTACACTTCTCGCACTGACGTAAAGAGGGCATGGAACAGCCGGCGCAGAATGGTTATGGCTACTACACTGCCCTGTTCCTTGGTTGGATAATGATCTCCTTGGGAGTAATTAGCTGCAATCCTGAGAGCTCACACACCTCATTAGAGAGGGGATTAGAGGGGTGTAAGGAGACGATCACAAGGCTGCATTACACTGGAGGGATACTATCCTCACAGCTCCAGATGAAAGGCGCAATAGCTTTCCCATATGATTAATATAATAGATTAATAAAGAGATACATATTAATAATACATATATAAGCATGTATGTAGAGAATTTCTATACGGGCTGTGATGCTGAACAGCAGGCATATAACTTCTGAGCCACACTAAAATAGAAGTAGATGTTAGGAGATCATGGATCCTGGAGACTCCATCTTGCAGGTGTGGTAGGATCTAGATCCGATGTATCTGTATCAATCAATCAATCGTATTTCTTGTAACATATTACTGTATTATCCATGCTGCTGTAACACACTGAATTTCCCATGGTGGGACTATTAAAAGATTATCTTAACTTATTGATAATCAACCTAAAATTCTAAGTTCTCCTTGCACGAAAAGTTAGTTCCAAAATTTACGTTCACTTATTGGTCTAGGGCAGAACTCACTATAAACAGGGTACAGCAGAGTTAACCCAAACGTCTACAATAGGTTACACTGCTGCAGCGGGAAGTCTTGTCACAGAGGACAACAGAGACCAATGAAAAGTAATGGTTTTCCAATGCCGTTTCATTGGTTTTTGTTGTCTAGTATGATAAGATATCATACCGCATAAGTTTAACCCATTATAGAAGTTCTGGTTAACAGAGCCCCTGCAGAAAGGGAGAGGTGAGAAGCCCGAATGAGTGCAGATAGACGACAAGAAAGTGACTTGTGATATGTAACATCCCATTTACTATTACATAGGCGGGTGCAGGAGAGGATGAGCGTTGATCAATGATATAACATGTTGAATGGTGACTGTTTGCATTAACCTTTGCACAGAGAATGAACAATTACTAAAGCAATTATTTGTCTCTGATACATTTTCGTCTGTAATCGCCAGCACATCCCTGTTTACCTGGGGTAATGTGTTGGAACAAACCATGATTTTTTATTTTTTGCCATGTAAATGTGATCATTCAAACCATTGCAAGCACTATTTAATTCATGTGACCCTAACCTATCTATCTATGGAGCTGGTGCTTGATAGGCTGGGTTCTGCTGATAGACTCCCTTTATGTTGGTAGGACCTCATTGGTATTGGGATCGTTCCTGGCAGTCACTGAAAAATGACTATTTACAGAGAGTATTGTAACCTAGTTGCTGAATGCTACAGCATTGCCAAAGAGCCATGGAAAACATACTTTAAATAAAATATATTAATGTATTTAACCTTTGCCTTCTCCCTTATACTAATAAATCCACTGTTACCGGATCAGTGCTAACAAGGAACGTACAGTAGGCCATGACCCTCAGCAGTGCAATGAACATAAGGTTTTATTCATTAACCGATTTTAATACAATATATGACTTGTGGAACATGTTGCTGTTATGTTGATGATACCGCTGCTCAGTGCTATAACAACAATGCACATATGTGGATTCAGGGGTGTAATTTGGGGTGCTGAGGATAGAGTACGACCCTACGAATAGTACAAATCCTACATGTAGGATTTTGCTGTCTGATTGAAAAGTCGGACATCTTTGCAAATGGACACTCAAGGGCACCCACGGACACTGAAAGACACTACATGGTGTCCCATTTAAAACAATGCAAATTGTGAATGGACACAGCTAGTGTCCGATGCAAAATCTTCTGCGGACATTAGCTTCGGACACTAGCTGTCGGACTAGTGTGAACCCTGCTTAAGACATTGTGAAATCCCTGGAGCCTAGATTTACCAGTTCACATAACAAGAGGCTACGAAACTGAGTAGCGGTAGAATTTGTCATTGGAATTTCTGAGTAGGTATTTGAGATAAGTAGAAGGTCACCTAAGGTGGAGATGGAGCTGCAGCAGAGGGGACATCTGCCTTTAAGGCTATCAGCTCTGATCCGGTGCGTTCTTTGGGTCTTTGTGTTTTCGCTGACAGGAGGGTATTTGTGTCTCCTCAGCAGCTTCCTCCGTCAGGTCATTCTCCTAATCAGGTTCAAAATGTTAATGACTGCGTCTGGCGGAATAATTGGTGAGAAGATCTCCGCTCTTGATTGTCATCTAGTAGGAGCCACCAAGGCTCTCCATATCTGGAGACGGTTCATCAATTAGAAGACGCGTTAACCCATAGTGCATTGAGAAAAAGATTCACTGTTTTACTACTTTACTCTTTGGAATCTAAAGCGTTAACCAGACCGCGATACTTTTATCCAATGCTCTTGAGAAAATTGGCAACATGCCAGTTAGAGAAGGAAGAAGGATTTGCTGTAAATACAAGGGTATTACAATACTTAAGAAAGGAAGTTAATTCAGTCAGATGCCTAATGCCATCCAGATTCCTTCTCCATTACTGATGACTACATTGTGTGATTAATGGCCTTGAACTTTACACCAAGGCCTGAAACGTAGCTCCTTTTATTCCACTCACATTTAATGATCTCCAGCAGACAAGTGTTTGTGGCATTTTAGCTAAAATGTATTATTTTACAGGGAAGAGCATGGACCTACCATACATTACATGACAAATCACTGCCACTACTTAAGGCTCCTTTCAATCATTCCCTAGGGATTGCAATGCAACGGCTCTATGATGTAGATTCCTGTCCACTCACCCCAATTACAAGTATTGTGCTGTCATTTCAGGGACAGGACTGCTCCATGCCGTGTTCCCCTGGAACGTTTGGAACTGACTGCTTGTCAATATGTAACTGCAAGAATGGTGCTGCCTGTTCCCCAATGGATGGCTCTTGTATATGCAGAGAAGGTAATGCAGTCCTCCGGTTTTATGCACATTTATTACAATGGCGTTAAAGTATACTTCCAATTATAAAACCACTTTTTAATAAATGGATAGTGCAGGTGAATATAAGAAACTTTGTAATATATCTTATTAAAGAAATCTATTTATTTCTCCACTTATTAGTCCTTTTTATCTTCATTCATTCTGTTTGTTTACATAGTTTGTCTCTACAGCCCTCTATGGTGAGGGAAAGGGGGAGGAGGCCGTTAACTGATTTTCTTGCCTCGTTCTATGCGTTGATAGACTCCTATCTTGTAATTTCACCAATGTCAGAAGGGTTCCCTCACTCACAGAGTAACAGTGTAGCCCCTAATATCTCTCCCCTCTCCATAGACGAATATGTAAAGATTAACTTAGCTTGACAATTGGAAAAGGAAACCTATTTCTTAACTAAGGTATATTACAAAGTTTCTTATATTCACGTGCATGATTCATTTATGATAAGTTATTATATATTTGGTGGAACACTTAAAAGACATTGCTGAGCATCCTACACTATGTAAAGTGACTTTCTGAATATAATAAACATATATTGTGTCAAAAGCAGATGCCAAAGGTCTAAAGGTATCTTATCATTCCCCGATACTGCAACAAACCTCCCAAAATCATCAAAAAAATAGCATGTGTCCATTCTGTACCAACATAAGACATAGGATTACCGATTACATTAGCTGTACACTTGGATAATGCTGACTGTATGCTGTTTTGCCATCATGCCCAACAGTATTCTAGATATTTGACTTTGTAAGATATTTTAATTCAATTACAGAAGAAGGATCAGCAGCTGCCGGAAATCTCTGTTCCTGCTGATCTCTTGAGAAAACTGTAGAGGTTTAGCCCAAAATATCTAATATACAATAGCTTATCCCATTTTGCCCTTACGTGAGAAAATAGATTGTCTACAGATCTTATAACTACAGTATGTATGCCAACAAAAAGGAAATGTCTATGGGCGTTTTGTACACAGCTTGAGCAATGGCTTTAAAAGGAACTGGATTGCTTTTTGCTTTATAGTAAAGGCTACATCTTCCAAGTGTATAAAATTCTGCAATGCAATTTCTCCACATACTGTCTACAGAAAAGTGACAATATTCTAAACCTATGGTAATGGAGTATTGTGTATAGTTAAAGCTGTCATGCATAAAGAAACTACTTATGGCATTTGAAAGTAATAGAGAAAATTTACAGTAAAGTGAACCTGTCAGGTAATTTATCATCTCTTATCTGAGAGAAGGAGAGAAGCTGAGCTCTGTGATATATAGGATTATATGCAGGGGTGTAACTACCGGGGTAGCAGCGGTAGCCACTGCCACGGGGCCCGGGACATTAGGGGGCCCTTATGTGTTTTTTTGGGTTTTTTTTTTATAAATAGGCCGTTACCTGCAGGAGTAACCCCATCAGGTAACAGGCCCTATTTACTTACTGGTCTTCGCTCCTGCTCACAGCCGCATGCACTTCCCCTTCTGCGGATGCGGCTGTGATCAGTAGCCAGGATCAGTAAGTAATAATAATAGTGTCTGCAGGGGCTACTGTGGGGCATAATAGTGTGTGTAGGGCCCACTATGGGGCATAATGGTGTGTGCAGGAATGTGGTTTGTGCGGGAGGGGGTGGTCGGGGGGAGGTCAAGGGTCTGGGGGCCCATGTCAAATGTCTGCCTTGGGGTCCTGCCATTCCTAGTTATGCCACTGATTATATGATAGAGTGCGAAAAGCTGAGCTCTGTGATATATAGATTTATATAACAGAGGGAGAGAAGCTGAACCTGAGTAATTCAGCAGATAACCTATTAAAAAAAATAAATGAAAAAAAAAGTACCAGAGTTGTGGGCTCAAAATGAGCTGCTAAATCTATATATCATAGAGTTCAGCTTCTCTCCTCTATCATATAAACTTATATATCACAGAGTTCAGCTTCTCTCCTCTATCATATAACCCTATATATCACAGAGCTCAGCTTCTCTCCTCTATCATATAACCCTATATATCACAGAGCTCAGCTTCTTTCCCTCTATCATATAATCCTATATATCACAGAGCTCAGCTTCTCTCCCTCTATCATATAATCCTATATATCACAGAGCTCAGCTTCCCTCCTCTATCATATAACCCTATATATCACAGAGCTCAGCTTCCCTCCTCTATCATATAACCCTATATATAACAGAGCTCAGCTTCTCTCCCTCTATCATATAATCCTATATATCACACAGCTCAGCTTTTCTCCTTTATCATAAAATCATATATATCACAGAGCTCAGCTTCTCTCCCTCTATCATATAACCCTATATATCACAGAGCTCAGCTTCTCTCCTTTATCATAAAATCCTATATATCACAGAGCTCAGCTTCTCTTCCTGTATCATATAACCCTATATATCACAGAGCTCAGCTTCTCTCCTCTATCATATAACCCTATATATCACAGAGCTCAGCTTCTCTCCCTCTATCATATAACCCTATATATCACAGAGCTCAGCTTCTCTCCTTTATTATAAAATCCTATATATCACAGAGCTCAGCTTCTCTTCCTGTATCATATAACCCTATATATCACAGAGCTCAGCTTCTCTCCTCTATCATATAACCCTATATATCACAGAGCTCAGCTTCTCTCCTTTATCATAAAATCCTATATATCACAGAGCTCAGCTTCTCTTCCTGTATCATATAACCCTATATATCACAGAGCTCAGCTTCTCTCCTCTATCATATAACCCTATATATCACAGAGCTCAGCTTCTCTCCCTCTATCATATAACCCTATATATCACAGAGCTCAGCTTCTCTCCTCTATCATATAATCCTATATATCACAGAGCTCAGCTTTTCTCCTTTATCATAAAATCATATATATATATATATATATATATATATATATATATGATCATGTATATAATCATATATATATATGACAGACCCTGAGCCGGTACAGACTGAGCGCCCACAACCTAGAGATAGAGACGGGGCGATACAGGCAGACGTACAAGCCACGGGAGAAGAGACTGTGCCAGCACTGTGACCAGGGGGTCCTAGAAGACGAGACCCACTTCCTGCTACACTGCACCAAATACTCAGCTGTGAGGGCCGTCTACTACCAAAGACTCTCTGCCCACATCCCAGACTTCAGATCTGCAGACGAGAAGAGGAAACTCTACATCCTACTGGGAGAAGAAGAAGCCACTGTGGAGATCGCCGCCCAATACGTGTCCAGCTGTCACCAAACCAGAGGAAGATGAGACTCCATGGACTGTTATATTTATCCCAAAACACCCGCCCCACCCCCACCTCCCCATATAGCAGTCACCAACGAAGAGGAAGACGAGACTCCACGGACTGTTATACCCCAAACCAACCGCCCTGCCCCACCCCACCTCCAACCCCCCCCCATATAGCAGTCACCAACGAAGAGGAAGATGAGACTCCATGGACTGTTATAACCCAAACCCCCCCCCCATACCCACCACCCACCCAACCCAACTCCCCCCCCCCACACACTTTACTAGCTTTGGCAATGCCAAATACCTATTCGGACGTGCCAATAAAGCATTTTTTGATTTGATTTGATTTGATATATCACAGAGCTCAGCTTCTCTCCCTCTATCATATAACCCTATATATCACAGAGCTCAGCTTCTCTCCTTTATCATAAAATCCTATATATCACAGAGCTCAGCTTCTCTTCCTGTATCATATAACCCTATATATCACAGAGCTCAGCTTCTCTCCTCTATCATATAACCCTATATATCACAGAGCTCAGTTTCTCCCCTCTATTATATAATCCTATATATCACAGAGCTCAGCTTCTCTTCTATATAACCCTATATATCACAGAGCTCAGCTTCTCTCCCTCTATCATATAACCCTATATATCACAGAGCTCAGCTTCTCTCCTCTATCATATAACCCTATATATCACAGAGCTCAGCTTCTCCCTCTATCATATAACCCTATATATCACAGAGCTCAGCTTCTCTCCTCTATCATATAACACTATATATCACAGAGCTCAGCTTCTTTCCCTCTATTATATAACCCTATATATCACAGAGCTCAGATTCTCTCCCTCTATCATATAACCCTATATATCACAGAGCTCAGCTTCTCTCCTCTATCATATAACCCTATATATCACAGAGCTTAGTTTCTCCCCTCTATTATATAATCCTATATATCACAGAGCTCAGCTTCTCTCTCTGTGTTAAATATTAATATGGAAGATCTTGTTTAAAACACAATGTATAGTTAGAGGGTATTTACTATGTTTGTACTATCTTTATGTTTCATGGTCTATATTAGTAGGCAGTATAGAAACCACCTTTTTGTATATCTTTATGCAGGTTGGCAAGGGACAGACTGTTCTATTCCCTGTTCAAGTGGTACTTGGGGTCTAAACTGCAATCAGACCTGTCATTGTCTTAATGATGCTTCCTGCAGCCCAGTGGATGGCACCTGCATGTGTGCTGCAGGCTGGATGGGAGAAATCTGCGACCAGCCATGTCCGGTATGGGAAGAAGATTGATACCTTTTTAATATGTTTATGCACTCCCATGCTGAATCTCCCATCATTTTTGCAGCTTTTACTCTGTCTGACTTTTCTTTTGAATAGGAAGGAATGTATGGTCTGGATTGTATGGAGCATTGTGACTGCAGTCATGCCGAGGGCTGTGACCCTGTCACCGGGCACTGTCATTGTCTGGCAGGGTGGACAGGTATGTACAAAAAGATGTACAAGACTATTGTGTCTATAGCCCAGAGCCTACTTCTAATAAGTATTATATACTGTATTAATATATCCATGGAATAACTTGTATATATAGTGTGCATGGGCATGTTGTCAAACAGGTGGCGTATAAGCTGATCACAACCCTGGAAAGCTTTATTATAGTTTTTTCAGTATTTCTCTCTTTTTCCATAATACCAGTCAAGTCAAAGTTCTACTTGATGTGAAGCTGTAAAGCTGTAGTTTCTACTACTGACTGTTCCTCATGAGCTAGCTTCAAAAGACAGTAGAAGGTTGTAGATATTACATAAAGATGCTAAATCCAAAGCATATATTTCATTTTACAGTACAGCTGGCAATGTTTCTGTCACAATATGCCCTTCATCAGGTATAATGGCTAAGGGGTAGGTTTATGGCGGCACCCATATATGTATTTATCTACCTATTAAATATAAGCAAGCTCAAAAGTCATTGGAGTGTTGTCACTCATATATATGTCCCCGAACCCTCTCCAGCAACCTTTGACTATTCTTAGTAGTCATTTGGGGCACAGGGCTTCCATGGACAGAGGCATGGTGCACAACCGAATGGATTACAGTGGCGGACAACTGGGAAAATTCCCAATATCTTGCCATTTAAACTCTTTCCACAAAGCCTTAAATAGTTTGTGACTTTTTGTTTCCTGGAGATGGACCACGGCCCATAGACACTTTGATCTGCAGCAGACCCTATAGGCTCTTTATGGGAGAATTTTCTCAGCATTACACAGAGAGGGGAGTAGACAAACTGCAAAACTATCTATTGTGACGGGTCTTAGCTACATGTATATGATAGCTGTGATCGCTATCATGGCGTGTTGTAAGTGAGGTGGTTGCTGCAAAGAAATCTCTTACAGAAAATGGGAAGAGCGGATGGGTGGGTTTGGGGTACAGTAGTCCATTGGGGTCTCGTCATTCTCCTCGTTTGGTGACAGGTGGACAGTAGACATATGGTGGGAGCGGGTGGGTGAATGGGTAGGTGGTTTGAGTTGTAGTAGTCCTTGGGGTCTCATCATCCCCTGCGGCCATGATCATTACACCCACTACTTATTATCACCAGTGGTAGTGTGAATGACCCCATAGTGGCCAGATTCAGGATTTAAATATAATAAAATAGCAAATTTATATATATATATATATATATATATATATATATATATATATATATATATAAAAACCTCACCAAAAATTCTCTGACATAGGTAATTTTTTAGCGACACATTCTCATTAACTTCCACGTTATGGCTATGCCTACAGATGAACCAATAATGGAACAGAATAGCTGAGATTAACTTCTGAAATCTCTGTAGGAGTTCTGCAGAACTCAGAAACATGCAGAATATCCTGCAGCCTCTCATAGAGTGAAGGCAAGATTGTCTGCTTCATTCTTATCAGGTTTTATGTTCCTTTAAGAGAGTTTTTGGCCGGTCTGGCTGCTGACGTGGAGTGAGCACTGCAGTATTCTTCTATGACTCTGCTTGCCTGCACGTGGCCATGTACTTGCCTTATATACAATCAGAGCAAAGAAGCAGAGCTAAGGGCTAAGCGGCGTTGTGCAGTAAATTAAATAGATATTATCACCCTAACAAACACTCAGCTCTCCGTCTGCTTGGCACAGATTGGTGTGGAAGCCAGAGGCAAGAAGGCATGTGTGCAGGGAGATTACTGACCGCCGGCATGATGAAGACAGGAGGTGTGGAGGTTTGAGGAGCTGGCACCTGAACTGCTCAAGTCTCCTGTATTCAGAGAGAAGGGGCTATTACTTTCAGTCCGTGTTTGGAGATGGAGAATTGGAGCCTTTTGGTGTGTCAGGTTTTTGATTGTAAAACCTGAATATTATTCCCGTATATATGAGATATATAATAGTTACTGTGCGTAATAAGGAGCACAGTATAAAAAGATAGATTCTATGCAGTGTATTCAGTACTGAGAAAATAAATACATATTATCTACGTATATCATTTCTAACATTATTGTAATATTAATTGTTGTAAATACTACATTTATATAAGCAGCCATATTAAATAGAATTGGCCTGCAGCTACATGTGTACTTCAAATATTAGTCTAAAACTGGTATTAGAGAAAATGATAGCAAAGTACAGCCCCTGCCCGCCATTTTATACAGCGTTACTTAAAGTTTCAATCAGAATTTTAAAATAAGGAAAAATATTCCTTAGAAAAGGTTATCAATTTAAGATCAGTGGGGCGGTCTTACACCCAGGACCTCCACAGATCAGCTCTTATCAGCATTACGTGTAGCTATCTGTCCTGGCCAATAGATCTATGGGGGTCTCAGCTCTTGGACCCTTCAGATCTGATATTGATGATCTATCCTAAGGATAGGATAATCCCCTGAAATGTACACTAGAAGTGTCAGATATAAAGGGGAAATTTTAAAGTTAATTTTGTAGGAGTTTTGTGCCCAATTTATAAAATGTCACAGAAGGTTTGATAAATTTGGTGCATCTACAAGTCTTCCTCTTCTGTCTTAAGATCTTACTCCATCTCAGCCACCACTTTACTGTAATGAGATTGTGACAACTTTTGCAACTTTATAAAAAGTTAGGTGAACAGGTGGCAAGACAGGCTAAGTTTTACGCTCATATTTAATATTTGTAAAATGTATAAAGTCCCAAATACCTATTCTGTAACATTTTACACCAGAATTCTAAAGTGCGGAGCCTGATAAATCCCCTCTTGGAAGAAAAATGTTTTTTTCACAAGACTGGTATAGCAACCCCTTTAATAATGGTCTTCCTACTCACTTTCCCTTTTAATAAATGTCAGTTTGTCTATCATGAATTCTCCATACCTTCCTTACTCTAATCCTCTTCCTCAGCTCTCAATGCTGATCTACCTACTGTAGAAGCCATTAGACATTGCTATTCTTAGCATGGCTTCTTGCCTGGCATCTGATTTTGCTTTTCTATCTGCCGGTCGGTGCATTCTGTCTGTATATAGATTAATTGTTTGCATAGAATAGACACTGCCGCACTATTGTTCAGACAGAGAATGAGGCAGGTTAGGCACTTGTACATGAAGACTTTGTCAGTCTCCTGGTCTTCCTAGGCATGAGGAGAGGTGACGTGGCTCCAAGTGTCGATAAGGTTCCTCCAAGCCAAGTAGATGTAAGAGTTTGGTCACATCAGACCTGTCAGTCACTCGCACAGCTGTCCCTCGCCTGCCCTTCAGCTCCATTAATGCAGCACCATAGATAATCTCTACTCCCACAAGACTTGGTCCATGGGCTTAAAGATACAGCGGCTTCCTTTACTGTGCTGATGAACTAGTACTGCCTCGGTGCAAAGTTTCTACACCTTTTCTACAATGGAGCTGTCAGTGGGCGCCTCTGGGGACCGGAGATAGCAGCTAATTATACTAGATGGATGTGTCTGTGCATCTTGCGATAGACCTGTCTGACTCTTTTCTTCTTCTAAATGTCTTCATAATCTTCATTTCCATCACTGCTGCCTTTCCGAGACTCAAGTTCACCAAGCTGAATATTTTTAAGGAAATAACGCCAATATGCCAATGATTATTTCTTGTGTACTGTAATGTGGGTAAGACAGTGGTGCCTATGCTGGGAAGCAATGAGAGACCACTCCAAGGTTACTAGGGAACAGCATTGCACTTTCTCTTGGAATGCACACAATGCACTTTGCACTGTATATAATAAAATCATAATATGAACATATAATATAATATTTGGCTGCCTGAGGAAACTGAGATAATATAGTTCAAGTAAGGTCATCCGGAGACAGCAATTTAAGAATATGCAAAATTGTCGAGGGCTAGATAAGGCGGCAAGGCACTGCAGGATTACGGCTACCCCCGGATTATCCCGCTTCATGATTGGGCGCTAGTTTTGGTTGCCACTCTCTGGGACTAGAGATAAGTCTCCAGAATGTTCGCTTTCATTTTTTCACAAGACTTAATTTGTACAAAGCTGATAAGGAATTGTACTTCCGCCTGTGCTCAAAAATCCTCACAGGGGTGAAAGAACTTTGAAATCTCCAACCTGCAGGCAGAAGGAAAAGTTTTAGCTATAAGAGCTCTTTGGTCTTAGCACTATGACTGCTCCTGGCAACAAACATACACAGAGGAGTGGGAGCCCGCTAGCGAAAAAAATGTTCACAAGAGCTCCTTACCCAAGATCTAGGAGAGCCTCAGTCATCTCTTGTACTAAAGAATGAAGACATGACGTTTCTTAGGCCTTATTCACACCACCGGTCAGTTTTTCACATACCAAACATCCATGAAGAACAGATTTGTTATCCCAGGTTTGTCCTTTTTCACATGTAATGCCTGTTATTTGAATGGCTATCATAGAGTCGCTTTAAATCCCATAAAAGTCTATAGGTGTATTCGCATGTCAGTTTTTTTGATGGACCATTAAAAAATGGACATGTGAATACACCCATAGACTATTATAGGTTTTAAAACAGCCGTGTGATGGCCATACAAATAACTGACACCACATGGCCATTTATCGCTGCTGTGTGAATAATGCCTGATTGTATAAACAAGGCTGTGGAGTCGGAGTCAGAAAATGTTACTGACTTCAGCTTCAGAATAAAATTATTAATTACATATTTACTTTGATAGGAATTTAATCACTGGCTTTCATGAATTAGGGGAGTTTTCAGCTTCTGACTGACGATGGCTGTCAGCCATTTAAGAGTAGTGGCCAGGCAGTAACAAAACAGAGGGGTCAGAGTCAGTGTTTTGACCTACCAACTCCACAGTCTTGCGTGTAACAGACCCTCCATGAAAATAGCAAACCACCAAAGGGATGAGAAAATTCAACTAGTTGAAGTTGGTGCCGACCTATCTTTGGGTTATACAGATGTGTTCACTTTTAAGTTAGCCCAAATTTGCTTAAAAACTCCAATTTCAATAAGATCTTGTGAGCCCTCATCCTTGTTAGGCTGCAGTTTTTGCCACACATAGACACATATAGGACAGACATCTCATGAAGGAGTACGGGCTAAATTATGTTGTTATGAAGCTGACTACCTCATGACATACATATCTAGATATGCCCAGCCAATAGGAAATGATGGATATACATGTATAACACTTGCCTATGTAATACTAGGCTACTGTTACAAGCTGAAATATGTTACAGGTACATCAGGGTTAAAAACCAACAGGAAGGATCGGACAATGTATAATAATATAGACTCCGTATAATGGGAAACAAATACATTCTTTATTCTGGTATCAGGCACTACGCGTTTCGGGAAATATACCTTTTTCCAAGTGCAAGAGATAACTGTGGCTCTTGGATCACAGATCAGATGCTTCTGGCTGTCCGGAGTATTACCAGCTGAGATTATCTATTTTGACTCCCGCTCGATGGCAGAGACCCCTAGGTCTATTTTTTTGTATTTTTTACTTCTAGCGAATTGCATTAATTCTTGACCCTGATGTAAAACTATGTGGGGCAAATAGCGTCTTACATGCAATATTTCTTGAGAAATTGATCCGTGTATGAATACAATGGTGGTAGTTTAGTGGTGCAAGTTGTTAGTAATTGCTTAGCTAAGTTTCCATAAGCTAAAGTGATATTTCAGTCTTGCTTGCAACATTCAGCATGTGAAGGGTGGAGGACTTTGTGAGCTCACAGTAAATTCCCTGGGTCTGCAATATTTTTGCATTAACTCAGGACGGTTTGAACAAAATCAGCAAGTAGCACAAGTGAGGAGAAGGACTCCGAGCCTGTGTAATGATTTTCACTCACTCGCAGTAATCCTTAAACTTTCAGCTGCCGAGCAGATTGAAGCCTCAGTAATTACAATGCGGTACCTGTTCTGCTCTGATGGGGAGGGGGCGCATCTCCTGAGTAACACGTTAATCCACTCTCTGCCTGAGGTCTCTCCCCCTGTGTTTATCCCATTATGCAGAGGAGCGTGGGCCTGTGAGATAAAGCTAGCAAATGCTGCAACACATTGTGGGGAGGGGGAGCGAAGTGGAGAGGAGGGGAGGAAGCAGGTAAACTGAAGGGGAATGTCTTACCATTCTGTCCTGTTAACAACCTGTTCATTTCAGGCTTCACTTCCTGTTATTAGGGCCAATTCTAAAAGCCGTATGGTTAGAGCGAAATCTATGTAGCTGATGATAAAGGAAAAATCTGCATATGTACCGTGTCAGACCGGAGGGTCTTAGGCCTGTCATTAGTTCAACCATACAACTATACAGAATGTCAGCATCATAAACACTGCCCACATCATAAGTAAAAACTATAAAGCCATGTTCAGATTGGTTTGTCTTAATTGGTCTCATTGTGGCTGAATCTTAACTAGATCCTTCAAATGACTCTTCAATCCATCTTTCAGCCTTTCCACCTGTGTATATGGATTTGCAGTATACAGTAGCCACCTGCAATTGCTAGTAATATATGGCAAATATTGCAGATGGGTTACTTGCAGAGAATCTTTTAATGGGCATCAAGCATGAACTAGAAAGAGTATATGGGGCTGCATTACACCGACCCCACTACCCTCCAACCAGCAGAAATGGATACGCCGCAGCAACATGCATGTAAAAGACACAGAAATGACAACTGTGTTGGAGTTTCACACATCTTTACTCAAACTAGGGCAATTCGTCATCATCGGTAGTCTTCTTCCTCCTGACAAGTGCAAACATACAATAAGTCTCCGTTGTACGTGATCTGCCAAGATGATGAGTCCACTTCCACACTATGGACATTCTTGACCATATGCGGAGAATTGAGATGCTATCTTGTACTAAACCAGTCTCTTCTGGGTTCTGGTGCTTGGTTCCTTCTTGGTCCACTTCCCTGAACTGGTGCAACCATCAAACCCAGGTCTTCAATCTCCTGATACTTTGCCTCCATCAGATTCCCTTGCATAGCAGACTAGCCATGATGGTAGGACCAGCACCCACTAATGCATTGCCTCTTTGCCCCCCCCCCTTGGGTTTTTGTGCTCCTTAACATTTATATTCTTAATTACAATTATGATTTATAATATTTCTGACTATAAATCTTAATCTTATGCTATGGAATCTTTCCTGTCTAAGACGCCTACTATAGACAACGTGATTTTATGACCTCCCTCTGTTTTTAGGTATTCACTGTGACAATGTGTGTGCTCAAGGACGCTGGGGGCCCAACTGCTCCATGTCATGTCACTGCGAGAACGGAGGGTCCTGCTCACCTGAGGATGGCAGCTGTGAGTGCGCTCCAGGATTTCGAGGAACCTTGTGCCAAAGAAGTAAGGAAAAATCACGTTATCAATTTTTTAAATCACTATGCATCATATAAACTTTGTCTACAGATAATATGGCCCATAAGAAAATTGCATATATAATTTATCAATCAAAGTCCATGCTTTATTGGTTATTCTAGGTAATAAATATATCTTGAAAAGATTGATTTTATTGGGGGGGGGGGGGGCAAACCTAGTAGTAGAAATATCTAGGACGCTCCTATATTTTTCTGTTCTGCACAATCTATTCCTGGCTATTGCTCAAAAAAATTCAGCAAAATCTGCAACAAAAACCCCCTGCTTTTCCACAACATTGGCCCATGGGCTTAAACATTTATTTCCATCTTGGCAAATCACTGCCGGGTAAAAGGAATAACTGTCTGCAAGTGTCATCCAACAGGTGGCCGGCACCGCTGTACATTGTTTCATAGAGGTGAATGGGAGCTATGGAAACAGCGTTGCAAGGCAGACTTACACTTTTCTGTAATTCCACAGGAAAAAAGTGTAGCAAAATGTGCTGCAGTATTTTCGGAGCTGTTATTCATCTCTATGGGAGTTGTGGTAAACAGTAAAAAGCAGTGCCTATTTTTGTAGATGGTGGTGACTTGCAGTCAGTTATTCCTGTGTAAGCAGTAATGTGCTCAGATGGGAATAACACTTTATAGGGATTATACCTCAAAGTACATTTATCCCCCTATCCATCAGATAGGGGCAAGGCTGCATTCACACAGAGTAACGTTGGCGTTTTTTGTGCTTATTTTGGCACATAGCGCCGCGTAACGCCGCGTTTGCACCGTTCAACGCGACCACAAAATAGTGCGGCGCAAGCGCGGCGTTTACGCGGCGCTATGTGCCAAAATAAGCACAAAAAACGCCAACGTTACTCTGTGTGAATGCAGCCTTAGTGTCCAATTGCTGGAGTCTTACCGCCGGGTCCCAAATGGAGGACTGAAAGTCTGCCTAAAGCCTCCTTGTAAATGGAGCACCAGTGCAATGGCTCCATTCACTTCTTTTGTCAACTGCCAGAGATTACCGCCCTGGCAGCCCCATAACAGTAAATGGAGCACCGATCCCACAAGAACACTGCTTCTCCATTCTCAAGAAACCTTTAAGGGTAAGTTCACACAGGGTTTTTTGGTCCGGAACCTGAGGCGGAGGCCGCCCCAGGTTCCGGGCCAAAATACAGGTAGCTGTGTCTGGATGCTGGTGCACTCTGCTCCGGATTAGGCCCAAATGAATGGGCCTAGTTGGGAGGGAGTGTCTTCAGGTGGATGTCGTGAGGCGAATCCACCTGAAAGAATGAGAATGAACTGACCGGCTCCCATTGATTTCAATGGGAGCTGTCATTTTTTGATCAGGATTTTGAGGTGGATACGGCCTCAAAATCCTGACCAAAAAAACCCTGTGTGAACTTACCCAGGGGACTTTAGATCCTGATCACTGGGGGACCCGGTTGTCAGACTCTGTCGGTAGGGAATAAGTGTCCTTAATAGCACAATCCTTTTTAGGCTACCTTCACACGGAGTTTACACTCCGCTCATTCTGAACGTAAATGCGTTCAGAGTGAGCAATGTAAAAAACAGGATCACATTGAAAGCAATAGATTGATTTCAATGGGTAGCGTGCGTATGCCAGCACCCACTGAAGTCAATGGGATCTGTTTTTTACGCCGCTCACTCTGAACGAGTTTACGGTCAGAATGAGCGGAGCGTAAACTGTGTGGAGGCTCCCTTACACTTGGTCTGAACACTGACCCCTGTAGTTAGTGACCAGTGTCCTAATGCCAACATATAGAGCTGAGCCTTATTTTTTATCATCTGTGGGGGGGTTTCGAAAGCATGGACAAAAAATGGCTGTGTGCACAAGTCCTTACATTATGACGTGTGGAGTGAGGACATAATCCCATATATCCCAATAGATGTTACTGTTGGTCAGCAGTTTGTACAGTGTCATTATAGTGTTCTTTGTTTCTCTAGATCACTGTTCTACCGTATTACAATGTATTTGCTGCATTGTAACCCTCAGATCCCTGTTATACTTGTCATGCTGCACGTTGGCTTTATCCATACTTTTTATTTTTTTGGTAACTATTTCTTTGCTCTATCATCATGCCCACTTATATAATAACGCATCTACTATCTCTCTCATTTGCATTCACTCTAATACATCCTTTGTACATATATTATTAGTGCTCCATCACTGTCATATTATGCAAAACCAATAAAAATCACAATATTGGCATCTGTCACACAGACAACAACAAATCACCAATGACATTTCTTCCTGGTCGGGATCACTCATAACCATTACTAGTACAGAAAATAAGATTTACTGCTTGTTTCTATTGAGCATGCTACGTTTTTATTATTTTTACTTCTAGTGAATTGCATTCATTCTTGACCCTGATGTAAAACCATATGGGACAAATAGCATCTTAGACTGAGGCCCCTCGTTGCGGAAACGCAGCTTTTTTTGTTGCGGTTTTTGATCCAAAGCCAGGAGTGGATTGAGCAGAAGGTAGAAGTATAAGAACTTCTTATATATTTCCCATTAATTTTGTAACCATTCTTGGCTTTGGCTCAGAATACTGCTGAAAAATCTGCAACAAAAAAAGCTGCGTTTCCACAAGGTGGGGCCTCAGCCTTACATGCAGTATTTCCGGTGCCTTTACTGTATGTATACCACCTACCGCTCTATGTCCTCTCATATATCATTCTGAATCTTTGCAGTCTGCTCTCCTGGATCTTATGGACATCGCTGCAGCCAAACATGTCCCCAATGTGTTCACGCCAATGGACCCTGTCATCACATCACAGGCCACTGCGACTGCTTACCTGGATTTTTTGGGCCGCTTTGTAACCAAGGTAATAACAAGCATTGTTATAGAACTTAGGCTGTGTTCACATCACGTTTCTATCATATATGTACAAATGGATGCCAACATGGGCCATTTGTTTGCAACATTTTTACTTCAGTTTTAAAGGAAAAAACTATCGCTGTCCATTCTTTATTTGATTTTTGTTAAAAACTAGCATAGTCTACAGTCATTTTGTGTCTGTCAAAAACAGCAACAGGGGATAGGTGTTTTTATATTAAATGGGTGCAAATGGATATCCTTCCATAGGTGACAGAAATATTAACATTGGACATGAGTGCATTCCATGATGCATTCATGTTACTGTGCGCTTCTAATCCGTTCTATACCGATGACATGAACGAGCATGACAGAGCAGGGTTTTTTTTGTTGCAAATTTTGCAGCGTTTTCTTGAGTCAAATCCAGGAGTGGATTGAGCAGAAGGGAGACGTATAAGGACTTCCTATATATTTCCCATTACTTTTGTAGCCATTCTTGGCAGGCGCAAAATAACGCGGCGTATACGCTTCTAACTCCCATTGAAATGAATGGGAGAATTTTGAGCGCGTCATCTGCCGGCATGTGTATACGTGCCAGATTGCGCTCCACGTTACATCGTGTGAACGCACCCTAAGAATAAGGTCCCATGTAGTGTTCTGCAGAAAAAAAAGCGCTGTGGGAAAAAACGCATCTGAGTTCTTCCCGCATCACTTTACACATAAAGTTCACAGAGGTTTCCTCTGCAGACTTCCTGCTTCAGTTATACTTATAGGGAAACCGCTGCCATTCCGTAGGTATCTTTGACATACTGCGATTTCAAAAGAATGTGACGATTTTGGAAATCGCAGTGTGTCCACTGCACATATTTTACTATAGCCGGAACTTTTGCAGAGAAGGCAGGGGTGTTTTTTTTTTTTTTACCGTCCCTGTCTTCTCGATTGCTGTGTACACAACCCTCAATGAGCGCTGTGTATATAGGTATGAGAGGTACCATAATGTGGCTTCCCCTCCAACCTGGCAGTCACATGCTGGAAAGTGTAAAAACTGTTGGGTCCTATGGCATTTAATACGTTTGTAGGGAAAATGAACAGCAGACCAATCCAATACTAAATATAGCCATCCAAATTGGATAATGATGATCATCAGATTTCAACGACTTGTACTGATAACAGGTTTACTGTACAATCCTATTGTTTACCTTGGAATAAGCGCTGCTACAAAGTAGGGATATTTAACCATCACTCATATTCCGCTTCATAGAGTTTACATGCATTCCTGGTCGATCCGAACGTGCATGCAAATCGGTATATTTGCCATTTTAATTGGCGGACGCTTCTTATTTTATGTCTATGGCCAGCGTTTGCCCTAGGCAAATAGAAATGAATTACTGATAGGGTCATATGTCTCTATCCAACATTACTAAATGAGTCAGAATTGATCTCCATCATTCCCCAGAGCAGAAGAAATGACTTTGTAACACAGGCTGGAAATGAGTAACATTATGTATAGTATTAGCATCCGGCCTCCGAGTTTGTCCTGTGTGGTTCTGTCTATTCCAATCATATCGGAATTCAGATAGGACACTCGGAGCGATGCAGACGATACAGAAATGGAGCTTTATCACTGCTACCAGGCGCTGCCTCATTACCAAGATCTCTTTCCTTGGAAGACAAAATCAAACTAGAAAAAAAAAATCCTTCATGGGGGTGGCGGGATTCTTATCAGATTGTTCAAGCAGGAAGGGGCCAGGTGACTAGGATTGCGGGAACTGCGCCGGGGGAGGGGTACGTTGCTAATGTCCCTGTCACACAGCTTGCGGATTACGCTGTCTGTGTCATTGGACGGTCTGTGCAAAGATAAGGTTTTATCACAATGGCATTTTTCTGATGTTTTCTCGTAGGATTCAGTTTTCTGATAATAAACCTGTGACAACCTCCCTCACTGTGTGAAATAATGCAGAAAAACATAATTCCGGAGCTGTATCAGGACACCCCCACCCCAAAACATCAACAAGCTGTATTCTCTGTCACTGAAATGCTGCAGAGAGCGAGATAATCAGGGGGCGCACCACCCCTCAAGCAGCACACTTCATTTTACCGCCATCCCCCCCCACCCGTACCTTGTCATTGTGTAAAAATAACAATGATTATTTAACTGGCAAAATATTTCATTGTATTTATCCACATTCCCACTATATTCTATTGTGTCTCCTACAAGACATCGCAGACATTTTGTGGCATTTTTCCTTAAAAGCAGGACGGCGAGTTTTATATACATGTTTTCATTTTGCGCTAATGCGAAAAACAGAACCGTAAGTGCAGAAAGCTTCATACGTGAATGGCAGATCACAGGATTTCTATGTCAGGCAGCAGATCTCTCAGTCAATGATTTCAGCATAAGATTAAACAAGGAGTTCAGTGAAACAGAAGGTGAGAAAGCCCTGAAC
This sequence comes from Leptodactylus fuscus, assembly GCF_031893055.1. Classification (NCBI taxonomy): domain Eukaryota; kingdom Metazoa; phylum Chordata; class Amphibia; order Anura; family Leptodactylidae; genus Leptodactylus; species Leptodactylus fuscus. The sequence continues at coordinate 51,638,321 of NC_134269.1, forward strand.
CCAAGAGCTGTCAATCTTACACATAAAAGGTAGACTCTAGAGCTGCGCCTCTCCGACAACATGCAAGCTGTATTGTCAAGTACTATTTCTATACTTGAAACAATAGACCATTGGATAGTTTTTTCTTATCGTATAAAACAGGAATTTATTTCTTAAGAGTCTTGGGCTCTCCAGTGACGTTATCGTGAAAACTAGGGCAGACGAAAATCAACACATTCTGCTTGGTTAATATGGACAACAACATGGTACTATAGTTTATATGGCAAGAAAATGATATACTGTATGTCCATCTAGTTTAACCTATTATGCTGCAGTGTTGGACTAGAAGAAGACAAAAACCCCATGAAGTAGAAACCAATATTCTTAATTTTATGGGAAAAAATTCTTCTCGATGCTCCAGATCAAAGTACGAGCACCAAAATCTAATATTAATAAAACCTGTAATATTGCTTCTTTCAAGCAGGGCATCCAGAACTTTCTTGAACACTTTCATAGAATTCTCTATGATCACTGTCTCAATACTCTAACAGTAAGGGTAAGTTCACACGGTTTTTTTTGGACCGAATATTGACATGGAATCCACCTCAGAATCCGGCTCCAAAAAATGTCTCCCATTGACTTCAATGGGAGCCGTTCACTTCTGATTTTCGCTATTGTTTTTTTTGTCGCTCGCAGAAAAAAGAAGTGAGCTGCCCTATCTTGCCGTGGATTCCGTGGCGAAATCCACTGCAGCGGCCGTGACATTCTCTCCCGACTAGGCCGTTTTTTTGGACCGGATTCTGAGCCGGCTTCCGTTTCAAAATCCTGTCCAAAGAACCCAGTGTGAACTTACCCTAAAGAATCCCCTTCTACGGTCATGTAGAAACTTTCTCTCCTCTGAACATAGAGGATTCCCCCTTGTTACCGTCCTGGGTATGGAGACATCCTGGCAGTCCTGGTTGTTATAGATGACCCACCAGCAGATACTATAGTTAGTCCTCACTTTCATTAATAACCCATGAATCCTTATTGATCATATGACAAGTGTGAACGATAACAATCACGATAAATGTAGACATGGAGGGAGAGAGGATCTGCTGGTGTTACCTAGATTATCTGATAATGCTGCGGGGTCAATATTTGAGACCTTGAAATCCTTGTATGGGTTTCCAGTAAGTACTCATTGCACTTTTTGTTTTGATTAAAAAAAATTCTACCAATAATGCAAGACATTATACAGATACTAAAACGGACTAAGACCGCAGTATCAATGTGGAATAAGTTAAAAGCCTGTCTGTGAATAGTAACAAATGTCTGTGCCGTCGCTAAATTCGATGGCGCAGTAAGCACGGCAGGTTGTCAAAGACCTACAATTAATGGCCTATCCTTATCCTTAGTTTAGGTCATTAATAAAAGAGTGGTAGGGTCCGACACCTGGCTCAAGATAACGCTATTCTGAGCACAGTATACAGAGCTGGAAGCAGAAGGCTCTGTACACTGTGCCATGGCTGGTCGTGGAATATCGCACCCCGGTTACTGCAGTGTATAGAGCCATCTGTGTCCAGCTCTGTACAATATATGGGGACTAGATATTGGAACCCCATTGATCTTAACTAACCATACTGTACATCATTAGTATAAAGTCTTAGCTTACCCTCTAACATTTTGGGCTGCACCAAAAAGGATGTGACCATGTCTGTGCTTGCTGTACCATCACTAGCACTGCTGGTATAGTAAACCCAGTGTGCTGGTATGTGACTTGCCCATTATGTACCAGTGAGATTCAATGTGAATGTGTATTTTAATCGTGTTCCTCTTTTATTAAAGTTTGCCCTAGTGGAAGATTTGGTCGGAGCTGTGCGGAATTCTGTATATGCAGCAATAATGCAACCTGCAACCCCATTGATGGCACGTGCCAGTGTTACCCTGGCTGGATCGGCAGCGACTGCTCTGATGGTAAGCTGCAGTCTGCACCGTGTACTCCTGTGAAATATCATGTAATGTAATTGGAGCATAAGACTGTGTGAAGTAGCACAATCCAGAGACTCCGCTCTCCTTATATTGAATTCTATTCCGTGAGAAGAGATACTATATGGTAATGTAATTTATTGCTGTGGAGCCAGCATATCCCGCATAGCGATACAATTCAATTACATGTTATATAAAATCCAGAAGTTGCGGCAGATGCTGACCTGCTCCTGAGTCTGCTCAAATTGACTTAAGTAGTCATCTTTTTGTTAGTGGCAGAGCTGGAAATAAGATCTGTTAAAGAAAACCTATCACGGAAAATTTTAGTTTCTAGTGCAATTAAACTTGTGATTTTTGTGACATTCTGGAATTAATCAGGAAAACTTTGCACTGCTCTAGGCTAAGGCCCCATGGGACATCCCGCAGCAACAAAGCGCTGTGGAAAAAACTGCAGCAGCAACACATCACGGTTCTTCCCACAGCGACAGAAAGTTTGCAGAGTTTTCTCCTGCGGACTTTCTGTTACAATTATACCTATGGGGAAACCACCGGAGTTTCCATAGCTATAATTGACATGCTGCAATTTCCAAAACCGCACCGTTGATGGAAATCGCAACGTGCCCACACCACGATTTTTAAGGCAAAGTGGGCATGGAATTCGCTAGAATCCCGTCCACTTTTCCATTACTGTAAAACGCTGTGATTTTCACAGCAGCATTTCCGTCACGTTTCCGACCCGTAGGGCCTTGGCCTTAGAAGCATTCTAGAAATAGAAAAGGACATATTTGCCGACCAGTCTCATGTTGTAACTTTTTTGACAGAATGCCCCCCTGGACTCTGGGGTCCGGACTGTATCCACACCTGTAACTGCCACAATGATGCCGAGTGCAGCGCATATGATGGTGAATGTAAATGTACACCCGGCTGGACGGGGTTGTTCTGTACCCAAAGTAAGTCCTATATTGTCTATGTAATGCACAAAGTGTGTGTAACCTAAGTGTTATGTGGCATTGTCTGTTTAATAGACATCCATACAGCACATATACAATGAAATACCCGATGTGATGTACAATAGAAGCAAGCAGCAAATCTGAGAAACTGGACACGAGCTGCATTGCTTATACACACAGTAAAGATGGCCATTTATAATAGATATTTTTCAGCCAATTGTGCCAAAAATCTGTTCCCAAGGTCTCGCTTACCAAGGTTCCCATACTGATGACTGCTAGCTGACGGTTATCCTACATTGATCCTAATTGCCGCCCTCTGAACTTTAGCTGCATAGGCTGAGCAAGATAGCGGAGGGTATGCTGCGTATTATCATCCTCAGAGTGACATACTGCCCCCTCCTGGTATATAGTGCCTGCCTGCAGGTTATTAAACATAGAAACATGCAGACCTAGGAAATGTGTATGTTATAGACATGGTATAACAGTGTGGGGATAAGATTTTCTCTGACAATATAAACATTTTAGGGTCTACGATCAGTTTTATTATACGTCTATGTGTGATATGTATATGAAATTACGTGTGTAAAAATAACATGATGGTATGTATGGTACAGTATGTATATAACATAGTATAGTTCTAATATTCTGTCCCTTAATATTTAGTGGTTGGGCAAAGCAGCAAATGGAGCACAGAGTACTGCAGAACAGCCCACCAACAATTCCCCTGCCTCTCCCATTAGTAATGGGGTTATTCCCTGTTATACATTAATGTTAGTGAGTCTACAGTACAAGTGTATGTAAAATGGGGAATCTTGTAAAAGAATCTGATTATCAGGGGTACCTGCACATGGCGGACATTACCCTCGTACTATTGTAAGCTGAATGGTAATAGACTAGTCCCAGGCTGTAGCTATAATGGGTGCAGTTGTAATCATTTCTACAAACCCATGGACCCTGTGGGGCCCAAAAGGTCCCTGTGCCACATAACATATACCACTAGGAGCTTCAAGTTACTCTCCGATCGATCCTTTAAGCCCATTTACTTTGGACATGTGATAGTATATAGCCTGCAATGTGTGCCCAAGTAGAAATCAATGATACCATGTGAAATTGTCTTCTGATTCAGTTTTTTGACATTGTAGTGAAGATTTTACAGCTCTATAGCAAGGGATTTGAAGGGGTTTCTATCAAGGAATCCTGACTTAATAGCTGGGTCTGCTCTTTCAAGATTCTTAGGCCCCATTCATGTCTGCGTTCAGGTTTCCGTTTGAGGAGTCTGCTTGGAGACCCTCCCCCCGAACAATAACCTGTATGCATTAAAAAGCAGTTACCTAAGGAATCCACACGGACCCCATGGACTATAATGAGGTATGTGTGGATCCCGCTCGGATTCCGCATGAAACATGCAGAGAGAAAAGTGCTGCATTTATGTACGTATGATAGGATAGGCCATCAATATTAGGTCTGCTATTGTCTGACACCCGGCCCATTGCAGATTACTGGTACCGAGGTAGCGTGTAAGAGCCGTGCTGTCCACTCACTGTACAAACTCTAGTGGTGAGTGTAGGTACAGCCACATAGACTTCAATGGCTCATCAATCTTAAACTGGTTAACTACTTTAATGTACAACTTATTTCCATTTTCAACCCCCCCAATTATATGTGGCAGGAAAAATAAATTGCAGGGAATAAAAGGAATTTTCCTAATCAAACATGCTTTATCGTACAGCATTACCACTGATTTCTGCTGCAGATCTCACCCCTTGCAAGGAAATGGGCAATGTCTACAGCAATTTTCTCCTTATCTTTACATTTCCTAAGGCTTTGTACATACAGATTTAGTAGAATTTATGCAAGAAGAAGCTTTATGCCTTTATCTTTCTCCAGGTAAACATGTCGCTTTACATTGACATCCCAGTGAGAGGTTTTTCATCATATGAAACACATTTATTTTATTTTATTTAATCCAAGTACAAAGCAAGAATTGTGAGGAATTTGTTTTTTTATGACCCTTGGCCATCACAGCAACAACTGAAACCTGAAAGATAATGGAATTTACTTTCCTTTAGATAGGTCAGGAAAAAAGTCACAAAACTGGAATGACATGTAATACTCCGCCACGTGATATCAGGATTCTATGTATCAGCAGCCTGTGCTTAGGCCAAGCTTTAGGCTAGACTCACACGACTGAGTTTCAGTCTGTGTGTTGGCTGGAATTGTCGGCCTGCACTTTATACCAGGAGAGGGACTCCTAGAAATATAGTTATCTATGATGCTATGATGGGCAATATGGTACAGTATGTCACTCATATCATCATAGATGACTATACTGCTAGGTCTCCCTCTCCCGGCATACTGATTAGTCGGTAAATCTGGCAAACACACAGACTGAGTTTCATGGGTGAAATTCAGACTTGTGAATTCAAGGGCACTCATTCGTTTGTGGAAAACGGTCTGGGTGTAGGCTGTATTTCCCAGACTGTACTCAGTAGCTGTCTGCGTTATAACCTACAGCGATGCAGTGACTCATATGGACATGGCTTCAGTCTGGGTACTATGGCCTTGCCATGTATGGATACCTATAAGGCAACCAATCAGGTTTAAAGCATTAAAGGGGTTTTCCAGGCAAAAAAGTGTTTTTTAGAAAGGTCTGTTCGTTCTAGTAATGGGTTAATAAGTGCACATATACCTTTAGCAGTGTTTGGAGTGATTTCTGGGTGTCTCTGGTTGCTGCTGGCATCATCTGCCTTTGTTTACCTGGTGTAGCTTCCTTCTGTACAGCTTACTGTGTAGCTGCTACACTAACTCCCTCTCACTCATCCCCCCCTCACTGTTACAAAACCCTCCCTGTCTCACTAAGCCTAGCCCCTCCCACCCTCCTTAACTCACTAAGCCTAGCCCCTCCCACCCTCTTCTGTCTCTTTTTAGCCTAACGATCCTGCCCATTACTTGCGCCCCCTTCCCTCTCCCTAGCTAACACTATTCCTCCCACTGCTACCCTGTTTCCCCGAAAATAAGACACCCCCCCCCCCCTTCACCTTCTGGATCACATACAACCGGCAGTCATGCCGGCGCTCCGCTAAGGAAGCATCAGCATGACTGCCGATTGTTCCTCGCTCCAGCCGCTGCATAAGACATCTCCTGAAAATAAGAAAGGTCATATATTTCGTTAGATAATTAATTATAAGAAACTGTCTTATTTTCGGGGAAACAGGGTAGAAGAAAGGAAGAGGGGGAGGAGTCTTCCCCAGACAAAGGAAGGCTTGGTAAGTATTGATAGGGATAGGGAAGGGGGAAGAGTAATATGCCGTTCTGTTTTGGAAGTGGTGAAACAGAACGTCACCAGATTATCAGAAAGTGTGACCGCTCCAGGGATATGGGTAATTATTGATTTTTTTTTAAATTGATGTAAATTAGAAGTTAGGAATAAGAAATAAATAAAAAAGAATTTAAAAAAAAAAGTGTTTTGAATAATAAAAAAGAACCAAGAATGGAAAATCATATACATATATTACTTGCATGGTGAAAATTAGAAACATAAAATCCATAAAACTATGGGAAGTTTCTGGTTTTTGTTCACTTGCCTTATACACCCCCCCGCAAGGACCAATTATAGTTAGTCCCACAAAAAAAAGCAAAAAAAAAAGAGCCCAGAATTGCTGGGGTTTTTTTTCATCCTGTCCTTTCAAAAAGATTGCAGCAGAACATGGCAGCCCATAAATGCTGTCAGTCTTCATCTTAAGATGCATTTTCCATTATGTCCGGTAATAATCCAGTGTGTAGAGAATTATCAGGCAGCAGGGAGTACTGGCCCATAACTAGTGCTGTATTTCAGGGTGAATGAATGCAGTGTATATTATGGAAATATACAGTGGCGTAACTAGGAATGGCGGGGCCCCGTGGCGAACTTTTGACATGGGGCCCCCCGACACCGAAGATCTCGACTGAGTCCCTCCTACGCATTCCTGCGCGCTCTATTATGTCCCATAGTGGCCCCTGCACACAGTATTATGTCCCTTAGTGGCCCCTGCACACAGTATTATGTCCCTTAGTGGCCCCTGCACACAGTATTATACCCAATAGTGGCCCCCTGCACACAGTATTATGTCCCTTAGTGGCCCCTGCACACAGTATTATGTCCCTTAGTGGCCCCTGCACACAGTATTATGTCCCTTAGTGGCCCCTGCACACAGTATTATGTCCCTTAGTGGCCCCTGCACACAGTATTATACCCAATAGTGGCCCCCTGCACACAGTATTATGTCCCTTAGTGGCCCCTACAGGACTAAATACTGTCACCGCTGACCGCTATACCAGGACAAATTGTGGATAAAAAAAAATCTGGTCATGTGCATTACAATTTAGTAACTCCATGTGCCTCATATTAATAACAGTTAACCCCATCATCTCCCTCACATTAACCCCTGTCTGCCTCACCATAAGAGTTACTGATATGTGAGAGACATGGAGGTAATAATAAAGTATCTTCATTATTATTACCCCCATATGTCTCACATATCAGTAACTCTTATGGTGAGGCAAACAGGGGTTAATGTGAGGGAGATGATGGGGTTAACTGCTATTACTATGAGGCACATGGAGTTACTAAAACACAAGTAATCCCCCCAAATGCCTGATAGTAATAAGTAACTCCAGTACGTACCTGTGTAGCTTCAGTTTCATTTTCCTGGAGCAGCTTCTTCCTCTTCTCTTCTGTGCTGGACGGCAGGGATAAGCCCCGCCTCCTCCTCTCATTGGTGGGCAGAGGACAGCAGAGAAAGGGAGGGGGGAGAGAGGGGGAGCGTCCTGCAGCGCTGACAGGAGCCAGAGCTGCAGCTCCTGTGTCTCAGCCGTTGCTGCAGCTTCGGGGCCCCCTGTTGGTGGAAAGTATTCCACCAACAGGGGGCCCCGATCATTATACTCGGGGGTCCGAAAAGACCTCCGAGCATAATGATAGCAGCAGTAGCAGCTGTCACCGGGCCCCTAATGTCCCGGGCCCTGTGGCAGCTGCTACCGCTGCTATGGTGGTAGTTACGCCACTGGAAATATATACATACATATAATATGTATGTATATATTTCTGAGCCTTCTTATATGAAGGATAGTAATATACTATATACTACCAGATGCATGCATTCAGGCGTAGACTAGGTGATAGCAAAAATGTGCTGATTCAGCTTTTAGTCTGCAGTGTGGTTTATCATAAAGAGTCCCCTCCTCCACCTCTATTTCTTGTAAATTATTGCATAATTTAATAACTAAAGTAGTCAAAGAACAAAATGCAAATCTCCGGGAGTTATACCAGAGGTACGTAACATCCAGAAAAGGGGGCTGAAACAGCAACTAAAATAGCTGAAGAGTAGTTCTATTGGTTTTTGTTTGTAGGTGACATTTATATTCTGAAGGTGTAAAGTTACCGCTACATGGTAAGAACCTGCACCCAGTGGTACCTGCTATGTATTTGGAAGGAATTATTATTAGGTAATAATATATAATATTTACTATATGCTAAACATGACACTTCTAACTCTCATTACACAGAGCTACATTCACAAATCAGAACAGTGGGGGATTTACCTAAACTAGTTTTAGCAATGTGACTTGTTACAAGCTGTCACTTAAAGGGGTTTTCCAGCTTCAAATGGATTTTTAATAATGGCGACTTATTCACAGAACTTATACACAGATCAGCCTCCAGGCACCAGAAGCTGGAGCAGTGGACCAGGAGCATGTGCAGGCTCCTATTCTAGTAGTAGTACAGCCCTCTCCATTGTATAGGGACCCCACGGATCACATACTGATGATGTATATTGTCCATCAACTTGGGGCTGCAAACACCCTTTAATTTTGCCGTTAATTTTAAAATACGGTAATTCATCAACTGCCAGTTCATAAAAATCCAGAATCAACCATCTTCTCTTAAAGGGAGTCTATTACCTTCCCCAATCGTATCTGTCACCATTGTGTCACAGAGCACATCACAACGATAAACAGCAGAGCTTTGTTATATATGTTGCTTTTGTAGATTTGGGGAAAAAAACAACTTTAAACTCATATACAGATGCGGCAGTTGGTGCACTGGGGGTGAGCCTGGAACACTACTCTTGCCACTCAGATTCCTACATTTCCTACCTGCGCCAACGAATTCAGCAAGCATTGATCCTCCCACTACTATGACATCACCCATCCTACTTACTCCCAGGGTTAAGGCCCGCCCCCAGTGCACTAACTGCTTCATTTACATAGTATTTCAAAAATGTTTTTCCTCCAAATCTACAAAAGTAATATACCTTAAAAAAAGATATTAGTTATCACTGTAATGTTCTCTGTAACACCGTGATAGAAGTTTAATATGTTTGGGGAGGTGGTAGACTCTCTTTAGTTTTTTATTTTTATTTTGTACCTATTCCCACAATATATATATAATTCAGTGAGAATTATTTTATTTCATTCTTTTCTATAAGAAATTTTATTTGGTGAGGTGATCTCATTGTCTTTGATGTGATAGGAATATCATATATTTCGGGCTTTCCAAATGTCTCATAGGCCAGGGCCCCACGAGACGTAAATGCCGCGATTTGCCCGCAGTGGAGACGCTGCGGGAAAAATCGCGACGTTTTACAGTGCAAGCAAAGGGGATTCATGCGAATCCTATGACCTTTTTGCGGAAAAAAACGCAGTGTGGACATGCTGCGATTTGCAAAGCCGTTGCGGCTTTGCAAATCACAGCATGTCAATTATATCTACGGAAACACCGGCGGCTTTCCCGTAGATATAATGGGAAGAGAAAGTCCACAGAGGAAAACTCTGTGAACTTTCTCTTCAAAGCACTGCGGAAAGAACTGCAATGCGATCACGCAGCTTTAGCACTGCGATTACGGCCTGTAGGACCTTAGCCATAACAACTTCCTGTGTAATGAACTGCATGAACCACACAGGCTGTCCACAGGGGGCAGAAACTTCTATCGCAGATTATGATTATACATACTCCTGTCACACAGCTAGGGTCCATTCACACAGAGTTTTTTGGCGAGGAAAAAAATCAGCTTCAGGAGTTAGGAAATGTTTTTTTCCTCCAGCAAAGTGTATGGAGCTTGAAAAAAACGCTAGCGGTTTTTCCACACGGTTTTTGCCAATTCCATGTGGATTTTCCACCTCCCATTGACTACGTTGGTTTTTGCAGGCGGAATCTGCCTGAAAGAAGCTTTTTTTTTTCCCTAGGGAAAAAAAAAGGTAGTGGAACCCATAGAACTCTATGGGGAGGCGTTTTTTCCACGTGGATTCTGACACGGATTCAGCGCCAAAATCCTCGCCCAAAATCTTTGTGTGAATGAGCACTTAGGGTGCATTCACACGGAGTAACGTGAAGCGTCATGTGGCACGTATACGGCATGTGAGACTTTGCGCGCCGTAAAAGCTCCCATTGATTTCAGTGGGAGCCAGGATCGTATACACCACGTTACTTTGCGGCCGTGATTTTGCTTGATGGGAGCTTTTACAGCGCGCAAAGTCTCACACGCCGTATACGTGCCACATCACGTGGCACGATACTCCGTGTGAATGCACCTTTATATTGAAGGTTAACCCTAGGTTGCATTCTTAAGAGGTTTAAAGGGAGTCTATCAGCAGATCTGACTTTGCAGAACTGCATACAGTGCTACGTGCAAGCCCTAGAGAACTTGCGTATGTGGATGGTTGTATTATCGACATTTTGTGGACCCTTTACTGTGAGTGACGGCTGTAGCACACAACCAGGAGATATCTACGACTGTCACTCAGAACAGGGGAGAGGGGTTGTGGAGTGGTCCAATACATAGAGACAGTGGCATTTCAGTTTTAGGGAGCCGTCTGAGGGTACTTGTGAGGTGTCAGACTCTGGATTAAAACAGATCTTTAAAAGTAATGCTAACACTATAGTCATCCACATTGATGCTCTCCAGTGGTTCTACCTAGGGCTCTCTTAAAGGGAGTCTGTCAGAACGCTCATAAGTTACAAACTAAACACACAGTATTGCATGGCAGTTGACACAGATTCCAGTGGTCCCTGTTTATTGTGATTTGCTGCTCCAATGCTTTAAAATTCATGTTTTTATAGATATGCAAATGGTCCCCAAGTGGTACGAGTAGTGTGCCATCAGATTCCCTGGGGATTACACTTAGTAGCACTTGGGGACTCTTTTGCATCCTCATAAAAATTTGTCCTCGTTGGATCATCGAATTCCATTAAACAGGGACCATTGTAATCATGTAAGTGTGCATGCTGACAGACTCCCTTTAAGCATAGAGTCTTCTAGATATAAATAGTACATGCCCTTGCCCTCCGCCACCTAGCAGCAGCTGACTCAATATATGTACATTCTCTCCGCTGCTATCAGGCTTTATGCAGGCAGTTATATGACATTCTTGTTATGTAAAAGCCTCTAATGCAACACGTGCTCTGTAATGCGGTTATTATAATGGCACAACATCCCAGCTGTGCGGTATAGTAAGGGACATGACATGATTACCATAATGAAAAGCAATAAGTATGCGCCATACAAAATAATAATGAGGAATCTGCTCCCGGTAGTGCTCAATGTCCAAGGAATAACAGTCTGAAGCAATCTCTAGGATCTGACACAGACGGATCCTTACATGAAGGAGTGGAAATAGGAAATACTTGAAGTGCTTTATTCAGATGAAAATCATAATGTTAGATAATGAGCACCCCGCTTCTAATAGGAGACTGATATTCTGGATCTTACTTAATCAAGGCAGACCCCTAAAATATACTAGAAAAACGTAAAGTGGCTTATCATATAGATTGTATTAATATTACCTCACATTGCATATATTCATGTTATTTCACATTGCATATAAAATATAGTATATTATCTCATATTGCATATAAGACTATATTAATATTATCTCACAATGCATGTAGAATGTATTATCTCACATTGTATATATAATATAGTATATTAGCTCACATACATATAAAATATATTAATATTCTCACATTACAGATAGAATATATTATCTCACATTGCATACAAAATTCTGCATATTAGTATTATCTTACATTGCATATAAAATATATTCTCATCTCACATTGCATATAAAATATATAAATATTCTCTCACATTTCATATAAAATACTGTATATAAATATTCTCTCGCACTGCAGTTATATTTTACCAGTCTTCCCGTTACCATGTAGATGATATTTATCATGTTCCACATAGCAGAGTACTTAAAAGGAATCATCAGACCTGCCCCAAGAGCATCTTTCTTGAAAAATGAGTATTTCAGGTGATCCCTCTGGCCTGGGGAAGGAATGACCAGTTATGTATACAGTGAGGCAGATTTATTGGTCATGTCGAATATATACGGATAGTGCAAACTTACACCAGTTGTTCTATGGTTAAGGCTACGTTTCATAAATGCAGCGTTTTTGACTGTTGCAGAAACACGGTGAATGGAAATGCTGAATTTTACACTTAAAGCAAAATAAGTGGTTTTATTTCATCTAAACGCTGTGGTAAAAGCTGTAATTTCCCCATAGACATTTATAGGGGTGTCAAAAATGAGAAAGCATAGTGGAAAAGCAGTGAAGCTGGGGGGGGGGGGGGGGGTCCGCTGTGTTTAATTTCTTTTGTGCAGGATTTTTTTAAATTCGCTATGTGTGGCCTTAATATATATATATATATATATATATATATATATATATATATATATATATATATACGCCAAATTCATCCCAATGGCTTAAGTTGATGAACTAGATGAAGATCTAGACACTCTTGTCTAACATTACACCACCTATTTTTTCATTTATTTTGTGCCAACATTTTGTGCCACATGTGTTGCACAACTTACAAGGTTTGTTCCACTAATGACATTGTTTGATTGTAGGGTGTCCGGTCACTGGAATTCCCACCCCTGAATACTCCATGTGGAAGGAGCAGTGGGGCTCATATATGGCTTCTACCCTGATGGCAGCAGTCACCTTCTGTTGAGTTCCTATGGACTTTGTCACCCTCCATTCCTACAATCCTGAGCTGCATATATGTAATATATATATATATATATATATATATATATATATATATATATATATATATATATATATATGGTGCTCCCATATGTTTTGTTTTTTATGGGTTTTTTTTAAATAGGCCGTTACCTGCTGGAGTAACTCCAGCAGGTACAGGGCCCTATTTACTTACCGATCCCCACTCCTGCTCACGACGGCCTGCGCTTCCCCTTTTGCAGATGCGGCAATGAGCAGAAGTGGGGATCAGTAAGTGAGAACACCACATACACTGCTATCATTATACTCTGGGGTTTTTACAAAACTTGGAAAATAATGATCTGAAACCCAGGGGAGGTGAGGGTACATTAAAAAAACACTGTTACTTCCCTCTCCTGCGCTCCCTGCAGGCTTCCAGCCTGTTTGGTGACGTCTCATGGGCCGGGCCTGCATCATTATGTGTCATGACATAGACCTGGTTCACGTGACATCTGTACCAACGTTGAAATCAGCAAGGAGTACACCAGAGCCCAGGAGAGGTAAGTAACATTGTTTTTTACATTTGTATCCTCCCTTGGGTCTCCGATCATTATACTTTGGGGTCTGAAAATACCCCACAGTATAATAATTGTTCATGGATGGTCCACAATAGGGCATAATAGTGTGTGAAGGGGCCACCATGGGGCATAATAGTGTGTGCAGGGGCCACTATGGGGCATAATAGTGTGTGTAGGGGCAACTATGAGACATGATAGTGTGTGCAGGAATGCGGGTTGTGCAGCGAAGGGGGAAGTCGGTAGGATCAGAGGGAAGCCGCATGTCAAATGTTCACCGAGGGGCCCAGCCACTCCTAGTTACGCCACTGCCTCACATGTTTCTGGATCAGACATAAACTGATAAGGGAGTAACACGGTGGCTCAGTGGTTAGCACTGCACCCGTGCAGCGCTGGAGTCCTGGGTTCAAATCCCACCAGGAACAACATCTGCAAGGAGTTTTTATGTTCTCCCTGTGTTTGTGTGTATTTCCTCCCATTCTACAAAGACATACTGATAGGAATAAAAAAAAGTACATTGTGATCCTTATATGGGGCTCACAACCTACATTTAAAAAAAAATTGACATAGATGACCCTAGCCTTATTTGGCAGCATATTGTGTTACCCTGCACTGATCCATACTTGCCTAAAGAGAATTGCCATTCAAGACTTTAGGAATGCTGGGTGACAGCTCATGTAGGCGGCCACATTGATTGTCACCCTAAGAGGATATATTGTACCTAATAAAGAGATGGACAAATCACTATAGTAATTTTTCTGGTTTATTACTTCTGACTTTACATTAACTTTTGTTTCATTTTGAATATATAAAAAAGATAAAATTGAACTCTATGGCTTGTCTGATATGATGCACTTGTATGCAACGACTATCCCACATATATGTTTCTATAATGCCAGTGCATGTCCAAGGCGGTAGTGCTGTGTATTCTTACCATGGATGCAAGAATAATACTGTCAATGTGAGCCACTAGTGTTGATGGAGATGTGAGGTCGCCCCCTGTCTGCCGCTAGATGTTTGTGATGCTATTCTGATTCTGCAGGGTGCCCATCAGCATTTTATGGAAAGGACTGTGCCAATGTCTGTCAGTGCCATAATGGAGCCGACTGTGACCACATCACTGGGCAGTGCACATGTAGAACAGGATTCACAGGCAAACACTGCGAGCAGAGTAAGTGACCTGTCACCCAGTGTCTTGCTCTCCAGGAACTTTTTTCCCCGTTGCATTGAACAGTGTCCTGTTCTGTGTCTGTCTGCCCCACCCCAATCCATTACAAAAGCGGTATGATCCTCCCACCTGCTCCACTACAGATTAAACTATGTAGTGATGTCACATATACGATGATGATGCAATGCTTTACATATAGTGTCTGCTTATACAGTATACCTTTAAAAAGGCATGGACCCCTAAAATCAAAAACACTGAACCCAAATTTGTAGCTGTAACTTATTATTCTTGTGATCTACAAGCAATATGGCCACCAGATGTCACCACATGGCTTTCTGAGACTCCTGAATGGCAACTCTGTTATGTAAAAATTCAGGAGATGGAGATTTGTCTTTACATATCCTATAAAAAAAAAAAAAATCATAAAATTTTTGATTTTAGAGGGAAATGCCCTTTATATTGAAAGCTTTCCAGGAAAATTACTGTCATTCAGTTGCATCTCTGTTTCTTTCTAGAATGCCCACCAGGGACTTTTGGATATGGCTGCCGACAGATGTGCGAGTGTCTAAACAACGCGACCTGTGACCATGTTACCGGAACCTGCTACTGCAACCCTGGTTTTAAGGGCATCCGCTGTGACCAAGGTTAGCGAGTGCTCTCTGCTCCATCACTACACAAGTACTGCGGGTTGTATGATCCCAAAATGTAATGTATTATTTCTATCTATCACTACAGCTGCTCTTATGATGGAGGAACTAAACCCTTACACGAAAATCAGCCCGGCACATGGATCTGAAAGACACTCTGCAGGTGCCATTATTGGTGTAATAATCCTCCTGCTGATCATCATGACCTTATTGGGGCTCTTCTTATGGTACCGACAGAGGCAAAAGGACAAAGACCATGACATGCCGAATGTGTCTTACACCCCAGCAATGCGTATGACCAGCACAGATTACTCTCTCTCAGGTGAGGATTGCAGGTCTCTATACTATGACCGCCTTGCCTTTGTTGGTTACTATACTATTAGAAAATGCCGACATATTAATGCCCAAGAAAAGTCATAGCAGACTCGAGATCTTGATGCCGGAATCTACAATTCAATACAAAGTTACGGAAACTCGTTATTTATTTATTTATTTTTTTGTCATCATAATTGTTGTATCTGACTATATATTGGACATGCCTCCCCCTATACATTATCTAACATTTATTATTGGTTCCTGTGTCCTTCTCAATACATTCACTGCTACAAGATATTTATGGAGTATTCCTAAGACACACAAGCTATACTGTTTCTTTAAGACAAATCCTTCTGCAGGACATTTCCCTTTAAATGGCATCATCTATGAGACACAACACTCTGAACTTGGAGGGAAACCATAGTAGATCCCTAAAAGCATATATTGAAGTAGGGGTCCATTCACACTGTGTTAGTAGTATTTGTCAAATGGAAGGATTCCCTGATGTATAATTCTTATAGACATACTAAACCCATAGGTTTAAAGAAGTACAGTGCGTAACCTACGTGTCTTATTAGGTGCCCTTGTATAGAATATGCTGTAATACAGTATATTGTCAGAAAACATATACTGACATATATTGGCCTAACGGAGACCACACTTTCTGCCTCAGTCAGGAAAATGGGGGCCTAAGATATGTTTTACGTATACGCCAGAGCTTTCCTGGTGCAAACATCAAATTTACACTGCAGTCTTTTAGGGTCCATTCACTCGGAGTAACGCGAGGCGTTTTTTGTGCTTATTTTTACGGCCGTAAAAAAACGTTTCCATTGAGTTCTATAGTAAAATACGCCTGTATTTTTACGTCCGTAACTTTACGTCCGTTATTTTACGTACATAAAAATACAGGCGTATTTTACTATAGAACTCAATGGAAACGTCTTTTTACGGCCGTAAAAATAAGCACAAAATAAGCACAAAAAACGCCTCGCGTTACTCCGTGTGAATGGACCATTGACTTACTAACGTGAGAGTTTTTTCAGCTGTTGAGTAGAGAATATATAATAAGAAATTTCTGTGTTAAACATTAGGGCTATTACCCATGGCTGTAAAGCAGAGCTCAGCAACCTTTCGGCACTCCAGCTGCTGTGAAACCACAACTCCCAACATGCTCCATTTACTTCTATGGTAGTTCCAAGAACAAGAACGCATGCTGGGATTTGTAGTTTTACAACAGCTGGAGTGCATTAGGTTTCCTACCCCTGCTGTAATGGCTCCACTTTGTTCAGAGGTAATAAGACTTCCCAGGAGGTGCCTGAGCCCTGTACTGTCCCTACTATATGTGCACCTCCAATTTCTTATAGAGACTTATTTTTTTGTCTAATTACATAAAAAAAATGAGCGAGAAAAAAAAACACATAATTCATCTTGGTAGGCTGTGTGAGCAGGACTCTGTATGAGCCCTAATGCTTCTTTTGTTAACATTCAAGTGAATGTGCGATTAACAAAATACAGCCATAAATATATGTTCATAATTAAAGCTGACAGTAGGGGGAGCCAGAGCTCCCATCAATACTGTGCTGCACTTCTGTCCTATTATTTTTCCTTTTTTTCCATTATTTTTTCCTATGTATTAATCCTCCACAGACTGTATAGCAACAAGGGATAACAATGCATCGGAAATAAGCATGATAACATTTTTATGCAAGAGCCTCGAACACTCGAAACAGTGGAATGCTTAAATATTCTTTTATTATTGGAATTGCAGCAAGCTATACCTAAAGTTTTGACAAGGAACCCTTGTCATGCACTATCCGTGTACTTCACCTGTTACATAGTGTCGATGATAGATTCAGCTTCTAGAGCACCTATGAGGAGGGGGATTCATTGCAGCATTATTAGGTGGACTTTTAAGTGTCTAGAAAAGAGATGACAATCAATATGGAAACTATTATGACAACCATATTGCTTGTTATCCAGCATTCGCAGAGCCAAATGTATATGATATTAAAGTATAATTTTTTATGACTTATATCTGGTGACTAATTGACAAGAAAAGAGGTATAACTAGAATTCAGAGGACCATATAGCAATGTGTTGAATGCCCCACCATCACTTTATTGACAGTAAACTAACCTGCAATAACGCAAACAGCAACATAACATTATATATTCATGGGTTGAAGTGTATGGACAACAGATCCTATTGCATCTTAGCTTGCCTCCAGACAAAAGAAAATCTGTCAGGAATCTAAATATTCGCTGCTTACCAGCAGTCACGATTCCCTTCTTTGCAGTAATGCATGGCATCTGCGTTTGCCACGTGGCTGCTTCAAGGTTGCTATGCCTACTAGCCAAACTTTGGCTTGTTCCATTCAGTCAGTGGTTTGAGATGCAGATCTAGTCTGGGCTGTATGTCAGAATCAGATCAAAGGCTGAGATTGGGTATATAATTCTGGTCCTGACACTTATCCTCTGCCTATGACTGCAGATGTTTTCTAGGCTCTGTGTTCTCAGAACTTACTCCTTGTATATTCCCAGCTTCCTGCTGTGTCCCTGATTTACTGATTTTGGCTTCCTCTCCTGGTTATCCCTCTCTGGCTTTATCTTTGACCCTCTGGATTTGACTCTGCCTTGGGTTCATTTTAGAAGTTGCTTAAGCAGCAATCCCATAACTTTATCTCTCTTTCTTAAGTGCCTACTATAGGTAGTTAATATCTGATTTATACAAGTCCTTAAAGAGGACCTTTCACCACCTCCACAAATCCTAGTTCTTAGCATGTTAATAGTAGCCACTTCACTGATTTCAGCACAGAATTTTTTCTCTAGCCTTCACCATTCCCAAGCAACAAGCGCAGTTAGTTGTGGTGCCTGTAATATGGTGTACCAGCATCTGAGCGCCCACTTTAGGCTCTGGGTTCTAGTAGCTCATACATAGTGTGTCGCTGGAATTGGGAGTTTTTGGGTTGTTGCTTAAAATAAATAGGAAATATTCTTGTTAGTATTTGTATTGAAGCTTTTTATACGATTCTACTTCTCCCATTACTAGGGTCTCCCTCGGATGTAACCTCAATTAATTACAGCCATCTATAAAAGCTTAATCATCTTCTCATCATCTTAATAGCTATGAACAAGACTCCTCTCTAAAGCCCACTCTGCCTTGTGTGCTCGTGTAATCCTGCGGCTATTCTGCTCCACTCCGGCATCCTCGTATTTTTATCCTTCCTTTTATTACAACGTATTCCATTGTACTTACTTTTCATGGTAGTTCCTGCAAGCGCCGTTCACTTTATTACTACACATCTGAACACCCAGCAATGGAAAGCAATAAAAATAAGCTAATAAAATTGATGTTGCAAAAAGCCTAATAACCAAATGTACTTTTATAATAATATGGCTCCTGTTCTAAGTACCAATGCCTGTTTATGTTGGTAACACTAGATTATGTAGACAATATGACTAAGGCAGCAAAGAATGCTGAGGAATTTAGTAATATCCACAAGTTTGTCTAAAAAGTAAAGAAGAGGTGCATCTTATTTTAAGGCCCCATAATAGATGATGATGATAATGTCAGGGACGTCATGTCAATGGGACCAACTTCACTAAAGGTATTGTCAGGTACATGAGCTGGTACGTTCCCCTGTAGAGTAGTGATGTCCCAAGATTAGTTTACACCGCGGGGAACAATATAGGTGACAACATCATTGAAATTGCCCATTGATACCACAGGTAGAAATGTGGAGTCACCAGCCCTATAAACAAAGCGCTGTGAAAACTCCAGGCCTCAGTTTGGACATGGCTGCATCAAGAGCAGAAGTGGCCAGTATGACTACCTTCATGGTGTTGCCATCTTTTACATCATTGGATTGAATTTCAAGGTCATTGAAGGGCTTTTGGGAATCATTGCATATGGTGTCTTGTCCCCTTTACGCTGGCTGGTTGGCATTTTTATTGTGGAATTAATTTATAATAATCCAAAGTGTACCTCCATTTTTACAAAATTTCTCTCTTGTCCTAATGACATTTCAGCAATAGGGATCTGTAAGAAAAAACTCTACTAATTACTAAAATTAAGTGCCCTCAACTTGCATACAATTTTCCCTTTTTCTCATAAAGGGGTATTGTAATCTTCAGAGACCCACACCTATCCCCATGACAGGTGTCCTTTACTCCGCTGTCCTGCCTGGTATCCTGAAGATATCTGCGGGTCCCAGCGGCATATCTCTTAGCTTAGGCCTGATTCACAATTGCGTTCAGCAAATTTGTTTGACATTTTCAAAAACTGATTTCAAATGGTCCAGTTTAAAACTGTGTCAGGGCCGGTTCACACCTGCGCCTGGTCTCCGCTTTGTAGATTTCCATCTTCTGTCCGAGAAACTGGACAGGAGACGGAAACCAGGCAGTCAGTTTTCAAGCCCATTCACTTGAATGACGCTAGGTTCACACCTGCGTTCAGCACTCTGTTCTGTGGTTTCCGTCTTCTGCATGCAAGAAGACGGAAACCACAGACCGGGTCCGGCCGTGAGTGGCGGTGAGCGTTTTATGCTCTTTGCCGCAAAACCGTTTTTTTTTAATCTGGACACAGAATACTGCATGTCTGACTCTGTGTCCGGATTAAAAACCCGGTTTCATGGCGGAGAGTATAAAACGCTCACCGCCGCTCACGGCCGGACAGCTTATTCACGCATTCAAATGAATAGGTGAGAAAGACTCCTGCAGGTTTCCGTCTCCTGCTCTGTTTTATGCAGGAAACGGAAACCTGCATAACGGAGACCGGGCGCAGATGTGAACGAGCCCTGAGTTTGCAAAGTGACCGCCCGAGAGCGTCTTCTGCCTCTCCGCTGGGAAACCGTTTTTTTTGGCCAGATACAAACTCCTGCATGTCTGACTTTGTGTCCGGGAAATATTTTTGTTGTAGATTTTGCTGCATTTTTTGAGCCAAAGTCAGGAGTATATACAACAGAAGGGGAATGTCTAAGAGCTCCCTTTATATTTTCTATTCCTTTTCAAGCCGCTCCTGATTTTCGCTCAAAAACTGCAACAAATTCTGCAACAAAAAAACGCTGCGTTTCTGCAATGTTGAGCTTTAGCCTAATACCGTAGGTTATTTGAAGTGGTTTCAAGACGTTTACGGAGTAGAACTTCACTTTAAGCTGTAAGGGACCTGTCTAAAGCTTGCAATAGATAAGGTTAGGCTTAGTAGGAAAAAAATCTTACACAAGCTTAAAATAAAAAGAAATTTTGTGACCGTGAAATCTGATATTATAATGCTGTGTGTGCGCGCAAAGACTCAGCTCGAGTCTAGCACTTCCGTTATCTCAAGGTGACTATGCATTAATGACTAGGAAATGTAACTAAGGACAAAGTCCAGAGTTGTGAAGGTGATGTCACCTCCAACCAATGTTCTGCATCCACCTGAGGACGCATTACTAGATTATGTCATGTTTTACTGCTGCAATAACATGGAATTTGCCCTGGCCACCATTCTCATTGAGAACGTTGTGTAACTTGTAAGAGGTATTTACTCATTTCTATGCCTTAAAAGTACTGAAAATTGCAGTTAATCCCCATAAGCTTTTCTTTTGTAACCAGGACAGTGATATCTGAACATATACTGTATATATTTTCAATGCAAAAATAACGAAATTTGTATCATTCTGTTCACATGAAGTGAACTCGCAAAGAACAACCTATAAATGAGGATTTACAGTATTTATACTAAAGTTATACAAAAATGACCACAAAAGTGATTAGTTTTGAATGTGGGGCCAGGTTTGCAGTGAAATGCACTTGGATGAGTGTTGGAGTGACATCCAAGTACATTAGGGTTACGCATTCACATCTATGGGGGCTTTGGATCCATAGACGTGAATCAGAACGGAGCCCCTCATAGACATGAATGCATAATAGAATGCACTCAGATGACTCCTTCCTCTGGATCTGTACACTATAGGGTTATAAATTGGACTTGATGGACCTGTGTCTTCATCCAACCTTATCTACTATGTTAATATGACTATCAAAGTGATAAAATAGAATATGCAACCATCTGTGTGATCAACTCTGTGGGGTGTATATACATTTGGTGTTGGGATCTAAGGAAACTATCCATGCATATCCATATACAGTAAACTGATGCAGGCCATGTAGTATGTCTTTAGTCACCATTGTGTCACGTTTTTTGTTCTAGGTACTTGTAGCATGGAAAGAAGGCAGAATACATACATAATGGAAAATGGCTTCAAAGGTAGGAACAAGTGTGCGGGGATGTGATTGTGCTGCATGACTGTTTTCATGGGATGGTATTATGTTGTGTAGTGGGATTTATAGTACCTGAATATATTGTAATGAAACCTATGTCTTCTGCATTAGAATGTGTGTGCCAGGTCTGAAGAGGGCGCTACTGGCAGATTATTCGGGACTCCAAGCAATGTTAGTAGTCTAGTTTTGTAACTCTACTTGCAAAGCTGGGTAATGGTATGTAGTCCCTTAGCATGTTAGGAAATTGCTGCAAACACTAAGGGATTCTTAGCAGACCAGTGGAAGAGTTAGGTTAGAAAGACAGAACTACAGAAATTTCACA
Source organism: Leptodactylus fuscus (assembly GCF_031893055.1). Taxonomy (NCBI): domain Eukaryota; kingdom Metazoa; phylum Chordata; class Amphibia; order Anura; family Leptodactylidae; genus Leptodactylus; species Leptodactylus fuscus. The sequence continues at coordinate 51,660,496 of NC_134269.1, forward strand.
ATTTATGTATTTTAATCAATATACTTTTTACCAGCTTGCACCAGCTAAAGGAACAGATTATGTTATCACTATAGAATTCCCAATTTCTTCAGATTTTCCTTTGATGAGAAGGTCTTCAGTCTGCTTGACATTTGGATCCTACCCAGAACACAATGTGCCCCCAAACAGATGTATGGTCTGGGATGCAACCTTTGCTTTGATTTGGGGGAGGGGGGGTTATCATTCTGGGACTATGTTCTTGACTTAGTGCTATGGTTCTTAGATAGATTGCAGCTGCTAGCAATATATTCTCACCTTGAGGCTAAGAATTTGAGATCCCTTGAACTATTGGTGCATTCACTATGGCAATGGTCACTGGAGCCACGGGTTTAAGAACTGTGGTATACTGAGAGGTCACCTGAAGCCATGTGAGAATTAGGTGGGCTAGACGGCATATTTTCCTCCATATTCTAGGATGCTCATGTAATGGTTTAGTTAGTTCTTCTGAAAGTCCAAAGTAAGCTCTTATTGTTGTAAAGATTATAATTGAACTGAATGGAGACTACTCCACCCCACATTTGCCACATCATTCCTATGTCTAAGGCCCGGTTCACATCTGCATTTGGGTTTCCGTTCGAGGAGTCCGCTTTGGGACCCCCCGAATGGAAACCTAATCCAAATAAAAAAACAGTTGCTAAAGGAAACATGCAAACCCCCATAGACTAGAATGGGGTCTGTGTGGTTTCTACCAGAAAAATGCAGATAGAAAAGTAATACTTGCAGGACTTTTCTCTATACATTTTTCATGCATTAGAGGGGAACAAGATGACCCAAACGCAGATGTGAGCCGGGCCTTAGACTACTCCTACCCCAGTTCTCTTACACCATGGCTTCACCAGCGCTCACAGTATTAGCCTTTAACTGTGTGCAGGGACTTTGCAGTTCTGTATCAGAATAAATATGACTGCTATATAATAAAAATGGATTAGCACAACATTTTCAACATACTTAAATTCAAAAAAAAAAGTTGAAGTGTGGGTATTCACCTTAAGACCAGTTTCACATTAGTGTATTATGAGGGCATTTGTGTGTCTAAATTTAGAGTTGAATTTGCCATTTTTGGGGCTTCAAGCAACGTTATGTCTGGTGGCCCCCTAACACTGCCCACCTTAGTGCCTCAACACTCAGTGTAATTCTAACACACACAGTATAATGACTCTTCATGGTCCCCACACTTGTCTAAGGTTTGGTATGTTCTTATCTGTTTCCAGTGTTTTCAGCATTTTGGATATGGTAACATTAAAGACTTTTTTGGGATAAAAATATTGATGACTTTTCCTAAAGGTAGGTCATCATGATCAGATTGGTGGGGTTCTGACACTCAACACCCCCACTGAGTTCATCTGTTCTCAGTAGCTGATACACAGAGTTTTGAGCAGGAAGCAGACAGCTCTGTTCTCCGTGTAGTGGTCAAACCAGGTTACTGCAGCTCAGCCCCCGTTCATATTTCTAAACTATACAATTAATGTATATAATTTGAATTTGATTTATATCTAATTTTCCCAAGCTGAAACAATTGTAGCCAATCTAGAGTTCAGCTACATATGGTATGTAAATGAATAGATAAGATGCATTGTTATATTAGTACAATACAAGTAGATGTGTATCGTGCATAATATAGGACAGTTCATGTTATTACTGACCAAGACTCCTCTAATGTTTATTATAGGAATATTAAATGTCATTGAATAGGCACAAACTGAAATCTGGCTCCAAATATCCTCATTCTCTCCAGCACAAGACTCTTACTTAGAATAACGGCTATATATTCCTGGTCAATACTAAACACATTATGGGGCACAATTTCTAGAAATAGTCTTCATAGATGGCCTTATGTTTAATTGTACATTTATTTTGGGTCGTGTTTATATCGTGCTATTACTGATACATTACTTTTGGTATTTTTGGAATTGAGTATTCTGTTCATGTGTGTTTGGAAGCGATAGACATTGTCGATGTTAATGATGTTGTATATGGATGCTTGCCAGTGGTTTGGCCCAGAGACAACTGGACAGTCATGCTGTTGTATTGGGAAGGGAAAGACACAGAAAGCCTCTGTTTCCTTCTGCCTGTGTGTGCCACTCTTTGCTTGCTCACATCCTTGCCTGTAAACAAAGCTATCCTGCTCATCCCTCATCCTATGCATGCGACTTTATGCGCCATTCACTGCTTTCCATTGTATCTGCTTTAAGATCCTCATTAACACCAAGTCATCTCTGGACTGTCTATACAGGGCATTGAAACGTCAGGCCTTGGGTTTACTCTAATTGCTCAATTTACATATTTTACAAATATAGAATTTCTGCTGGCCCAAAGTCGTTCTCTTTCCCTTTCCCCCCAATATCACAGACTGCATTTCTTTTTTGCTTTCCATTTTTCTGGCTCATCCAAGTGTAAATACCGAAGCGATCCAACCAGAATAATACAGAATTCTTCTTCTAACCACGTATTTTTGGTTAAAACCATGATTTGCAGTTAGTTATTTGCATTGATTGTGTTTTCTACAATTATATAGCAGTATAAATACTTAGAAAATGCAAACAACACTATAAAACATTAAAAAAAAAACCTTAAAGGGAATGTATCATCATAAAACATATATTAGTAGTAGAGTTTGTATATTTTTTTTTATTACATTTTTATAAATTTTTGTGACTATGAAGTTTCCACATTGGTCACTAGAACGATCTCAATAGGCAGATATTCCTGTTTTTCTGCAGCTTGCTTGTTAGCTTTGCTGTGTAGACTGGGACAGAATGAATAGTCATCTCATTAGAGGGTGAGGGAATTAATGACTGCTTTATTGCGTTGTTGGAGGCCTATGTATGGCGGGAGAGTGATTCTGTACATACACAGACAAAGATCCCGTCTCAATCCCTAGTTTCTGTTGATGGGACTGTACGCCATCACTTCCTGGTGACCATCATCTTTGTCTTATTGACTTCCGCGGCCATAAACCACAAACCCTAATAAAATAAGTCAAGAAACATATATCTCCAATATGGCTGACTCCAGGAAAACAAAAAGATTTTAGAACAACTTAATAGTAAAAAATTTATAATGGGATATTACTAGGATCACTTAAAGGATCATTGCTTATCATTAGGATAAGCCATTAATATATGACAGGCGGCCTCAGTTTGGGGCTGCATCCGATTCCTGCTCTATACAGTATACAGAGATGGAAGCAGGTCTCTCCGTAGCGTGTATAGTGGCCGGGCAATGTTACTGCATCTCAGTAGGGAAGTTTTTGGGCTCCCTGGGGCACCAGGACTCAGGTACAACTGCTACCTCTGTCCCCTTCCCCTATAACTACACTGCTGCCATAGCTATTCAACTGTTTGGGTAATATAGAGTATAATGAGATGAATTAACTCTGCATTTTTGTCCCAAGTTTTTGCATGGGACATTATGGCCACACAAGGTCATGCTCCATTTACCTCTGTCCTTGAAGCTCTGTAACAGACTCCAGCTGCCCCTAACATCCTTCACATTGTTGCCCCTGACTTACCAGCTCTCAGAACATACATATATATTGTTTTTTCACTTCCAGGGCTTCCCCTTCCTGCCAATTTTCCTGCTGCCTTCTGACCTCCGGTCTCCCCCACCCAGATTTTTTGACTTGTGTTTGTTGCTTTTTGCAGATTGTATGAAAGAGTCAGGGTGCAGCTCCAGCACCTGCTCTCTGAGCAGCAGTGAGAACCCATATGCCACCATTACAGACCCCCCCGCGCAGCACTCCAAACACTCAGAGAACAGCTACGTGGAAATGACCTCACCTGTCCATACAGATGCCCCATACTCAGATATACCACCCTCATCAAAAGCTAACAAAAATGTATATGACGTGGGTAAGTGTCAGATTCCATGCCAACTGCACACATGCATGACACTGTAGCACTGCTTGATGCCAGCACAGACCTGTCTGCATGACCCCATGACAGACATTGCTTGTTTCATTCATCTAGAGACCAAGTGCGTTCATTCTCATTGTCAGGTTGCTTAAAGTATTCTTGAGTTTGCTCATCATGGCGCATAATGTACATACCATAGAGGCAGAACCAGTGAAACCAGTAGAAATTGGATCTCCAGTTGAGCTAGTCACCATCACTGTTCCTCTTGGAACCTTTGCTGTACTATATCTGCGATTGTCCATCAACTTTGGCCAGAGTTGGTCAGTTTGGTGGCCAGACTATAAAAATGCAATGGTGTGGTCATGCTCCTCGTGTTCAGAAGCTTGTAAGTAAAGCCACTTTTACGTTGTAATTTTTCTCTATGCTTTTTGGAATTTTTTGTATGTAAAGAAGATCCAGAAGGAATGTATTTCCCTTTCATCATATTCTATTACAGACAAGCGCAAGAAAGAGCTTACACGAACATAAAATCATGTAAGGGAACCTGTCAGGTGGTTTTTCCACCCTAAAGCAAGTAATGACCTTTCCTATAGATTTCTGTTTGTAATAAAATTACCTTAACTAGTCACTAGGGGTGCGAGGAGCGGCTTCATCTAGTCACATAGTCATCACATTAAATCACACCCTGTGCAGTGTTATTTCCATACTCTTCATTATCAGACATCAGCTTGATATCCTACCTGACTGCTGGATGTACAGGGTGTCATCTAGTGCAATGACTGCATGACTAGATGAAGCTGCTCCTCGCCCTCCGTGACTAGTTAAAGTAAATTTATATATGTCAATCCAAGGATTCAGCAAGAGAAACCTTAGTGAGGGCACCATAGGAAGGTCATTACATTATGCTACATAGGCTGGGGTCAGTTTATTGTGGGAAAACCTCCTGACATGTTCCCTTTAAAAAAAAAAATATAGAGAGAAAACCATTATGTAGAAGGGGCCTTATCTGTAGATGCAAGCTGCTATTTCTTTCTATACATCAGGGCCCTGATCAATATTTTCTTCTAGAAAAAAGTCCTATTAGGTGTCTCTCCATTCTTCTTCTTCTTCTTCTGTGTCTATCACCTCCCTGAGTGCAGGCTCCTCTATTCTGTGTATTGTGAAATAAAATGTTCTCGCTTCCATCTGTACAAGTCACTTTATACGTTTCATGTCCCTACCATCCTTGTTGTGTAGCAAGTCTTAGGGCTAGGTTCACATCTGCATTAGCATCTTCCAAAATTGGCAAACAAAAAAGTCCTATAAGCCTAACTTTGGTGATTATAAGTTAAAAGGAATACAAATCAGGACTTCTGACAGACCCCATTATAGCTCCGTTGGTGTCTATTTTTTTGGTTCCCTGATGGATCAGAAGAACGGACACCCAGTGGTAGTGTGAATATAGAATGGCTTACATTACACTATGTGTAATACAAATGAAGAATAAGAACATAGACTCAGAAAGATCATCACCATAAAAAGGCCAAAAACTTACTTTCTAAATATGTACCTGAAGGGGGCAGCACATATAATATAATATAATATAATATAATATAATATAATATAATATAATACTGGTGTTCATGAAACCGCAGATACAAAGGTTTCTATATTAGTCAAGCTTTAGATTAGGGAATTGCTTATACGGGCATATTGTACCTACTGCTGCTGGAAATGGAGGACCAAGGAGACATGAATAAAGTTTTGTTATTTTGTAGACCTCTTCAGCAGCCCTCTAACGTCAGGACACCCCTTTAAATCTCTTATTCTGTGTTTTGGAGTCCAGTCCTATTCAATGATTGACAGTCTTCCCTCTATGAACATATATTGATAGCTGTCACTTGGAGTAAGGCCGCCCACTGGACTCCTAAGCTAGACTAGTACAGCAAATCCTTCTTTGAGAATATGGTTAATAGGAGCTTGTATGATTTCTCAGTCTTTATTTCAACCAGAAACAGCACCACCGTTGTCCACAGGTTGCTTCTGGTACTGCACCTCTGCGGAGATAAATTGCAATACCAGATATAACCCAGAGATGAGAGTGACGCTATTTCTGAAAAAATAAACATTGTTTTACCTAATATCATACAACCCCTTTAATATTAAGCAGCCCGCAGGTGAACCTCCACCCAAGACCAGCAATGATTGCTACCTCTCTTTCCTGCCGTGATTTTCCTGTCCTTCAGTAGATCAGCACAAACAGGATTTGGTTGAATACACAGGAAAATTGTCTGTAACAACATCAATTGCTGCTATAATCATGGGAGGCCACGAAGAAACCAAACACAGAGGAACCTCTGTAGTAAAAGCTCCATTACCATAGCATGAGAAGAGGATCACACTTTAATTAGCTTCAATGGGAAAACTGCTAATATATAATGTGCATTCATATTAATGTGGGTAAGGCGAAATCTGACTACAAGAAAGGCTTAGCTCTTACATATCCGCTGTGGCCGGATATAGATGTTGTTTTACATTAGAGACATCAGTGCCAACCTGTAGCTTCACCCGGTATCGGAGTAGACTGCAGCAGAGGTGACATCACCGAGGCACGGGGTTCATCATACCTCATGGATTACTGATCTTATTTATTCCTAGGAAATTAATAAGCCACAATATTTTCTTTATAATTAGGTCAGACAATAGGCTGCATTGTCCCGGGAAGTTCCTTAGTCTATGAAAGCCGGTCATTGATCTAAGTGCTAAGCTACAATGACATGGCGGCTGCTGCTACTGTAATATTTGCAGGGTCGGTTGTAGAAAGATTCTGTTTCAAAAACTTGTCTTCACTTCCAACCTTTCCAAAATATTTTCTGTGTTGATCATTAGGAAATCAGATATCAACACACGATATTATTGCTGCCATGCCACCATGCTCCCATTACATTCCCTAGTGTTATCTGCAGCAAATGGTGTCCGTTCCAGGACCTTTGGTGACATAATCCTTACAGTCTAAGGTCCTGGAAGATTGATATTAGTATTAGCTCTGGACAGGAAATAGACCTGGGTATAGACACTAGACATGGGTACGGGTACTAGTCATACTAGTCAGGGGTACAGGTACTAGACATGGATACGGGTACTAAACATGGGTACAGGTACTAGTTATGGGTACAGGTACTAGACATGGGTATGGGTACTAGCCATGGGTACAAGTACTAGACATGGGTGACGGTATCAACAATAGCATGTTTTTATATTAGATAGATAGATAGATAGATAGATTTTTTAAAAAAAAAAAAAAAAAAATCAGTCAGAGCTAATATTGAGGTCCCCAAACCTACCCCCCACCCCTTCCCAGGCCCCCATCAGTGTCTACTTCCGTGTCTGTCTTGACACATTGGCAGAGGTGGGTCATTGCTGTGGCCATTAATTGGCTGAACAATCATTTCCTGTGTGATGGAAAATCCCTTTAACATGCTGACTACTTGTAGTGGCCACTAGAGGGAGCATGAGAGCTCAGTTGAGTCCAGTGTATAGTGCTCCCTCTAGTGGCAGGCAGCCTCTATGCTATGTATAATGAACGTGTATTAAAAAAACCAAACTGGTGTTCCTGGTTGAACTGTAACTTAAAGGTGCTGCCATTGTCCCCCACTCCTGCTGTGCCTGTTGATAAGTAAGAGTCTGAACACATTTAGGCGGTGCTGAGCCTAAAGAATTACCTCCGTAAGATGACAATGGAGATGGTATTTTTATAGTCCTGTTTTTAGAATGTCGCACAATGATGAATGACTTCATTGTATCTTATTCTCTGGCTGACTATCTGTCAGGTCACGGCTTAGCAGGTAGCTACACGGGTATTGTTGTTTCCCACATATATTGCGTCATCTTCAGAAGAATTTGCTATATATCTCCCTGGGTTGACATGCAGAAGAATATGGTTGGGTTGGGGTGGGGTAGATGGAAGCTGAGCAGAAGAGGCAGGGTGTGTTATTATGATAAGACTATGTCTCATGTGTCCCTTGTCTCTTCACAGAGCCGACGCTCAGCCTACTCCAGGATGCCCAACATCAGATCCCAAACTATATGCAGAACCCTTACGACTTGCCAAGGAACAGCCACATCCCAAGCCACTACGACCTCCTCCCTGTCCGGCACAGCCCCTCGCATGGGACATTCTGGGATAAGCAGATGGATAAGCAATCTTTATAGAAGTAGGAGGACAATGACAGCTCGCTCATTCTGCAATATGCCCATTCTGTGGGGGGCCGGCACCACTGGACACATGCATGATGTCATTAGGAGACTTTTTTATACAAATAGGATGTATCTATAGGACAAGTCACTGTGTGTATATATATATATGTATATGTGTGTGTATACACTGTGTATGGCCAGATACCACTCATCCTCCTACAAGGTACACATGTGAACAGGGACTAGTCCAGGCGATGAGTCAGCTTTGGAAATTGCAGTTTACACACAATGACAGATAATATATGTAAATACATGTATATAGAGCAGCTTTCTCTAAAGAACTGTATATATGTCATACTCAAGACAAGAGCTGATGCGTCGAAGGCAACAATGAATGCGTTAATGGATTGCTGGTAAATACAACTCGGTATTACTTATTTATCAACATCAGCCATTTTCCTGTGCCGTCCCATAATGGGAGAGGGGCCATGTACATGTTAGTTAAAGGCTATTCCTTAAGGGCCCCGTAGATTGCTGCCATAGATACCCCATTGCTTATTGATGATAATCTCATATTTTATTATAAGAAATCATCTAATAATAATATAATTTTCTAAGCCCTCTCTTATACCCTATCTGTTCTGTTTCCTATTTGGATTCTGTTCATCCTGATCCTCCTGATTCTTCTATCGAGTGCCAAAATGACAGCACTGCCTGAGCTAATGTAAGACAGAGACCGAGTCGTAGAAAGAGGCGGCAGGAGGGGGTGAAGTTCTGCATTACAGTGCAGATTTTGATGTCATTCGGGCGTGTGGATGGTGACAATCCCTATGGATACTGTAATGGCCGCCATTAATTGATGTCACTTTTGGAAGTGCAGCATCTGTTAGACTAAGATAACTGAAAATGGCTGAATTAAATATTTAAGACTCCACATGAGAACACGGCTCGAGGACTTGTATTTTCAGGGGTTTAGTAAAAATGCACTTTAAATAATGATGGGGAAGGTATACACGACAGAGGTTTTCCTAAGAACATTGCATTTAGTCTCTACGCCTTCAGTCATCTTCTGGTCAGGGGCTATTAATCCCTAAATGTGTCTCCTACAGATGTACAGTGCACGGGAACCTGCTCTGCTTGAGAGAGAAATGTTAACAATACATATATGGAGGGAGGTAAGAAATGGAGGCTGTACAACAAGAGAGGAAGGCTCCGCGAAAGCTTTCAGCCACCTTTATGCATTCAATCACAATTTGCTTTTTATAATAAAATGCATCAGAAAAAAATAGACCAAACTGAACAGTTCCAAAGAGAGCAAAACCACTAATTTGCTGGAAATAAAGAGAGACTTTTTATCCTTCGCCTCAATTCATCCCTTGAAATGTTGGTTATTCTTTCACATTGTAAACAGAGCACGTCATAGTGCTGTTCTGTATTACACAGGTGCGACCAAAGGCTGTGTCTTCTATATACTATATATAAGAGAGTAACCCCTTACATAACATACATAAGAGACCACATTATTCATGAGACTCCAACCGAGTACATATAGACATGTTATAGAACGTTATAATATTTACATGATGTATATAGAATACACACTACTGCTGCAGAACCTCTTTTTGAAGAGGAAGGTAGGGTGCCCTGTCAATCACGTTTGATTAAATGAGCCTTCTCACTGTACTGTATATGGCAGCTTTCACACTAGTACCTACAAAACCACAGATGTTGAGCATCCTAGTGTTCTTCTATGTGTCAAAAAAAAAATGGATGCTTTCTTCTTTATTATTAAATATTCACCTAGCAATGTATCTATGACCAATGGGCAACACGCGGATGACATCCCTGTGTTATCCGTTTTTTGGGGGGGAAGGGGGGGAGGTTTCACTGATCCGTTGAGCCAAGGAGAGAACAAGAATAAAATACTGCATGCCACTATGTTTTTTCCTCTGAGTCCATGAAAACAGACGTGTGAATGGCCTCATTGACTGTAATGGATCACACGGACGGAAAAGTAGTTATTGTGAAAGGTCCCCAATACTGTACATACCCTAACTACTACCGAGAGTAGAAAAAGCTTCTTGTCAGTCATGCCAGACATGTAGTTCCCTCCCTTTTCAAAACAAGAGGTTCTGCAGCTGCTGAGGAATATATTATCAGGGATAGGAAATAGGCAATACGGACAGAAGGATTGGGACACCTAAACATTACACTTACAGGAGCTTTTACGACATCCCATTCTAAACCCATAGGCAATAATATGGAGTTGGTCCACTAGTTTCCACTCTTCTGGGAAGGATGTGGGAATTTTTCCTATTTCATTGAGAGGACCATTGAGATCAGATGCTGATGTTGGATGAGAAGTTCTGGCCCACAAACTCCATTCTAGTTCATTCCAAACTTGTTTGACAGGGTAGAGGTCAGGGCTCTGTGCAGACCAGCGTAGTTCTTCCACACCAAACTCACCCAACTATGGCTTTATGGACTTTACTTTGTATGCTGGACCAAGTCCTGTTGGAGCAGAAAATTGTCCAAAATGTCTTGGTATGTGTAATGCATTAAGATTTGCCTTCGATAAAACTAAGGGGAGTAGACCAACTCCGGAAAGCAGCCCCATAGCATCCCTCCTCTACGAAACTCTACAGTTGGCACAAAGCAGTCAGGTAGGTAATGTCTTCTGGTATTCACCAAACCCAGGGTTGTCCATCAGACTAGCAGATAGAGAAGAGTGACTCCTCACTCCATAGAACTTGTTTCCACCACTGCATCAGGGTCCATTGTTGGTGTGCTCTACACCACTCCATCTTATGCTTGGCATTGCACATGGTCATGTAAGACTTCCATTCAGGTGTTCAGCCATGGATGAAGAATGTCTGGAGTCCTGTAGTTATTAAGCCAGCAGACCAACTTTTAAGTACTTTGCACCTCAACATTTGGTGACCCCGATCTGATACTTTACCTGGTTTGTCTCTTTGTGGCCAAGTATCTGTGGTTTCTAAGCCCTTCCATTTTCCAATATCACTCACAGATGATGATGGAATATCTAGGAGGGAAGAAATGTCATGAAGTGGCTTGTTGGATTGGTGCCAACCTATTTCAGTACCACACTGGCATTGAGTAAGCTCTTTAGAAGGAGCCATTATGTCACAAATGTTTGTAAAGAGGGCAGACTCCACAGCTCGGTGTCGGACTTTATACAATCAATAACCTGGCTTTGCCACTTTCCTAAGGATCAATTTAAAAAAAATCTGGTGAATCACTTTTAAAAGGAGTGTCCTAATAATTTTGTTGGACTGGCCTGGCAAAATATAATATGTATCTATGACGTGTGTGTGTGTGTGTGTGTGTGTGTGTGTGTGTATAGGGTAGGTTACATGCATTGCCAAGCACATGCTTGTATGATTCAGTAACATACATAGTGCTAAGGTCACACTCGCATTCATCTCTCCATCGCTCAGGTCTGTATGGGGACGCAAAAGATGAAAATCCCGTTCGCTAAAAAAGTGTTTACCCATGGACACGCAGTCCTTTGTGCAGAAAGAGTAATGGAAGTCGATAGCAGGTGCACACAACTATATACCAGGTATTAATAGTGCAAGGAAGCCGCAGATAAACACAGAGAAATAAAGTACATCATCATAACTGTCCTGTTATTTTAGGATTGTCCCATGTAAGTCTCACAGCTAGTGCACATGTTCCCAAAGTGAATGTTTCTGGGAGATTTTGCATGTGTGCTCTTGAAAAATCCCTCTGGTTTCAGATATTTGGGGACCCCACATGTGTCTTGCACCCCCTGAGAGTGTGACATGGGGTAGCGGAGGGTTGTAGTTGCCACATGTACCTGAATTGTTTGCTTCATCTCATGGAAAATAACCCTGACTTTAGCTTGAACATTTCCTATGAGTCAGCAGTTGTATTCTCATGGGACATTTCCATAGAGGTTGCACTGATAATATCTATTGTACCTTCAGTATGAAGCAATAAGGAGGTGGATAGAAGCCGATCTACCAGTCTGATATAACACATCCAGATCATAGGGAGAATGAGCCTGACATCACTACAATATTAGAAGCAGCCCTTTGTACATTACTAGGTGTACCGTGACTGTAGGTGAATTGTGTGTGAGCTGCCTGTATACCTCTGCATAGCACAGGGGAAGTGCAGAACAAAAGCTCACATTCTGCTGGAGGGCGGAAGTCTCATGAGAATTTTGGTATGCTGTTTTATTTTCCGTCATCGCTTCTCCACCCTCTATAATAGGCCCAGTCGCAGGTGTAGTGTAACAATGCTCAGCACATTTACTGGTATTGCTGGGTTAAGGTGACGCTCCAGATTTTTAGGTTCTTGGAAAATTTATAGATTACCTGATGGGGGTGAATTGACATGCTGCAGGTTTACAGCCCCAGTGCAAGTCACTTTTTACTTTGGGGTTTAAAGGGATTCTACCATTAAAGCTACTTTTTTTGTAATTACCACGTCGGAATAGCCTTAAGAAAGGCTATTCGTCTCCTACCTTTAGATGTGGTCTCCGTTGTGCCGTTCCTTAGAAATACCGGTACTTACCGGTATGCTAATGAGGTCTCGGCAGCAATGGGGGCGTCCTTCTTCTTCATCTGCCTCCTCCCCTTGTCTGTCATCTTCTTTCTTCGTCATGTCTGACGCCTGCGCAGTCGGCTCTGACAGCGAGACCCTGTTAGAGCCGACTGCGCATGCTCAGTAAGGTCTGTACAGCCCTCCGACGCGCGAGTGACCTCATCCAGGCGTCGGAGGGCTGTACGGACCTTACTGAGCATGTACAGTCGGCTCTAACAGGGTCTCGCTGTCAGAGCCGACTGCGCAGGCGTCAGACATGACGAAGAAAGAAGATGACAGACAAGGGGAGGAGGCAGATGAAGAAGAAGGACGCTCCCATTGCTGCCGAGACCTCATTAGCATACCGGTATTTCTAAGGAACGGTGCAACGGAGACCACATCTAAAGGTAGGAGACGAATAGCCTTTCTTAAGGCTATTCCGACGTGGTGATTATAAAAAAAAAGTTGCTTTAATGGTAGAATCTCTTTAAATCCCATCCATAATGCTGTAACTCGCTGCAAATTGCTATGGAAAGGCCGTAAGCAAAGTCGCTGCAGCATCTTCATCCAATGGCGGGAATTTTTCAACCTATCCGCTAAAATTTTCTGCCATAGATGGATGATAATGTGGCACCTCCCAATAATATTCCCTATTCTGCATGAGGGCACAGAGTGGGGTGGACCAGGGCAAGGACCCATCAGCCTGACATATTTATTAGAAAACTTTTTTAAGCCTAAGCACCCGGTAGCCAAAAAGCGCTGTAGGAAAAACCATGGCAGCAACACATCTCGGTTTTTCCCACAGCATTTTCACAGAAATTCTGCAGAGTTTTCCTCCGCAGATTTTTTGCTTCCATTATACCCATAGGGAAACCGGCGGCATTTCCATGGTATAAGTGACATACTGCGGATTGTGATAACGCATTTCAGCATTATTTTCTACAATCTGTAGATGGGATCCCAACCACTTTGCAGAGAATGTTAAAAAAAACAGTTACTTGCTTTGCTCCTTTGGGTACACATTACCAAGATATTCTTGCAGGGGATAAAGGTTAGTTTGTATATAGTAGAGTCCTGAATGGTCAATGATTATGTCTGAAACAAGTCCGTCGTGGGCTGGTGGAGCTGTTATGTTTCATGCCATATTGCTAGGATTGATAACCACCATTGGAGAAATGAAAATACACTGAAGCCATTATTATTTACAGGACAGGGGTCTTTAGGTCAAATCCATGGTCTTCATTTCAGACAGGCAGTGGTGTATACAACCTGCTCCTTCCCTTTGCCTTCCATTACTCTATATATAGTAATAAAGTGAGCCCATGTAATTGAAGGTAGAACTTTGGTGTCCATCACAACCCTGAAATATTATAATAAAATTCCTATAATTTGCCATCTAAATCTGATGCCTCACAACTAGCCTTAGGCTAAGGCCCCACGTTGTTGAAACGCAGCTTTTTTTGTTGCGGTTTTTTGAGCCAAAGACAGCAGTGGATTGAGCAGAAGGTAGAAGTATAAGAACTTTATATACAGTATATCTCCCATTCCTCTTGTAGCCATTCTTGGCTTTGGCTCAAAAAACCGCAACAAAATCTGCAATAAAAAAAAAAGCTGTGTTTCCCAACCCTGGGCTAGCCTAGATCCACCAAGAGGTCCAGAACATTGAGCCTTTCAATACAAAGCTATAAACCTAGTCATTGCTGGAGACAGGAGTGACTTTAGAAATTTCTTCAGGGGACTAAAGAGTTAAAAAGGGGAATTTGTGACCCCAGAAGTTGTTTACTTGTATTTTCATTGGATGAGAAAAGCTTGAAATATTCTGAAAAACATGTGAACCTTGGTCCTGCTGCTGCAAGAAATATTACTGTATTTATTTTTGGAACACAATAAATCATAAATAAAATTTCTTTTAAAAAGTTGTGGGTAACTGGTTTATTACATGTTGATTTCCATCAGAAATTGAGCTTCAGAATTTTTAATTTTCCCATTACTACATTACAAATAAGAATCTTGGGAAATATTGGCCAGTGGTCTATCTCTTGGGGATGCTTCCTCTTTGTGGGGATCAATTTTCAGTAAATATGTGTATGCTGGGAAAGTGAATGAGGGAATGAGAAGCCAAGTCATTATTTTCTGTAGTCTGGATTACAATAAAGGTTAATGCAGGATTACACCATTGAGAACAGGTGCAGGAGAAAGCTTAGCTAACAACATGTTACAGAGCATGCCCACAACTCACTCTTAGGTCAGTAGTTTTGTTTGTTTGTTTTTTAACTTAAATATCTAAAGGATCTATTCAAATGCATCAAATTTGTGGCAGAAATTTTATGCAAGTGTCCAATTTATCTACAAAGCTTGTAGAAATCTATGTACTTTCTGCCAAAGCAACCACCCCCAAAGCACAGGTAACTAATAGAGATGAGCGAGTACTGTTCGGATCAGCCGATCCGAACAGCACGCACCATAGAAATGAATGGATGCACCTGGTACTTCCGCTTTGACGGCGGCCGGCCGCTTAACCCCCCGCGTGCCGGCTACGTCCATTCTTTTCTATGCGAGCGTGCTGTTCGGATCGACTGATCCAAACAGTACTCGCTCATCTCTAGTAACTAATGGTAAAGCAGGTGGAGCAACCCAGCCGGTAGGTGCTGGTTCTGATCACATGGCTCGGGGTTGGAACCAACCTGGAACCCCAAGGCATAGTATCTACAAACTGGAGGAAGTAACTATGCTTGCAAGAATTGGATATCCCATAATTCTGCTGAGTTAAACTAACAGCACCATCAGGATGGTGATACTCCGGATCAGTATCACTGGAACTGAAATAGGATTAGATAAATCCATCTGAATGTTGATGTCACCATGGCATCCCCAGAGCAAGCAGTAAAGTAAGCAACCTTTACTATAGCAGGTAGTCCCCTTTCACATCACACATAGGAGATCAGCTCTAAGGCTGAGGCCTCATGTTGCGGAAACGCAGCTTTTTTTGTTGCGGATTTTGCTGCAGTTTTTTTGAGCCAAAGCCAGGAATGGATTAAGAAGAATGTAGTAGTATAAGAACTTCCTATACATGTCCCATTACTTTACTGTCACTCTTGGTTTTGGCTCCAAAAACAAACTACGCTTCCACAACATAGGGCCCCGGCCTAAGGCTAAACTAAAGTTTTTTTTGTTGCAGATTTTGTTGTGGTATTTTTGAGTCAAAGCCACAAATGGATTGAGCAGTAGGTAGAAGTATAAGAACTTTCTATAGATTTCCCATTCCTTTTGTAGCCATTCTTGGCTTTGGCTCAATAAACAGCAACAAAATCTGCAACAGAAAAAGCTGCTTTTCCGCAAAGTGGGACTTTAGCCTAAAGGAGGAATAGCGCAAAACTCAAGGGAATGATTGTCCCTGCATTGAGCTTTTATCCTCTATTTGATCTAGAAATATTGAAGAACTTATCTCTGCAAGTATTGGTAAAAAGGCTTTGTAAATAAACACAATTCCCTATACTGACCCCCCTAATATTAACCAGTTTCTCCTGAGCTACTACTCTTGGCGTGCAGTCTGAGGTCTTGTATATTTGTGTTTTTTCTTATGAAATTGTCTTGTGGGAGCCATGTAGTAATTCATGATTTCAGCTTCAACGACTACATTGCAAAACAGGCCCCACAAACAGGAAAGGAGCAACCTTCCTGCAAGCGAAATGACACAAAGGGCATAGCCGGCTCATGGAAAGACCACGATCACTTGGCCCAAACAGCACTATTAAGGGCTACGTGAAGTCTATAGAGCGGCTATGTGTATTCTTATCTACATTGTTCTGTATCAAACAGACAGAATATTGATCTGCGTTCCATCATGTCCGTATAACATAGTTGCTATATAGATATCTAGTATACGCTGCCCCCTCCCCATTCTATAGTCTTATCATTGACATTTTGTAGACTATATACTATCATGGAGAAAGTAGTAGATGTAGTCAATGCAGACACACTGCAGCCAGCCCATACTGGGGGCTTATCTATACTTCTACAGGATTTCTAGAAACATTCACACTATTTCACCAAGAGCCCTGAAGTCAGCAATTTCCTAATATGCTTTCATTAGCGGATATGCTTGGTTTCTGAAATGGAACTATTCCAATGCACTGAGCAATATAAAATTTCTGTGACTATCCATCCCCCACCAGCAGACTGATAATTTTGCAGTAGTCAGTAGTCCCGGGCCTATATTGGTCGGGGGATACGCAACTGCCCACTACTGCATTGGAATGGTAACGTCCTGCTGTTTAGTGGAAAAGGCAACTAAGGAGATTTCTTCCACATATATCAAATGTGCATTCAGTTTTACACCTATGTACATACCCCAGTAGTAGACTGAGATCTTCATTACTAGGCCAATTCTCCTACAAACTGGGCCTTTATCTCCAGGAATAAAGAAGGGACAAGCAATGGAAGATTATATGGATAATCTGTTTCATCTTAGCCTAAACAGCAGCACAAGATGGGGTATTCCTGCCCCTGTGTGCTGTTAGGACAGGTGGAACTTTTAATTAAACTAACCAATTTCCCCTATAAGAGCCCCCCCCCCCCCCCCGTGTTAGTCATAAAGTATGAAAAAAGGCAATACAAATATTACACAAAAACATTACAACAAATAATATAGTAATGGGATGGAGCCTTGTGCTGCTGTTTGGGCTAAGGGAAAACAGATTATCCATATAATCTTCCATTCCCCCTATGCCCAACAGCAGCACAAAATGGGGAACTAGCAAGTATAATCCCCTTAGGGAGGGAGATCTTGGCCAGCAGATGCCAAGACTGAATGACTGAAGGCTATAGCCTCAGAACGACGCCAGTCCAATCTATAGTGTCTTGCAAAAGTTAGATGAGAACTACAAGACGCGGCAGAACAGATCTGATCCAAGGAGAGCGATCGTCTCTCTGCCCAGGAAGTTGACACTGCCCTAGTTGAGTGGGCACGCAAGAATTCAGGGACTGGCAGATATTGAGAGCAAAGTGAACCTGCGATGGCCTCCCTAATCCATCTTGACAATATGGATTTAGAGGACCTGATACCTTTGTTGTGACCGTAAGTGTTAATAAGTAGATTTTCCGATCTCCGAAATGAGGATGTATGGTCCGAGTATATACGCACTGTTCTTCACTAAGTCTAACTTGTGCAATCTCTCCTCCATCTCAGAAGTGGGAGAGAGAGAAAAAAAATTGGTAAAGATATAACTTGATCTATATTACCAAAGGTAGGGACCTTAGGTAAAAACCCCTGGACAAACCTGAGATGAACTCTGTCAGGGAAAAAGGTAATGTATGGCTCAGAGGCAGCCAAAGCTTGTAATTCACCAATCCTCTTGGCAGAGGTAATAGCCAGCAACAATATCATCTTGTAGGAAAGATATCTCCAATCCACATACGTTAAGGGAGAAAAATATAGCCCCTGTAGGATTGAGGCCAAGTCCCATTGCGGGACAGGAGGCGGAGCCTAGAGGCCCCTTTATGGAATTGCTTTATCAGTGGGTTTTAA
Organism: Leptodactylus fuscus; assembly: GCF_031893055.1. Taxonomy (NCBI): domain Eukaryota; kingdom Metazoa; phylum Chordata; class Amphibia; order Anura; family Leptodactylidae; genus Leptodactylus; species Leptodactylus fuscus. The sequence continues at coordinate 51,678,664 of NC_134269.1, forward strand.
GATAACCGGGTTCCCAGAAAAGCAAAAAGTGCTGAAACAAGAACCTTTAGGGTAGCTGGAGTCAATCCCTTATCTAGGCCAATTTGCAGAAATCCCAGGACCGATTCGATAGCAGTGTTGTTAATCTGCCTATCAGGGCACCAATCCTGGAATATTTGGGAGATCCTCTGGTTGCTCCGGTTAGTGGAATCCGCTCTTGAGTGGGCCATTGTCCTTAGAGGATTGTCCCAGGCCGTCCTATCTCCACATACGGCGCTGTCAACCTCCAGGCAGTGAAGTTGAACTGTCCAGGTCCTGGCAGAGCTGTCTGTTTAGAGTTACCAGGTTTTGGAATTGTGGAAGCCTCCAGTAGGTCCCTTGACTCATCAAAATGAGGTGGGTAAACCATGCCCTTTTTGGCCAGAACGGCATGATCACTATTGCCGAAGTCTGGTCCTGCCTGAGTTTCGCCAATACCTTCAGGATCATGGGAATTGGAGGAAAAACGTATGCCAGTTTGAACCTCCAAGGTATCGACAGGGCATCTACTGCCAAAGTATTGTCTTCCCGGTAGAGGGAGCAAAACTTCTTCACTTTGGCATAGTACTGGGTGGCTAGCAGATCGACCTCGGGGAGACCCCACATCTCGGTGAGATGATGAAAGACGTCCGGATACAGGGACCATTCGCCTGACGTGACCAGGCCTCTGCTTAGCTGATCCGCAAGGATGTTCAGCCCAGGAGAAAATTAGGTTCGCCACCTGCAGAAGTGAGGGGGATCTGGTTCCTCCCTGTTTGTTGAGCTAACGGATTGCTGTTAAGTTGTCTGTTCTCACTCTCACAGCTTTTCCCTGCAGGTGGGTGCAAACATCAGAAGTGCCCGCTGCACTGCAGTGAGTTTGCGCCAGTTGGATGAATGTGACCTCTCCTGCTGGTTCCTGGTCCCACGTACCGGGGTCTCCCCCGGGTGTGCTCCCCATCCTGAGAGGGAGGCATCCATGGTCAACAGGGTCCAGGATGTCTGGAACATGGACCTCCAGTCTCTGAGCTGAAACCACCAAGCAAGTGATCGACAGGTTCTGATGGATAACTGGATAGGCTTCTGTAGCCGAATAGACTCTATGCTATATGGCATTACAGTTATATTGCAGTATATTGTAGTATTATACGGCGATCAGATGCAGTAGGATTCAAGTTCCTTAAGTGATCTAAAAATACAAGTAAAAAAAAGCCTAATAAAATAAATAAAATTCCAAATCACCCTCTTTTACCCTTAGATTGTAAATAAATAAAACCATTCATAAACATATTCGATGTCGCCATGTCTGAAAATGGCTGAGCTATAAACGTATAAAAATATTTTTCCCATAAGGTGAATGCTATAGTTGGACAAAAAAGTCAAAATGGCCAAAATGTTGGGGTTATTTTTTCAGTTTCGCCTTATAAAAATCAATAAAAAGAGATCAGAACATCAGAGAGAATTGAATCAATAATAATTACAATTTGCTTGTAAAAAATGTTGCCTTAAACTACTCATAAATCTAAAAAAATAAATTTCTGGGTATCAGAATAAGATAACTCAAAGAATCATCATATCACTGTTACCGTACCAACCCTCAGAATTTAGGTATCGTCATTTTAGTGGCGCAATCACACAGCGCATTGACAGAGCACATGGAGCTTTATGCATTGTACAGGAATCGAATATCTGTTGTGAAAGGTGGGATCAGATTCGGGCCTGAGGGTTCAGAAAAGCCTGGTCTCTACATATATAGCTGTGTGCATGAATGGTTAATGGCGGCAGTCTCTTCCGGCTTCCCTGTCTGCTTGATGTTACAGTCTTAGATATGGAAACCTACTCCGTCCAGGAATCCTTGAATAAAAGATACTTGTTTCCTTCCGTGGTCCATGTTTACTAAAGGATGGGGCTTTCTGCGGGAACACAGGAAGACATTCCTTTCTTCTTGTGTAGTTGGCCTGCCAGCTCCTTGTAGATGTTGGCTGCTTAGAGGGAATTACTGTAGAACTGCCGTTGTACGGACTCAGAGAGGGAAACCCATTCCCAGTAAGTTAGTGGCCATTTTAATAGTAGGTCATCTTTAGGTCCCACATTTTTTTCTACACCTACAACCACTAGGATCTCCCCACATGCTATATTATTGCGTTCAGCATATGTAGTAAGTTCCTGTCAGCTCCCTCTAGTGGCAGGGCAGTCCAGAATTTTATCATGGCAATGAAGAGGAATTTGCTCTCTGTAGAAAGATAATACTTTGGGAATCTATCAGCTCATAGTGTTGACTCTTATTTGACAAAATGGTGATGAAGGGTGGACATTCTCTTAAGGACCCTCTAAAAGGCTGATGATATAGAATAGTCAGAGCTGTCTATGGACAAGTAATAGGGTGTGCCATAAGATTGGAATCCAAGATCAACTGCAGAGTCCAAGCTGTGAAGAGAAACCATCCTGATGATGTAAAACTGGCCATACACGAGATACTATTCTGCAGACCTTTGGCATATCCAGATAAACTGGGTGAAATCTGCGAAGAATCAGATTAATAGAAGATGCTCCTGAATCTTCCAATGATCTGCAGATAAATATCTCATGTGTATGGCCAGCTTAAAGCTTCTGTTTGCTTGTGTTCCTGTAGTGGTGTGAACATCTACTTCAGGTCTAGTACTCTCCATCTCTTACAGCCTTGTTCTGATGTTTTTGTGAAGTATTTGTGCGATCACACCCCCTTTTTGAGATGTGAACACGAAGTGTACCAGTCAGTTTTTTTGGGGGGGTTTTTGTGACGTGTCGAGTTCATAGTGCCTGTGTCATATATAAAACATGACAGAGCCAAGCACATGCAGAACTATTCCACCAGGCCTGGGAGATTCGCCCTTTTTGAGGATGCCATGAGGTCACCCCTTTTTTGTGAGATCCTACAGTCCAATGTAACACCACATTTAACACAGTGATAACTCTCTTAGGCTACATTCAAATCTGCATAGAAGTCTATGTAGGAAACTCCGCCACACAATCTGCCAAAAAAATCGGCGAAGATTAAATTCTGCATGGAAGACTTTTCTCTCCGTTGGTCTCAGCATAAAAACATCAGAAACCCACCAGACCCCATTATAATCTAGAGCAGTGATGGTGAACCTTTTGGAGACCGAGTGCCAAAATTGCAACCCAAAACTCACTAATTTATCGAAAAGTGCCAACACAGCAATTTAACCTTAATACTGTGCAGATTGACAATTGCAGCCAATAACAGACCCACAAATACAGTCATGTAAATGGGGCTTTTTATCAAGCTTTCAATTATATAAATAATTTTGTGCTGCATTTGGTATAACTTTGAACAATTAATGTTCACTATTTACATTGCACAGATCTGTTTTATAGGACCGTGCAATGTTATTATGGCCTGTACTAATATCACGTCTGCTATAAAACAGATACTGTGTGATATAAATAGTAAAGGGCGCCCACACAGTCCAATCTACTTCACAGTGGTCCCCATACAGTATAATCTGCTCCACAGTGGCCCCCACACAGTACAATTTGCTCCACCGTGTCCCCCCCCCCCACAGTACAATCTGCTCTACAGTGGCCCCCACATAGTTTAATCAGTTCCACAGATGGGTTCCCACAGAAAGGGCTCTGAGTACCACCTCGGGCACCCGTGCCATAGGTTCACCATCATTGGTCTATAGGTATGCAGGAAACCGCTGTTTTAGAAGACAGACTCTTGTCGATGGGTTCCCCAGCAGTCTCGAACAATGAAGAGACCGGCGCAAGTGTGAACATAGCCTTAGCACAAATAATGTCACCTGCACACGGTCCTTTGTAGTACCTCAGATAACACAGCAATAAGGCTACGGTCACACTAGCGTTCTGTGACGGTTTTGGGACTCTGTCCCCCACTATGCTTAAAATATGCAGATTTCTGATGGAAACCCAACTAATCCCTTTATAGTCTATGGGGTCTGCGGGTAACTGCTTTTTAAGTGAATAGGGTTTTTGTTTTTTGGGGACACTTGAATGGAAACCGAATGCCAGTGTGAATCTAGTGTAACTCCATGTCTCAAAGAGTGATTACGGTATTTTCGGAGGTTTTACATAGGACTGCAAGTAACTTTTACTACATTAACTGTACAACATAAGACCACAGATACCAGTATAACAACGGACTATAGATAATGTAGTTGACCTTACCTGCAGTCCTATGTAACACCACAGATAACTAAGTTATTGAGCGGCCTTAACCGTACCTTGGGCCAAGACTAAGTGACACTAAAGGAAAAAATAAAGGAAGGCCTTATACGTTTCATCCTGCTAAATCCACTCCTGACAGCAGCAAAATCTGCAACCACAAGTAATACAGCTTTTCTGCAAAGTGTGGTCTAAGCCTAAGTCTGTACAATGAACATACCTGCACTGTCCAGAATATACTTTGTATGTTCAATTGCTTTCAGTTGTCAATGGGAACATTCTTATTTATATCCAGAGGCTGAAAACCCGTCTAGAGCCAAGTTAAAGGGTTTATTCATGCATACATAGTATATGTGATCGCACCCTTGGGAGAGGGCTTGCTTCACTACCAGGGTGCTAAAAATATGCACACCTGCATAAAACCCACAATGTCTTAGTAATACTTCTCACATCTGAGGGTTTGTTTCACTGTCGGCTATCCTCAGAGCTAAATAGCACCTAGGTCTGCAGCAGTTTTCAGTCTTGACGTAAATCTTATAAATGGAAGATGCATTGTCACAGAGTATTAAAAAATTGCCCATGTAAAGACACAGGCCATAAGTTGCAGTTCTGCGCCATAGCACTTTGTGACATTTCCTGCTGTAGCTCGGAGTCCGCTGCAGTCATTGTACAAAGCGCAGTTAGGCAGCAAGACAAGAGCGCAAATAATAAAGCCAGAACATGAAGAACGTTACGGGGATATTTCTGTGCACTATGTAATAGCTCACAAGACAGAGTACTATGCACTAAGCAGAAGAAATCCCATAAACTATCAGATATAAAGCCTGGACATTACAATATACAGAACAGGCCAAACCTCAAGTGTTGTGTACAAGCAAGACAAGAGGTGATTGAAGAAATGACATCACCCGAATACAGGAATGGGGAGACGCCAGTCTGCGGCTATCAGCTCAACATATAGATCTAAAACTCCCAGTATGCTCCTATCTACTATCACATTGTTTTACACATCTAGACAATTCACAACAGCATACTGCACCAGATCATTTTACTGGCATATCATTCAATATTTTTGTATATGTTGTGGCACAATCTAGTCTGAATTTTATTACTTACTGTGTATACAAGTATAGAGGATGTCTACACTCACCGGCCACTTTATTAGGTACACCATGCTAGTAACGGGTTGGACCCCCTTTTGCCTTCAGAACTGCCTCAATTTTTCGTGGCATAGATTCAACAAGGTGCTGGAAGCATTCCTCAGAGATTTTGGTCCATATTGACATGATGGCATCACACAGTTGCAGCAGATTTGTCGGCTGCACATCCATGATGCGAATCTCCCGTTCCACCACATCCCAAAGATGCTCTATTGGATTGAGATCTGGTGACTGTGGAGGCCATTGGAGTACAGTGAACTCATTGTCATGTTCAAGAAACCAGTCTGAGATGATTCCAGCTTTATGACATGGCGCATTATCCTGCTGAAAGTAGCCATCAGATGTTGGGTACATTGTGGTCATAAAGGGATGGACATGGTCAGCAACAATACTCAGGTAGGCTTTGGTGTTGCAACGATGCTCAATTGGTACCAAGGGGCCCAAAGAGTGCCAAGAAAATATTCCCCACACCATGACACCACCACCACCAGCCTGAACCGTTGATACAAGGCAGGATGGATCCATGCTTTCATGTTGTTGACGCCAAATTCTGACCCTACCATCCGAATGTTGCAGCAGAAATCGAGACTCATCAGACCAGGCAACGTTTTTCCAATCTTCAATTGTCCAATTTCGATGAGCTTGTGCAAATTGTAGCCTCAGTTTCCTGTTCTTAGCTGAAAGGAGTGGCACCCGGTGTGGTCTTCTGCTGCTGTAGCCCATCTGCCTCAAAGTTGGACGTACTGTGCATTCAGAGATGCTCTTCTGGCTACCTTGGTTGTAACGGGTGGCTATTTGAGTCACTGTTGCCTTTCTATCAGCTCGAACCAGTCTGGCCATTCTCCTCTGACCTCTGGCATCAACAACGCATTTCCGCCCACAGAACTGCCGCTCACTGGATGTTTTTTCTTTTTCGGACCATTCTCTGTAAACCCTAGAGATGGTTGTGCGTGAAAATCCCAGTAGATCAGCAGTTTCTGAAATACTCAGACCAGCCCTTCTGGCACCAACAACCATGCCACGTTCAAAGGCACTCAAATCACCTTTCTTCCCCATACTGATGCTCGGTTTGAACTGCAGGAGATTGTCTTGACCATGTCTACATGCCTAAATGCACTGAGTTGCCGCCATGTGATTGGCTGATTAGAAATTAAGTGTTAACGAGCAGTTGGACAGGTGTACCTAATAAAGTGGCCGGTGAGTGTATATTACCTCTCCCCAATGATGGGGTATAATACGGAACAGATATGATCAATCAGAAATCGGAATATAAACACATGGCTGTGAGTGCTTGTGTACGCAGTAGCAGTGTACTTCACTGCAACAGATCAAGTCAGTATGAGCCTTCTATAAAACGTAACGGCTTTCAGAAGGGAGAACGTGTATCAAGGACACGTCCCATGCACACAATAATTTGACTTTCATACAGAACTTGTTCCCATTTGTTCTTAGGACATAGCAATTTGCTTCACTTCTATCATATCAATAACGTCTTTTGAGAACACGCAATTCTGATACACAGATGATAGATAGGTGTATTCTCTGGGTGAGCTGTTTATTGGGGTTACCTTAAAAGCCGGAACCAAATACATGTACAACCCGCTATCACAGAACATTCTGGGTACTTTCACACTGTATTTTGCAGCCTCCGTTGGAGGTATATGTCAGGAGGATTTCTGCAGCATATAACTTATTGGGGTGAATGAAGGCCTATGGACAGGTTTGTCTTATGTAATGGGAGCCAGGTACGTATGGCTAGTAGACAAGGCAAAATGCAGCCGATTTAGCCCACTGAGTATAGGAGCCAAAGGATGTGCCGGTTCAGAGCTCACCATATTGTATGGCTCCCGCATACACCCCCCCCCCCACATCACGAATGTCAGTAGGCTCCAAACATAAACAGAAAGGAGTCCGTCTTAGGAGTAAGTGCTGTATAAACTAGCCCAGTGCCATTCACGTGTATTACTATAGAGGAGTTACAAGGAGAGGCTGCTGGAAACAACTAAAGGCTGAGCTGAAGTTGTAGAAAATATAAGGTGGTTCATACAACAGAATATGCCTCAAAATCAGCTCCAAATTCCACCTGAAATCTGCCTCCCATACAATCCAAAAGAAGCGTCCTGCTTAGAGATGAACGAGTACTATTCGAAACTCCAGGTTCGAAAAGCACGCACCCATAGGAATTAATGGACGTAGCCGTCACTGAGGGGGTTAAGCGGCCGGCCGCTGGCAAAGTCTGCGTGCCGGCCGCTTCCATTCATTCCTATGGGTGCGTACTATTCGAAACAAACGACTCCTTCTTCAGGCAGACTCTGCCTGAACCTTCCATTGGAAAGAATGGGCAGCAGATTTTCAGATACAGGATCAAAATCCGCTTCAATTTCCTGAAGCAGAAATTTTCTGCCTGACAAATTTAGTGTTAAATTCCTCCGTGTCAACCACCCCTAAGCACTTCCTTTATATATTCTTATTTAGTTTGAAGCCACTCCTTGCTTTGGCTCAATCACAGCAAAATCGGAAAAAAATTGTTTTTCCTGCAATGTGTGACCTCGGTCTTATCCAGGGTTTCAGGTTGAAAAAAAAAAAAAATTCTCATATTCATCACACCCATTCACATACATTAGATCCTAGAGTCTATCTGTAGGTGTAGTCCCAGGAGATACATGGCAAGGGGCATTGAGCTAAGACTATACTGTTAATAGCTATACACTCGAGGACAGCCCTGAGGATGCTTGAAGTGCTTGACTGCCTTTTCAATGTGAAGAAACACTGCATTTATACATCTACCTGAAAATAAAGGATCCACCAAAACAGAAAAGCACCTGTCTGAGCTGCGCATTTATACAATATATAGCTAGCTCAGGAAAAGAAATACAAAACCCCCTTCTACCAAAAAGTTATTCTCATTCAGCCCAACAATTGTGAACAGATCAGGAAAACACTTGAGTAGTCCAGATAAGGGTCAATGAATTTTTTCCATGCATTTTGACAGTAAACACAATGACTGGTTGTCGGCACATGGTGATAGTTGCTGTTGCTGACTTAGATCCAATTTTCTACGGACTCCAAAAAGTCACCCCACTCTATGGGCCCCTGGGCTGGAGATATCGGTGCAGTTAGTTTTGGCACCAATCTCTGCCCACTGTCAAAATGGCGTTCCTGACAGTCTAGCTCAGGGGTAGGGAACGTACAGCTCTCCAGCTGTTGCAAAACTACAACTCCCAGCATGCATACTGGCTCTGCTGTTCTGGGAACTCCCATGGAAGTGAATGGAGCATGCTGGGAGTTGTAGTTTCACAGCAGCTGGAGAGCCAAAGGTTCCCTACCCCTGGTCTAGCTGCAGTGTGAGTAACGCCCCTCCTGACACTACTCTGCCATAGACTTGTACTGGGGGAGGTTCCTCACAGTTTAGTCATTTCTAGGTGGTAAGGAACGCCCCCCTCTGACAGCACAGAGCTATGGACGAGTAGTCAGAAGGGGCCTTCCTCACAGCCCAGCTAGACTGTCAGAAACGCCCCTCTGACAGTGGGCAGAGATCGGTGCCAAAACTAACGGCACTGATATCTCCAGCCCAGGGGCACGAAAGGTCCTCTTTAAGTACAGATATGGTTGCCCAAATTCCTGCACCCTCTTATTGAAGTTTAGCAGCAAACCACTAAAATGACAGAGTATAAAAGTTCTGAAATATCTGCAGATAAAAAGCGGCATGGAGGCAGAGCATGAAGAGAAAAACGTGACGTAAGGTTTAACAGTATAAACACTTTATTACACATCACACCTGTTTTTTTCCATGTAGTTTCTATAGATCAAAACAGCGGTTCTAGCAATGAGTGACATACAAGTGACATTACCTATTACTAGATTAGAGTGAGAAAACAACCCAAAAACAGAAAAAAGATCTGTTGAGTCACAAGGTATGAGGAGAATATGCCTCCAGCAGACAACATGCTTTTATTTCATATATTATACAGACATCTCTGAGTGGAGAGGAAGAGGAGGAAGGACGGGGGGGTTAGGGCAGACCTGGAATCATCTTATCTTTAGAGAAGAAAGGAGGAAGAAGGCAGAGCAAAGGGAGAGAGAAAGAGAGAATGAATTAGATTGTTTCTTTAATATAGGAAGTTGGAAAATCATAAGAATTTAAGACATGTAAAAATCCAGATGGAATAGTAAAATTAAAGTTCTTACACACATACACTCAAAAAAAATATATTAACAAAAAAAAAAAAAAAAAAAAAAGGGGAGAAAAAAAAAAAAAAAAAAAAAAAAGAATTCCAAAGAGTCCAGTGCAGGACGTGGGGAATATACAGAGCCTGGCACCTCTAGGACTGGACAGGTACAGAGCCTGGCCCCTCCAGAGCTGGACACAGGGATTCAGAGCCTGGCACGTCGCAGGCAGCAGCCGTTATATGTTCTGACAGCATTGCATCTTTGGTTTATTTTCAGTGGTGGGTGGGACATGTATGGGAACTACGTTGTTACTGGGGGACATGTCATTCTCACGTCTGTCAGACATCTGCTTCTGGGACACAATGCGGTAAATCTCTGAAAAACAAAACGGAGACAGGTAAGAATGGAGAAAGAACAGCCGCCTACGGGACATGTGATGAAGTTTTGTGTAGGGAAGGTTACAGTGTAAACAAATGTCAGATCCTTTCATGTGGCTTACACTTATTACTGATGCACCAAGGACAAGTCATGGCTGCACAGATAGCGGTTGTCTGGGATTTTAAAAAAACAAGGCAACTTTCTTCCTAAAACAGTGCCACACCTGTCTACAGGTCATATGTTATATTGCAGCTCCACTTCATTCTCTTCAACAGAGCCAAGCTGTAATACTAGAAGCCACTTATGGACAGATTTGATGCTGTTTTAGGAAGAAACCATGGCAGAGCCGACTGTGCATGCGTAGAAGTTTGACCCCCACCGCTGGAAGAAGACGCAGGGAGAGGCCGTTCCAGAAGAAGATAGAGGCGGAGCTGGAGATTTCTCTCGCAGCTTTGGGGACATCCCCAGTGTTGCTTGAGCGCTGGGGACAGCCCCCAGTGCTGCAAGAGAACTCATTTGCATACTGAAGAAAACCAGGATTTCTACCGAATGGCGGGACGGAGAAGACATCTAAAGGTAGGAAAAGAATAGCCTTTCTTAAGGCAATGCCTACATCTTAGAAAAAACAACAACTTTGTAATGATAGGATCCCTTTAAGACAAGTCTATGGTGCCTGTCCAAAGGTCTAGGAAAGAAGTGAAGAGACTGGATTTAGGGATGTTTTCCAGAATATTAATATTGATGATGTATCCTTTGGATAAGACACAAATATTAGATCAGAGAAAATGTCAGACCCGCAATGATCAGTTCTTCTTCACAGGACAAGTGACGTAATGTTCTTCCGTCACACGGCCTGTTCGTCGCTCAGTCCCATTCAAAGGAATGGAGCTGAACTACAATACTATGCAATGTACAGCACCTTTTCCGTTAAGCTCTTGTCTAAAGAGTAGTCTCTTGAAACAGCTGATCAGTAGGGTGCTGGGTGTTAAACCCCCACCACCCGTCTTTTGTAGGCGGGGTGGGTTTAGCCTGGGTCGGGATGGCGGTGTGGTGGATCTTTGTTTGTTTAGACTTTTTTCCTTTTCATTGTATTTTATTTTGTATGTTTTGATTATGTGTACTCCTGAGTGTATTGTTTCATTGTTACATCTTTTTCAATAAAACGAGTTTAAAAAAAAAAAAAAAAAAAAAAACCCACCACCCTTACACTGATTATCTATCCTTAGTATAAAACATCAAAATCCTAGTCCTGAAAAAAACTCTTAAGAGCACCAGAGTTGCCTAGGAGTTGCAAACCTGCCAATCCTGTCTGACTACTTCATAACCATGCATGCTCAGATCAGCCATCTATGACTTTATTCACAGACTAAACAAGCAAGTCCTGAGAGAGTAGGTCAGTAGCATTACAGCCTGAATAGGGTTATCCATAAATGTACGAAGTCCCTTTCTACAAAGCAGGCTGTAATGCCAAGTTCCTGTTATGTGATCTTGTCCCAGAAGCTAAGTGCCAGTGATATGGTTCTTGGCCTGATGTCAACAGCTAGTGATGTGGGTCTGACCCTGGTGCAAAGTTTCAGTACAGCCATAACATCTAGCAGAAGACAACTAGGGACTACTGTACATATATAAACTGCAAGAGTAATCCGTGGTACAGCAGCACAACGTGTCTGCTAAAGCTTCCTACACATCGGCCAAACTTACAAGTAGGGATTTATTGTCTGCTGACCATATTAATCAGCACAAACCTATAGAAACTGGTCACATTAAAGCCTCCTACACACATAGACCAGAAAATCCAGCCCATAAATTAGCCTTAACCTTACCAGGGCAATGCAGCACCGATGTCATTACTGCTGGAACAGCTGATCTGTGGAGGGTCTGGGAGTCAGACCCCCACAGATCAAACACAGATAACCTAGCCCATGGCTATGTCTTCAGTAAGAAGAACTGATCTGGGGCTGGACAACCCCTTTAAAACCTAGGTATCTTTACTTGGCATTCAAATTCATTATAGGATTCATGGAAGAAGCACACGGCAGAATCAGTAACCTACATACATGGCAAGACGCTAGCAATGTGTACATTGTTCTCATTATCTTATGACCTTGGCATTACTGGGTTCCTTTTTGAAGGAGGCAGCTTCTTACAAGTAAGCTTATAATTCACATATCCTACAACAAACCATCAGAGGTCCATGACTGCCGCAGCACCGTAGCCCAAACACCACACGAAAGATGGCCAAATTGTCATTTATCTGAACAGCAGTTTGTGTATTGCAATACTTTGGGCCAGTGCAGATTGTGAATAGTGAATGCCCTCGGCCAGCAGTAGTACGATTTAGTGCCACCATGTAACAGAAGGTAACAGCTGATATTTTATTAGAGACCATAAAGACATTGTAAACTGCAGCCGTGGCTCACCTGTCAGGATAGTCTGGAAGGCTGCCTCCACGTTTGTAGAGTCCAGGGCGGAAGTCTCAATGAAGGACAAACCGTTCTTTTCTGTAAAGAGACATCAAACAAGGTAAATCAGTGACGGCAATGACACACTTTCCACAATAAACCATTAGCAGAGATCTGGGGATCCCTGACTAATGTGGCACATTATCAACACTGGCGCAAGGAGGGCCTTGAAAATCTGCAGCTGACAAGGACAACAATTGTCAAGTGACAGTGACGGGAGTCAACTGATGTAAAAATGTTGGACAGCCAGGTGTTCAGCCACCCTGGGAGACCTGCACTTTAATACAGTGGTCAGCAAGCTGTTGTGATACTACATGTCCCAGCATGCTCTAGGCACTCGTGGGAGTTCTGAGAACAGCTTGGGCATGCTGGGAGGTGTAGTTTCGCAACAGCTGGACTGCCAAAGCTTGCTGATACATCCTTCAGGATATTGTACAGCTCAGGATAATGTAGAAACTGCTGAAGTCAATGACTCTGAACCTACAGATAATCCTGCTTCGCCATGTCAAAACTGGGGAAGGGAAAAGCAGATCTATAAAAGGGGAAGAGTGTGCAGAATTAAGTCACATTTCTACTTCTATAAGCAAACTACCTGGATGTATGTATACTTGTACAGATACAACATGGAGAGAGTTATAGTGAATAGCCAAATCCCTACCTATAGGTGCATGCACAGTGAATGATAGGGGAGTGAGGTGTAAGTGTTCCTTCCTCCTCTGCCATCAGCTCTTTCTATCTATACGATTCATCTGCGGGCACAATGCATCTTGCTGCCAGTTTCCTTCATGTAAACTGAGGGATTACTGAAGACAGTTTTATAAAGTTCTCCAGACTGTGCTGAAAAGATGTCCAAATGTGGAGCTGTGTAGGGCAATAGCCTAAAAGTCCTCAGCTTTCGAAGTAGTGAATATGGAATCCCCTTTTGTGGCTGGGAGTTCCCAATTATTACATGCATTGATAAAGGTGTCGGTAGTGACCCCCTCTATCAGCTGCTGATGCTGGCAGAACCCACGGCATGAAAGTTTGCTTTTCCTGCAGGAATGAACAATGACTGACACGATGTCAGTAAAATCAATGGGTGTATGGGGATTACAATAGGTATTCTTCGCAGCACAGAACAGTGGCTCTTCGCTGCACCTAAATGACAGCACACAGGCTATGGACCTGAGGGCCTGTGGATCCCCAGCAGGCTATTGGCTTTGTAAACCAAATCCTTGCAACCAGAGATTCTTAATACGTTTGCTTAAGGCTTAAAGGTAACCAGTCACTATCTAAAGCAGACCTTACAACTACACTTGCCAAGGCAAAAGTCCAATTGACCGTTATGAGGTGACCATAGTAAGAAATCCCCTTTAAAGTTAACACTTATTCTAATTTCTTGTGGATAAGGGATAAGTGCCTGGCCACGGGTGAGCCCCAGCAATCACATGAACCGGGGGCAGTGGGTGTCCTGAATGTCTTATGTGAATATAACGGTATTGCACATGCTTTTCTAAGGGACTGATGGAGATCACCGAACACTGGTAGTCCCACAGAAGTGGATGGAGCGGCGAGCATGCATGCACACCGTTCACATAAGCCACCATTCTTGGAATCACTAGAGGTCTGACTGATGATCACTTATTCTCTATCCAGAGGATAGGGGCTAAGTGTTATAAGAGAGGCCTTTTTCATACATAATTCACGTGTTTGATGCCAGCCTTTTGATGAAATTGTTTGGAAGGGGGAATAGGAAATGTATCCATCAGAGCACAAAGCCATGATATAACCCCCAGACTGTGTGAACCTAACGTAGCCCCCCCAACATATGTAATAAATAGGCTGGAGATAGCCATACTACAAAGCAAATATATTAACATCGGCACTTCTATTAAATCCAGTCAGTACCAGCTACACCGCTGCTCAGTATATACTTCTACCTAGGTCACAGGTTTTACCGCTGACACTTTGCCAAGCATCTGCTGGCGACTTGCCAGATAAAAATCATAAGAGACTGCACACTGAAAAAATATAGCAAAAATGGATGGCCTGGTATCTAACACTATGCAACTACACATAGCAGAAAGCAGAGGAACTTCCTTCTTATCAGATTATATAAGCCTGCACTTCCTTTTTATACGAGCTACAATGTAGGTTTATTCAAGAACACACAGGATTACAGTCTGACGGCTAGCCATTCATTATACTGCCCATATAACAGTGTTACATTGTCTACTACCGCCATACTGTGACTAAATAACCGTGACAGACGCTTTCCACCTAGATGATAAAACTAATAGGATGCTCAAGGAAGAGTACTATGAAGAGGATGGCATGAAGAGGGCACATGCCGGCCAGGTACAGCTGGTAGCATTAGGTTACAGTCACTACATGTGGGAGTCTAGCTAGACACCATTAAGGTCAGGTTATTCTAGGCTCTATATAGTTGACCCCTACTATATTGCTTCTTTTATATAGGACAAGGGCTACCCACTAACCACACTTGTGCCACTGTTCTGCCATAATCCATCAGCTTTCCATTGGGTAGGTCAGATATGGGCATACCTTCTCTTACTATTGCCTGCCTGCCATGACAACTATAGGAGAGCAGATATGATTTGTGGGGCATGTAACTACATATTCTCTTCAAGAACATCCGCCCTCTCCTTACAATCCTACATATAATATTGCAAAACCTGTCCACTAAATCCTGCCTGTCAATCTGACAGGAGGAGTCACCTTATATCCTCTAGTTACATCATCCACAGTGGGAAAATAAAAGTATATTCTTCCTTTATAGCATTTTATTAAGATTATTAGCCTCGCAGCCATCTCACCTACTCCCCCTATATACCTACAGTCTCAGTGTAATGGGAGAGGGGAGTGAGTCGATGCCAGGAATGCATACAGAAAAAATATCTAATGCCTTTTTGTGACCAGATTTTAATGATTGGGGTGAAAAATAAGATAACATTCTCTGGTTTCACATTCACATGCTGTCAGATACAGATATGAATGGAAGAGTGTGGAAAATGAAGCAGAATAGGCAAAATCCCCCCAAAAAAGTAAAAAAAAAACCCCAAACCTCAACAGTACACTAAGGGGATTAAAAGGTCATGTGACCTTAAAATCCAACTGTGTGATTCTTACTCCCCTAATAGCTGCAATGAAGCAGAGTTGACAGTCCCCATACCCAGGCCAAGACAATCCTATAGTGTGAATGGGCTTCTCAACTTTACTGGTTATTTTATTCGTTAGCATTGGGAAACTTTTCAATGTCATCTTATCAGGTTATAGGTGTGACCTCACAAGTCTGATAACACCATAGCAAATACGAAAAGACACCGCGCAGTAAGCAGTCGTTACAGAGATCCCTGTAGTGGGTGCAGAATATACCATAGACATTCCCCGCTTATATCAGGAGGCAATGTAGTCTGACAAGATATGTGCCAAACATGACCTACTCCGCATATGATAATGTAATGTTGTATTTCCCATGAGTACTTGCTGCAAGAAGGAGAGCAAGGAACTGAAGGAGTTACCTTAGTACAGTCAATGAATAGATTACTAGAACTTTTACAATAATAAGACCTTAGATGAACCCATTGTACCTGCACCAAACAAAGGCATCACAGTGAACTGAGAGATTGCACTCATGATACCACTATTATTGGGGCACGTGTACCTTATACATAGACTTTTTGCTGTATTTGCTTTTCCTGAGCTTGAGCCCAATTCTGATTCTGAGCTGCACTGACAATTCTCCAGGCTGTCATAAGAAACAATGTTCAGTCTCGCTAACTAGCGGAGTTCCTGTACTGGAGTGCGATAGTTTTTCCTCCGATATCAGTTTATTATATACGAGCACAGACTACACTACCCAGCAAGGCTGTGCTCACACATTGAGCTAGCAGGGAGCAATGAGAGATTTCAGCTCTGAGGCCTGCACAACACTAAACTCCAATGCCTGATGCAGTGGAGGATCAGAAGAATATGAATAATTCAATGTTCTGGTTTTATGCAGACTTCCTATAACTACACACATACGCTGCAAAATGTGAGCATTAATAAGTAAAGGGAGGTGTGTAAATGGCTTGGAATCGAGTGTCCTTTAGTGTCATACAAAGATCTTCTGTTGTAAAGCTACGGCCTGAGGAATATGACCACATATATGTCAAAAGCAAGTGAAGCCACATGACATGAATAGAAACACAATGTTATGTGTGACTGAACTGATGGAGGCAATGGCGGGCAGAGCCTGAGCCTATAAATACATTTATGTAAAATGCTAGTTATGTTGTGCCATTTTACAGGCCGCCAATGGGCTGTGCAGACATGAGATGCATGCGTTGTTCAGGAATAAATGCAGAACTGCTGACAATACTGCAGATATAGGCTATAGGAAATGCAGGTCCTTCAAAGCAACACCTCACACCTATCTCTTTGTATGTGACATGGATATAGAATGATATAACTACATGCTAAGAGATGTGACAAATTACAAAGGTAATGACCTGCAAAGGCTCGGGCTTCATCGGTGGGCACAGCTCTCAGGTGACGCAAGTCGCTCTTGTTGCCCACAAGCATGATGACTATGTTGTTGTCTGCATGGTCCCTCAACTCCTTCAACCACCTTTCAACATTCTCATAGGTGAGATGCTTGGCAATATCGTACACCAGCAGAGCACCCACAGCTCCTCGATAATATCTGTTGGAAGAAGAGAAGAAGTTAGACATGGCTATAGAAGAATCACACATCACAGAATGCAAAATCAGAAAGCATTCCTACACGTACATTAGAAGTAAGCTGGGCATTTCTAAGGTATAACCTCAGTCTGGAGGAAGTTTGTGCTGTACAGCAGGCTTCTGCCATACTTTAAGGAGGACCTTTCACCATTTGGGGCACATGCGGTTTAATACACTTCTAGAAAGCAGACAGTGCGCTGAATTCCGGGCACTACTGGCTTTCACTTTCTGTGCCCCAGGTGAAGTATCCTTCTGACAATGATGAGCTATGGTATCGGCACCGATAGCTCTTCACCGGGGGCACAGAAAGGGAATTCAGCACACTGTCGGCTTTCTAGCAGTTTATTAAACCGCATGTGCCCCAAATGGTGAAAGGTCCTCTTTAAATTAGAGGGAGTATTAGCCCATGTAATGCCCATCATTCAGTAGTGATCCACGCCAGATAGTACTGCAGTGATGCTGAAGATGAAATGCTGTAAAGTATTACAGGAGTCCTCATTAAAGTGTATATGGGGCATGGACCATACTATAATTTCTCCTTCCCTATGATGTCCTCTGCACTAGGAAATCTGATCTATAACCAGTCAGGTTCATGCAATGCCATTACTTCCACCCCTATTAGATATGGCAGACTCACGCTGAGGTGATTGCGCGGTATCGTTCCTGTCCGGCTGTGTCCCATATCTGAGCTTTGATTGTTTTCCCGTCCACCTGGATGCTTCTTGTGGCAAACTCCACACCAATGGTACTTTTACTCTCTAAGTTGAACTCATTGCGAGTGAATCGAGACAATAAGTTACTCTTCCCAACTCCAGAATCTCCAATCAGCACCACTGTATGGAAAAGAGAAGAAAGGGTTAAATGAGTGTACTAGAAGAAAAACACATCTAAATCAATGTCGCTATAGTTATCACACTGTATACAGAATAATCAGATACGTCATTACTTAAAGGGGATGTCCCATTCCGGATACTTGCTCTCGACATGACAAGGGATAGGTGTACAATCGCTGAGGGCCTGGTCAGCAGGTCCCTCAGTGATCAGGAGGACACGGGACTTAAAGTCCCCCCCCCCCCCCAAGGCCTCCTTGTGAATGAAGCGCCAGTGTCCTCAATTCACTTTTATGGGGCTGCTGGGGCTGTAATGCAATCGCAGACCCATGGAAGCGCCTGGGACCTTCTGATTATGGGGCGGCCTACTGATTGGATACTTATCCCCTGTCCTGTAGATAGGGGATAAGTGTCAATAACAGGACAACTCCCCTTTAAGATGATATTCACATGTTATAAAGTGATGGCCTACTGCTAACATATCACTGCGTTCACACTCCCCTATTCTGTGTGTCCCCTATTCTGCTTAAAATAGGTGAAGAGAAATGCCCTTCAATCTAATGCACTTGTATGGACAAGTACTGTCAGAGGAGGCACTCCTCACAGCCTAGCTAGACTGTCAGGAACGCCCTTCTGACAGTGGGCAGAGAACGGTAACGGCACCAATATCTCTTGCCCCGAGGCAAATAACAGGAAAGCTGTATTCAGCGCACTGTTTGCTTTCTAGCGGTACATAAAAACGCATGTGCCTAAGGACATGAAAAGTCCTCTTTAAGCGGATAGGGTTTATGTTTTTTGGGTACCCAAGTGAACCAAAAAAAAGGAAACCCGAACGCTAGTGGGAACCTAGTGTTAGCCACCACTTTAGGATCGGTGAGGGTCTGTCCTTTAGGACCCAAGTGAACCAGAGAATAAAATGGCTGCAACACTACAGCCCCCTTCTCAAATTCACCAGAAGTCGGTGCTCCTGGACTGTGAAAGGAACGGCAGCTGTCCCTATAAACTTATATGGAGCATCTCCACTCTGAGCTAAATCCTAAACTATTGGCATAACCCAAGCAATATACACTAAATAGGAATACCCCTTAATAAAATAGAGTTTTCACCATGTCATCCACAGGATATCTCTATCCTAAGTTAGTTTCAGATTGATGGTATCCCCCCCCCCCCCTCTCTGATCAAGAGAAGGGGATGGAACGGGAGCACATATTGGGAGGAAGACATTCCCGTTCTTGTGATGTGTGGGGGTCCCAGCAGCCAGACCCCCACTGTTCTGCAATTTATGCACAGGATAGGGGATAAGTCAATTAGATGGGTAAAATTAAAGGAAGTTTTATTACAGCATAACTTTTAGAAGGGGAATGCAGAGAATAAAAATTACAAATCTGCTGCACAAAGTCAATGGACTTTCTACGACTGACGATGCTGCTGAAATGAAGGGTCATACAGAAATAAAAGGACACGGAGGTTAGCTGAGCAGTTCTCTGAGTGGTTTTTATATTTACCAATCATCAATATCAATTCACATATATGGATAAACTCACTCAGCTCAATCGTATCAATGGGAACGGAACTGGAATAATGCAGCCCAGCCACTACACAGGGTATGGAGCCGCCCGCTCCGAGCCCTATACACGGTCCAAAGGACAGGCCATCAATATCTTGGAAACCACTTTAAGGCTGAAGCCCCACTTGGCATAAACGCCGCAGCTTTACAGTCCCTACAAAATGGATGGGATTCTAGTGAAATATAACCGCAGCGGAAAGGATAAAATTTCCTAAATCTGTCGCAGTATATCTGCCACTGATCCCACTCCCCTTAAAAAAAGTTGATGTTGCTCTGTTGGGTGAGAAAATTATGAAGCAATACAGAGATTATCTTCTTATAGATGTGCAAATCCGCCTACAAGTGCACTGGGGGCGGGGCCTGTCAGCAAATTTTTCTACAGGGCACTTGCAGGCAGATTTGCATATCTAAAATAGATGGTTCTGTGTCTTTTGTCATCAGTTACTGCCCCTATTAAAGACCTCTATTAGCCACCGTTATTGGTTTGGGTTCCATTTTGTTCCTGACAGATAATTCTTAAGTCTGGTTTCACACTAGTTACGAGTATGAGTCTTGGTCCGTGTATACACCAGATTTACCGGCCTTTACACTATGTGATAAGTCAAACTCTTAGCATTATAGTTATCTATGATACTAGATACACTGTCCCATACGTAAACCCTAATGGGACAGTATACGTGACATCACAGATAGCTATAATGCTAGAAGTCCGTCTCTTAGTATAATGTCCCACACTGTAAACACTATGTGACCGTGTATCTAGCATCATAGATGTCACAGAGGCAGGGACTGTAGTATCACAGCCCGCTATAATGCTAGGAGTCCCTCTCCAGCACTGTAAGTCTAGTCTTAAAGGAGACGTTCAGTTCTTCATATGATTTTCAGTAGCTCTATAAAGCCCAATGCTGGATACAGGCTAGGTCTAGTCACATCTGCTCAAATTCTAGCCCCAAGTATTACCTAAGAGATACCTTGAAGAGCCAAGGCCGGGAGAAACATCACCCCATGGTGAATCAGCATTGCTCACCCTAGTGTCATCACGATGATACATTCACTACATCCACCCAGGTGCACCCGTCCGACAGGTCTCCCCGCTCTCGGGACACTTCCTAATAAGCTACCAAGGTGAAGTCTGAAGGAGACCTGCCCTTCAGTAAGCCTGAGCGCATGCATTCACAGAGGGAGAGGTCCATGTCGGCTCACACAGTATTTAACCTCTACCTGACTGGACACCTGCCGCTAGCTTATTGCTCCGGCTGCAAGGCAAATCTACCACACCGATCAAACAGAAGGGATGCTAACGTCACTTTAACCATTTCAGGGGTGTGGTGCTAGCCTGTTTTGTGAATAGCAGCTACAAGACATATTTGCCATTGTATATAAGAAAACACGTACAACAAGTCAGACCTGGTGCGGCGCCTCTGCCGGTAGGAGAACAGTTGTTAATATTAGAGACATTTATCATGATCCGCAAGACATTTTAATAAATATGTTGCAGATATCTATCAAATTAATGACAGATTTTACATTGCGCCAAAGTCTGCACGGCTGACAGTATTGATAGATCTACCCAAAGGTGTCTGTACCCTCTTCAGAGGCATCCACAGTAGTCGGGAATTAACCTCTAATAGACTTGCAGGTGCTAAAATAGTGCAGAAGACTGCTGAGCAATAGAAGAAATGCAGCAGATAAGCAGCTCTGCATATTTTGGGTTATCAGGGTAGATTTAGGAAGGAATTTTCATTCCGCTGCCCCTCCCCCGACGTGGGATCTACTCAGAATAAAGGTATGCAGTAGGAGCAGACTTTAGTACTGCAGGATTCCCTCTATCCAACAAAGGATTGATCCCAGGTCAGGACACAAATTTACAGTTACACCACAGGGCGGCCACAAAGAAAAGATTAAGGCGTTGAGCACCCATAATAGAAATGCATGCAAGCCAGGACAAGTAAGGGAAGACATTCTGGAGGGAGAGGACTTCTGTTACCCCCCTCAGGGTATCTCCTTATGCTGCCCCTCTGTGTTATCTGCCAAGAGACAGACATTCCTCTCAATAATGGGAGGAAGTCATGAGAGGCGAGTACACAAACAGGCAAGAGGTGTGCGCAGGGCTCCTAAAAGAGCAAGGTACACGATGGGAAACGGCCCAAAGAAAAATGTGGCGCCACCCAGAGCTTCCATTGTATATGGACAGTCCTTAGCACTGTCACCCTGTATAGCTTGCAGTAAAGCCTTCAGCCGTGTGACGCAATAGGCCGTGCACTATAGACTTGTGATTTCACAGGGTGTGTTGCGTGAATCACTTTGGTAACCGTGTGATGACACCCACACAGGAGGTGCAGGGCGGCCACTAGAAGCCTAGGCCTCGAGTCACATCTTAGCACTAGGGAACCATCTGCAGTACATTCTATACACTGGGGCAGGACATTACAGAGACACACCTGAACCAATACTGATGCTGTGTTTACACGCTGAGGCTGCGCTGCACCTGATATGTGGCGGAAAAAAAAAAAACGCCTCCACATGGGAATGGTCATGGTTTTAAATGACTGCAGTTGAAAGTGCTTAATAATAGAAGTGTATTCAACTGCAGTCATTTCACAGCGCGCCAACCTCACCACAAGTCCTGGCCAGGGCGGTGGAGTCTGCAGGCCAAAGCAACAACTCTACAGCCCGACTCAGACTCCTCCATAAATGGCTGCCAGGAGCAGCAAAGATCCTAATTCAGTAAAAAGCCAGTGATGGACTTCCTATGAAAGTAAATATGTAACACACTATGTAGCTAATAGTTACAATAGTAATAAATGAATTAGATAGTAAATAATTCTCAGTCTATTTTTTCCCCAACTCCACAGCCCTGACTTTTGGGTGCCCCTTGGCTACATTGTGTGAACAGGGTTTAATGGACACATTGCCTAAACGCAAAAAATCTGTAAATCCAAGTACTTGAGTGGTCTTCTAAGACTACTTTACAAATTCTCTTCAGCTGTATTTACCGTATATACTGGAGTATAAGCCGACCCGAATATAAGCCGAGGCCCCTAATTTTACCACAAAAAACTGGTAAAACTTATTGACTCGAGTGTAAGCCGAGGGGGGGAAATGCAGCAGCTACTGGAAAATTTCAAAAATTAAAATGGTCGGAGTTTTTGGGTGCAGTAGGTGCTGGGAAAGGGGAGGGGGTGTTTTGGTTGTCTGTCTGTCTGCCCCTTCCCTGAGCTTGAGGACTGGGTTTTTTTTCCCCCACTTGGAATTCAGCCTGGCTGACTATAGGGTATCTGCAGTGCTCCTATTAACCCCTTCCCAACGGAACAGGAGCAGATCCCCTATATTCAGTAGACTGGGCACTGTCAGACACAGGGATACCTAATGTGTATGTGTTTCACAGTCATTTTCTACTTTTATATGTATTCTAGGGAAAGGAGGGATTTACAACTTTTATTAACTTTATTTTTATTTTTTTTAAAGCCTTTTTTTTTTTTTTTTTTTTTTACTATATTATGGGAGATTCTTGCTTGATTCGAGTATAAGCCGAGGGAGGCTTTTTCAGCACAAAAACTGTGCTGAAAAATTCGGCTTATACTCGAGTATATACGGTAAGGATTTTTTTAAATTTTTGGCATAGTGGGGTGACATCCATCAATATTGTTCTCACAAGTGTAACTATGCATTTACATGGCTTCCATGTTGGCTGCGTTTACCAGCTTGCACCTTATGCTGTGAGACTGAATCCTAGTAGTATGGTCATCTATGATGCCAGGAGTCCTTGCCTCCCAGTGACGTCCTATATGGTAATTGTTACAGGACAGTATGTCACTGGGGGGCAGGGACACTGGGCATCATAGATAACTATAATGCTAGGAGTCCATCTCTTGGCACACTGTTCAGGCTGGTAAATCCGGTGAACACACGGACTGGGTTTAACAGGTAAAGATGGTCACATGAATGCGGGATTAGACTCCTGAATGGCAATTTCCTCCAAGTACGATGAACTACTCTACAGCTTGAGGCCGCTGACTGGTCTCACTGATCATAAGGGGCACAGGACTTTTGGGGACCCAAACACTGGGCGCCACTCAACAGACTGCAATAGTGGACAGAGTGTTGGGACAGGTGAGTAGGGTTTATTTATTTTAATAATGTTACACCTGCCCTGGGCTCCTCTGTAGTCTGCCCAATTCTTGGACAATCCCTTTAACATATCATCGTCAGTGGGTGTAGATCTTACATATATTAAGCACAGAGCCCTCTTCTGCTCCAAAAATATGACTTTTCTCTTTCTGTGCCCTGCTTGATATTTTTTTGAAACATGTTGAAAAAGCCCCTCAAAGTACTATATCCTCATGCTAAAAAAGTGGCAAGAATTCTACCTTAAATGTATGCCATTCCTGGACTGGTGTAGATTTCAGTTCTGGCACACAGGACTTTCCACTATATGCCAGAATTATTAGGGTATGTTCACACAGTGGAAACCTTTTCTGCCGTGTGGCTTTAGCCAGAACGGGATGCAACGCATCGGCATCCTGTTATGGCATCCCTCTCCTAATTAGGCCCGGATGAATGGGCCTAAGCAGGATGGTGTCTCAAGGCGCGGACGCCACAGCTAACTCAGCTGCAGAATCCGCGTGGAGATAGAACGTCACTTTTTTTTTTCCCACTAGGTGAAAAAAAAAAAAAAAAAAAAGTGAGTGACTCCCATTGAAATAAATGGGAGGCGTTTTTGCAGGCAGATTTTGAGGTGGATTCCGCATCAAAATCCACCTGCAAAAAACTCTGTGTGAATATACCCTTAAGAGGCCAGAGTTTCTTACAGGAAGCCTGTCACCAAAACCCAGCACATCAAACCAGCCCTGCAGATAGATAGGTTAGGGTCACCTAAATCAGACGGTGTTTTCCCCTTGGGAAGTCAATGGGAGATAAGCTGCAGTACCGATGCCTGGCCACTATACAGAGACAAGAGCAAACAAATTTGGGCCAAGTGTAGGAAGCAGCCCCATACAAGTAATGGGTGCAGGGGGCCATCCTCCAGCCGCCCATCAATCAGACATCAGGCCAGAAATTTCCAATTTCCTGGACAGACCCATTAATTTTTTGCTGAGTAATTTAACTGAAAGTTCATAAATGTTCTGGTGACTTTAGGACTAATGAGTTAAACGTAAGAACAGAAAAACAGCTTATGAGAAACCTATAGATGGAAACAAATGGTTACTCAAGCGCGTAGTGCACAACCAAGATATGCAAACTGCAGCAGAAAGGGAACAAACGTCTGAAACAGCCTACACTTTCATCTGCTATAGTAAACAAGTGAAGATGTGTGTGTGTGTGTGCGTGTGTGTATATATATATATTATATATGCGTTGATCACACATTAAAGTTATGACCATTCTTTAATGCTGGACCCCAAAACTACAAACTACATGGTCCCCACAAGGACGGGAGTCCATAAGCAGCCACTCTCTTTGATAAAGGGAGTCTGTCACAAGTAGCCAGCCCTGCAGATTGATTCAGATTAACCACAACCCAATGGTGCTTTCCTCTTGTGACTCGCTGACTACTCCTATTGTGGCTTTCGTCGATATGCAAATGAGCTCTTTGGAGCAATGAGGATGTGGTCTCTTACCTCTCTGGAGCAGTGGCCACGCCCTCATCGCTCCAAAGAGCTCATTTGCATAATGGCAAATATACTTTGATTCGGATGGCTCTGAGGATCATCTCAAGATTGGTGTGGGTTCCTTCTTGTCAGACCTCTGCTAACCTACAAGGCCTTTTGGAAAAGTCCCCTTTAAAATGGCATTCCAATTATTTGAGGTTATCCACTGTACCCCCAGCTGATCACAAGAACGGGGGTCCCATCGCCTTTCCGAATGGAGCAGAGTGTTGATTATGTGCAGTGCAGCTCCATTAATTCTCTATGGACTGCTGGAGGTTGTTGAGTGCGGCTATCTCCAGCAGTCCCATGGAGGTGAATGAAGCAGTCACACATACAGGAGTACAATGGGCCCCCATTCTTCCACAAACCATAGGAGGGAGCCACAAGCCAATCAGCTCCGGCGACCTGGGCTATTCTGCATGTGGAAACTGGAAAACTGCAATAGCTCATCCTGGATGCATAGGTGAACGACTAGTGATGTCTGCAGGAAACAGGTTACCTATATATTAGTCAAAGTATTACTACCGTACACAAGTCATATAAGTATATTACAAGGGCAACGTGCACTATCAGGAGCACTAAAGCTGACTAGATAACCAGATACTAGGCCCAACTTGTATTGCATGAATAGTTTATACTTAACCATTTCCGTGCACTCACCAGCCTGGTTGTCTGCCTTATTAACAGTAACATAACCTGCCAGCCACTATAAGAGAAGATCTGGGGCTCTGGAAGATTGCAGTTATACGCTAAGAAATATTATCAGTCTTGTACAAGTCTGTGCTCACCCCCCCATACACCCCACCCAACATTCCTGACTCCTGAGAGGTCAAACTGTGCTAGGACTACTGACCCCGAACACAACAAGGCTCAAAGTCCTCCTACAGGAAACAGCATTGGAGGTGACACGGCAGCACAATGCGCAGCGCTGGCGGCCGGTAGGACATTTACTCACTAACCAGGAAGTTAAAGGGACACTAGGACTAATGGCTGCGCTCTCCTCTCTGCATTCACCATATATACAGATGTTTTACATTTTCCCCTGTTATCACCCATTCCAGACAGGGGGAGGCTGACTAGGTGTTCTTCACTGGGATTAGTAACAGGAAGTCCAGAACAATGTCTGTCCCCATGATCAATAAGTCATCTCCTAGATGTCCAGTCTGGAGAACTTCTAGACACATTCCTGTGTGACTGATATTGGCAGCTCTTACTGGAGGTTATGATCCCTTTAAACGGAGCTGTGCAGTCGAAGTTGGGATAAATTTTGGGAAAAAGTTAGCGAATACAACAAAATGATTATTTCTTTAGCAATATTGTATAACTAGATGTATAGTTTGTTACATAGGTATTCAATAATTTACTTTTCAATGAATCAGAGCGGTCAGCCATCTGCAAAGGAATCAGAGTTGGCCTACAGACTCCACTGACATACAGAGGATGGCGAGTGTAAAGTTACCGCACCTTGGGTGATGGTTATAGATGTAGCCCAAGATGGTGGCCACCCCTTCACACACAGGGCCCACCTATGCAGTGAACGCCCTCATAATCCCTCCCCTCTGATCGGAGTGATGGCGCTAACACGTTCCTGAATGGGCATAAAAGCCGTCGCTTATAGCAGATGAGGGGGTCTGAGGAATAGCAGAGTGAGGGTGAAGGGGGCAACTACCAGGATACCTCAGACTGAAGATCTTGGCGCATTACAACCTGCATGACCATCACTAATAATAGTACACCGCTCTCTCACCATCAGTATAGCACTGTTGGCAGTTTTGAGTGATAAAAATTACTGACAAACTCCCTGACATCCATTATGTCAAAGCGTTGAAGGGGTTGTCCGGATTTTTGGATTTCATGGCCTATCCTTAGGATAGGCCATAAATATTTGCTTGGTATGGGGACCAACAGCCAGCCCCTACACTGATCAGCTGAATGGGACACTTCTGCAACGCGGACTATACACAGAGCCAGATGCGGTTAGCTCCATGCCCTGCATAGTGTCCCATTAACATTAATGGGAGCTGAGCTTCCCTACAGGTGTCTGCTCACTATACAGGGACTGGAGCTTTTCCCTTTATCCTGTAACCATGTCAGCCCCCTCCAATCAGACATTTATGGCCTATGCTAAAGACATGCCATAAAATCCTAAAACCAATCCACACGTGTCAAAGGCTGGGTTTAGTCCATGAGATATGGACCAGTCATATCTTCCAGACCAAACACTAAGCTAGGCCCCAGGTATCATGGCCATCTAGGAAACAAAGTCCCTGTCTTCTCGCTACTCCACTGTCTGGTACTGAAAACAAGACTACAACAGAGAGAGTAGCGCTTACAGGTAGGCAGGGGCTCCTAGCATCATATAGGACTATGATGGAGGGAGTCCTGGTCCCAGCTAGGTGTTTGGACTGGGAAATATAACCAGGAATCTTTCTGGATGTCACAGACTGAACCCGTCCTTGATGAATACGTTTTATAGAACTGAAGACAGATGGTAGATACAGCAGTGATCATAAAGGGAATTAGGATTCAGGTGTTTGTGTATAATCCCACAGAAGAACAAGTTTGTCCTACTGCAATACTGAACTGGCTGATAACAGGGAACAATGAGCTGCATTACACAAATATATAGTGTTAGGGTCCCTGAAGTAAAAGGCTAACATTAAGGAAAGAAACGAGAAGTGAAGATGATGAATCAAGATTACTAAACAAAGGAGACCTGAATATCCAGCAGATCCCATTATACTTATTCACTGAGGAGTCACTTACACTCCCTAATGAATAAGCTTTACAAGTGTCATGCTTGTTCGGGAGCTGCCCAAAATCATCCATGTGGTTGCCCAGTGATAGGCCTAGCAGCCACAGGTGAGCACATGTGGGCGCCTCTCTCTGGGAAACATCAAGTTGGGTTCACACATTCAGGTTTTCAGATCACGGTGAATAAAAGTAGTATCAGCTGTTCTTTGTACTTTTATGATCCATCTTAACATCAAAAACTGCCTTTGAAAACCTGAAAGTGTGAATTCACCCTAATGGTTGTCACCTTGTACGTTACACAAGTGCTGGTAGTATATTTGCTGACATTGCACATTCACCCGCAGAGGTGCGGAAATGAGGAGCACTATCAATTTTTAAGAATTTGAGGGCTGGAGTGAGCCTTTGTATAAACTCTGCACCTGTAAACGGCTCATCCATTCATTTTAGGGCAGAGCCCTGCACTTCCGATCCAGTTTCGGCCTCACGGCCTGTTAGTAGCCATTAGTCCACATTAGTTTTCCCGGAAATAGGAAAAAGAATCGCTGATAGGAAGCGGCATTGTAGATTACTTAAGAAAACCGTGCCAGAGAATGAGCGAACGTCACCACTAAGACGCTGGCAGAGAGGAAACCAGGCAGAATGGGCAACAGCTATCTGCCATAGGAAGTGAGGACACAGCCCAATAGAATATGAGCACAGGAAACTACAAGTGTCAGCATGTCCATATCACTGCATGCTGGGAGTCGTACTCTCCACAAGCGGCTACTGCAGCACTACAACTCCCAGCCTGTGGCTATGAGGTCATGCAGTGGATTGCAGTCTGACCACAGCTGTGGACTGCTGTAGGAGAGAAGGGGTTAATAAACGTGTGCTGAGGACATTAGGTCAGAAGTGAGGGCTCGATGATGATTTGCCTAGCGTGCAGTATCTTCCAGGCATGACGGGGTTAATAAGCAGCAATGCAGCGCTCCAGGTATGTAGGATTTCCTGGAGGTGATGTAGTGGCTGCAGCTGCGGCCTGCTCACTGACACTGCTGCATTGGACGCACTGGCGGAGCCCTGTGCCGCTACTGGGGACATCCAAGGACTGGGCTCCCGGATACACATGTAGCAGAGCTCACCGTGTCATTCACCTGATCCTTTTGTTACCTGCAGTGCTGTGTAACAATGAGGTGACAATCTCAGCTCTGCTGCATCACGTCTGTGGCGTGTATGACAACGGATGGACATATATTACACATGACATATTGTATGCCCAGGCTGAGGAGGTGTCCCCGGTGACCCGCATCCAATCCATCCACCCCCCGACTCCTCCATCCCCACCTCGCCCTGACGCAATCCCCCTCCCCATCACCCCCTATTCTGCACAGTGACAGGTGCCCCTCCTTCACACCCCATCCACAACCCCTTATCCATCTTCGCCCCGCCGCTAAGAATCCGTCATCGGCACCCCATCACCGACGCCATTATCACCCGGGCTCCCCCCGCCGTTGTCAGCCGCCCCTCCCGCTTCTACCTTTGAACAGATAATCGTATTCGTCGTCCCTGGTTCCCATGCTGGCGCTTCTTGTAGTGCTCCGGATCTGCAGCTATCGGCAACAACCGACAAATCTCCAGGAAGCCCGGCTGTGACCGAACCCCTCCCTGAAACAGGAACAACGCTTCCGCCCAGTCCAAACCGGAAACAGGGATGCAGCACTTCCGGGTTCAATGGAGCAAAGCGCCGCCATCTTAGTACACCCCCGTTACGGACTCATTTATGACTTTGTTCGAATACAGCGTTTCTTTTGCCGGTTTAATATGGCTTATTGAGGTTGTCAGTATGTGTAGTTTGTAAAATAAAGCACCGGGTGTGGCTGCAAAGGAGAAACGAGGGAGCGCTGCTAGAGGTGCAAAATGGCGGCGCTTTGTTCTGCAGGAGGTGTTGCAGTATGGCCGGGTGTGGGCAGTCCGTTATGACACTGCAGGCAAAGCATAAAACAGGACTATGAGCTGTCAGACACTTTCACAAAGGGAACTGAAAACCAGAATCCATGCATTAGATAGGAAATGACGGCGTATATTGAGGAATAATGACAAGTGGCCACGTCAGAGTCTTGTGCAGAGCTGTAGCCCAGGCACCTATCAGCGGTTCCATGGTGTAATGGTTAGCACTCTGGACTCTGAATCCAGCGATCCGAGTTCAAATCTCGGTGGAACCTGAAATTTTCTTGAATATTTTTTTAATTTCCTGCCTAACGACAGAATTTTCTAGATACAATCTCCTTTCCACTTAAAGGGGAAATCTACTTATTACACTTCTGAATAGAATGAGAGTTGTATGTGACTACTACAATACACTCAAACTAATATGTCATTGCAATGACAGACTTCTGTACATGTTGTCAGAGACAATAGAGAATCATAGCATTGGTATGTGCAGAGCAATGGTGCAGAGACTCTGCATTCACCAGACACAACAGCCATTTTGGTCCAGGCTTTACACCAGCAATGGTTTGCAGAAAGCAGGTGGTTTTTGCCATACATGATAGCGTTTGCATCTGAAAGGGGTTAAGTCACAAATTTATCTGCTATGTATCAATCATCAGCTGTGACTATGATCCCACCCAATTCCTTTCAATGAGAGCCTCAGTAGTAGCCAAGATACAGCGTTCAGTTCATATCGATAGGACAGGGGGTGTCTGTGTACGCTGCTATGTTCTTAATTTGAGTGAAACAACCCCCATTACCCATTCACAGGATCCCCATCGATCACCAATTTATCCTCTATCGGATAAATCATTTTCGTGATGTAACTTCTTTAAAGGGAACTTATCAGCGTTATTTGGGGCACTAAACCACGCACAGGTCCTTTTGAATGGCCCTGTTACACTGAGTGGCCAAAAGTCATGGGAAGGTACCGAATGCGCCATTAATAGCGGGTTGCCCTCCGCATGCCCTGATAACTGCAGCAAGACAACGAGGCATGGACTCCACGAGGTGTTGAAAGAGTTCTGGAGGGATATTGATCCACACAGTCTGCACTGCAGCCCACACTTGGTCCTGTGTAGTTGGCGCTGGGTCCATGGAGCAGACACTAGTATCCACAGCATCCTATAAATACTCTATGGGGTTGAGGTCGGGCGTGCGGGCGGCAGGCCAATCAAGGGTTGTGAGGTTACTGGTGTGTTCATTAAGCCAGTACCATGCCACCAACGAGCGATGACATGTTGCATTGTCCTGTTGGTACACAGCATCCCCATCAGGGAACTCCAACACCAGACAGGGGTGCTGATGGTCTGCCATAAGTTGCACATATCAAGCACCAGTCATTGATCCCTGCACCCAGACAAAGGGGCCCAATTGCGGCCATGTGAACACGGCTCAGACCAGGAGGGAGCCACCTCCTGCCTGGACATGTCCCTTTTGGCATGCAGGATGCATGGCTTCATGGGGTATACGCCACACTCTCATCGGCTCTGTACAACTGGAACCGTGATTCATCAGACCATGCCACATGCCGCCACTGTTCCATGGTCCAATGACGATCACAGGCCTATGCCGGTCTTCGAGCTCTGTGTTGCGGCATCAGCAAAGGGACATGGGTCGGGCATCGACTGTTGAAGCCTATACAGTGCAGTTCTCGGTGTGCAGTTCTCGGTGTACAGTCGTGGTGGAACTGGGGTCCTGGTGCCCTACATTCAAATCGGTGGCGATTTGACCCACAGTAGACCGTCGACGGCCCCGTACATCTCTGCAGAGGAGTCGAAACGTCCATTCATTGAACACTCGTGGGCAACCGCTGCGCCGGTTTACGCGGCTGCCAACGTTACCTCTGCGATATTGCAGGGCCACCCGAGACACTGTTGACCTCGGAAAACCAAATTCCCAGGCAATTACCAATTATCATCCCACATTCAAAATCATGTAACTCACGATGTGCTGCCATGTTCACAAGACACCTGTGTGCATCAGACTGTTCAGATATCCTGGCGACACTAGTGCCATCGGCCGCATCGCGTCACAAGTCATATCCTACACAACTGGCACTGAGACACGCCTTCCCATGACTTTTGGCCACTCAGTGTATAATACCATCAGTGCCCACATTAAAAAATAAAAAAAATCTTTAGAGATACCTTCACCTGTACTCTCAACTCCAGCACAGTACTTCAGTGAAGTTGGAGTAGTACACGTTAGCTTCAGGGCGCATGCGCCAGACCTTGGACGCCTGTGTCATGAAGTTGGTGTGTGCGTCTCTGGCTTCATTTACCAGCTGCTCAAGCACTGGGGTGAGACCAATGAGTCTCCTGGTAAGTATAAAGGATTGTTTTTCAGTTTTTTTTATTTTAACGTGGGCTCAGATAGTGTTATCACAGGGCTATTTGGGACACTAAACCCCATGAGGTTCATAATGTCCTGTGAGTGGTTTAGTGACCCAAATCAACCTCATAGTTTCGGTTTAAGCTAAGTACTAATGCATCTCAATAAATGAGAATATCATCAAAAAGTTGTGGACTGTTGCTCAGTGGTCAAAGGTGTTTTTAGATGAAAGTAAATTTTGCATTTCATTTGGAAATCAAGGTCCCAGTGTCTGAAGGAAGTATATAAGACCCCCTTCAGCACACCCCAAATTAAACGTAGACCCCAAAACTAAATACAAAGCTATAAAAAATAATAAATTCTCATAGACCCCCTAAATTAATAGAGAACCCAGCCCAAGATGTATAGACAGTGGTCTCTGTCTCTGCTCCCCAGCCCCACTGCATATATAGTTATACTCAAGCAAGCACAGGAACTGGGAGAGGTGATTACAATGGAAACCCCTGAAATTTGTCTGGTCTTCCAGGAGTTTGGGAGAGCTCCCTTTTTATGGAAATCACTTGGACAATTCAAAAGAATTAGAAAGTATACAGTAGTACAGTGACTGACAATGTCTGTGAAGAGCGGCGGATTATGATGGCGCTATACAAATAAGCATAAAATAATTTAAAAAATAAATAAATATGCTTTAAATTTAAGTTATACAGCCATGTTGGGTTTTTTTTTTGCTTTTTTTTTTTTAAAGTACAGAAGAAGATCCCTGTAAAGAGGTTGCAATCTGTGGGTTACTTTCTATGAGCAGTGTAAGGCCATAATGCATGCAAAATTTAGCTGCCAAATTGTGATACAGACTACCATTGGTTTAACAAGAAGGTCCCAGGCGCCAATGTAAAATCTGTAGCAGCTACCCCAAACTATAATGTATTGTTTCTACTACTGGTGTTTTTATACTGTGCAAGACTGACCTCAGGTTTATGCATGCCTTTGGTTGCCTTTCAGTGGGCCTTTTTCCACTAAACTCATGCAACAGTAGTGTGTGTGCATCTAAAGGCCGTTTCAGCAAAAAGCTTTTATCAATATTGATGGAAGTGCTCATTGAAGATTCTCAGATGCGTCAGGTGGCGACGCCAACCCTGCTTGTGGACTCGCTAAGGCTTCTGGGCCTGGGTGCGACCACACACTCTGTACCCCCTCAATTTAGACCTGGTAGGTCACTCAGAATTACTAATGTGTTTATTTATCAGCTGTTTCATAGTTACAACTAATTCATTGCCTATTTAGATATGCCAGGAAAATACAAATATATGCTAGCCAGTAGCCACATGTAAATATCTCACTGAACCGCGATAATATAACACGCTAATCTCCTCCTTGGTTATGGACTGCTCTTTACCTCACTTAGAGTATGTTCACACAGAGTTTTTGGAGAAGATTTTGGCACAGAATCCACCTCAAAATCTGCCTCCAAAAACAGCTCCCATTGACTTCAATGGGAGCCGCTCGCTTCTTTTTTCTGCTAGCTAGTAGTGGAAAAAAGAAGCGAGCTGCCCTATCTTGCTGCAGATTCCGCAGCTGACAGCTGCGGTGCAAGGCTCCCTCCCGATTAGGCCTATTCTTTGGGCCTAATCTGTAGTGGAATGCCGCGACTGGTTGCTGGTGCACTGTACCTGCATCCCGTCATGGCTAGTCGTGCAGAAATGTTCACACGGAGAAATGCAAAATCCGCCGTGTGAACATACCCTTAATGGTACAGGGCTTGCAGTGAACCAATCAATATTCTGTGGGTCCAGCTAGGAAATTGTGGGTAGACAGACATTGATGGAGGAAATAAGGAATTACACTTTCATCCTCCATCTGTGTGATCAAGGTGTGCTGAGTCCTTCAGAGCAGGAGCCAGTGGATGTCCACCCTAATAAAGAGGGTCACAAGATTGAGACCCCATCTATGTTTTTGGTTAAACAACCTAAAAAGAAATATGAAATTAGAGATCTTGTCACCTGGAACTTTGGCTTTCTGACAAGGTATAACTATTCCTTATCTAGGGATTAACCTATGTAACCGCCTTGGCAACTATTTTAAATGGACCTGCACCTCTCTGATTCCTAAGCTAGTAAAAGACCTAATGACCTGGCACTATCCTTCTTTTTCATGGGTCCGTAGAATCAAGACTGTCAAAATGGTTATACTACCTAAAATCCTTTATTTCCTCCACACCTTGCCAATCCTAGTGGCATCTTACAGAGAAAAATCTTTCAATTTGTCTGCGCCTATAAGAGATCACAGATACAGAGAACCATTGTGTACTTTCATAAACGTATAAGAGGTCTTTCCGTTCCCAAACTTTGTGTTGTGTCGCAGTTCGATTATCTCAAATTTGCTCCATCTACAACACTACAGACTGTCCACAGTGGGTGGTGCCGGCCTCGCTCCAGGCTCTACTTTGGTTCCCACAGTTGTCTACTTTCACACTCTCCTATGCCAATAAGATCACTCGCTATATGCTACACTTTTGGAAAAACACGAGATTTCAGTACAACCTAAAATCGCCCCTTCTCCTGTTTTTTGTTTTTCCAATCCTGTTTCCCCCTTGCCTCTCCCCAAAGGATTTAACTTTGTAGAGACATGCCAGGTTTAGGCTCCATAGGTAGGTGGAAAAAAAAAACACATTCACTGCAAAATGGTGCCTAAAGTCACCAATTTTTGGTGGTTTCTGTGGCAGAATCTCCAACAGAGACTCCATTGCAGATGTGAAATTAGCAATCATAAGGATCAAAGTAACTTTGACGAGGAGAAATTGCGATGGCTAGATCTTCGTGTCATCTTCATATCACTTTGAGGTGTTCCCGATATGTATTATTATTATTATTATTTATTTATATAGCACCATTAATTCCATGGTGCTTTACATTTGAGGGGTTACATACAGTACACAGAATATACAGGTAGATATAATACTAACAATGACTGACTGGCACAGTGGGGTAGAGGGCCCTGCCCTCGAGGGCTTACAATCTATGAGCAGTGGTTAATATATCGTAAAAGTGATCCAAAGAAGAACAGCAGTGAGCTAGCACCATGGTCACGGAAACCCAAGACTCAATGGTGTGTGTTAGGAGTGAAGGCTAACCCACTTGGTCCAATCCCACAGTAGAGCTACTGCAGCGTCAGTTGTCAGAACACATGAAGCCGGATAGACCTCAACACTGCAAGCACCTACAATAGGCCCCCGCTTCACTGGATGCACCATGCGTTTCAATTCCACAGTTAGATATTGGTCCTGGTTAGTGTGATTATTTTTTGAGAGTTGAAAGAGAAAACCTTCTTCCCGTTCATGTCATTTTTTTTAATCTGTTGTCAAAATAAGTTCATTAAAAAATTCCAAAACAACTACGTAACTATGAAATATTAATTCTGCTAAAATGTGGAGGGTGGCCAGTAGTTCTGGAAGGATAAGATACGAAGGGAAACAGGATATCAGTCAGCAGGACAGAGTAAAACATGAGGGAATGTTCTAGCTAAGTCAGCATTTTGTCAAGGCTAAACTTACTATTCTCAGGATAGATCATGAGATGACTCAGATTTTTTTCTGACATGAGGTCCAGTATGTACTGGCAACTGAACTGCTGATGTAAATGCAAGGAACTGCATGTGCATAGCGCCATAGACAACGTATTACCGTATATACTCGAGTATAAGCAGACCCGAATATAAGCCGAGGCCCCTAATTTTACCTCAAAAAACTGGGAAAATTTATTGACTCGAGTGTAAGCCGAGGGGGGGGGGGAATGCAGCAGCTACTGGAAAATTTCTAAAACTAAAATGGTCGGAGTTTTTGGGTGCAGTAGAAAGAGGTGCTGGGGAAGGGGAGGTGGTGTTGTGGTTGTCTGTCTGCCCCTTCCCTGAGCTTGAGGACTGTTTTTTTTTTCCCCCACTTGGAATTCAGTCTGGCTGAATATAGGGTATCTGCAGTGCTCCTATTAACCCCTTCCCGACAGAACAGGAGCACTGCAGATACTCTATATTCAGTAGACCGGGCACTGTCAGACACAGGGATACCTAATGTGTTTGTGTTTAACAGTAATTTTCTACTTTTATATGTATTCTAGGGAAAGGAGGGATTTACAACTTTTATTTACTTTATTTTTTTATTATATTTTTATAAAGCCTCTTTTTTTTCACTATTTTATGGGAGATTCTATACATTACTATTGCGGCTGGTCATAGACCCCACCCCAAAATTTTTTTATTTTTTTTTTGCTTGACTTGAGTATAAGCCGAGGGGGGCTTTTTCAGCACAAAAACTGTGCTGAAAAATTTGGCTTATACTAAAGTATATACGGTATATCAATTTCCAAATAAGATACATGTTTTTGTTTGGGTTGTTGTT
Organism: Leptodactylus fuscus; assembly: GCF_031893055.1. Lineage (NCBI taxonomy): Eukaryota > Metazoa > Chordata > Amphibia > Anura > Leptodactylidae > Leptodactylus > Leptodactylus fuscus. The sequence continues at coordinate 51,715,235 of NC_134269.1, forward strand.
CTTTTGGAGTCATACCGGCTGTGATATTTCCTCATAAAATAGTAGGATGCTCTTTTGTTAAATAGTCAAATTTTTTTGAAAATGATGATAATAATACCATTGTCAGCTAATTGCAATATCTTATATCATGACTGTCCAAGAGGCATCACGTAGGACTGTCCTGCTCGATCTGGGGTGGATCAGGGGGCCCCCGCAATCATAGGGCCCAGTGTGGCTGCACTGTTGGATCTATGGCCCTAATACACCTTGGCTTTAGTGTGCATGTGCCAGACCTGGGGTATATGCACAGCAAACCTGAGATAAAATTTTCCAGCTTCAGAGAAGAACTGCAAGCTGTCGGAGCCCTGGAGATGAGTGCGTATAGAGGTTTGTTTAATAAATGCAGCTATGGACAGAGTTTAGGGAGTCCCTGTTGGGTTTAGGTCCTAAACGGAAGTAACTGGGTACCGATTTTATTTGTACCTATTGTTACTGTAATACCTCTACCTTGGAGTGTTTGTATTTGTATATTGTATTATCTATGCTGCTGTAACACACTGAATTTCCCCATGGTAGGGCTATTAAAGGACTATCTTATCCTGTTTAATTACATAAAAAAACTAGCAAGACGGAAAGCTAAAATGTCAGGATGTTTTTCATAATGTAGCAAAACCATCTGGGTTAGGACTCGTTCACATCTGCGCCCCGGCCTCCATTATGCAGGTTTCTGTTTCCTGCCCGAAACTGGGTAGGAGACGGAAACCGGCAGGCATTTTTCAAACCCATTCAAATGAATGGGTTTGGAAAGTGTCTGGCCGTGAGCGCCAGTGAGCGTTTTGTGCTGGACATGCAGGACTTTGTGTCTGGTTAAAACAAAAAAATGATTTCACCGCGGAGAGCACAAAACGCTCTGGACACTGTCTGTCAAGTTTCCGTCTTCTGTCTGCAGAAGACGGAAACCTGAAAACAGAGATCGGGCGCTGGTGTGAACCCGTCCTTAGGTGTTTTTAGATATTTTGGGTTCTAGACAACATGGATAACTTCACGTCCTGTAAAAAGTCTTAGGTATGACAAGATGGAAGAGGATCATGAGTGTAAATGTGACTGAAAGAGGTTCACCATATGTTTAGGTTTGGGGGTGGTAACAATGCCTTATGGGTGTGAAAGTATAACTGATTGACTTTTAAGGAGAATGTTAACCGGGTCTGGCCACCTGATTTTTTTTGGCCTGGTCAAGATAAGGAGCAATGTGGAGACACGTGGTCTGAAGATTGATTTTTTTTTGGATGGGTTGACAAAGTTACTTTTTCATAGTCTTGAGTAGGAAAGGATGAGGGTGCAGCGGGGGGAGGGCGGTTGGGTATAGTTATCGAAAGTAGTGCAAATGGGAAGTTGGTCATCTTTTTTCGGAATTAAACCTTGGCATGATATCTATAATAAAAAGCAATTTTCCTCTCTGGTCCTTCTATGCGATGTAATCAATAATAAACATTCACGCCAAAAGTCTCGCAAAACCGTTTCCACCTAATGGGATTCTGTGTCATTGGTTGCTTCTTCTTAGTAGAGGATTGTTAATGTTTCTCTTGTCTCATATAATGATTATCTTCAGTACGTTTCCTTCTGGACACTACAAGTCAGGTCAGGTAGTGAGTTTAGCATTTATTACAGCTTTCACTCCATCAGCAGATTATTCCATAGAAACAAATACATTTCTGTGCTTATCTGAGTAAGGGCCAAGCAGATTATAAGGCTAAGGCGTTGCGGAAAAAAACGCAGCAAAAATACATTGCGTTTTTTTTTAAATATAGATTGAGAGCCCCATGTAGGGATCACAATGCACTTTTTTTTTTTCTAGCAGTATGTCTTTGTAGAATGGGAGGAAATCCACACAAACACGGGGAGAACATACAAACGCCTTGCAGATGTTGTTCCTGGCAGGATTCAAACCCAGGACTCTAGCACTGCAGCTACCATGTTGCCCCGTGCGTTTTTTTCTGTAACCTTTTTGTTGCATATTTCTCAGCAGTTTTTCTTCCCTTATTAAATCTATAGGTAAAACGCTTGCATTTACACAGATAAAATTGGCAAGCTGTATTTAAAAAAAACAACAACAAAATAAACAAACAAAAACATGCATTTTTGAAAATACAGCTTTTTTTTCTGCAGTGTATGGATGAGATTAACCACAAACTAATTCTCTTTGCTGGTATTGTTTCTGCAACCTGTGGTCTTGGTTTAAGATCCGTTCACAACTGATGTGTGTGCTGGTATCCTTTTTTTCTGGGAATTAATAGGGCCCCATCTTCTATATAACCACCGAGATTTTATATAGTGTTGGAACTCAACTCTGCAGTTATGAGACTGAGCTGTAATATTACACGACCTGTGGGCAGCTATGGCATGATTTTCTAACACCTTTAACTCAATGGAACCCCATAAAATGCATACTTGTCCACTTGTTTGATTTTCAATTTTCTATACGTTGTATATGGGATTGGATCTCAGTAGTGCCATTGAGCAGATGCCCAATTTGGATTGTAGAATGGAACCCCTATTCTCATGATTAGTGGGGAACCCAGCAATTGGATCCCCACCACTCAGCATATTAAATCCTTTCATATAGGGGGTAATATTAAAATTTGGTCCAACCACCTTACTACTGCCATATGCACAATTTTATCCACAATGCCAACAGACTGTCTCCCAAAAACAGCGCCAACATGTGTACAAACAGTGCAAATAGGCTTCCTCTGAAGAAGCCTCCAGTAAGGGGTGATATGCATTATTATGTTTTTTTTTTTATGCCAGTTGCCTTTGTGGTACACTTGAACGCTTTTCAGGAATTATTATCCTATATGTAAGACTACTAGTCTATCCGAGTGAGTAGCTAGATTCTGTACGCTCTTATGCCACTATTATATATTTTTGTATAGGGTTGCTTTGCTGATATTATGATATGGTACAAAAGTCAGGGCTCGTTCACATCTGCGCCCAGTCTCCGTTCTGCAGGTTTCCGTTTCCTGCACAAAACAGAGGCAGGAGACAGAAACCTGCAGGAGTCTTTCAAACGGTTTCGCGGCGGAGAGCATAAAACGCTCACCGCCGCTCACGGCCGGACCCGGTCTGTGGTTTCCGTCTTCTTGCATGCAGAAGACGGAAACCACAGAACGGAGACCCGAACGCAAATGTGAACCTAGCATTAGTTGTATCACTAGACCAAAGAAAGGAAAGAGTCATGCTGTAATATACTGTATATCCTATTCCCTGGGTTGGAAAGGAAGTTGTGTTAGAGCAGATAAGTGAAGTCAGGGTATGGAATATTTATCTCCTGTAGTTAGTGGAGTAATGTATAAGACACATGCTGCATGCCTGGTTGCCTTTGATTGGCAGATGAGATGTTTTCCTGTAAGGGTGTCTGTGCACTGTACCCTGGCATCACGTGGCATTCGCTAATAGCCAGGTTGCACCTCTACTTCATGCTTGAAAGAATAGTAAGTACATGGACTGAGAGAATAGTAATTACATGGATGGCATATAGAGAACAAATGCAGCCTGACAATTCGCAGTAATCTATGTGCTGCACCTATGTGTTTTTCAAGCAGCAAATATAGGTACAGACCTTCCAATTTAGCATATGCTGCAGGTGGTCATGTCGTATTATGTATAGGCATCCATAGCAAAATAGTCTTAACCAGTGTTGTAACTAGGAATGGCTTGGTCCCAAGGCGAACATTTGAATTGCCCACCCCGACTGATCCCCCGCGCAAACCACATTCCTGCTCACACTATTATGCTCCATAGTGGCCCTAAACACACTATTATGCACCATAGTGGCTCATACACACATTATTATGCCCCATAGTGGTCCCAGCACACACTATTATGCCCCATAGTGGCCCCTGCAAACAGTATTATGCCCCATAGTAGCCCCTGCACACACTATTATTCCCCATTGTGTTCCATCTGTGAAAAATTATTATACTCTAGAGTCTTTTCAGAACCCAGAGTATAATGATCAGAGACCCAGGGGAGGATACAAACATAAAAATCACTGTTACTTACCCCCTCACTGGCTCTGGCGCACTCCCTGCTGATTTTGGCCATCTTCAATGTTGGTACAAATGTCACGTGAGCTAAGCCTGCGTCGCAACGCATAATAAGATAAGATAATCCTTTAATAGTCCCACCATGGGGAAATTCATTGTATTACAGAATCATGGATAATACAGTAATATATTACAAGAAAGAACACATAAATGCTCATAGCAGATAGAAAATGATACTAGGCATCATAGCAACTAAGAAGAAAAGAAAGACTCAGGAACATTTAGTTCTCTGTGATCTCCGCTTAGCCTGATATTGATTGTACAGCCTGACCACTGTTGGGAGGAAGGACCTCGGACGCAGGCCTGGCCCATGTGATGTCATCTAATAGGTCCTAAGCCTGCCAGAGCACAGGAGGGATAAGTAATAGTGTTTTTTTTATGTTCCTTCACATCCCCTGGGTGATCGTTATACTCTGGGATCTGAAAAGACCCCAGAGTATAATGATAGCAGTGTTTGTGGGTTACGCCACTGGTGGTAGTTATGCTACTGGTCTTACCAGTGATAGAGTGATGGGCATAGGTGGTGCACCCCATGGTTTACATCCGTCCCATTGACTATAATGTAAACAACATGATGGACGCGTTCTTCTGTTATGTTTGTTTACTTTTGTAATGATATGAAGGACTTTTTTCTTGCATTAGAAAAATACAAAACAAGATGAAAGAAGGTTTCCATCATATTTATTAACATAAGCGGGAATGCAGAGGGACACTAGACAGAGAAGACTCCATCTGCATCTGTCATTTAATGTCCGCTGCTTTCGTTCAGTGACAGATGAGAACAACAAACTTTAATAATAGTAGTGTGAACCTACCATATCTTGGCTGGAGACATAACAACCTATAGATTTGGCCATCCAGAGGTTTTCTGCTTCTACCCTTTATGTATCATACTCTAAAGCTAGTCTTATCTTTAGTTGACATTAGATAAATGTCCAGTAGATCTAAGAATCCATAGCTACCGGGCACTTCTGACTCGACTCCTTATGTGTCATCAAGAGAAAAAAATGATTGGGCATGTTGGATTTCATCATGGCGGATCATTCATGCCCTGGGATTAAGTATTACTAGAGGTGTTTAGCAGTCTCTTATTTCTCTCTGCTGATCTTGAGGGTGTATATTTATATCCACAATTGTATCTGACAGGTATATGATACATGTGTCCATCCTAACACATTGGAGCCCAAAGTTTCCCATATACAGTATACTACAATTTGGTTGGCAATGGACATGCTGTAATATAAAAACACAACACACTAAAAACAGCATTAAAAGAAACTAACTACAGGGTGTGAATAGAAATTTTCAGAAGCTTACATTCAGTTATTTTTATGAGCATTCTTCATTAATATTGTTTTTCTTGTGTATTTTTCCATATTGCCATTCTATGATTGTGGTTTCCATAGAAGAAGTTCTAGGAACATTTCACTCTGTGGTTGCTGTGTGGTTTTCAGTATGAACCTACCCTAAAAGTTTTACATATTCTTTGCTGCAGATGAAATTCTACAAAAACATCACAGATAGGGAATGCTTGGATAGAAAGTCACTCTCCCCACACCCCATAGCTGATATAACAGGAAAGGTCTTTGCAAGGAACTTGCCTCAATGATATCCATTTGCACAAAAGGGAAAGACCCCTCTCCTCTGACCATTATCAGAGATAAGCAGACAGACCAAAACAGACTCTACTACAAAGACATAAAGTGAACTTACGTGTCATCTTCTTTTACTTGTAACGAAAGACTAATACCGTGCTAGTATTGCGGTTGCGGAAATGCTGCTTTTTTGTTGCAGATTTTGCTGCGTTTTCTTAAGCCAAAGCCAGGATCTGGTTGAGCAGAAGGGAGAAGTATAAGAGCTTCCTGTATATTTCCTATTCCTTCTGTAGCCAGTACTAGACTTGGTAGTAAGTACTAAGATAGGCTTTTCAATTTCTGAGTATCCACCAATCAATGGAAGATGTAGAGAATATTAGATCTGGCATGCACATGTCCACATTTTCCACTTCTATGGGACTAGTGAATTTGGTCAAAGGAACAATAGCATAGCATTAAGGCCTCATGAGTATGATCGTATTCTGCCACAAAAACACAGTCCATGTGTGGACCACATTTTCCACGCTCCCGGGTACATAGAAACTGCTGCATCATAGCGAGATATGATACTGTGAGCTCCCATCCAGTAGCAGCTCACTGCATCATATCTCACTATGCTGAAGTCAGTTCCACGCACAGGGCTGTAGTCAGTCTGGGAAATTTGTCCTGCACATGGACTGTTTTTCCGAGACGGAATATGGTTGTGTGCATGAGGACTAAAGGAGCAGTCAGGGACTTAGGTAAATATGATGTAAAGTCAGACAAGTGTTGGATAAATTCTTAGAAACAAAGTTGTAGATGGAAGAAGGCAGACATGATTGAATAAAATCAGGAAGTCTTTTTATGAAACCCTTGGAGTAGTTGAGGTAGTATGGCATGAGAAGGTAGACATCTGGTCACATAGTAACATAGAAGAAGAGACTGAATGAAGCTAAAGGTCCATCAAGTCCAACCTATAGCCCTAAAGTGTTGGTCCAGAGGAAAGCAAAAAACCCCATGAGGTTGATGCCAATTGCCCTGTGTTAGAGGAAAACAATCCTTTCTGATTCCAAATATCCCAGTATAAATACCTGGACCAATTTGTCGATACCAAAAATCTAAAATCTTCAACCTGTAATATTCCGCCTTTAAAGAAAGGTATCCAGGTCTTTTTTTAAACTTGCACAATGAATCCACCATCATCACTTTGTGGGGCAGAGCACTCCATAGCCTCGGTGCTCTTACACTAAAGAAACCCCATCTAAGACAGGTCTTTGTACTGTCCCTAGTTGTATGTTGTGATTGTGATATCTCTGGACTCCAATCTAGCCATTCCTCTAATAATCTTGGTTACTCTCCTCTGCGCTCTCTACAGGTCAGTTATGTCCATCTTCTATACTGGGACCCTTATTTGCACACAATAATCTAAGTGTGGCCATACTATTGATATGTATAGAGGCATAACCACGTTCTTGTCATGAAACTCTACACCTATTTTGATGTATACCATAATTTTATATGCCTTGGCAGCAGCTGCCTGGCACTGGTCACTAAAGGCCAGCTTTCTGTCCACCAAAATCCCCAAGTCTTTTTCATTGGCAGTCTTACCCAGTAATTCACTATTATTCACATACTCATACATTTTGTGTCTTTATTTCTGACCATACCTACATATGTTTACATTAAACTTCATTTGCCAAGTCTCTGCCCTCTTCCAGCTTCCAATACACCCCTGTAATATTCTACTATCCTCCTCAGCTTTGATAGCTTTACAGGGTTTACATATATATATATATTGTTAATAAAATAACAGGATTTGCTTCTGCAAAATGTCAGAGCAAACAAAAACGTGTGCTCACCCTATATATATGCTATAAACATCGTATTTTATTGAATAATATTAAAAACTGATATCCAAATTCACTAAACTACAGCTAGCCCTGGGAATGGGTAAGAGCTGCCACTCTTATCTAAATACAATGTTAAGGCAGTGATCAGTACGTATACGGCGATCTATAAAGCTTTCCCTAAGAATCAGCTATTGGTAGTAACTGTGTCCCTTTATTCTCAGTACATTGTAATTGACCAGGATGCTAGTCCACAGCACAGCTAAGGTATAGAAGGGGCTACCGCACTATCTGAATGTAAAACCAGCGAGTAACATATATACTCCCAATTCTAGAGCTTTCCCAGAGTATCAGCTATTAAACAGCATGTAGATAGTGTGGTAGCGCCTTCCCCTACACTAGGCTAGCTGTGCTTTAACAGCTTTGATATCAGTTTTTAATTGAGCAGGGTGTTTACAAGCTTATTAATGGGATTTAATGTTATTCATTAAATATGATATTTTTAGTGTCTATTCAGGGTGGGCACGCCTTTTTACTTTGCTCTTTACACAGCTTAGTGTCATCTGCAAATATGGAAACTCTGCTCTGTAAACCCTAACAGGCCATTATTAGCCCATCCATACAGTATTACGTTCCATCAGGGTCAGACTGGCCCATCAGGGTCGGACTGGACCACCAGGGAACCGGTGATTCCCCCGGTGGGCCCCGAGTCCAGACTATTAGTACTCATTTTGCAAAGGCAGATGCATTGGTCAGGGGCCAGTACCCTTACCATCCCAATCGGGCCACTGACCAAAGCATCTGCATACCTCCTGCCGTCCCACATGCCAGTCGCCTATATCACTCACTAATGGGGAAGAACAGAAAGCAGTGAGATATTTTGTGGGACTGCAGGTTGAAAGGGGAGTCAGAAGATCGGACTACATGTTGGAGGAGGCAGAGGGGGGAGTGGTGCATTTAAATGGGACTGCATGTTGGAGGAGGGTGGGGAGTGATGTATTTACATGGAACTGCATGTTGGAGGAGGCTGAGGAGGAGTGATGTATTTACATGGGACTGCATGTTGAAGGAGGCTGAGGGGGGGTTATGCATTTACATTGGACTTCATATTGGAGGAGGCTGGGGGAGTGATGTATTTACATGGGACTGCTGTTGAGGGGCTGAAAAGAGAGTGATGGTTTACATGGGACTTTATCCTGGAGTGTCTGGGGGATTGTATTGATATTTAGGGTGGGATAGGAGTCCCTGGGTTGCCGTTGGCATCGAGGGAGACAGGATCTTTTGGGTTCTGCTGGCATTTGAAGGACTGCAGGGGTCCTTAAACTGTCGGCAACTGGAGGGGGACATTAAACCCAGGGGGTAGCTAGAGGAGAACATTAAAATGGGGGTAACTGGAGGAAGACATTGATCTGGGGATAACCAGAGGGGGACATTATTTTGTCCCTTTTTCTGTCCTTTGAAAGTTGGGAGGTATGTACTCTGTGTCTCTTTAGACCCACGCTTCTGTCCAGGCCAGCCTTTGCTGCTGCCTCTACTGTGTGCAGGCAAAAAAAAAAGGGATCATATACTGTGTGGGGGCAAAAAGGGGATCATATACTTTGTGAGGTCCAAAAAAAATGGAACATATGCTGTGTGGGTTCCAAAAAATAAGACTATTTTATGTGTTGGAGGCTAGAAAGCAACGTAATATAGCATCACGTAAAGTTACTATACTTTATAGCTGGGAGTCATGCGGACCTTCCAGCCAAAGACAGAACAAACAGCTATAGAAGTCACAGTGGTTGCCTTTGCGACCAGGTCCCTAAACCCCAACATCAGTGATTTTCAGGAAAAAGTAAGTATGAAATTCACCAGAGTTGTGTGGCCTGAAATGTATGGTCACAAAGGCAAGTTCAGGCCACAAAGTTTGCAAAAAAATGTTTTTTTTCTTAAACTTGCCATATTCTGACACCAGTAACTTTTTTTTATATTTCCGCATACGAGAATGTATAGGACATCTGTATTTACGGGGCCAGGTGTACTTTTCAGTTACACCATATAGTTTCACCATATAGGAAAAATATTTTTCTAAGTTTGTAGACCAGGCAGTTTTAGGGTAAGTTCACACTGAGGAGGCTGCCTCAGGTTCCAGTCCAAAATACGGGTAGCTGCAACTGGATGCCGGTGCAGTGCAATTCACCGGCATACAGTCGCGCATTCCACTCCGGATTGGGCCCAAATGACTGGGCCTAGTCAGGAGGAGGGAGTGTCTTTAGGCGGATGTCGTGAGGTGAATCTGCCTGAAAGAATGAGCATGTCACTTCTTTTTCCGGGAGCCGTTTGTTCCGTTTGGAGCCATCTGTTTGGTCAGGATTTTGAGGCGGATACGGCCTCATAAGCCTGACCAAAAACCCCCGTCTGAACTTACCTTTAGATTTTTTTAAACTTTTTTTTCTATAATTGTTAGATCACTCTGATAACTAATGTAATCCATTAAAATGCTAATGCATTGTAATACATTGCAAAATAATGGCGTTTGTATGACAGGCTGCATAAAGCAGCCTGTCATTCAAATTACTGCTATACAAGCCTTCAATGGGCTCCCAGCTATCATGGCAACAGATTCCTGGGCCCGGATCTCCTTCCAGGTGCTGGTGATCCTCTTCAATATGGGCGCCGCTGGGAACATGGCACCCCGGTCAAAGCTGAGTACTGATTGTGGACATTAGCACCGAGTCTTTGCTGTATAAAAGGGGTGTGATTCTCAGCTCTAATACTGGCTGCCTCCGATTTGAGATCCGAATCACCCCCCTTGTCTGCTCCTGCCTGACACAGCACTCCCGACAGTCGAGAGCCTAAATAGCACATTAGGCACAAAACTAACAGCACTGATTGCTCAGGAATGGTGGGGGCTAGAGAAAAATATTCAGACTGTGCTAAAATATGTGATGCCTATTAACAGGTGCTAATAACTGGAGATGGTGAAAAGTCCACTTTAAAAGTAACCAGTTGTATTGAAAATACAGTCTATTCTAATACAACATCACATTATAGAACAGGAGGAACTGAGCAGTTTGATATACAGTAATGTGCAAAAATTTGAGGCAGTAAAATGAATGCTGTAAATTAAGAATGCTTACAAAATTGGAATGCCTCAAAATAATATATCAATCTGCTCAGCCCATCCTGCTCTATAACATGATGCCTGCAGATTGGATGGCATTTTCATTGTGATAAGTTTGTTTTAAGCTGCAAAATGAAGTGTAAATGTACTTGAATGGGAGCTGAGCTGCAATAACGTGGCCACTGTCTGCTTCCAGCTCTGTACATAGTGTTGTTGATCAGTGGTGGTGTTAAGTTACATAGTTACATAGTAGATGAGGTTGGATAAAGACATTAGTCCATCAAGCCCAACCTATAACCCTACAATACCTACAGTGTTGATCCAGGGGAAGGCAAAAAAAACCATGAGGCTCATGCCAATTGCCCTATTTCAGGGGAAAAAATTCCTTCCCGACTTCAAATCTGTGTCAGATAGGTCTTTAACATGAAGTCTTGGAGGACCCCTTTAACCACAATGCCCATAAGAAATAAATTGAGCACATGTATCTATTGTGCCCTTCCTCTGGCTAGCTGCTTGCATTTATAGATCACCTACTGCAGGCTAGCCTATTCATCACAGCCCCTGGTCACAAAAAGCAGTAGCACAATGTTCCGCCATGCCGTCAATATTAACTTTCCCCCCGGAGTTGTAATTAGAAGAAATAATTAGTATTATGGCTTTCCCTGCTGTAAGTAGAAATATCAGCAAATTCTGTGCAAAGATACTGCCCCCTGCAGTCAGAGAAGGGGCCACTACAAGGTAAGGAGCTCAGCTCATGGACTGTGCACCACTGATCTTGATGTCTGATCTTGATGTCTGATCACAATTGGTTCTCTAGACTGCATAAAACTAAAAGTTATTTCTGGGGCAGTGGAGGATGCAATCTAATATGTACAGTGGGGCAAAAAAGTATTTAGTCAGTCACCAATAGTGCAAGTTCCACCACTTAAAAAGATGAGAGGCGTCTGTGATTGACATCATAGGTAGACCTCAACTATGAGAGACAAAATGAGAAAACAAATCCAGAAAATCACATTGTCTGATTTTGTAAGAATTTTTTTTCAAATTATGGTGGAAAATAAGTATTTGGTCACCTACAAACAATCAAAATTTCTGGCTCTCACAGACCTGTAACTTCTTCTTTAAGAGTCTCCTCTTTCCTCCACTCATTACCTGTAGTAATGGCACCTGTTTAAACTTGTTATCAGTATAAAAAAGACACCTGTGCACACCCTCAAACAGTCAGACTCCAAACTCCACTATGGTGAAGACCAAAGAGCTGTCAAAGGACACCAGAAACAAAATTGTAGCCCTGCACCAGGCTGGGAAGACTGAATCTGCAATAGGCAACCAGCTTGGATTGAAGAAATCAACTGTGGGAACAATAATTAGAAAATGGAAGACATACAAGACCACTGATAATCTCCCTCGATCTGGGGCCCCACGCAAAATCTCACCCCGTGGGGTCAAAATGATCACAAGAACGGTGAGCAAAAATCCCAGAACCACGCGGGGGGACCTAGTGAATGAACTGCAGAGAGCTGGGACCAATGTAACAAAGCCTACCATCAGTAACACACTACGCCGCCAGGGACTCAGATCCTGCAGTGCCAGACGTGTCCCACTGCTTAAGCCAGTACATGTCCGGGCCCGTCTGGTTTGCTAGAGAGCATTTGGATGATCCAGAAGAGTATTGGGAGAATGTCCTATGGTCTGATGAAACCAAACTGGAACTGTTTGGTAGAAACACAACTTTTCATGTTTGGAGGAAAAAGAATACTGAGTTGCATCCATCAAACACCATACCTACTGTAAAGCATGGGGGTGGAAACATCATGCTTTGGGTCTGTTTCTCTGCAAAGGGGCCAGGACGACTGATCCGGGTACATGAAAGAATGAATGGGGCCATGTATCGTGAGATTTTGAGTGCAAACCTCCTTCCATCAGCAAGGGCATTGAAGATGAAACGTGGCTGGGTCTTTCAACATGACAATGATCCAAAGCACACCACCAGGGCAACGAAGGAGTGGCTTTGTAAGAAGCATTTGAAGGTCCTGGAGTGGCCTAGCCAGTCTCCAGATCTCAACCCTATAGAAAACCTTTGGAGGGAGTTGAAAGTCCATGTTGCCAAGCGACAGCCCCAAAAGAGAGGAGATCTGCATGGAGGAATGGGCCAACATACCAACAACAGTGTGTGCCAACCTTGTGAAGACTTACAGAAAACGTTTGACCTCTGTCATTGCCAACAAAGGATATATAACAAAGTATTGAGATGAAATTTTGTTACTGACCAAATACTTATTTTCCACCATAATTTGCAAATAAATTGTTACAAAATCAGACAATGTGATTTTCTGGATTTGTTTTCTCATTTTGTCTCTCATAGTTGAGGTCTACCTATGATGTCAATTACAGACGCCTCTCATCTTTTTAAGTGGTGGAACTTGCACTATTGGTGACTGACTAAATACTTTTTTGCCCCACTGTATGTGTACCTAGAGACAACAGGTAGGCGATCAGATAGTCAGACATACCAGGGGTGACAAGAAGCATAACTGGAGCAGCAAAAGGTGAGAATACATTAGCAAATGCCTAAGCAATAAAAAAGCACTTAGAAGGACAGCCACCAGTGAAATTAAGTTCCCCACAGTTGCTGTCTTCCTCCAAGGTTTTTTTTTTTTTATGTTGGATCAGGAGTTCTGGGCTGGTGTTCGGGTATTTCCAGCAGACCATTAACAGGATACAGACTATTTTACAACAAGGGTATAGTATGTTTAGAAAGGAGCGTACAAATAAGAAAGGGGGAGGGGTTTGCTTATACGTCCTTATGGGTGGAAATTATGGGAGGAACAAAAAATAATAAAATACTGATAGGGGTTTGTTATAAATCTCCAAATATAACGGAAGAAGCTGAAAATATACTAATAAAACAAATAGATGAGGCCGCAAAGCAGAATAAAGTCAGTGTATGACCTGGCTCTTCTGGTTACTCTTCTGCTGCACCCTCTGTTACCTTGTGACTTCCTGTGTACTGACCCGGCTTGTTTGACTACATCCTGACTACCCCTGGACTCTGTATGTCCTCCTGTGTAATGACTCGGTCTGTACGACTTTTCTTCGGTGCTTCTGCCATCCCCTGGCGATTATCCGTACTGCTCTCAACCATGCTGACCAGCTTCTCCTGTTTTTTTTCACCCAGTTAGGTGAGTGGTTTTCAGATTTTCTGGTTCCACTGCAACTTGGGGTGCGCTGTGCGTGTGACGCTCTCTGAGCAGCTGCAGTTCTGGGTCCAAGAATTTATCAAGTCCAACTCCACCTCTCCAGCTCTGGCGAAGACCTCTGGGGCCTGGTTCTACTCCAGTTTGGAGAGCGATGGACACTCAGTACTGTTTTACCTCAGTGTGCGGGGGATTTTGGTTGCCTGGGACTAATTGCCCATTATTGCACTAGGTTCCTAACAACTGTACTTTACATAAGTAACTACCTGTGAAAATGAGAGAGAAGGGAGAAGGCAGAGCGACTTGGGGCTGAAAACAAGCTGAAAACCCCCAGTCCAGCATGGAAAAAAACCATTGTAAGTACAATAAAATTCCATAGACAACCTCTTAAAATTCTGACCATCAGCTGCTACCAGAGAAACCTTGTCAACCTTGTAGGTGTTATATAGCTCAGAAGTAACCACTCAGGACTGCCCACCATGGCTTGTGGCTCTAGTTGTCTCACATTTGCACATGCTGTGATGACTTTTTAAAACTTTCAACTTTGGGTTTTGGCATTAGATTTCTGACTCAGGGACCATTCTAAAGTGTAACACTGGATGCAAAAGCTGCTGGTGCTGGTTGGGGGTCTTGAAATGATCGGACAGGTTCCCTTTAATTAATTCCTAGTGGTGGCTGCAAACAGACAATGGTGGCTCACGCTAGGTTCACACTAGTATTAAAGTCTCTGTCTTTTGGGTCCGCATGGACCAAACCCGAAAGACAGAGAGCCTGTCCGCTTAAAGTGGTTACCCATGAACCCCATTCACAGTATACAACTATAAAGCCGGTGTCTTGTTCTCTCTGCCGATTTTAGGTGGAATCTATGGCAAAGTCATCTACACTCCAATGCAGATGCAAACCTAGCCTTACTATGTACAATGTGACAGATTTATTATGCCTTATATGCAAATTTTCTGGTGTATAAGACATTAAAAAGTCACATGTTGTTCTAAAGCAGGGGTGCTCACACTTTTTCAGCATGCGAGCTACTTATAAAATGACCAAGTCAAAATGATCTACTACCCACTGCTGTGTGGGCGGGGCCTGGGCCGCAGCATTGTCAACCCCACCTAGTTTCCGTCACACACTGGAGAGCGGGGAGCGCGTCATCCCCCGGAGCTGCTGCTGCTGCTTCTGTCCCATGTGTCTCGGCGGCGGAGCGGAGGGAAGATGTCTGCGCTCTCAGCCTGGTTCTGGAATGAACGCTTCTGGCTGCCACAGAACGTCACCTGGGTGGACCTGGTGGGCACAGAGGGCGGGGAGCAGTCTAATAGTGAGGATGTCTGATAGGCTGACATCTATTTTTTTTATGTCACGCAATCGACTCATACTTCCTTTGTGATCGACCGGTACCCCTGTTCTAAAGTAATAAATGTAACAATATATAATAATTAATCTATAAACTGGGATAGTCAACTATGGAGGTGTGATCTACTGGAATGACATGGAAGGATCTATAAATCTGTAGCCATAGATATGGGAGCGTTCACACTACCGTCTGTGTCCAACAGGTAGTGTCCGCTCAAAATCTCATACGGACATTAGGAGTGGACACTAGCTGTGTCCGTGACACTTGTCATTTATTTAAATGGCGATCAGGTGCGTTCTTTTGCATTCTGTGCCCTTCCTGCACTGTCCGCATGTAAAGATGTCCGACTTTTCAAGCGGACAGAAAAACCCGACATGTAGGGTTTTTCTGTCCGCTTGAAAAGTCGGACATCTTTACTTGCGGACAGTGAAGGAAGGGCACGTAGTGCAAAAGAACTCACCCGATCACCATTTAAATAAATGACAGGTGTCACGGACACAGCTAGTGTCCGCTCCTAATGTCCGTGCCAGATTTTGAGCGGACACTAGGAGCAGACACTACCTGTCGGACACAGACGGTAGTCTGAACACCCCCTATGAGTGTTTTTAGAAGTTTACCCAGTGAGGCTTATACTGCAACATACAGGCAAACAGTGAAAATATTCATTTATCATTAAAGAGGACCTTTCACCACTTTTGGGCACATGCAGTGTTATATACTGCCAGAAAGCCGACAGTGCGCTGAGTTCAGCGCACTGTCGGCTTTCCCGATCTGTGCCCGGTGTAAAGAGCTTACAGTGCCGATACCGTAGTGCTCTATGGTCAGAAGGGCGTTTCTGACAGTTAGCCAGAGACGTCCTTCTGCCTCGCGGCGCCTATCGCGCTGTACAGTGGAGCGGTGAGGAACGCCCCCCTCCCTCTCCTGATAATGCTCGTCTATGGACAAGCTGTGTGAGCAGAGGGAGGGGGCGTTCCTCCCCGCTCCACAGTACAGTGTGATAGGCGCTGCTGGGCAGAAGGACGTTCCTGGCTAACTGTCAGAAACGCCCTTCTGACCATAGAGCACTACGGTACCGGCACCATAAGCTCTTTACAGCGGGCACAGATCGGGAAAGCCGACAGTGCGCTGAATTCAGCGCACTGTCGGCTTTCTGGCAGTATATAACACTGCATGTGCCCAAAAGTGGTGAAAGGTCCTCTTTAAGTCTGAGGCCCTACATTATGTAAAAACAGCTTGTTGCAGTTTTGCTAGATTTTTTTGAGCCAAAGCCAAGAATGGCTACAAAAGGAACGGGTAATATATAGAAAGTTCTTATACTTCTCCCTACTCCTCAATCCACTCCTGGCCTTGGCTCATAAAACTGCAACAAAATCTTCAACAACCAAAAGAAAAGCTGTTTCCGCTGTCGAGCCTCAGCCTAAAAGGAGTCTGTTAGCAGGAAGGAGTACAAGTAAACACACTGCTAGGAAAATTAGGGTCATCTGAATGCAATGATTTTTTATTTATTTTATTTTTTTCATTTTTTGAAATGCGGGCCTCTGTTGCAGAGATAAATTCCAATTATGCAAATAACAAATCTGGAGGACTGATGGCGTCTCCGATACTTCAGGCTCCGTTCTCACGGAGTAATGCGCCGCTCATTTAGACACGCATACATGTGTCAGAGCGCGGCGCTTCAAAACAGATCCCATTGATTTCAATGGGTGCCGGCTTACGCGCATAACACATTGAAATCAATATGTTAAAAAACCTCCCATTGATTTCAATGTGTAGCGCACGTAAGCTGGCACCCATTGAAATCAATGGGATCTGTTTTGAAGCGCCGCGCTCTGACACGTGTATACGTGTCTAAATGAGCGGCGCTTTACTCCGTCAGAACGGAGCCTCATACTGTTCCTGCACACTGCATTACGATTGGCCACTTGCATTACGATTTTTGCCTTGCCCTAAAATTAAAGTACTGCAAGCAGTATGGTTTTAAACAGATTCCAAGATGGCTCTGCAGATAGTCATGTTCACTAAATTGGTTTTCTTTAAGCCATTCCCAACATCCGCCATAATAGTTCGGCGGATATCGGGTATTAAATATAGTGGCTGCTTGGGAGACCCTGTACTAATTCTCCCAGTCAGAGCCCATACTGATCACGAGCTTTAAGGGAACCTACTGAATGCTACCAGGTTCTATGCGGCCATCAATATCCAAAGCATTAGCATTGTAATTCATTCCATTAGTGGTCAGACCCCCTGGGGTTCAAGTCTCTAAGGGGGTCTTATAATTGAAGTAAAAACATATATCCTTAGAACTGTTAAAAAGTAAAGTGAAACACATACACATTAGGTATCCCTGTATCTCTGAAAATGTATTTTTATCCCTGTTTCACCTCTCTTAAAATTTTGTAGAAAAGTGATCAAGTGATCAGAGCAATAGCCATTCCTCAAAACAGTACAACGGAAAAATACACCTGGCCCTTCAAAACAAGACACCCTATGCATCCCCATTCACAGAAATATAAAAAAGTTATGGGTGTCAGAATATGGAAATTCCAAGATTTTATTTTTCAAAGTTTAGGGTTTTTTTCTAAAGGGTTAAAATGTAAAAAAAAAACAAAAAAAAAAACTATATCAATTTGGTATCCCTGAAATCATACCAACCCATAGAATACACATGACATGTCATTTTAGCTGCACAGTGAATGCCATAAAAACAAAGCCCGTAGGAAAGTCACACAGGTTTTCTCCAATTCTGATTTATTTTTTTGCAGCTTTCCTGTACAGAATATTAAAAAGTACCATTACAAATCAGAGCCTGCAAACGTGGTTCTTTGAATGGTAAAGTAAATTTTGGAGTAAAAAACAAAAGTCGAAGGGGTTAAAACTACAAACACCGAGTGAAATACGGCTATCAGGTGCTTAAAAAAAATGTATTATACTAACAGAATTTACATAAAATGACCCTATTGCCTTAGGCTGGTCTTACACAACCGTTATGATTTTACGGTCCGCAAGTTGCTGATCAGCAACATAGACACTGCAGACGCCCGTGAACTGCGCACTCGCCCATAGAGTTCATAGAGTTCTATGGGCGAGTCCATGCAGTGCCGTGAATTCACAGCCTTTGCGTTCCTGCTCTATTCAGTGCAGACCTCGGTCACGGCCCGGCACACCACGGATAAAATATCTGGTGGTGTAAGAGGCCGCACTGAATATAATGTGTCCACAAATGGTCCGCAATTGAAAACCCTCAATTGGAGACCATTTGCGGACTTACATTACGGCCGTGTAAGACCAGCCTTAACATTGGTTTTCGCCTTCTCACCTTAATCCAAGGTATGACTTAACATAATAAATGACACTCTATACTGTGGATTTTCTACCGATGCTATACTGTATATCAATCTGCTCGGCTCCTCCTGCTCTATAACATGCTGCCTGCAGACTGGACTGTATTTTTATATGACAGATTCCCTTTATATGAACCACTGTAAATAATACTAACAATAGTGACTTTTATGTAGTAAGTGGTGAGAACAAGACTGACTGTACGATCTGTAGACACTATACTGCCATACAATTCAGAGACTATTCTCATCATGGAATCAGGAAGGAAATATCTGTTGTTCCATCTGAAGAGACATTTGTTATGTCTTTCATCCTTTTCACTATAGACAACATTTACAGGTTGATCGTTTTTTTCCTGTGTTGGCTAAGTACATGGAAATTTTTGCTGTTTTCAAAAACTGACCTGGTAATAGTCCAGGGCACTAAAGAATAACGCTTCAGAAGTCCAATGATCTTACAATGGTTGTGCCATCAATACAAATGCAGTAAGTAAACTGTAACTTTGTAACGCCCTGCTAAAGAACTCTTCCTTGACGAAATATCATAAATATCTGATCATGATCACACACCCTGGTGTTCAAATGTATAGGTCTATTGACATCTTTCTAGTGAGGCTCTGTTAGGCCCAGTTCACATCTGCACATGGGTCCACTAGGGAACCCCCAAACAAAAACCTCATCCGCATAAAAAGTGCTTACCTAAGGAAACCCGCAGACCCCATAGACCAGACCTGGGCAATGTACGACCCGCGGACCATATCCGGCCCCCTGGCTGATTCAGTCAGGCCCGCATAGCTTGACTAGGGAGGCGTGTCTTAGTGCCGGCAGGACAGTGCAAGAAGATAGAGACGTTTGGTGTGTGTCCTAAGGTACTGAGAGGGGAGGGAGGGGGAGGATGTGAGATGCAGGGTGGAGAGTGTGTGTGTGTCTGTCTGTGTGTGTCTGTGTCTCAGTAACCTAGAGGCAGAGATGGAAGGGGAATGTTATACTGGGGCAGAGATGGAAGGGGAATGTTATACTGGGGCAGAGATGGAAGGGGAATGTTACACCGGGGGCAGATATGGAGGGGGAATGTTATACCGGGAGCAGATATGGACGGGGAATGTTATACTGGGGGCAGATATGGAGGTGGAATGTGATACTTGGGGCAGATATGGAGGGGGAATGTTATACTGGGGGAAGATATGGAGGGGGGATGTTATACTGGGGGCACATATGGAGGGGGAATGTTATACTAGGGGCAGATATGGATGGGGAATGTTATACTGGGGGCACATATGGAGGGGGAATGTTATACTGGGGGCAGATATGGAGGGGGAATGTTATACTGGGGGCAGAGATGGATGGGGAATGTTATACTGGGGCAGAGATGAAGGGGGAATGTTATACTGGGGCAGATATGGAGGGGGAATGTTATCCTGGGGCAGAGATGGAGGGGGGATGTTATACTGGGGCAGATATGGAGGGGGAATGTTATACTGGGGGCAGAGATGGATGGGGAATGTTATACTGGGGCAGAGATGGAGGGGGAATGTTATACTGGGGCAGAGATGGAGGGGGGATGTTATACTGGGGGCAGATATGGAGGGGGAATGTTATACTGGGGGCAGAGATAGAGTGGCAGGGGACATGAAACTGGAGGAGAGATGGAGGGGGGACATGAAATGGGGAAGATGAAGGGGGATATGAAACTGGTAGAGAAATGGAGGGGGGACATGAAACTGGGGGTAGATGAAGGGGGCACTTAAACTGGGGACAACTGGAGGGTGCATTAAACCGTGCAGGTAGCTGGAGGGGGACCTGTCTGCCTCTACTTGCCCCCAGTTTAATGTCACCCTCCAGCTACCCCTATGGTTTAATTGTTGCTTCCAGCTGCTCGAGTTTAATGTCCCCCTCTAGTTTCCACCAGTTTAAACTGGGGCACTAGGAGAGGGACTTAATACTGTGGGGCAGTTGGAAGGGAACATTATAATGTGGGGGCATATAATGTACGAGTAACTGTAGGAGGATTATACTTTGTGGGGGCACATGAAAAGATGATTGAGAATGGGCGGAGTCAACATAGAAGTGGGTGGAGCTAAATTTGCCACAGCGCGCATGGCCCTCTAGAATAGTTTCAATTTCTTATCTGGCCCCATGGGAAAATTAATTGCCCACCCCTGCCATATAATGGGGTCTGTGTGGTTTCCACATGAAAAATGCTGCTTTACGACTTTTCTTTCCGCATTTTTCATACAAAAAGGTAAAAGAATGGCCTGAACGCAGATGTGATCTGGGACTTAGTCATAAAAGAAACAGTGATATCCTTTAAGATAGACAGGTTTTGCATCATTTGTAAACAGCTTAAACAGCGGGTCTAAACAGTACAGTGCAGTACACTTACCGTTGGGGGTAGTCCCTGCTATCCCCAGGCTTATGCTGCACAGTGAGAGCCCGCACCCCATAAGTGTAGTTCATGTTTCTCCAAAGTCCTCAAAGGAAAACTCCATGAACTTTCTGTTTAAAGCACTGCGGGAAGAATTGCAATATGTCGCTGCTGCGTTTTTTCTGCAGCTCTTTTTGCTGCGGGATGCCCCGTAGGGACCTTAGCCTTAGGCTGGAAATCCATGTGGCGTTTTACAGCATTTTACAGTCACTGCAAGATGGATGGGATCTCGCAAATCCGATCCACACCTTGCAGAAAAATATACACAGTAGACATGCTGCGATTTCCAAAACCAGATCAGTTTTGAAAATCACAGTAAGACAAGTATACCTACAGGAGCACCAGCAGTTTCCCTATATATATAATAGAAACAAAAAGTCCACAGAGGACAACTCTACGGACTTTCTGTGAAAAGCGGTATGGCAAAAACCGCAGTTTTTCCCACAGCGCTTTTTTGATGTGGCCTGTAACGTGGGGCTTTAGCCTTAAGGTTAACCCCATGTAGCAAGTTGCAGCCAAAAAGTGCTGCGGAAAAGAATGCAACAGAAACGCATCACATATTTTTCCGCAGTGCTTTTCACAGAATCCACAAGTTTCCTTCTGTAACTATTATACCTATACTGAAATATAGTTGCTGAAGGTATAAATGACTGCTGCGATTTACAAAAACACAAAGGTATTTGAAATTACAGTATTTCTCATTTCATCTGCAGCATGCATCTTAACCAAATTGCATCTTAACCGAAGTGCAGATTAACCAAAGTGCACTTATACATGGCACTTAAACAGGGCACGAAACAGGCTAACCATGGCAGACCACCAGGTAAATTTCAACCTAAAACAACAAGTTTTACCACATGGTATGCTATAGCTGCACTGTCTCTTACTATCTTAGCCATTGTCTTCCTGCAGACCTCTCTTCCATCTCTACCACCAGTACACTCCATCCATATCAGTCCCTCTTTTCTTCCTTCTCCCATGTACAGCTTTCACACACTTTTCACACTCTGTAATCATCCCTTTATTTCTTTTAGCAGTGACACCAAACATAAGCGCCCCCATAAATCCCTGAACCACCTTCTGTCTCTGTCCATGTTACTC
Organism: Leptodactylus fuscus; assembly: GCF_031893055.1. Classification (NCBI taxonomy): domain Eukaryota; kingdom Metazoa; phylum Chordata; class Amphibia; order Anura; family Leptodactylidae; genus Leptodactylus; species Leptodactylus fuscus. Next base: position 51,737,256 of record NC_134269.1, read on the forward strand.
CTCCTTGCTGCTGGGGACATCTCTCCTAACCCCAGCCCTCCTTCCTTCACTAACTCTTCTTCCTGCACACATAGAAGGCCTACAAACCTCCTCAATATTTACCATGTTCCTTCCCCTCACCCCTCCCCTGTCTCTTTTAGCTGCTCTCTCTGGAACGCCCACTCAGTGTGTAACAAACTAGAATACATTAATGACTTATTCCTTAGCAAATCCCTTGGCCTGCTCGCCCTTACTGAGACTTGGATCCAGCAGTCAGATACGGCCTCCCCTGCTGCTCTGTCTCATGGTGGCCTACAATTCTCACATACCTCTAGGCCTGACAACAGGCAGGGTGGTGGGGTAGGCTTACTCCTGTCACCACAGTGCATTTTTCAGTCCATTCCACCGGTACCCTCACTCACATTCTCCTCATTTGAAGTCCATGCTATCAGACTTTTCCGCCCACTCTCCTTACATGTAGCCGTGATCTACCGTCCACCTGGCTCACCCTACCAATTTTTGGACCACTTTGCCTCTTGGCTTCCCCACTTCTTATCCAGTGACATTCCTACCCTCATCATGGGTGACTTTAACATCCCTATTGACACCCCTCACTCCCCGGCTGCCTCACAGTTTCTCTCATTAACCACTTCTCTTGGTCTCTCACAATGTTCTTCTTCTGCTACACATGTAGATGGAAACACAATTGATCTTGTCTTCCATCGACTCCTCACAGTTTCTACATTTTCTAACTCTTCTCTGCCGCTCTCTGATCATAACCTTCTGTCTCTCACCATCAGTGCCCTCTCCCCTTCACAAGATACCCCTACCCATCACACATATAGGAATTTGCGTGCTATTGACACCAAGCACCTCTCAGATACTCTACAGTCCTCTCTGTCCCCCATCTCCTCAATCTCCTGTCCAAATCTGGCCACCAGTCACTATAATGAAACCCTTAAAAATGCATTGGATGAGGTTGCTCCCCCCTCCACTCGTAAAGTCCCACGTAGGAGGCAGCAGCCCTGGCACACGCCACAGACACGATTTCTTCAGCGCTGCTCTAGGTGTGCCGAACGTCTCTGGAGAAAATCACGCTCACCTGCAGATTTCCTCCACTTCAAGTTCATGCTTAAAACATATAGTTCTGCCCTTCACCTAGCCAAACAAGACTATTTCACCGCCCTCATCTCTTCTCTCTCCAGCAACCCTAAAAGGCTTTTTGAAACCTTTCACTCCTTACTCACACCCAAGGTACAGACGCCATTCACAGACCTCAGTGCTGATGACCTGGCCACGTATTTCCATGATAAAATTGATAAGATCGGTCAGGAAATTACTGCCCAAGCCCCAGGTGGCATTGATCCCACCACCTACCATAGCAATGATCCCCTCACCAATTGCACCTCAGACTGTCTATTCTCATCTTTTGAACCTGTTACAAAAGAGGAAGTCTCCCAGCTACTTTCTTCATCTCGCCCTACAACCTGCAGTAGTGACCCCTTCCCCTCACATCTTCTCCAATCTCTGTCGCCTGCTGTCACCACTCACCTTACTAAAATATTTAACCTCTCTCTCTCTTCTGGAATCTTCCCATCCTCCTTCAAGCATGCTGTTATAACTCTGCTATTGAAAAAACCCTCCTTGGACCCGTCCTGTGCTGCTAACTATCGACCCGTCTCTAACCTCCCCTTCATCTCTAAACTCTTGGAACGCCTGGTCTATTCTCGTTTAATCCGCTATCTCTCTGCTAACTCTCTTCTTGACCCCTTACAATCTGGTTTCCGCGCTCTGCACTCTACTGAAACGGCTCTCACAAAAGTCTCCAATGATCTCCTGACGGCTAAATCCAATGGCGATTTCTCTCTTCTTATTCTTCTGGACCTCTCTGCAGCTTTTGACACTGTTGACCATCATCTCCTCCTCACTATGCTCCGCTCAGTCGGCCTCAATGACACTGCACTCTCCTGGTTCTCCTCTTATCTCTCAGACCGCACTTTCAGCGTATCATTTGCGGGCTCTGTTTCCTCCCCTCTTTCCCTTGCTGTTGGGGTTCCTCAGGGCTCGGTCCTAGGCCCCCTGCTCTTTTCTCTCTACACAGCCCCCATTGGACAAACCATCACCAGATTTGGCTTCAGGTACCATCTTTATGCTGACGACACCCAATTATATACATCTTCCTGTGACATCACCCCTGTACTCATACAGAACACCAGTGACTGTCTTTCTGCTGTCTCTAATATCATGTCCTCGCTCTATCTGAAACTAAATCTCTCTAAGACTGAACTACTACTGTTTCCACCATCTAATAGATCTGTCCCTGATATATCCATTGCAGTCTCAGGCCTTACTATAACTCCTAGGCAGCATGCCCACTGCCTCGGGGTCATGTTTGACGCAGACCTTTCTTTCACCCCTCATATTGAATCACTTGCACGTTCATGTCACCTCCACCTCAAAAATATCTCCAGAATACGTCCTTTCCTTACCAGAGATACACTAAAGACACTTATTGTCTCTCTGATTCATTCTCGCCTTGACTACTGTAACTCCTTACTAATTGGTCTTCCCCTCACTAAACTCTCCCCTCTACAATCTATTCTGAATGCAGCGGCCAGGCTCATCTACCAGGCTAGACGCTACAGCGATGCCTCCGGTCTGTGCCAGTTGCTACATTGGCTGCCTATTCAATATAGAATAAAATATAAAGTTATCACCCTCATCCACAAGGCTCTCCATAATGCCGCACCTCCCTACATTTCCTCCCTCATCTCTGTCTACCGCCCAACCCGTGTTCTCCGCTCACTCAATTATCTAACACTTACATCCTCTATTATCAGAACCTCCCACGCTCGTATACAAGACTTCTCCCGAGTTGCACCACTTCTCTGGAATGCTCTACCCCGGACAATCAGATTAACTCCCAATTTCTACAGTTTCAAACGCAAACTAAAGACGCATTTTTTCAGACAGGCCTATCACAATTCCTAATGCAAACCCTTCTTGATGCCTTTTCAGCCTAACATATTTGTCCATGCTCTATCCACATGTTAAAGGACACTACTAGTGACGGCCCATAAAGCTTTGTTTGTGTAATGGCTGCAACCTCTATTACAAAATTGTCTGAACACTGTATAAGCAATTCCGCCCCTCCTACCTCTTGTGTTATCCTCTCTACCTCATAGATTGTAAGCTCTTGTGAGCAGGGCCCTCAGTCCCATTGTGTGAAATGACGTTCTTTGTTTTGTATCTGTCTGTATCTGAACCCTACAAATTGTACAGCGCTGCGGAATATGTTGGCGCTATATAAATAAAATGTATTATTATTATTATTATTTCCACTGCAGATGTTTTTCAGCAATGGGAGGATGGGATCCATCTGCCTCCACAGCATAATGTCCCCCTTCAGCTTCCCCCACATAATGTCCCCCTCCAGCTTCCCCCACATAATGTTCCCTTCCAGCGACCCCCACAGTTTAAAATCCTGTTGCAGTTTTCCCCACAATTTAATGTTTCCCTCCAGAACAGTATGTGGCTGGGAGTCAGGGACTAAATAATTTATAGGAGTCCTATAGGAGTGCTAGGAGTCCCTTTACCGGCCTAAGGGCGGCATTTTTGCTTACCTAAGCCAGTCCAGGACAAGCTGTCCTGGACTGGCTTAGCGTCACCGTCTCGGCAGCCCGGCGCGGGAAGCGAGCGGTGGATTGGGGTCCCTGTGGACGCAGCGCTGCTCCAGCGGCCTCCCCTCATTCTCAGGCAGAGAGCAGGTCCTCTCCCTGCCTGCTCTCTGCCTGCTAACGCCGCTCCGCTACGCCCCCCTTCGCTGTCGTCCGCCTCGGGTGGCAAATAAGGTATCCTTGTCGAAAATTTGAAGTCAGCTCACCTTCTTGTTCCAAGATCCAACACTGGGTGTATATATTCTTACATGTATTGAAGAACTTCACCTGAAAGCTTGAGTTGGATGCACGGAGATTTTGTTGCCCTTCAGCCCAGGGTGTGGTTCAACTAGTAGAAGTAAACATCCAGCACGCATCTCCTTAGTTTAAATAAAACTTAGCTTTTATTTATCCATATTCAAAAATTGGAAAGCATTCAATTTTAGATATAAAAAAATGAGTAAGGAGCTGACCTAGAGGCTCCGAAACGCGTCAGCCGGACGCTGCCCGCTTTCCCTCCATGCTGGCCACACTGAGCGTTTTTTATATCTAAAATTGAATGCTTTCCAATTTTTGAATATGGATAAATAAAAGCTAAGTTTTATTTAAACTAAGGAGATGCGTGCTGGATGTTTACTTCTACTAGGCAAATAAGGTAGGTTCACCCCTGGGCCTCACCTTGCCATATGAGTTGCCATATGCGGAAACGCAGTGGAGATAAAGGCCGTGGAAAATGGGTTTTCAAAAACAGCATGTTTATTTTACCTGTGACATTTCCATGTTTTCTCCATAGACTTAAAGGGATTCTATCATTCAGAAGCAATTTTTTGTCCCTAACATGTAGGAATAGCCTTAAGAAAGGCTATTCGTGTCCTACCTTTAGATGTCTTCTACCGGTTTTCGCCGGTATGCAAATGAGTTCTCTCACAGCACTGGGGGTGGACCCCAGCGCTCAAACAGCGGGGAAGACATCTAAAGATAGGAAACGAATAGCCTTTCTTAAGGCTATTCCGACGTGTTATCACATTAAAAGCAATAGGTAAAAAAGCCTCCATTGATTTCAATGGGTAGCGCATGTATGCCGACACCTATTGAAGTCAATGGGATCTATTTTTTACGCCGCTCACTCTGAACGAGTTTACGTTCAGAATGAGAGGGTCCTAAGACCAGCGCCATAGCGGCAGGGGTGTGCAGGGCGCTCTTTCTAGGGTACTGCATTTATTTCGACAGAAAAAGAAGAAGCGATCCCAATTTCAAGAACCGACTGCGGGAGAGAAGAAGGAAACAGAAAATTGCTAAAGAGAGAGCTGGTCAGTCAACGCTGCCTGACCTTAAAGATGCGGAGGCTGTTCAGAAGTTTTTCCTTGAAGAAATTCAACTTGGGGAGGAGTTACTTGCACAAGGTGATTTTGAAAAGGGACTCGATCACTTAACAAATGCCATAGCTGTTTGTGGACAACCTCAACAGTTGCTTCAAGTTTTGCAGCAGACTCTCCCACCACAAGTTTTTCAAATGATTTTGACCAAATTGCCTACAATTAGCCAGAGGATTGGAAGTGCTCAGTCTCTGACTGAAGATGATGTGGAGTAAAATGCCTACATATTTGGGCAGAATGTAGTTGTATTTCATAAGTAACTGTTATTACTGAATATTCATTATTAATAAAAATCAAAACAAGAGGGGTTTTTTAGCTGTTCTGTTACTACACTTTAGTTACCTGATGTTAAAACATTTGTATAATAGAAATAATGTTTTTGTTTTTGGATGATATAAAAAGATCATTTGGAAATAAAAAAATAAAAAAATAAAAAATGAGAGGATCGTAAACTCCATGTGAAGGCTCCCTTAGGGACAAAAAATTGCTTGTGAATGATAGGATCCCTTTAATAGAGGGGAAACAAAAATGCAAAATGCAGTGGAAAAACAGTGAAGAATGCAAGCATTTTTGCTGTGTTGTCTTCCCCACCGTTTTTTCTACGCCATTTTTCAGTTGCAATTTGTAATGTGGGGCCTTAGCCTTAGGGTGCATTCAGACTACGTAACGCCGGGCGTGTATGAGAGCCGTACACGCCGGCATTACGGCAGATTGCCGAACACTTCCCATTCACTTCAATGGGAGCGCTCGTAAACGCCGCTGTTACGAGCGCTCCCATTGAAGTGAATGGGAAGTGTTCGGCAGTCTGCCGTAATGCCGGCGTGTACGGCTCTCATACACGCCCGGCGTTACGTAGTCTGAATGCACCCTAAGATGGGGAAAGATACGACACTACTTTGCACCACTTTCCCATCTTCTGCATTTTCAGAAGATTAAAAGAAAAGTAATTTTTATATGCATGTAATAAAAAACAAGTTTAATTAATTAAACAAATTAATAAAAACAAAAGGGCTGAAGGGATTCTAGCATAAGAAAATGAGAAAAAATTTAAAGAAAAAAAAAATATAAAACTTGGAACCAGGATATCGCAGTAGAAAAAAAAAATCAATAATATATTCCTTTTATGATGTCTTTTTATGTAATCTTTTATTGTCATGTACAACAGCAAATAAAACAAGAATGAGTAAAATTCACATTCTAAGCCAAAAGTTTGAAATAATATATTGTAAATTGTAAATGTTTAACATCAGTATAATGAACAGAAACCTATTTATAGTGAAGTGAATCCATAGACATAGCAGACTTGTGGAAAGATTTCTGCGACTGCCTCATTGACCTGAATGGGCTGCAGAAATCCATGCACTTACTGAATTCAGAACTTTCTGCAACAAATCTGCTTTATGTGAACAAACTCTTAATCTCGTAGTGGCTAAGCCTCAAGTTTATTTTCCGTCCCTCCACTAGATGTCCTTCCAGATACAGTAAACACATACATAGTGTGCAGGGACATAGAAATGATCTCCACTCATAGGCGAGCACTTACTTGAAATGTAACCAAAAGGGGATGTGTAATAAAGTTCTTCTCTTCTTTCTAAATTTCTTTCCTGTATGCCTTGTATATGATACTTAATGGATATAAAACTATCATTTTGCAGACTAGAATATCTCAGTGTCACAGGATTGGTGAGTGTCATAATAATATAAATATAAACATAAAAATATTATTATTACAAAAATATTATTATTACATGTAGGTTTTATTATAATACATGTAGGTTTTTTTCTGTCTGCTTGAAAAGTCGGACATCTTTACAAGCGGACAGTGAAGGACAGGCACGGAGTGCAAAAGAACACACCCGATCGCCATTTAAATGAATGACAAGTGTCACGGACACAGCTAGTGTCCGCTCCTAATGTCCGTGCGAGATTTTGAACGGACACTAGGAGCGGACACTACCTATCGGACACTGACGGTAGTGTGAACGCCCCCTATGATGCTAGGAGTCCATGCCGCAGATCGACTTTATGCTCCATATTATAATCACTATGAGACAATATGTCACTGGGAGGTGGGGAAAACCAAGACAAAAACAGACCAAGTGTCCTGGGCAAAACTCGATTATGGGAATCTAGCCTAAAAGGAATGATCAAAAGCAGCCATCTCCTTTAAGAGAGGGAATTAAAAAGCTGATAAACTAAAGTCAATCTATTTAGCTTCAAAATATGGTGTATAAGCCCAGCAATACAGATGCAGAATATCGGTAGCATGTCACTCTGTAAACAGGGACGTGCTGCAAATAAACAAAACCGCTGTAGGGGCAGATTAGTGATCACATTACATTATTGATCGCTCTTCCCCAATTCACTTTGCATCAGCCAGTGTAGTAGGCAGACAAATGCTGGTCAATGTCTATTAGCCTTCCTACTTGGCCTGGTCTAATAGGATCTTTTCTTCCAGGGTTCTCTAGAGATTACACCTAAACACTAGAAAGGTCCCACCAGGAGGACAGTTTCTGATAATCTTATCGTGAAAGGGTTATCCTTAGGATAGGCCTTCAATATTAGATCTGTGGGGGTCAGACAGCAAGGACCCCCAGCAGGTCTGCGGCTTCTAGTGATGTTTACATGCTGCTCACTCACTCTGCAAAGTGTAGCGGCGGCTTTAGGTACTTCAGCGCTGCTCCAAAGACCTGGGCCACCACTGTGATACCTAAAACGGCTGCTACTCTTTGTGCATACCCTGTTTCTAGAGAGTTCTGAAATATTACATACAAATGTACAGGACCCCGTGATTTGTTTACTTTAATGCCCCATGAGGCAGCAACACATCGCAGTTCTTCCTGCAGCGCTTTAGGAAGAAATTTCGCTGAGTTTTCTGGACTTTTGGTTACAATTAGACCTAGGGGGAAACCACCGGCGTTTCTGTAGGTATAATTGACATGATGCGACTTTCAAAACTGCACCGGTTTTGGAAATCAGGGCATGTCCGCACCACGGTTCACTAGAATCCCATCCACTTTGCCCTTACTGTAAAACACTGTGATTTTTCCGTCGGCGTTTCCATCCCGTGGGGTGTTTTTAAGGGATGTGAGCACTTATTCCTGGGTTCAGCAGGTGACATTCAATGGAGAATTGACATTATCTATTGTGAGAGAGTGAAGGGTGCAGTCTGGGAAGACAAGTATATTCCAGCCAGGCAGCTAAAGGGTGTTTGGTAAAGATTCACACCAGGGAGGTCAGCTGGCTAATCAAGCCCTAATAACAGCCTGTGTGTGAAGACTAGCAGTGTGGCACCACACTGACAGAGCTGAACTGTCCAGACCGGACCTCCAAAGCAGGTACTGTGCCACCCGTTGTTGTTACCAAAGTGGGAGACTGGTAGCCAGTCTCCTGTATAGTCAGGGAAAAGTTTCCTTACGTTTAAGTTAGTTTCTCAGCCGGGAAGGGTTTTGTTTTGTTTATCCTGTGGCTTTGCAAAAGCAGTGTATGCGTTACATGTGAATAAAGCCTGAACCTGTGTGCAATCCAGTGTCTGTGTCCCTGTTTCCTGCACTGCTACAAGCATCTACCTGAGCGGTTCCCCACACTATCTATAGTAACACTTTACCTAAGCATCTGACTGCTTATTACGGAAAACATCTATTTCATACCTGTCCCTTTGAGATGTACTTTACTTTGTTCCATCACAATAGCGATATGGGTTATACTGAAATCCTAAGGGAAATAACTAAAGTTTGGTTCTTAGAAAGCTTATGCACATATCAGTTGAATAAATACAAAAAATATAGAGAGAGCACTATAACTGTGGCTCCCTATAGAAGCAGTTGGAATATGTAATGTTTTGGGGGGTTTGGTACAGTTTCTGACTCCCCCATTTTAACATGGATTTCCCAATGTGTGAGTCTGGTCTTATACTGATAGTTATTGAATACAGTCCTATGAAAAAGTTTGGGCACCCCTATTAATCTTAATCATTTTTAGTTCTAAATATTTTGGTGTTTGCAACAGCCGTTTCAGTTTGATATATCTAATAACTGATGGACACAGTAATATTTCAGGATTGAAATGAGGTTTATTGTACTAACAGAAAATGCGCAATATGCATTAAACCAAAATTTGACCGGTGCAAAAATATGGGCACCTCAACAGAAAAGTGACATTAATATTTAGTACATCCTCCTTTTGCAAAGATAGCAGCCTCTAGTCGCTTCCTGTAGCTTTTAATCAGTTCCTGGATCCTGGATGAAGGTATTTTGGACCATTTCTTTCTACAAAACAATTCAAGTTCAGTTGTTTGATGGTCGCCGAACATGGACAGCCCGCTCTCAAATGATCTGAAAACAAAGATTGTTCAACATAGTTGTTCAGGGGAAGGATACAAAACGTTGTCTCAGAGATTTAACCTGTCAGTTTCCACTGTGAGGAACATAGTAAGGAAATGGAAGACCACAGGGACAGTTCTTGTTAAGCCCAGAAGTGGCAGGCCAAGAAAAATATCAGAAAGGCAGAGAAGAAGAATGGTGAGAACAGTCAAGGACAATCCACAGACCACCTCCAAAGAGCTGAAGCATCATCTTGCTGCAGATGGTGTCACTGTGCATCGGTCAACTATACAGCGCACTTTGCACAAATAGAAGCTGTATGGGAGAGTGATGAGAAAGAAGCCGTTTCTGCACGTACGCCACAAATAGAGTTGCCTGAGGTATGAAAAAGCACATTTGGACAAGGCAGCTTCATTTTGGAAACAAAAATTGAGTTGTTTGGTTATAAAAAAAGGCGTTATGCATGGCGTCCAAAAAGAAACAGCATTCCAAGAAAAACACATGCTACCCACTGTAAAATTTGGTGGAGGTTCCATTATGCTTTGGGGCTGTGTGGCCAATGCCGGCATCGGGAATCTTGTTAAAGTTGAGAGTCGCATGGATTCCACTCAGTATCAGCAGATTCTTGAGAATAATGTTCAAGAATCAGTGACGAAGTTGAAGTTACGCCGGGGATGGATATTTCAGCAAGACAATGATCCAAAACACCGCTCCAAATCCTCAGGCATTCATGCAGAGGAACAATTACAATGTTCTGGAATGGCCATCCCAGTCCCCAGACCTGAATATCATTGAACATCTGTGGGATGATTTGAAGCGGGCTGTCCATGCTCGGCGACCATCTAACTTAACTGAACTTGAATTGTTTGTCCAAAATACCTTTATCCAGGATCCAGGAACTGATTAAAAGCTACAGGAAGCGACTAGAGGCTGTTATCTTTGTAAAAGGAGGATGTACTAAATATTAATGTCACTTTTCTGTTGAGGTGCCCATACTTTTGCACCGGTCAAATTTTGGTTTAATGCATATTGCACATTTTCTGTTAGTACAATAAACCTCATTTCAATCCTGAAATATTACTGTGTCCATCAGTTATTAGATATATCAAACTGAAATGGCTGTTGCAAATACCAAAATATTTAGAACTAAAAATGATTAAGATTAATAGGGGTGCCCAAACTTTTTCATAGGACTGTATAATACTTGAGGAATAGGAGAGACATTATTCTTGTTGCCCAGGAAACTAGTTTCTCCGTATTCTTACTGGAATCATCTGCATTGCCATTTTGAGACCAGAGACTAAAATACATATTGTCATTCAACTTCCTTCATAGACTAACATCATGTATTGCAGTGTTAGGCTGGGTTCACACAGCGTTTCTTGGACCGGATTTTGACATGGAATCTGCCTCAAAAAAAACGCCTCCCATTGACTTTGAGCAGGAAGAAACCGCTTGCGGAAAAACGAAGCGAGCAGCTGTTTCTTGCCGTGGATTCCGAAGCGGAATCCACGGCTTTCAAAATCACACCATATCAATTATACCTATGGAATCGCCAGCAGTTTCCCTATAAGTACTATATAATGCAGTGGCGTAACTAGGAATGTCAGGGCCCCGTGGTGAACTTTTGACATGGGGTGCCCCCCCTTCCTAAACGACTGACCCCCCCACGTCTCTATTATGCCTATTATGCCCCATAGTGGCCCCTGCACACAGTATTATGTCCTATAGTAGCCCCTGCACACAGTATTATGCCCCATAGTGGCCCCGGCACACACTATTATGCCCTATTGTGGCCCCTGCACACAGTATTATGCCCCATAATGAACACCAATGAACAATTATTATACTGTCCCTGCAGTGTATAGCTCTGAGAAGAGCTGTTGTTGTTCTTCGGTTTTTCCCTGCCTATCTGAAGCTAATGCCTATCTAGCCCTCAGCAGATATGTTTCTCTCCCTATCTCTCACTGCGAAATATGGCGGCGGCCGTTCTTATGAATGGGAGGTCACGTTTTCGGCAGCCAATGTGTTTTTTCAATTTTTTTCACTGCCTCCGTTGTCGTAGTTCCTGTCCCACCTCCCCTGCACAGTTTATTGGTGCAACAAACGCGCCAGGGAAGGTGGGAGGGGATACAAATTTTTACTGCGTATGCCTTGTGGTATTCGATTGGGAACAAATACCTCGAACGGCCTGATATTCGATCGAATACCTATTCGATCGAACGGTGTTCGCTCATCTCTAATCCTAATCCCTGGAGAAGCTGGATAGGGGACGGCTTGCCGGCGGTCAGTTTATAAACCCTTTCATTTGAATGGGTTTTTAAAGCAAACCGCTGGTGTCTGTATGCAGCCTCTCCGTGGTGAAACCATTTTTTTTGGACAAACACAAAGCCCTACATGTCCGAGCCAAAGTGTATACATTACATTATATAGTGTAAAGAGTGCTGTCCTTATAGTATACTAGCCTCTGCCCATGACTTTGTCTGCGTGTTGTTGGCCTATATTCAGCAAATTACTATTGTTGATGGTTTGCCTGCTCCAGCATTTTGGCAGCTCTTAAGCTGTCCTGCTGCTGAACTTATTCCCCACGCCATGCCTCTGATTGTTCTGGTATCTCAGCAGCTCGCTCAGATGCCATATAATGAGCGTGTTGTTGGCCATGATAATCCGCCTGCTCCGGTGTTTTGGCAGCTGTCAATATGGCCTGCTGCTAAAATCGTTCCTTGCGCTGTGCCTGTGATTGTTCCGGCATCTCAGCAGCTTGCTGGGATGCCATATAATGAGCATGTTGTTGACATCGATGATCCCCCTCAGCTCCACTTGCAGAGAACTCTGTTGACTCCTGACTACGTTCATATCTGTCGTTGTTTTAGAATTTTGCAAAAAAATTAGATTTTTGTTTTTCCTGGCATGTTTAAAAGTATATAGAAAAAGGGAAGGAAGGGAAAGGAAAATATACTCAGCCAACTTGTAGTGAAAATCACTCTCCCATATATCGCTTCCCACTCTGAGATCCGTGGATCTATAGACCGGCTCGGAAAAAATATGCTCCCTCGGTCCGGAGCCAAACGATAGTACATCCAACAAGAAATTGATTCCAGCCAGGTTACGTGGAAAGATGCAAAAAATACTTCTTCTTTATTGTTAAAAAGTTTACAAAATCACAGCAGCATGAAAAACAGGAATGTGGGCGTCAGACTGACGCGTTTCGGATATGTAATCCTTTGTCAAAGTCAGACTTTGACAAAGGATTACATATCCGAAACGCGTCAGTCTGACGCCCACATTCCTGTTTTTCATGCTGCTGTGATTTTGTAAACTTTTTAACAATAAAGAAGAAGTATTTTTTGCATCTTTCCACGTAACCTGGCTGGAATCAATTTCTTGTTGGATGTTTAAAAGTAGCAAACTGCTAATTTGGATTAAAGGTGTTTTCCAATCCAGTGTGTCAGCACTGCCTGTAGCAGATCAGATAATATGCAAATGCATGTACACAATCTACTGAGGTTAGCTGTGTGTTTACAGAGAGAGATAACAGATCTGGCTGAGATAAGATGCTGCAAGAGCAGTGTAATATAGTATGTGAACATAAATTCATAACATTTGTGAAGCCATGTCATTTATTGGGATAAAAAGCCTATGTGTTAATCGAGGTTACAAACTATCTATGTGCCGAATTTAATTCAAATCCATTCAGCCGTTTTTGCGTGATTGAGGAACAAACAACCAAACACACAAACATCCAAACTTTCACATTTATAATATTAGTAGGATAGGATGTATTGGATTCAGGTCCAGTTACTATAAGAACAGTAAACTGTAACATCAAATGACAATCCTCCCACTGTTAAATGTAGCGTACAGAAATACAGAATGGCAGGGGAGATACAGACACACGGGCTCGAGTCTTCTCTACTGAGCTACATATGACAGCTGGAGTACTGTACACGGGACTGAACATACTAAAATGGCTGACTTCTTTTGGACCTTCTCACTGCTGAGGCCTGCGATTGGGCCACAGTTGTCACATGGGCACACTGAGCGCCAAGACAGCGGGTGATGAAACCGTGAGAAAATACTCGATGCCTAGAGGAGGCCCTAAGGAGAACAAGTAAGGTGTAGTAAATGTTTTTTATTTTTTACACCTTCCCTGGGACTCCACATATTATACTCTGGGGTCTGCGGAGACCCTAGACCTAGAATATAATAATTTAATTTCTAGCTGAAAAGAATCAGGGACCCAAGCCACCCAAAACCCAATCTTAAATGAATCTTGGGAAGGTCACCCATCTCTAGCAATGATTGGGTACAAACAGTCCTGAGGAACATCCAATCCCAAGATTTGCTGCTTTGTAAAGGGATTTTAAATGTCAGGTTTCAAGGATTCTCTTTTGACTTCTATGTTTAGCTTCAGATGTTAAATTTGTTTGTACATGTGCAGTGGCTTTTTCAACCTTTTTTGCTTAGTTCTGTGTTCCAGACAGCAGTAACACGACCAATGTCGTACTGGCCCTCCAGAGTACCAGAAGATCCTCCAGTGGGCCCATCTCTAATACAATAATGGTCCGGCAGAAAACACTAAAAATTGAAGGATACTATGATGTTTTCAGCGCACTGTCGACTTTCTCGATCTGTGCCCCAGGTAAAGAGCTATCAGTCCCGGTACCGTAGCTCTTTATAGTGAGAAAGACATTCCTGACAGTCGGTCAGGTACGTCCTTCTCCACAGCAGCGCCTATCGTGCTGTACAGTGTGAGCGGGGAGGAACGCCCCCTCCCAGGGCCGGCTCCAGGTTTTTATGGGCCCTTGGGCGACAGAGCCTCAGTGGGCCCCCTTGAAAAGGAGGCGGGGGAGTCGAGACACTGTGCGTTGCAGATGAAGCAAGTGACGTTACGCAGGAGTGTGGCGTCACCAACACCATACCTCCCAACTTTGAAGAATAGAAAGAGGGGAAAAATGTGCAAATGACAAATTGGGCTCCACCCACTTTTATGTTGACTCCGCCCACTCATTCATTTATCATGTGCTCCCACACAGTATAATCCTCCTACAGTCACCCGTAAATTATATGCCCCCCCTCCATCTCTCCCCCAGTTTCATATACACCCTTCCTCTGCCCCCAGTTTCATGTCCCCCCCTCCACCTGTCCCCAGTTTCATCACGTTCTCCCCCTTCATCTGCCCACAGTTTCATGTCCCCCGTCTCTGCCCCAGTGTCATGCTGTTCCACCCCCCCATCTGCCCCAGTGTCATACCGTTCCCCCCCTCCCCTTCATTTCCCCCCCAGTTTCATTGGGCCCCCTCCAACTCTGTCCCCAGTTTCATGCTGTTCTCTCCCCACCCCCTTCATCTTCCACAGTGTCATGCCATTCCCCCCCTCCCCTTCATTTGCCCCCCCAGTTTCATTGGGCCCCCTCCATCTCTGTCCCCAGTGTCATGCCATTCCCCCCTCCCCTTCATTTGCCCCCCCAGTTTCATTGGGCCCCCTCCATCTATGTCCCCAGTTTCATGCCGTTCTCTCCCCACCCCCCCATCTGCCCCAGTGTCATGCCATTCCCCCCCCCCTTCATTTGCCCCCCCAGTTTCATTGGGCCCCCTCCTTCTCTGTCAACAGTTTCATGCCGTTCTCTCCCCACCCCCTTCATCTTCCCCAGTGTCATGCCATTCCCCCCCTCCCCTTCATTTGCCCCCCAGTTTCATTGGGCCCCCTCCATCTCTGTCCCCAGTTTCATGCTGTTCTCTCCCCACCCCCTTCATCTTCCCCAGTGTCATGCCGTTCCCCCCCTCCCCTTCATTTGCCCCCCAGTTTCATGGGCCCCCTTCATTATGTTCCACCTTAATATAATACAAGACAAACACTTACACTCACCTTCCATCACGCTCCTCTCTCCACTCTCTCACTCCATTCACATAGGCGATTAAAGCAGGAGCTGTGAGCGCAGCTCCTGCTTTAAAGCCGCGGCCCGGCTTGCGTGTGTAGGCGCGATGTGATGACACCAATGAGCAGAAATCGGGACAGGCAATTGCTGGGACGGGCAAGTGCCGGGGGGCCCCCAGAGGCTCTGAGGGCCCCGGCACTTGCCTGACTATGCCGTGCGCTGACGCCGGCCCTGCCCCCTCCCCCTGCTCACAGTGCTCGTCCATAGACGAGTATTATCAGGAGGGGAGGGAGGCATTCCTCCCCGCTCACACTGTACAGCGCGATAGGCGCTGCTGTGGAGAAGGATGTTCCTGACTGACTGTCAGGAATGCCCTTCTGACTGTAAAGAGCTACAGTACCGGGATCGATAGCACATTACTCGGGGCACAGATCAGGAAAGCCGATAGTGCGCTGAATTAAGTGCACTGTCGGCTTTCCTGCAGTATATAGAACAGCCTGTGCCCAAATTGGTGAAAGGTCCTCTTTAAGCAATGGGTCCAAGAAACCACAGTCCCACACTGTACATGGCCATATGTTAACATTTGTAATACAGCTGCAAAACCAGGAGCTATGTGCTTATACTGAACCAATACAGAGCACTATAGAACTCTTCAAGAATTTTAGAAATGACTTTGCAACCCCTTCCATTTTGACAACTTCTTGCTATCATAGATTCTGAAATTTCCTTTAATTGTGACATAAAATGTAATAAAATAATTCATGTGATTAACAAATACAATATTATACTTCTGCACTATAGAATATGTCACATCAAGGTTTATTGAGGGACATACAAAATAGTTTGTTGCTACGTTGTGGTGACACCAGCAAAAGTGTAACTGGTAACTACCGCGTTTAGCTTATTTTGTTGCAACACTTGTTCTTTGTAGCTATGGTAATGTTGAGAGTTACATTTGTGACGTTTTAGGAAGTGGGCAGGAAGTGACTTACATCCGATTGAAGACAAGTGGCATTGCACTGCGCCTTTCTGTGTCTCCACCTTATCGCTATCACAACAGATGTATTGTGGTGTACCCAATATGATCCAGTGATGTTTGGTAGTATTGTTTATATAAGGCTCAATATGATACCATACTACACTGTCTACCAATAAGTATTTGGACACCTGTGGTAGAATAGAAAAACATCATTTATTCATATCCAATAGTTGGTAGACCCAGCAGATGCTTCCTTACGGATGGTATTGAGCGGCACAATACTGCCGGATGCCTGGTGAAACTCCTGGTGTATGTGAGCCTTCGGTTTGGTGCAGTTTCTATGACCAGCACTCGTCGGTCTGTCTCCCAGTTTCGGGGGCACATTCCGACAATGATCGTTCACCTTCCACTTTGTAATCACATAGGCCACTGTCGATTTTGGGTAATTCAGTTCGCTTGCTATATCCCTTAAGGAACGACCATTTCTGTGGTACCCCACAATTACCCCTTTCTTGCCAATGCACTAATGCCAATGCTGTTTCCTATTTAATTGAGGAAGGCGTGATGTACATCGCGACCGCAAATAACTTCATTTGCATGGGTGTCCAAATAATTATTGGTAGACAGTGTATATGGAATATGCCCTACCTATCATCTCAATGTCTACCATGCTTTGCCTTCAATATCTGAATACTATTTACATAAAAATTGGAATGTACCTAAACAAATGATCCAAACACTTCACACCAGGACAGTGAGAAAAAATGTCTCATAATTATCTGTCAAATATGACATGGAGGAACGAAACAAATACAGTCATATACACCTTATAAAAAAATGGCAAACAATACTAAAGAGGACCTTTCTGCTCTTCTAATCCTGTATCTGCATTAATAAGCTGGATGTTACTCAAATGGGGTGTATAAATATACCATCTGACAGTGTCCAATGAGTGCGGTATGGATGAGTTCACTTCTGCGTCAAAATCTCTATTTGGAGCCGCGGTCGCAGTGTGCGTCGAAAATCACTGAACAAAAAAGTCCTGTAAGTCTTAGGGTGCATTCAGACTACGTAACGCCGGGCGTGTATGAGAGCCGTACACGCCGGCATTACGGCAGACTGCCGAACACTTCCCATTCACTTCAATGGGAGCGCTCGTAACAGCGGCGTTTACGAGCGCTCCCATTGAAGTGAATGGGAAGTGTTCGGCAGTCTGCCGTAATGCCGGCGTGTACGGCTCTCATACACGCCCGGCGTTACGTAGTGTGCATGCACCCTAACTTTGTCATTCATCAATTTTCAGTTTAGAAGAATGAACACCTGATAGATCCCATTATAATCAATGAGGTCTGTTGGGCACTGTTAGTGTCCTCTATTTTAGTGGTCCTTGTGTCCATTGTTCTTGTCCTCAGGATGGTCCAGAACAACGGGCACACAGATGCAGATGCGAACATACCGTAGCGTAAGTATGCAAGGAGTGCTGTTGTCTAGTTTATTTATACATTGCCTGGAGGAGTAAGGGAGCGTTCACACTACCGTCGGTGTCCGACAGGTAGTGTCCGCTCCTACTGTCCGCTCAAAATCTGGCACGGATATTAGGAGCGGACACTAGCTGTGTCCGTGACACCTGTCATTTATTTAAATGGGCATCGGGTGCGTTCTTTTGCACTCTGTGCCTGTCCTTCCCTGTCCGCAAGTGAAGATGTCCGACTTCTCAAGCGGACAGAAAAACCCTACATGCTGGGTTCTTCTGTCTGCTTGAGAAGTCGGACATCTTCACTTGCGGACAGGGAAGGACAGGCACGGAGTGCAAAAGAACGCACCCGATGCCCATTTAAATAAATGACAGGTGTCATGGACACAGCTAGTGTCCGCTCCTAATATCCGTGCCAGATTTTGAGCGGACACTAGGAGCGGACACTACATGTCGGACACCGATGGTAGTGTGAACGCCCCCTAACAGAGCAATTTTATTTCTTTGGGAATAAAAGTAATATCATAAAAGCTGTCAGGTCCTCTTTAAAGAAAATTTCCCCTAAAATACAAAACCAAAGAAAAAGTCTAGAAATAGATTCTTCCGTTAAACATGTCCTAGTTATCATTTCCTTATTTGCTTTCTGGAAAACTGCAAAAAAATTACCATAATAATAATAATAATAACAACCTGGCTGCCACCGCGGCTCTCACAGTAATAGACCCCCAACTAAACTCCTTAGTTATACATATGTAGATATATGGCAGGTGTGTTATTCCATATACACCATTTGGGAAAGCTGAGTGAATTTGAGAAGTCTGTATATTCTACTTTTAGAAAAAAAAAGAAAGAAGAGCCTTTGCTTACGTCTTAATAAATTAGTGGAAAAATCATCTATCTTCTATTACTCCACCATTCACATGTCCGTGTTTCCAGGGAAGGGTGGAGATAAGTGGCTATCGATACCTCAAGTATCACTTATGAAGGGAACATTTAAAGGGAACCTGTCACATGAACAATGTCATCCAATGTGTAGGTAGTATGTTACAGAGAAGGAGATGCTGAGCAGGTTAATATATACATTTGTGGGAAAAGATTAATTATCACTTGTTATGTATCTATAGAAATCTCGGTTCTTTCTATGTTGGGACATATCAGTGATTGACAGTCTGCCCTCTATGACTGTGCATACAAAGCTAGCTGTCTGATAGGACCACCTCCTCGACTTCCCAGGTAATGTATATGGTCTGGTTTGGATGATGCACATCTAATGTATATGGCCTGGTTTGCACTATACACATCTAATGTATACGGTCTGGTTTGGATAATACCTATCTAATGTATGTGGCCTGGTTTGCACTATACACATCTAATGTATATGGCCTGGTTTGGACAATACCCATCTAATGGCCTGCATTACTGTGAGAGGAGATGTTGGCAGACAGTCAGCTTTTCAAATTAGATTGAAGTAAATCACATTAAGGTTAAGTCAGCCTTTGTGGAAACACAGATTTTTTTGTTGGAGATTTTGCTGTGTTTTTTTGAGCAAAAGCCAGGAGTGAAATGAACAGAAGGTAGAAGTACAAGAGCTTCCTATACTGTATATCTCCTATTCCTATTGTAACCATTCTTGGCTTTGGCTCAATAAACCTCAGCAAAATCTTCAACAAAAAAAATCTGCATTTCCGCAAGTTGGGACGTCAACCTTTGAAGGATTTTTTCGAACCAAAGCCAGAAGTGGATTCATATGGAATGGACAATATGAAGGACTGTGTTTCTGTCGTGATTTTTTTCATCGTGATGTAGTCTCACTACATGGGGCCTTATCCTAAATGCCATAAATTAACTAGTGTGAATAGTTTTTACCTCTCCTGCAGGAAATGTCTTCATTGGGTCTGTCCCTTGTCACAAAGCTGCCACGTACTACGTTTCTTATGTCATTGACATACTCACCACAGTGACTGTTGAGAAATGTGTAGGGGCTGGTACATTTTCTTCCTGGGACTCTGTAGACCGGCTGTAAACTATTACTTGGAAGACAAATTGCACAAAACATTACTAAATACCATCCCCAAGTGTAAAGGAATAAAAGGAAATTGCGGTCACACTAGTAAGCAGTCTCTGGATCATATTATTATATTATCCAGGAATAGAGAAATGATTATTTGTAAGCAAAGGTTACTCTATGTACTAACATATAAGCATGTACTATGCAGCTGTGTGGTTATTAAATCTACAGTGGTATATTGGGTATTGGGTCTCCCTATTATTATCATTATGGGAACCGATCATTTCCACACACTGAAATCAATAGCCTGTCCTTTTAATCTCATAATATCCTCTGATTTATGATAAATGAGTATATTAATATAGATATGACTATATAAATATACAGTGTAAATGAATATATAAACATAGAGATATATGACTATATAATTAGACAAATGAATGTATAAGAATATTATAAATGAATATATAAATATACAGTACAAATGAATGTATAAATATATTGTATAAATGAATATATAAATATACAATATATTATGTTCTCATAATGGATCATAACATATCGTATGATTAGTCATAGCAAATCAGTCATTTTCCTTACGGATCCTGTAAAGAAAAGCCTGAATGTATTCCATGTTAACTTTTGATAGAAATAATTGAATTTCTATGAGCACGCACAGAGTAATGTATCTCTGAATGTCAATGATAATATGATCTTTGAAGTTGAGACACTGAATAGCTGTGTGATCATATGAAGTATATGTAAATGTGTGTTAAGTAGTAGCTGCGGATACTGGCTGATATAAAATTTACGGTAACAATAAAATATCACTAAAATAATAGCTTTTATTACTAAAATCCACTCCTTTGGACATGTATCATTCACATGACTTGCTGGAATCAGCTATTCATATATGAGACGGTGTCCTTTAATTCTTTGGGAGTATATTGTGTATGGCAGCAACTAGATTTACCTCCATTTTTTAGTAAAAAGATGAGCTAGCATGAAGAACTGTGCCAAACAACGCAGTCAGCTCAGCTACATCTGTATCAGGCTTTCATCAATCAGCTGTCAATAGCTTGTCTGTTGTTGCGCCCGGGTAGCATTACTACTGAGCATGATGGTGGTTTATAAATATATAATGATTCTATATATAGTTGTACAGAGCGGCTCATTACACAGACCAATCTATTCTCATTTATAGGTAAGCAGTTTTTCTAAATCCCAACAGGCAGCGCTTGTCATCTGGAAAGCTCATTAACCGTGGCACATACCATGCAACATCACTATCGTAAAAAGGTACCCATCCCCCTTCCCCCGAAACATTGTCATGTCAACAATGTCTACACCTTCTACTCATCTATTTCTGCTCACCTTACCCTTAGCGCAGCATTAAACGTGTCCTATATATGGCAGCTTTAGGCTCACTTGTGTAAGTTCTTTTACCTTCAGATTTTCTTTGCTTTTTAACAGCATGCTGCGCTATTCTATCCAAAACTAAAATAAAAACCTGACAGACACTTTATAAGTCAATGGAGGTAAAACCCCCCCAGATATTAAAGGTGCTCTATCAGCAAAATTACGCTGTATGAGCCCCACATATGCATGAATAGTCTTTAAAAAGGCTATTCAGGCACCGCTAATGCTATTTTAACCCCCCGTTTTAAAATAAAACCATAAAGACATATATGCAAATGATACTTATCGTGCACGGTGGGTCGGTCATGCACAGTCTGACGTCATCTGCTGTCACACCTTCCTCTTCTTTATTTTTCTTTTGGCGATGCCCTCTGGTCCTGGGTCTACCCCGGCTTCATCGTCCTCTTCTTCCAGCGGGATTGGTTCAAATCCGGCACATGCGTAGTATCGCTTGCCTCAAGGACGCGAGCGTACTGCCATTGAGAAAAATGGTGCCGGAGCGTGCGCAGTAGCGCTTTGGAGGGAACTATACTGTGCATGCGCCGGATTTGAACCAATCCCGCTGGAAGAAGAGGACGATGAAACCGGGGAAGAGCCAGGACCGGAGGGCGTCGCCAAAAGACGAAGAAAGAAGAGGAAGGCGTGGGGGGGGGGTTAAAATAAGATTAGCGGTGCCAGAATAGCCCTTTTAAAGGCTATTCAGGCATATGTGGGCTCATACTGCATAATTTTGCTGATAGAGCCCCTTTAGGCCCGGTTCACATGTTTTCGGGTTTCCGTTTGGGGAGTCCCCGAACGGAAACTTATACACATTAAACAGCGGTTACCTGGGAAACCCACAGATCCTATACACTGTAATGGGGTCTGTGTGGTTTCTGCAAGAAACATGCGGGGAGAAGAGTCCTACAAGCAGCACTTTTCTCTCTGTATGTTTTGTGTGTAAATCGAGCAGAAACCGCATGGACCCCATTATTGTATAGGCGTCCTCAGAACCGCTTTTTTAATGCTTATTGGATTCCGTTCGGGGGGTCCCCAAGTCTGCTCAGCTCTTCCTGTTCTATAACATGCTGCCCACAGATCAGACTGCATGTTCATGGTGACAGGTTTCCTTTAAAAATTTTACAAAAAGTCAAGATTAGAGAACGTTTTGGTTATATTGTAGAATGGTCCTCAAGTGGTTAAAGGGATTGTTCACTTTTCACCATTTTCATCGATACATTCTAGGCTATGTTTTACTATGATTTACAGGGGTGGCACGGTGGCTCAGTGGTTAGCAATGTAGTCCAGGGTTCAAATCCTGCCACGGAAAACATCTGCAAGGAGTTTGTATGTTCTCCCTCTGTTTGCATGGGTTTCCTCCCACACTCCAAGGACACACTGATAGGAAATGTAGATTGTGAGCCCTGTATGGGACAGATACCACAATGTCTGTAAAGACCTATGGAATATGATAGTGCTATACAGGTAAGCTAAATAAATAATATAGCTATAGATTCACCTTTTATTTGGAGTAGGGGGCACAAACTGATGCTTTATAAGTGGTAAAATGATAGATTAATGCTTCCTATAATGAAACCTTCTATCTGGGACTGGACTTTTTGTAGGCTCCTCAGCCAGATCTGGTTGACTCCTTAGACATCTCCTTTTCCTCTTTGGTAATAGTGATCCATGGCTGTGAAATTCTTCAGCTGTTTGAACCTCTGCCTCTTTCCTCCCAGCACCCGGCTAAGAGTTTTAGCAGCTGTTCCCTTTTGTTTTCCAAGAAGAACATTCCTGAGACCTGGACAGGAACCAGCCCAGCATGGACCTGGACAACTTGCCAAGAACATGAGCAGAAAGTGGCATGTCTGTGTGCGCATGAAGACTTCCTCCACCTCCTAACTATAATCTCAGCATGTTACAAAGACCTAGTACGTGTACAGAAAACCACAGGGTTTCCCCATCACATAGCTGGGCTGTCAGAGAACTGTGACATTTCATTCAGAGCTGTGTCACCCAGGGAGCCGGGCTGATCACCGTGCACAGAGGACTCCTAAAACCCTTCCAATGAACAGGTAAAGCAATGCCAATACCCCCATTACTACTAGCCAACTTTTTCCAACTATATCTGTCCTTAGAACTTTAATCTTAGAAACTTTTCATTCAATTTAGTCGAATTCTTGCAAACCAAATTTAAGGGTCAAACTTCAGTCCCATTTATTACAAGTTTTTGTACAGTTTTAGGATTCAGTTTATAACAATTTTATAGATTTTATATCAATCACTACAATTTTTTCCTTTTAAGTAGCTGAACTGTCCTAACCTGTAGATATGGCTCTGACTGAAATAAGAAATCTTCATTGGTTTATGTCTTATATGTATAACATAAGGAAATGTGTAACTTTATGGGGTATGTTTTGTATGGCAGTTACAAGTGACCAGGACCGGATTACAGTGCCGGCCCCTGGGCAAATAAACTAGTGGGAGTCCCTTTCCCAGTAATGGAGTCACATAACGTACAGATAACTTAAAGAAGCACTCTTATTCTATGATACAGTGGTAGCACACATATTGTCTTATATTTGGACTAGAAACGCCATAAACTCCCTATGATATACCTTAATATGTATTACCTGCAGACTATAGAATAAATGTTTAGCTGAGAATGGTTCCTTAAAGGGGTATTCAAGTTCAATAAGAGATCAGTGGGTGTCTGACAACTGGCCAGTTGTTTGATGAATCTTCTATTCACTCCTGTGGGACAAGACTTGTGGGACACGGCCATTATGAATCAGACAGTGTGCGACGTATATAGTGAAGGGATCACGGCGCCCACACAAGACCCTTTCAATATCTGATCAGTAGGGATCTGAGTGTTGAACCCCCCACTGATCTCTTTTTGATGACCTATGTCAATGAACAGGACCATGCTTTGAGCTAACCATACTGCATACATTACACACATGCCTTGGGTATACTCAGTTTGTTGTATGTTACCATGGAGATGCACTGGACTGCATAGAACCTGTAGACACAAAATGATAGGAAATTTTTCAATAAAACAATTTGTGAGCTTTCCCTATACTTCATTTCAGTTGCAATAGGACAATAATACAGTATAATTAGATACTATGGTGTACACAGCCATGACGTAAGTCCTAGCATCAGGACATTGGTTCACTGTGATCAAAGTACTGAAAGTCGTCTTAAAATTGTCCAATTCCAGCATGTTGTCTCAGATATCCTGTAGTGTAGTCACCCTGAAGGATAGGTTAATGCATTCATGCTGTTGCTTCCATGTTCTTCCTTTACAATCGCTACTATAGACTTGGCTCATTTTAAAGGCGAATCTGTCTGACCTTTCTGTTACTTTGTATTGTGTATATATATATATATATATATATATATATACAGTATATCAAAACATATACATGTAACAAAACTGTGTTACAGACCTTATGACAAAGACATTAAGTACAGACAGTTTTCTGTTTATATACAGTATGTTCTTGGTTTATCTATTGCTGGTAGTGCGCTGAGGAGGGAGCAGTAAATTTTCCATTACATACAGTAGGTAGATTTACAATACACATGTGCCCTATATAATTCCTTTTTTACATAAGCATAATGTAAACTCTTTAAGGGCTGACATTACTAACTGTATGTACCGCTATCATACAACACACTCATTTTAACTAAAATTTATGACTATATTCTAAAACACTGTCACTGACTCATCTGATTTGACCCTTTATTCTGTCACTATATCCTACAACGGTACGATGCTAGTTACCCACCATCCGAGGTCAGGCAGCTTGAGCCATCACCTACAACCTCACTAATGTCCAGCAATTTCCACATCTTCTTCTTGTTCTTCTTCCTATGTATTCATTAGGCTGATTCTAAATGGTGGAAACTCTGCAGCACTTGGACAACAGACATGGAGACAGCTGTATATTTGTTGAAATACTAGTCCTCAAAGCTGACTGTGCACATTAGATACATGTTTGTCCTACTCACTGATCTCAGTAGGACTGTCAAAACCTGCAATGTGTATGGTGGAGTCTTGACCATCACCTGAATGCAGTTGTTAGGAGAAATACCCTCACAAACCCTCTTACACCCCTGTGCCCAATTAGATAAACACTAGGCCAGGGGTATATGTTTATCGTAGATTTGGGCTTTCCGTTCAATGAGCATTCATCCAACATTTATTATTGAATTATGGACAGACATGGTGGGAGTAATTTATTATTCCATCCACGCCAGTTTTTTGGCATAGATGGGTGCCATTGTGGCACAAATTTAGCGCAAGTCCCTTTCTTGTGCCAAATGTACATCGCATCCCCCATTCTATGCTTTGCTCACCACTTTCCACAAATGTAAGCGGAGAGAGCCTAAGGGCTAGTTCACACGTGAGTATAAGGGGAGGTTTTTGACAGCGGATTTCGCGTCCAAAACCTCCCCTTATAATGGTGGTCTATGGAGACCGCCGGGCTTCTGTTCTCCGCTAGCGGCGAGCTGCTGCTAGCGGAGAAAAGAAAGGACATGTCCTTTCTTCAGGCGGAAGCCGCGCTGTCTCAGTCGCGCGGCTTCCGCCCCCCGCAGCTCCCTCCTATGTCGGCTCATTCATTTGAGCCGACAGCAGAGGGTTAAGCCGCGACAGCGATGGTCGCGGCGGGCGGGTTTTGACAAGAGAGAGACGCGGCTCGCCGCGTCTCTCTCTGTGTCAAAACCCGCGCGGGCAGTTCACGTGTGAACTAGCCCTAAGGAAGCTCGGTCCAACATATACATTAGCTAACGCCAGTTTTCTGGAGTGGATTATTATAGGAGATCTACACCGGTTCCTACAGGCATAAATCTCCACTCTGACTCATGGGCATGTGCTTCATTTATGAAGAAGCTGGAGTAGGAAACAACAGTCTTAATAAATCTGCCCCATTGTATGCAAACAACACACAATGTAAATTAAAGGAAGGGCCTCAAGGAAACAACTTATTAATGGAAATGTTGAGACAAGACACACTAGATCTACTCATATAAAACTGTATGCACTTATCAGTGGCGTAACTAAAGTCTTGTGGGCCCCTATGCAATCTTTTGTCTGGGGCCCCCTACCTCATCCCTACAGCGAATTCTTGATAGTGATGGTTACGGGTGCTAAAGAGTTACTCAGCCTTAGGGTGCATTCACACTGAGTAAACGCTAGCTTATTCTGAACGTAAAACACGTTCAGAATAAGCGGCGTCTAAAGCAGCTCCATTCATTTCTATGGGAGCGGGGATACGAGCGCTCCCCATAGAAATGAATGGGCTGCTTCTTTCACTCCGTGCAGTCCCATTGAAGTGAATGGGGAGTGCCGGCGTATACGGCAAGCTCTGCTCATGCCGGAGCGTACACGCCGGCACTCCCCATTCACTTCAATGGGACTGCACGGAGTGAAAGAAGCAGCCCATTCATTTCTATGGGGAGCGCTCGTATCCCCGCTCCCATAGAAATGAATGGAGCTGCTTTAGACGCCGCTTATTCTGAACGTGTTTTACGTTCAGAATAAGCTAGCGTTTACTCAGTGTGAATGCACCCTTAGTGTGGTTAGGGGAATCTGTGGGTCTCCTTGGCTTATGGGCCAGATGGAAGGTGCAATCTTAATACTGATGCCAGTGCTTATGGGCCCCCTAAGGCTCCTGGCCACTGCTCCCTCTGCACCCCCTCAAGTTACACCCCTGGTACTTGTTGTAAGATCCATTTGTTATATGGGGCATTAGCTATATGGACATATACTACTCACAATGGTCAAGAAGGAGATTACTCGATTGCTGGAGATTTTTAATGACTATAAAGATTAACCATGTTCTGCTGCCCTCTTTTTCATGACATGAATGTGTATGTGACAGATGCAGACCGATAGCAAAAATTCTGTGCAGAAGTTGCTTTTCTGTGTTGGATTTTATTATTTGTTGGGCTCTGTAGTCAGTGTATTGTGATACCACATGATAGCTCTGCATCTCATGGATGGATTTCAGGCCACAGATCAGGGCACTTATGGCATTAACAACCTTCACAGAACAACCAAGACATGACAAATCATTCAGAAAATAGAAATCTAAAGCCAATAATGTATGGCCAGCTATAGTCTGCATGAAAGCCTATTGAGGTGTTGCTACCAATGGACCTATTTAAGATATTAGCTCAATAATTCCACAAATGTCTTTACTGCCATAGCATGCCAACATGAATATTAGCAATGCCTCCTGCTGAGGTCCAATTTCTTTCTACCATTTTCTATGTGCAAAATATCATTTTACTGTAGGAGCGTGTTCATTGTAGCAGCATGTTCATTGAAATATTTTACTTTTAGTGCATTCATTTTGTAACAAGCGACACTAAAGCACAGTTAGCTCCAGCGAAGCATTAGATGTTGCATTTACTTTCTGCAATTATCTCATTATGCTATGACAATACTATAACAAGCCATAATGTTGTAGACATAATCCCTGCCAGTAAAAAAAAAAACGTACGTTTTTCCTGTACTTGTGCATGCGGCTTGTGTAAACTTGAATGTGTTCGTATAGTCTTGGTCACATTCCTTTCTGTAGTAAAGCAGCTATAAATATTGCATGCAGTAAGATCCTTTACAAGGCAATGATCAGGTAAACGATTATATATATATATATATATATATATATATATATATATATATTGGATTGGGAACCATATTTGACATGGATTACATACCACAGACTGGTGTGTGAGTAAAACACTGAAATGTAATGCACCCAAGAGGGTGAGATTTAAAGGGGTTAAGAGAATACTCTTCCTAATATTGATGGTGTATCCTTGCTAGAAGCCAAACTGCGTAATTTGCCTTACAATCTGTAACAGTGACTTTAGATAGTACCTTAAGTCGCCATTACACATTGCATAGTGAGTGAACATCGCATCTCCCAGCATGTAAATATTACCAGAAACTGTGCAGTCCTGGAAGAGGTGATCCATCAATGGATAGCCCACCAATGTTAGAAAGAGGATAACCCCTTTAAACAAATTGCATCCGCACGCTGCACAAAAACTCTGAAGTGAATAGTGACCAGTACTATGGCTTTTGCTAGTTGTGCAGGTTAGGATACCTACAGCGATTATTGAAAGAATTCTGCAGCAAAAAACAGGTAGATTTGGATGCGTAGAATTCCAGAAACAGTAAGGCTGGGTTCATACTAGCACTTGAACTCCATTCGGGGTTTCCATCCCTGAACCCGTGTAAAAATTGCAGAGAGAAAAGTGCTGGAAACAACACTTTTCTCTCTGCATTTTCATCCTTTTTGGGCGGAAACTTGGTGGACTCCACTAGAGTCTACAAGGTCCGTGGGTAACCGATTTTTTAAGCGGATTAGGTTTCCGTTCAGGAGATCCCCAAGTGGACCCCCCCGAATGGAAATCCAAACGTGGACATGTTTTCATGTGGACGAACCCTTAAAAGGTGTGGTGTGACGAATGGTTGGGAACCATGTGACAAGAAAACCTGCAGCATGTCATGTATATGGGAAATACAGGTGACGCTAGGTTCACACCTGCGTTCACGGTCTCCGTTCTATGGTTTCCGTCTTCTGCATGCCAGAAGACGGAAACCATAGACCGGGTCCGGCCGTGAGCGTTTTAGGCTCTCCGCCGCGAAACCGGATTTTTTATCCGGACACAGAGTACTGCATGTCCGACTCTGTGTCCGGATTATAAAACCCGGTTTCGCGGCGGAGAGCACAAAACGCTCACCGCCGCTCATGGCCGGACTGCTTTCTCACCCATTCAAATGAATGGGTGAGAAAGACTCCTGGAGGTTTCCGTCTCCTGCCTCTGTTTTAGGCAGGAAACGGAAACCTGAACAACGGAGTGCCAGGCGTAGATGTGAACAAGCCCTGATCTGCAGCAAAACCAGGGGAAGTAGATTTCAACTTTGAGCCCCATGCACACAGCCATGAGTCATCAAATGGCTTCTCTACGCATCATGTGTTTCCATGAACACTATAAATAGAATAGATGGACTCAGGTGCAAAAGCAGACAAGTCCTACGGTTCCCCCAAAAATGGTCAGTACACTGTACATACAGTACTACAATGACACACACATATGGAGCAGGACACTGTACACACTACACATCACACACATATGGAGCAGGACACTATACATACTACACATCACACACACATGTGGAGCAGGACACTGTACACACTACACACACATGTGGAGCAGGACACTGTACACACTACACATCACACGTGGAGCAGGACACTGTACACACTACACATCACACGTGGAGCAGGACACTGTAGACACTACACATCACACACATATGGAGCAGGACACTATACATACTACACATCACACACACATGTGGAGCAGGACACTGTACACACTACACACACATGTGGAGCAGGACACTGTACACACTACACATCACACGTGGAGCAGGACACTGTACACACTACACATCACACACATGTGGAGCAGGACACTGTACACACTATACATCACACACATGTGGAGCAGGACACTATACATACTACACATCGCACACATGTGGAGCAGGACACTGTACACAATGCACATCACACACATGTGGAGCAGGACACTATACATACTACACATCACACACATGTGGAGCAGGACACTGTACACAATGCACATCACACACATGTGGAGCAGGACACTATACATACTACACATCACACACATGTGGAGCAAGACACTGTACACACTGCACATCACACACATGTGGAGCAGGACACTGTACACACTACACATCACACATATGTGGAGCAGGACACTGTACACACTGCACATCACACACACATATGGAGCAGGACACTGTACACACTGCACATCACACATATGGAGCAGGACACTGTACATCACACACATATGGAGCAGGACACTGTACACACTGCACATCACACACATGTGGAGCAGGACACTGTACACACTGCACATCACACACACATGTGGAGCAAGACACTGTACACACTGCACATCACACATATGGAGCAGGACACTGTACACACTACACATCACACACATATGGAGCAGGACACTGTACACACTACACATCACACACTACACATCACACACATGTGGAGCAGGACACTGTACACACTACACATCACACACTACACATCACACACATGTGGAGCAGGACACTGTACACACTACACATCACACACTACACATCACACACATGTGGAGCAGGACACTGTACACACTGCACATCACACACACATATGGAGCAGGACACAGTACACACTACACATCACACACACATATGGAGCAGGACACAGTACACACTACACACTACACACTACACATCACACACACATGTGGAGCAGGACACTGTACACACTACACATCACACACTACACATCACACACATGTGGAGCAGGACACTGTACACACTACACATCACACACTACACATCACACACATGTGGAGCAGGACACTGTACACACTGCACATCACACACACATATGGAGCAGGACACAGTACACAGTACACACTACACATCACACACACATGTGGAGCAGGACACTGTACACACTACACATCACACACACAGACTGGAGGATGACGTCGTGCGAGAACTCGCAGCCACGTGTCTCCAGCCCCCCCGTCACGTGACGAGGCTGTCCCTCCCACCACTGGTCCAAACACAAGATGGCGTGGGGAGGCGGCGGGAGACGCTGATCACCGGGAGAGAACCCGGGAGAGGTGAGAGAACGGAGCAAGCCGGGGGCAAGGGGAGGGGTCAGCCGGCTGTCCGGTGTGTGTGAGAGGGGGAGGGGTAGAGGGTATACATCATATAGGGGGTGATGGAGGCGGCAGATAACGGGCTGTGTGCTGTCACTGCGCGGTCACATCTCTGACAGGACCTCACGTCCTCCGCCCTGGCTGCCGTCCCCGGGACCGCCGGCTAACAGGTGAAGCCGCACTTTGCCTCAGCTCCGGCGTCGTGACTGCGCAGTGTGGAGGATGTGACCGCCGTCATCACTTGTGTCTGGGCAACTTGTAGCCGGTGTATGGCGCGCTGTGTAATAGGGTTACAATGGTGCTGTGGTCAGTATGGGAGGGGGCACATCATACTATAAGGGTCAGACACTGACAGTGGAACTATCGGCCGACACCTGTAGTCATGTCTGTGTGTGCTGCATATTGACCTGTTACTGCACAGTACTGGACTCCGTGTATTCCTATGGACTGGGGGGGCAGTGACTGGTGACTACCCCTGATAGTGGTCAGCAGGGCCAGGCCGAGGGGTCACCTGCGTTATATATGGTAGCCATGGGACTGGGAGCTGCTCTGTATTCATGAACCCCCCGATTCTGGGTGGCAGCGGCTGGTACCCACATCTCTGGGGGCATATCCTTATCATAGAGGCTATAGGGAAATGCATTACCCAATATGTCTGTTCTGTTATATAGGATACTAGTAGAAGGCCCTGGATTTGCACTGATAGGTAATAAATTATATGTATATATCTTTTTTTTTTTTTTTTTTTTTTTTTGTGTGTTGTAGCCCCAAAAGAATAGGTTGGTTGCTATGGAAACCAGGTGCAAATCCGTGTGTGCATGAAGACTAAAGAACCTGCGAGTTTACATTGGTCAGTGAGCGTCATGTGATCATATGTATCTCAGTTTGGATGTCAGTGAAAAACCCACAATCAGTTGTTTTGGAAACCTGGAGTAAAACTGTGTGTATGTAACCTTGGGTAACAGTGTCATCCACAGCGCCCTGCCCCTTTAACACTGACCTACAGCAGTTAAAAAATGTCTGGATTGTTATGGAAACCTGGAGTAAAGCGGTGTGCATGTGAAGACTAAGTGCCTGTGAGCTTCTATGTGTCCGTGTGTGGCAGTTGGAATATGCGTGACTTGCAGGCTTGTATTGGCTAATGCAGGTCATTTATTGGGAATACTGTATCTCAGGAACAGTACATCCTAGAGAGCGGAGACCCGGTTTAAAACCTTCCCGGGCACCTGATGTACCTGTGTGCCAAATTTGGTGAGGATCCGTGCAGTCGTTGGGTCGTGCATAAAGAACAGATAGCAAGATGACTGGACAGACAGAAACTCATAACAAATCTGCAGCGTCTTCTCTCATGATTCCAAGCTGTGCTATTCCTCTTTTATTCCTCCTGGAAATCCAATGAATAAACTGATGACTGGGTGTAAGAATGAGTTCACACAACAGAGTACAATCTATGAAACTCTGTCCGTGTGTGAGGTGTGTTCACTATGCTGGTACTCCGATTGGTAGCATGCTCGCCCTCTATAATAGTAGGAGTCCTTGTTCAGTAGTGATGGCAGTACAGCAGAGTATGTCATGGAGAGTCATAGATACTAGAATGCTGGGTAGTTCCCTTCTGCACACTGTTCAGACTAGTAAATACAGGCCGCACATGAACCTAGTTTCATGATTGGGTGAATCTAGCCTTAGGCCCCTTGTACACTACCGTGTGCGGGATGCCGGCCATGATTGATTGGTGCACTGGCCGCTGTGCACTGGCTGTGTTTCCACACAACTGGATGGGAATAGGACCTGCCATGAGTTTTGCGGCCCGGACTGAATGGGTCAGTGTGCTGTCTGGGAAATCAGATAGTACCCTAAACTAGCACTCAGTCCTGTGCAAGGGGCCTTATCATGTGTATTAACACGTTCCTTAGGGGACACGCCCAGTTGTCTCATTATTCATAAATGTGTAAGAAGAATAAAAGAGGAAACAGACAATGCAAATGGCTAAGAAAAAATGCTCAAGAATTGCAATATTTTGGGGAATACATATATTTACTAAAGTAGACAAGTTGGCTGAGGTGATAGATCGCCACTTTTAGGGTTAGTTCACACGGGGAGCGACATGCTGCTCTCCGGAAAAAAGATCGCTAGCGGTCTCCATAGACCACCATTGTGAGGGGGCGGATTATGACGTGGATTCCGCTGCCCGTGTGAACTAGCCCTTATAATATTAATAAAGGGAGTCTGTCAGCAAGGAAGTCACAGTGAAAGCAAGCACTTTACATACATGCCATATATGCTGCGTATTACAGTACCGGCAAAGTGAATGGGATTCTGACTAATCCCATCAACACATTGTAGGAAAAACTCCGCAGTGGAAAAGGTGCGTTTTTAAAAATCGCAGGGTGTCAATTTCGCCTTTTCCATATACGTATAATAGGGACAGAAAGTCCACAGAGAAAACTGCGGCCTTTCTGTGAAAAACGTTGCATATACAACCGCAGTACGTTTCTGCCCCAGGCTTTTCCGTAGCGGCTCACCATGTAGGGCCTTAGGCTTAAAGGAGCAATCCAGTCCTGTCTCCTTTTCCTGCAGCATCTTTTAGTTGTGTCTTGTTACTTGGGGTCTTAAGCTAAAGGTGTTGCTCTCAGTCCCTGGGCTTCGCCTTCCACATGACCGATCCTGACCGCTGCCTCACTCCATCCCCATTGGATGGTTCACATCTCCCCCTTCCCAGCGCTCATCCTCTATCCAGAGCAGTACTGAGCATACACAACGCCCAGA
Organism: Leptodactylus fuscus; assembly: GCF_031893055.1. NCBI lineage: Eukaryota > Metazoa > Chordata > Amphibia > Anura > Leptodactylidae > Leptodactylus > Leptodactylus fuscus. Next base: position 51,770,883 of record NC_134269.1, read on the forward strand.
CATGAACGGTAGATCTTGTATATGTAATGTATAGTTTGTTACATACGGTATCTCCTTTCCTAGTCCGTCACTGGACTTTACTGCTTCTGTCTGATCAAGGCTGTCAGCCATATATGAAGGATTCTGAGTCGGGCTGTGGAGCGATAGAGGAGTCGTAGTTGTCATGGTTGGGCCTACCGACTCCGCAGCCCTGCTGATAACAAGCATACATTAACCAATAAGGTGCCAGAGGCCGGTGAAGTCAGCCTGGCAGGGAGGCGGTGAATATTCCCCAGCCTCTAAGCGCTGCCAGTAAGTATTATGTGCTTGGAAAGCATGAATGATGAAAACCTATGAAATCTGACAGCACAACGCAGATAAGTGAATGTCGCGTTTGATCTTCTAGTCCTGTCAAAATATCTTTGGCAAAATGTGGGTGTGGGGTGACCTATAATGGGGCCTGTGGTAGCCTTTACTGGGATATAGGCTGCAACTTGAGATACATGACACAGTATACATTATATCAGGGCGGATACTGCATCAGTGTACAATACAAGAGAAACGCTAGGATGTTGCCTACAGCTACCCTGCTAATGTCTGCTGTCATATTCTTCTTCATGGAAATAAAGTTGGAGACTTGACCACGGGCAGTATCGGTGATTCTTCTCTTGTGTCCTGATCTAGCTTATCTAGTTGGGAGTTCACGCTTTGTAGTGTCACCACGATTACTGTCAAATTCTGAGGGATTTTGGATTTATGGCAGATACTTCGCTTTGGATGTCAATTATAGATCAGTGTGAGTCCAGTGGTTGGGACCCTGCAGATCAGCGGTTTATTTGTGATGGTGGCTGTCCATAGACTTGAATTGGACAACCGCTGAAGTATTCACAGCCATTGCTATTAAAAACACAGTGAGTGAGCGCTACCGCTTGCACTCTCAGGGAGACTACTAGTTTGTGGACCACTTCAACCTCCACATATCTAAAGCTGATCCCCTATCTTCTGCACAGGACATTAATTTGGAAAAAAGTGAGCAACTTATTTAAAAGGGATAAACATAATTTGTTAGGTGTTTGTGCCTTCCAAGTTCAAGGGGTATTTCATTAATAAGAAGCTACCTTGATGATTGATGGGTGCCTGACCACCAGGACACCCACTGATCAGGAAAACTGGGGTGTTTTGCATCTCCGTTTGAATGGAGCCGTAGGTTGGGGCAGCTTGGACACTCCTACATGCCATAGATGGCTGAGAGCTGTGTTTTGGCGATCTCTGGAAATCCCATTGAAATCAATGGAGCGGTACCATTGCAAGTGGGAACACTAGCTAAGGCCTCATTCTCACGTCTCTGTTTTGCAAATATAATGAAAAACATTTGTACTTACTGACCTAAATATGCAAAATGCTGACCTAAATATGCAAGTGTGAATTAGACGTAACATGAAATGGGAGTATTTTCTGTCCATATTAGCTCAATGAACCACCAGTGACAACCCCCAGCACCCCTTTCCCTTCTCTAGTCTCATGCACACTGCATGGAGTCCAGTGCAGAACAGTACAAGACTGTGGGGTAGTATGTATGTCTCCATATCAAACTGCTACTATAAGGGTGCCTTCACACGGAGTTACGCTCCGCGCATTTTGCTAGATTTTAAACGTGTAAAAATTCACGTGTAAAATGTAGTTAGCCATTGAGTTCAATGGTTTTGTTAGTATAACGCAAAAAGACGCGTGTTAAAAAAAAAAAGAGCCATTGAACTCAATGGCTAGCTACATTTTACACTTGTATTTTTACACGTGTAAAATGGGCAAAAAGCACGGAGCGTAACTCAGTGTGAAGGCTCCCTAATAGAGACGCCATGTACTTCTCTGGGTGCACTGTTAGAGCTGTATATATGAGGCCCAAAGTGTGGAAAGCAAGAAGCAATTCCCCGATATTCCTGATAGTTGGCCTCTTATGCTGCTGTGAAATATATCTATAATACATCGATATAAACCAAATCCGTCACAGGTCCATTGTTCTGGCGAGATAATAATGCCAGGTTCAGGACTTTTGGTTGCGTTCAAAATAACGGACGTGAAATGTTTATTTTTTTTTTTACCATTGATGTCTATGGCTAAAGGACGGATGGTAACGGATTGCTGCCCATTATGCTTGCTCTTATTACTGACCATTTTTTCAGCGTATGTTCTGAAAGCGGAACCAAAAAACCCACAATAAACGGACGGTATAATAATGGACATTGACTGACCATGACTGAGGTGAATGTGTCAGTTTTTTTTTACCAATCCATTAAATGGGCCCTTAGTATCAGTTGGTGTCCATTAATGACTATTCTGATAAGCTTCCAATGGTAGTGTGCACATACTCTTAGTTAGTGAGACTCTTCAGACAAGAGTTGCTCGATCTATATGCTGCCTTCTCTGCTTTTCTGGGGATTGCAGTGTTATCGACGACAAGTCCAGGTAAAGCATATAAAGCCATGTCTGCTTCTGGCTTTTTGTCATGTGGCACCTGGGGGGGGGGGGTCACACCATGGCAGTTTTCCTTGAAGTTGATGTTTGGAATTTGATAAATTTCTTTTGGATTACTGTAATTTCTCAAATGGGAAAGCTGCCAAATATGTTCCTGGAAAAATACAGTGTATTAATACCTGGTATTCTTAGTCAGCTCAATGATGAATTCTAGTGAAAGGGACTGGACTGAACCTGGACTATAATGTCAGTCTGCCTAAGGCTCAGGCCACATGGTCAGATTTGGTCCAGGCAATACGGACACGATGTTGGATGTATAGCCCAGACTGAAGCCTGAGCTGGGGCCCACACTCCCAGGATTATAGTTATCTATGTGGGGAACAGTCCCTGCGTCCTGGGGATCCTTGTGGATAATTGTGATGTTAGGAGTCCGGGTACTCGCTCATGGTTTGTCTGTGTGAAGCAGGCCTAAGGCCCCATGGGAGGCTTTTAAACCCATTGATTTCAATGTGTAAGACCGGCACACATTGAAGTCTATGGCATTGTTTTTTACAGCGGGCACTTTGACACGTGTTTACATGTCTGAATGAGCGGAGTGTAAACTCCATGTGAAGGCTCCCTAATAGGATTGAACAACTTTTGTCTATTAATCTTAGAAGTATCTGGGTAGTTGAACACTTAGTGAGAAATTGGGGGTTGTTCATGTGTTTGGGATAGTTGGTCGTACGACCAGTCCACTTTAGATGAGCGATGGCCGTGTAAAATCGAATGTGTATGGCCAGCTGTAGTCTGGATGGTTTTGCACTTGGCCAGTCCTGTATTCTCTGTGAACAGTGAATGAATATGGCCGACCATTTACAGTAATGAAATATTAAAGAAAATGGAGGCTTCATCCTCCGCAGCAATATGAAGAGGTAATGTACATTGCCATATATCATCTAGCTAGAAGTCCCTGCTCTACTTACTGTGTACTCTGGATATATTTAGAAATAGTAAAGGAGAAATTAAATAGAGATTTTTATTATTTGCAATTACATGTTCAAACATTTCACATTATCTCTTACATGGGGACAGAATTCCAGATAAGTTGTGGTTAGGTAACCTTTGGTATCCCATAGATGTAACCCTAAATGTTAGAGAGGCTGGAGCCTCCTTATTGAGTCTCAGTATTTATGTCTGCCATTCTTGCTAAGTGTCCTTATATTGTTCCGATACGTTCGCTAGAGGGATTGAACTTTCTGTATAAATGCCATATGTTAATAGTGTCAAACAAACTTCCCACCAGCAGCAATGTCTTTGTTATAACTAGTTATTACAGAGCTGAGCTTACAGGACTTCAGTTCTAGCTCCTAGAAAAGGTTAACAGTCTCCTAAGAAACTCTGAACATATCGCACATTTATATGCGGAGGTCATATGGTAAGGATTTAGGAATACCAAGTGTGTACAGAGCCTGTCTGCTGCTCTCTAGTATCCAAGGCACGCAATGAGCAATGCATATGTCATATGGAAAAATAGTATACAAATGATTCCTCTACCAAAGTATTGATATACTGTGTAGGCCAAAGGGCCGGGCGGTTTTTGCCCCGATTATAATAAAGGATTATTTTTGGACATGCCCATTTTAATGTTTCATGCCTCATATTTATATGCCAATAAATTTAGTTTTTTGGTTATTTCTTGATTAAGTACCCAGTCCTGTCCCATGTACTAGTCTGTACAGTGTGTCTATGTATATATCCCATGTACTAGTCTGTATAGTGTGTCTATGTAAATATCCCATGTACTAGTCTGTATAGTGTGTCTATGAATATATCCCATGTAGTAGTCAAGTGATGGCGAACCTTTTAGAGAACGAGTGCCCAAACTGCGACCCAAAACCCACTAATTTATCACAAAGTGCCAACATGGCAATTTAACCTTAATATTGCTTGGATCCACAATTGCACACAATTACAGACCTGCAAAATATGGTCATACAAATGGGGCTTTATAGAGTTTTCTGCTCCACTGTGACCTTCATACAGTACAATCTGCTCCTCAGTGACCCACACACAGTACAATTTGCTTCACGGTGGCCCCCACACAGTATAATCTGTTCCACGGACGGGTGCCCAAAGAGAGGGCTCTGAGTGCCACCTCTAGCACCTGTGCCATAGGTTCGCCATCACAGTACTAGTCTGTACACTGTGCCTATGTATATATCCCATGTACTACTCTGTCTATGTATATATCCCATGTACTACTCTGTCTATGTATATATCCCATGTACTAGTCTGTCTACTCTATGTATCCCATGTACTAGTCTGCACATGAGTGTCAGGGCAGTGGTGTGCACAGTATAAAGTACATGGGCAGCCAAGTGTATAGCTCAGTATATATGAAGTGGACAGTGCTATCCTTCTAGTATATAATGTATACAGAGCAGTACAGGATGATGCCCTTACAGTATATACTATAAGAGCAGCCATGTGTATATAGTATATATTATTTTGTTATCCCCTCACCGTACTATATGAACCATCTGCAGGATCTGAGGGGCACTGCTTTTAGGTTCCACCTATACGGTATAAAATATATATTATTGTTTTATTTAGAAACCATTATATATTACATTAGACATCCATTCATGTATATCGGCTGTGTACATATAGTGTGTAATGTATTTTATACAGGCTGTCAGCAGTTACGGAAAGTATAGCAGTTAGTTGGCGTCTACTCCTGACTGTACAGACCGTTCCATACTGTGCCGCCACCCTCTTCCATTGGCTAAGGGATATTTCGCTTTCTGTACGCTGTCCGATCTGAACTGATGATATATGAGTGACATAAAGTACAGTTAGTGCCATGTCCAATGTTAGTGTGAGACAGGACGGCCTGGACATGGATGAGCATGTTCATACTGGGTAACTGAGCTGACTTTCCATTTTGTTGTTTTCCGGTGAATTGCCCACCCTTAGTAGGCCACAGCATATATCTATGGAAACCCGCTGGATGAAGGTGCCAAACTCAGGGAAATATTATAATGTAAAAAAGTCTTCACTGAGAGATTTAGCCATGTGCTTCCCTCCAGCCTGCAGCAATACTCAATATTAAGTGTCTATTGCTGCGGCACACTTATAGGAATTTCTACAGGTTTCAAATGTAAATCTATGGTGTGAAAGACCCTGGATACTGCAAGATGGCCTCAAGGAGACATAACAGACTTGCGGCTAGTTTGTCCCATGTCTCCCCATCCTTATAAGTTTTGTTTGTGGGGTTTGTTAGGCAGCGGTTCCTGTTTAGAACTGAAACTGTAATGCAGATGTGAACAAAGCCTAAAGGGTTTTAAAAAAGCATCCATGTGTTCTTTGGTAATGATGGCATAATGTGAACAGAGCCGGAACCAAAGTTTCATCTTCATTATATTCCAGATCTAATTGGCACGTTTCTATGCTGTACAGGTGACAAAGGGAAGAACAAGCAGCAGCTTCATCATGAGATTACATATGATTCATCAGAAAGATAGTAGATGTTACGTAATACAGATCTCATGTAATACCTGCTGGAAGCTGTAGACATTGTGCTGGTAAATAGGGATTGGTCTAGTTAGTAAAACGACCATTGTGCTATGTGGTAGATGGTATCAGGAAGCGATCTGCCATAAGGCAATAGAAAGTAATGTATCCGCACCACTGTACCTTCATGTGGACATAGCCTTGTATTGTACTCTATCAGTTTAGAGTCTGACTATTTGCCAATGTCACTATACTCCTACATACAAGTATATAGTCTGCTGAAGCCTTTGACAGATAAGCAGTGCTGTTTGTCTGCATTGAAAGGGAGTCTGTCACCTGGAAACTATATTAAACCAGCCACAGTGCATTTTAGGGGACATTATGCCTTTAGATAGTCCAGTGGTTCTACCATTCCCTTGGAAAGCTGCAGATGTGGCTCAAGTGCAATGGGGATGTTGGAAAGCATATTTGGTGCTTTCTCTTAAAAAACACTGGTTTATGGTATCAATAATGTTGTGGTAATGGGTTTTGGAAGTCATACAATGGCCTATACAACCAACTTAAAGGCAACTCCCTAGCTGAAGAAAATATATATTAAAACATCTGTTGGTGTGATGCTGAATCCCTTTTACTGCTGCTTTATAGCTTCTGTGGAAGTTGCTGGAGATGGCGAATAGACCGCACCAGGTACTGTACCAACATGAGACTTGCTCTGCTTTAGCATATTGAGGATTTAACTGGCAGACCCTGCATTGTAGAGGGATTATACATGTTATACATTCCATACTAGTAATACAGTCATTAATAGGGTTAATTCCATCTATAGCGTCAGGTGACTTTCTACCCTTCACATCTACAATGCTTTTCTTTTTATATTACATATATACAGTACAGACCAAAAGTTTGGACACACCTTCTCATTCAAAGAGTTTTCTGTATTTTCATGACTAATTCACACTGAAGGCATCAAAACTATGAATTAACACATGTGGAATTATATACTTAACAAAAAAGTGTGAAACAACTGAAAATCTGTCTTATATTCTTGGTTCTTCAAAGTAGCCACCTTTTGCTTTGATTCCTGCTTTGCACACTCTTGGCATTCTCTTGATGAGCTTCAAGAGGTAGTCACCGGAAATGGTCTTCCAACAGTCTTGAAGGAGTTCCTAGAGATGCTTAACACTTGTTGGCCCTTTTGCCTTCACTCTGCGGTCCAGCTCACCCCAAACCATCTCAATTGGGTTCAGGTCTGGTGACTGTGAAGGGCAGGTCATCTGGCGTAGCACTCCATCACTCTCCTTCTTGGTCAAATTCTAACAGTCTATTCAGTAGGACTATCCGCTGTGTATCCACCTGACTTCTGCACAACACAACTGATAGTCCCAACCCTATTTATAAGGCAAGAAATCCCACTTATTAAACCTGACAGGACACACCTTTGAAGTGTAAATCATTTCCGGTGACTACCTCTTGAAGCTCATCAAGAGAATGCCAAGAGTGTGCTAAGCAGTAACCAAAGCAAAAGGTAGCTACTTTGAAGAACCAAGAATATAAGACATATTTTAAGTTGTTTCACACTTTTTTGTTATGTACATAATTCCACGTGTTAATTCATAGTTCTGATGCCTTCGGTGTGAATCTACAATTGTCATAGTCGTGAAAATACAGAAAACTCTTTGAATGAGAAGGTGTCCAAACCTATGCTCTGTACTGTGTGTGTATCTATCTATCTATCTATCTATCTATCTATCTATCTATCTATCTATCTATATATATCCCTCATTCTTTACACATATTATCATAGCTGAAGCAGCCACCACAGCCTGCTAGACTGTTTACAGAGGTATAATGGAGATTTATCCTGTAAGCTGGCAGCCGGATGTGTGGAGAGCATAAACTGCAGCAGACCTGCCAACATTGACTGCAGGTTTCATGGGCCATTGCTAGTGTGACTAGCCAAGGTTTGGATGTTTGCATTGCACTGGTTGGAGTTAGTGCCTGAAAGTGCAGCAAGTATTGCCATGCCGTGTGGTCAAGAAACTTTGCTCTGCAGGTCTTTTCTGTGCAGTGTGTGGATGGGATTTGATGAAGTTCTATCATTATACCTGTTGGTGATTCCACCATGACTAACCTACAGTGCACTCACAACGTGTAGCCTTGGCCTACATTGGTAGGTGATAGCTGCTGGCTCAGCAGGGTTTTGGTTCATGAGTTCCCTGTTCTCTTCAGTCACTAGACCACAGTTAGGAGGAAGATGAATAGATGGAGGTCAAGCAGGCCGGCTGCTGCTCCATTGAAAGTCTATGGGACTGATGAACATAACCAAGCACATTCTCTGTGGCTAGCATGAACTTTCTTGCTGAACTTGCAAACTCTAAACGTGCTTACACTGAATATATTTCACTTGGTAACGGGTTACTTTGTCTCTGTATTCCTTTTCAAACAATCTGGAGTCTGTCGAGTAAGGGTTTTTCCTAGATATAACATATCACCTGTCCATAAGTTACACATGCTTGATCAATAGGGTCTGGCAATTGTGACACCCACAGATTAGGATAACAGGGATCAGTGTCCCCTATTTAAATGGTGGTCTGATAGGGAATGACTCTTCTGATTTATCCAAAGTCTATGGGGCTGTACTTGGCTATTTTTGGAAGTCTCAAAGACTTTGAATGGATTGGCAGTGACTGACCATTCCAGCAGTTGGACCCCCATCGTTCAGACATGGATCACCTGTCCGGAGGTGAGAGGCGATGATGGTGTCTACGTAGAGTAAAACAACAAAGGGAATTTACCCGCACAGTACCCTACTGCCAAGACTATAAGAGCGCTGATCTGTATATGCCAGGCTATATCTGATTTCCATCTTCAGTATCCGTGTGACCCTGTGCATTTATAGCGGTCGTCTGTATAGTGGGCGCAGTTATTGTCCTTTCACAGCCCTACATATGGAGATCTCTAATATAGAAGTAGGTTCACCAAAGGTGATGTTTGTACAAATGTTTCAGCTTGTGTGTTGTCACACTTTGTTTGTAGAGGTCGTATCCCTCTCCCTTACTGAACTTCAGCCTTTTTTAACTACTACTTCTCCTACGCCTACTTTGGTGAATTTCGCTCTTTGAGAATCCGGATTCTCTATCGGATTGGTTTCCGTGGACAGGTAGGTCTGTCACTAAACTGTATTGGCTGTTTGGGTGGATGGATTTAATGATTCTATAGATTTCATTTTTTATAATAATTTTTATAATGTGGTCTTTGAATTTCAGTCTTTGGGTCACTGCTATTGCAGGGAAGGTATTACTTATTTATCTAGCCTCTTTACTTAATCCTTACCAACCATTTGTATGAGATATACCCACGGAGCACTGTATGAATGTATTTCACATATTCATTTCATATAAATCACCTGTATATAGGATCCGAACAGGTATAGTGCCTATATACACCAGGGATCAGCAGCTGAATTTTATCATGTTTTTACCTTTTATTTTTTGCCATAGTAAGTAAGCTTTCCTCCTCTGCAGCAGACCACCTCTTTATGAAGACCACCCCTCATCCAGACCAGATTTCCTGTGACATACAGTCCTATGAAAAAGTTTGGGCACCCCTATTAATCTTAATCATTTTTAGTTCTAAATATTTTGGTGTTTGCAACAGCCATTTCAGTTTGATATATCTAATAACTGATGGACACAGTAATATTTCAGGATTGAAATGAGGTTTATTGTACTAACAGAAAATGCGGAATATGCATTAAACCAAAATTTGACCGGTGCAAAAATATGGGCACCTCAACAGAAAAGTGACATTAATATTTAGTACATCCTCCTTTTGCAAAGATAACAGCCTCTAGTCGCTTCCTGTAGCTTTTAATCAGTTCCTGGATCCTGGATGAAGGTATTTTGGACCATTTCTTTCTACAAAACAATTCAAGTTCAGTTAAGTTTGATGGTCGCCGAACATGGACAGCCCGCTCTCAAATGATCTGAAAACAAAGATTGTTCAACATAGTTGTTCAGGGGAAGGATACAAAACGTTGTCTCAGAGATTTAACCTGTCAGTTTCCACTGTGAGGAACATAGTAAGGAAATGGAAGACCACAGGGACAGTTCTTGTTAAGCCCAGAAGTGGCAGGCCAAGAAAAATATCAGAAAGGCAGAGAAGAAAAATGGTGAGAACAGTCAAGGACAATCCACAGACCACCTCCAAAGAGCTGCAGCATCATCTTGCTGCAGATGGTGTCACTGTGCATCAGTCAGCAATACAGCGCACTTTGCACAAGGAGAAGCTGTATGGGAGAGTGATGAGAAAGAAGCCGTTTCTGCACGTACGCCACAAATAGAGTTGCCTGAGGTATGCAAAAGCACATTTGGAGAAGCCAACTTCATTTTGGAAACAAAGATTGAGTTGTTTGGTTATAAAAAAAGGCGTTATGCATGGCGTCCAAAAAGAAACCGCATTCCAAGAAAAACACTTGCTACCCACTGTAAAATTTGGTGGAGGTTCCATCATGCTTTGGGGCTGTGTGGCCAATGCCGGCACCGGGAATCTTGTTAAAGTTGAGGGTCGCATGGATTCCACTCAGTATCAGCAGATTCTTGAGAATAATGTTCAAGAATCAGTGACGAAGTTGAAGTTACGCCGGGGATGGATATTTCAGCAAGACAATGATCCAAAACACCGCTCCAAATCCTCAGGCATTCATGCAGAGGAACAATTACAATGTTCTGGAATGGCCATCCCAGTCCCCAGACCTGAATATCATTGAACATCTGTGGGATGATTTGAAGCGGGCTGTCCATGCTCGGCGACCATCTAACTTAACTGAACTTGAATTGTTTGTCCAAAATACCTTTATCCAGGATCCAGGAACTGATTAAAAGCTACAGGAAGCGACTAGAGGCTGTTATCTTTGCAAAAGGAGGATGTACTAAATATTAATGTCACTTTTCTGTTGAGGTGCCCATACTTTTGCACCGGTCAAATTTTGGTTTAATGCATATTGCGCATTTTCTGTTAGTACAATAAACCTCATTTCAATCCTGAAATATTACTGTGTCCATCAGTTATTAGATATATGAAACTGAAATAGCTGCTGCAAACACCAAAATATTTAGAACTAAAAATGATTAAGATTAATAGGGGTGCCCAAACTTTTTCATAGGACTGTATTTGAAGTACTTTTATGTGCTACACATTCTGACCATGTTATTTTAGGTGGCCCATATAGAAAGCTAGTCCTCAGTGTAAGTTTGGTTGGTTGTACTATATAAAAGACTTTTTGGACTATTTTAAAGTGGTAGTCCCATAACAAGGATCCTATCTATACTGCTTGTTAATGTGAATTTAAGACTTTTCCTAAATGCATTGCTTCAGCAAAACTGCTTTGTTTGTCCACTATCTAAATTTATTCACTTCATTGTAAAGACTGCGTTTCTATGGCCCTTGGGATTATCTGCTCAAATGTCAAGTGATGTAGCTGCCTGCTCTCAGGGGGGGGAGAGGAGGAGGAGGGGCTAAGTGCACGGGAGCGAGCCTGTGTCTGTAGCTGTTCCTGTGTCTGCACCACACATGTGACCTAGCTTCCTGCTCTTAGATAAAGGAGGGGGGAAATGAGTGCTGCTTTCTTATATAAAACAGTCTAAATCCTAGTGGGCTAAAGGACCTGGTCCCTCTGCTCACTAGGATTTAGCTTTCTTATATAGAGCAGGCTAAAAGCTAGTGGATAGAAGGACCTGGCCCCTTAGCCCACTAGGATTTAGCCGACTCTATACAGAACAAGCTAAATCCAAGCGTTATAGGACATTTGATGACATCACAGGCCCTTCAGTTGTCCCATAGGATCACGCTATGTGGTGGGCGGAGCTACACGCTAATTTGGGGGGTGGAGCTAAACTGGAGGTAGTCGGACAGTATGGCTTTGTATATGAAACCCCGCCCACCAATTGACGTCGAAAACCAGGAAGAAAGAAGTCTTTGCAGCAGCGAAGACTGGTGAGCAAGGGACATGGGAATACCCCTTTAAGCAGCAACATGGCAGAAACTCTCCCTTAACGTGGACAGTTCCTTTCCAGAGGACATGTCATGGCAGTGTCCCAAATAAAAATAAAAAAGCTTTACACTTGTCTTGCTGCTGTACTCTGAAGCCAGAGGAGTACACCAAAGCTTCAGTGCACAGGCTCCATAACTCTGGCACTTGCGCAGTACAGACGTGCTTTCTTTACATGCTTGACTTCACTGAAGAACTGTGTAGGAGCTGGGAGCAGCAGTCTTTTCTATGCAAGTATAAAGGTTTATTGTTGTTGTGTTTTTTTTTTTTTTGTTAATGCGGTCATAGATAGATGTAAAACAGGGCAATTTGATTGTGGGTGGTTTAGTGTCCCTATTCGGCACTTGCGCAGGCTCCATGAGCAGGGAAGATGAGTCTGATGAGAGTCATCGGACTCTTTCCTAGGTAAGTATAAAGGTTTATGTTTTTTTTTTAATGCACGGGTGGATGTAAAACAGAGCGGTGGTTTTAGCGTTCCTAATCGACCTGACAGGTACCCTTTATACTTGCCCAAATTCAGCATAAATCACTGGTATAATATGTATATATGAGTGAAGAAAGGCACTATTTCTGGAACATATGTGGCTTGTATTGTGCATTCTTTAGCAGTTCTCCTCTTCAAGCTCTAGCTTTCATTTCTTCCTAATCTGGTGGATGTATACTAGCTTCTGTGATGTCTGCCGCAAACTGTGCACGGAAAGTAAAGGGATAATCTGCTCCATATCTCTCTGTGACTCGGAAGCCGCTTCAGATCACACAAGTACTGTATTGGTGTGAATAAAAAGCATTTTTGGAGAAAGAACTTGCTATTTAGTGCCATAGGTTTATGTCTATGCTGTATCTCCGTCTTCACATCATTCCTGCTTATTTTTCCCTTCCTCTCTCCATAGACTTCTGTGTAATTTGATACATGAGTGCGCTACATTGGATTGAGCAGAGATAGCAGAGTAGATGTCAGTTTAAGCCTACAGTCACAGTTTCATCCGTGAGGTTCTGTTTATGTGTGAGGTGTATTCACTGCCCTGAAGACTATTAGATGAAGGAGTTTGTATCTCAGCATAGTGTTCAGGCGGTAAATACGGCTCGCACACAGAGTTTCACAGAATGTAGGCTTAGACTAGGTTTATATCTGCGTCGGAGTCTCCGTAGGAGATTCTTTTGCAGATTCTGCAGCAGGATGACTTTTCTCTCCATTATATGGGGTCCGCCAGTAACCATTTTTAAATGGACAGGCTCTCCATCTTTCAGGTCCCCATCCGGACCCGAACAACAGAGAGCTGAAGGATAGTGTGCACCTAGCGTCTGGATGGACTCTAGAATAGAACAAGGGAAATGACCCTGATAGGTGAAGATACAAGCACTTTCTCTAATGTATTAAAAGTTTCTTATATTCACCTTTACATATAGAAAGTTTGTTGAAAAGTTAGCGACCATTTTGCATTATCCTAAGTGGTTACTATTATTATTACTATTATGGAAATACTATCCAAGCAAGTTCTTAATATTGTCTGATCCTTCCACTTTATTATGATTTTATGTAATAAAGTTGTATGTCGTCTGTCTGTCTGTCTGTCTGCAGTCATGGAGAATTCACAGGGTTTAAACCATTGTATAGTCATGGAGAGGGGGAAAATAACTGGGAAATGGGGAGACAAGTTTTATGTAACTAGGGGAAAAAATAAGCAAGTGTTGTTGAACACTGGACAAAACCCTTCCGTTTGCATCTTTCTAGGGCAGCCCTCCGACCTCTGTAACCTCTCCAATATTGTGCTATTGGATGCTACGTCCGGCCATGAAAGGCCTATTGTGGTCTGGTTGTTACTTCTGGTCTTGAAGAGGATAAGCAGATATGTGGGCACATAACCGGGATACATTGCCTGAACACAATCATTAGGTTTCTTATTATTGAGGATCGGTCCCTCCTCCTGACACATCTGATTCTGGAACATCTTTTCTTAGAATTATGTGTAGTGGTGTTCCTCGGTTATTTCTCTCAACAATTTATGAATAAAGTGACAGCTATTAGTTGTGCCTCTACAAAATCTGGTACTAACTACAGTCTGCAGTGTCAGACCCTGACCTCTAGTTGGGAACACCCACTTGTCAATTTAGTCATACATTTCTAGGAGGAATAAGGGTAAAAAATATGCAAATCTATTCTCCAGGATGTAATTAGGAGAACAGTGCCTCTGTATGGTGCCCTCATGCATGATGTTAAGGGGGCTGCCCCTAGAGGGCAGCATACAGAGGCACTGTTCTCCTAATTACATCCTGGAGAATAGATTTGCATATTTTTTACCCAGAATCCCTAGCGGAGCAGGAATGACTTGTAAGTCTCCGTACCCCTATCTAGGCACACACTCTCCCTGATGTGTATGATTATCCCCTGACCCTAGGAGGAATAACTGAAGAATAGAGATGAGCGAGTACTATTCGATCGAATACCTCCCCGCCATAGATATGCGTGTAAGCGGCAAAACACCAAGGGGTTAAACGCATCGAATATTCAATGCGCTTTAACCCCTTGGTGCTCGGCCGCCTACACGCATACCTATGGCGGGGAGGTATTCAATCGAATACTACTCGCTCATCTCTACTGAAGAACAACACAGAATTATAAGAAAATATGCTCCAGGACTAATCTTTTCTGTGGACTATAAGGGCTCGTTCACACAGGGGCCGGTGGGGCGGATTTTGGCACCAAGAGTGACGCGGGGAGCCGTGTCACTCTCGGGTCAAAACCCGCCTGCCATGACCGTCGCAGTCGCGACTTCCCCCTCCGGAGTCGGCTCAAATGAATAGATAGATAATTAATGAAAGTTGAATGGGATTCTGATACCTGGGACCCCTGAAGATGTAATGTAAACACAGAAGGGCACAGAGCACTGTGCCCCCTCAAATAACTGATCAGCAGGGGCACCGGACCCCCACTAATCTGCCCTGAGAATAGGTCATCATTAAAAAGAAACTGGAATAGCCCTTTACTGGAATGAGTACAGCTGTTCTTTATATACACACCATGTTCTATTCATGCCCACGTTGGTGTTATATGTCTCCAGTAAGAATCCGTAGCGTCACTAATATTGATTCACATTTGTGGCTGCTATTCAATATATAGGAGGAAAATCTAGCTGAAAATATGGATTAAAGAAAATGGAAAAATTCTTCATGTACACAGAGCTTGGGAAAAAAAGACATAGACAAATCCTCAACATAAATAGAAATCTATCTATAACCGTCAATAATACAGTACATGCCAGGTGAAAGATATTTTCTGCACCTAGATAAATGAGAATTCACAGCTGTAAAGCAGGTGTCCACACGATAGGGTAAAAGTCGGGAATATTCCATAATAGTCAGAAATGAACTGAAAGCCCGTACATTATAGTGCGGCCCACCTTATCAATCATTTCTCCTTGGGCTGTCTGGTTTTTGAGCCTTAACCCAAATTAAGTGAATGGGGGCGAGTTGTACATGTGGCACTTTGCTAGAGCTACAATGGCCAATAGATTTCTGCGGAGGGCCCCTTTATTTTCTTGGTCACTAGTTGGACCTGTACCATTATCACACATTATTAGAGGTTTCTTTGGTCCATGTGGCTGCTGTAAAACATATCTTTGAATGCTGATAGGAGTTTAGTAAAGATGGCTGACCCCGTAAACCTGTACAGAAATAGAATTTTAAAAAAATCTACATTTTGGCATGTGATATGGAATGGAAACCATAAGCAGACACATCCTAGACCTCCATCTGTACTGCACATTTTCTTAAGTTTGTTTCTTATCAAATGTCACAGAGCAAAAGAATAAAGGCCGAATAGTATTCAGTAGGGATCTTGTGTTCCTTCTCTTCTGCCCAAGTGTCGTTCACATGTTCTCTCAAGCACGGAGCAGTGAATTCCTGTGTAAGCATATTCTCGTAGAGAAAATAGAAGTGGATCTCCAGACGTAGTGTAAAAATAAGATGTAAGGCAGAAGTTGCTGGGAGGAAATGAGCCGTCCAGGAACATGTGGATTAAAGTTCTCAGTGTCTGTCGGAAGCTAGGATTTACGTGAAGAGCTTTTGAACTTTTTTGAGATTATTGGTATTTTTTTTGCGTAAAGAAGAAGAAAACACAATTTATTATTAGAACCACATTTTTCCTGAAGAGATAGAAGTGGAAAATAAACGCAACCCATCTGCTGTGAATGTTCTCTCGAGCCTTCTTTCCACACTGAGTCGATATACTATAAAAGCACCACATTTATACATCAGAACTGCAGGTGCTAATCCTTTTTGTGGTCACGACCAGCGGTATTTATTTTAAAGAAGAAGAAGGAGGAGAAGCAAAGTACTAAGAAGTAACCCCCCCTTTTTTAACCTCTTAATGACTTATGCTGTAATAGTATGGTGCAGACGGAAGTCCACTGAGCTCCTTCTATGTCACTCAGATCGTGTGGTCATTGTTACTTTGCCTGTGTGAACAGTGGCAGGACCACAGCTTGTCGACATCTAGACCCCTGCGGCAAGTGCCAGGTTTGGCAATAAATCTGATTCTGTCCTTAGATGCACAGTAGTGACCATCGTGTTTAGGGTCCATTCACACGGAGGACAATGGTGAGTAATTTGGTGTGGAAATTCAGCGCTAAAAAAAGCCTCCCATTGATTTCAATGGGTTCCTTTTTCTGCTAGCCATTCAATGGGAGGTTTTTTTTAGCGCTGAAATTCCCCACCAAATTCCTCACCATTTTCCTCCGTGTGAATGGACTCTTAGGGCTAGTTCACACGGGGTTCCGTGTGTACATATTCTGTCGTGGCGATGCTGGTGCAGTGCACTGGCATACTGTCGCGGCATTCCGCGATGGATTAGGCCCAAATGTATGGGCTGGAACATTGTGCCGCAGACGCTGCGGCTGATTCAGCCGTGGAATCCGTGGCAAGATAGGGCAGCTTGCTTCTTTTTTTCCGCTAAAAGTTAGCAGCCCCATATGAACTAGGCCTTAGGCTTTTTTATAGAGGGTGTTGGCTCCCTCTCTCATTGGCCCCCCATGTCTGCCATCTCTGTCTGCCTAGTAGGCCATGATAGGTTGTCCGTCATTCTCGAGACCCCACTGATCACATGGTTAACAATGGTGCAGCCACTTCACTGAATATAAAGCACAATGCTATAGGGGTTGTGCTTGGTACTGCAGCTCACCCCCATTTACGTAAACCATGTGAACAATGAACGTGACATTGGCACAGGGAAAGGATTGCTTGTGTGTGTCTCGGCCACTTAAAGGTTCCTGTTGTTGGACCCTCGCTGATCACATAATGATAACCTATCCAGTGGGTGGAATTAGACTGGGAAAATGTGTAACAAAGTGGGAAAATGTGTGGATCCCAGACAAGCCATTTAACCAGGTCTGAATTAGAAGGTCGCAAAGGCTTTATGACCCTTATATGTAAATGATCCTATATTCTAAAAATTCCTATTGTTAAGAGACGTACCGTGATCCCTGTGAACAGGAAATATTTTCCTCTTAAAGGATGTTTATTTTATTGTAATTGGATGGGACATTGGCCAGTTTGTCTTGACTATGTCTTATGAGTTGTCCAGTCTGTGCCGGCTTTATAGACCATACATCTTGTAGTGTCATTACTGGAATGTGCGCACCAGATGGCGGAGAGCTGTGCAAACCTTACAAGCACGCACTTATATACAAGCTTACTTCATTAAGCTCATCCTCAATCCTCTTATATTTATAGACTCGATTGTATTAAAGAACAGTGTAGTTGTATATGTGCTACCCTGACACAAGTAGCAGAGCTTAGTCGGTCATTTGCCACTACTTATCACGTTATGTTATTTGGTTTTACGTTCTCTTAGGCTCTGTTCACACTGGCTTTCAGTTTGTCTTCCATGACTACAGAATCAGACTACACTCTGATGTGTTTTTAGTCTGTAACCCCGAATACACATAGGTCTAACCAAGAGCTGTATGCACACAAAGTAGGTTTTGTTTTTGTTTTAATCCAGACTACTACCGTGTTTCCCCGAAAGTAGGTCACCCCCCTAAAGTAAGGCATGAGTTTTTTGCAGCCGGCTGCAATGCCCACAAAGTGAGGCCCTCTGGAATTGCCGGAAGCCTCACTAAGCCCCGCCCGTCTCTGCCGGAACGAACAGCAGCACCAGCGCTGCTACAAAGATGGGGAAGGTAAGTAGGATACCTCTCCAAACCCCCCCCCCCCTCCCCTACACTACCTACTACCGGCAGCCATGCCAGCGCTCTGCTAAGGAAGTGACGGCATGACTGCCGGTTCTCATAAGACATCCCCCGAAAATAAGACAGGTCCTATATTTAGGACGACAATTTATTATGAGACACTGTCTTATTTTCGGGGAAACCCGGTAGTAGAGCTTTCTTTTTTTTAATATAATCATTTGAGTTGTAAGAGAAGTTTTTCCAATGCATACAGAAAACATAGGGCTTAAAGTGCAATGCGAACGGGGCGTTACTGAAATTTTTTAATGACTAATCTGCTTTAAGGGTATGTTCACATGGCAGAATCTGGCTCTGAAAATTGAGGCGGATTCCATCCCCAAATCAGCATCAGACTCCGCCCTGATTCTGCCTCTTATTGTTTTCAATAGCAGGTATAGATCACAGCAGGACGCTGAAAAAGTAAGTTTCTTGCTCTCTTTTGCCACTGGGCCCATCGCAAGAGACATCCCACTGCTTAGGCCTAGTCATCTGAACCACTTCATTGGTCCTATGTAGTCCACTACAATGTCATCACTTCTAGCCAAAGCAGCAGGAATTAAAGGGGCATTGCCATCTCAGACAGTTGTGTCCTCCATCTCAGCCCGTCATGGACTACTCCTTTAGTTTAAACCCCTTGTAGTGTCCCGCAGCAAAAAAGCACTGTCATCCTGTCCGAATCTATTCTCTTTTTTACTACAGAGATATGGAGTGTAGCTATGTTTTGGGGTTTTTTTGTCGATAGGAGAAAGGAGGAGATCCATTTATGTGCGTTTGGTGGAATGTTCTCTATCCATTTATTCGTTATAACCTAGCATGGTCCTTATGTTGAAACCAGTGACTGACTGTATGAGGTGGTGAACTTTGTATACAAAGTCTCTTTGCTCTAGGACATCCACTGTATTTGCTTTGGCAATGCCAAATGTCTATTCGGACGTGCCAATAAAGCTTCTTTGATTGATTGATTGACCACCAAATATGGTACATGTCCCTTTGTGACTGGCACCCCCTATAACAACTACCTGGGTAACTTGGTGTAGGGGTACCAAGTACCACCAGACTAGAACCATAAAGGACATTTCTAGCTGTCTGCTCTGGGCACTTTTGCAGGTTGCTCCTCAGGGGGCAGAGACTTTGGCTGTTTCCTAGGAGCCATCTGGAACAAGGTGCACATCCCCTTTAAGTGCTTATTGACGTGGCTTGTCTCCTGCAGCTGCCTGACATGTGACAGTAGTAATGATAGAGTACACTGTGTAAATTACATCCCTCCTCTGTGACCAGTGTGTGGTCAGCGGCAACTTCCTAAGACTCAATTTATCACCCTGGGCTTGTCTGTAAAACTCCCGTTCTTTTCATTTATAGGCTGTAAATCCTGAAGCAGTCTGACACGCATCAAAAGCGTGAGGCGGTGTAGCACGCTCATTAGGACGTGGAGCGCTGGCAGGTCGCTAGAGCGCATGAAAGCGTTGTCACCTGCTTATTTTATTTGTCAGTACCTGCTATGGCTGGCAGCACTTTGAGGTTATTTTAATGAGGGCGCTTTTTCACGCTTCATTCCACAGATGTGTCTGCCACAGTCTGCATTGTACTGTACTTGCTCTTTCTTTTTGATATATATGATAAATAACACATATAGCACTTTGGGTTAGATTTGGTTTGTTAGGTGATCATTATATACACTCCTACAACTCCATCCGCAAACAGGCCCCCTAAAGGTTCAGTCGAGGGCCAGAAGAAATGAGACTTCTTGAGAAACTTTACCAACACTGCTCAGACAACGTTCACCTCTATATTTGACTATCCCTTCTAGCATTGACACAAACGGTGCCCGAAAGATCCCATGGACTATAATGGGGTCCATTGTATGTCCGTCTGATATCTGTATTTATTTTAGCTGAAGTTGCTGGACAAAGACGTTGAGCATTTCTGACAGATGTGCACTGACACAGATGTGAACCTGCCCCTATCCTGTTGGGTTGCAGTGTTTGTTGGAGATATACATGAAGAGGTATGCTACTGTATCACTGTACCAAACAGTGCCATATCTTGCCTATAGACTACCCTGTAGATGCTTCAGTATAGATAACACAGCAGACTCCATAGTACACAAAAATACATATATAGAGGCCAGAATGAGACTCGTTTGACCTGTGTCGGGACAATAGAGTTCTATGAGTACGTGATGTATACACCAGGAACAATCTTAACTTACATATTACCATTTTATTATCTATAACAGCTTATTTCCCTACTCCTGGTCAGTTTGACACAGAAGAAATCCTTTTAGGGTTAGTTCACACGTGCGGCGTAATTTGGTCTGGAAAAAAATGCTTCAGGAATTATTATTATTTTCGTACACTGAGGCATTTTTTGGAGCATTTCTTTGTAAAAAACCGCCTCAAAAAACGCCAGGCGGTTTTTCCCTCCTGCACAGTGAAAGGACCTTGATAAAACACCTGGCGGTTCTTGCCAAAAACCGCAAAGCGGTTTCCGCCTCCCATTCATTTGTATTGACTTCCGGAGGCGCAATCCGCCTCAAGAAAGGTCATGTCTGAAGATGAGCGAGTAGTATTTGAACGAATACATCGCCGCCATAGGTATGCGTGTTAGCGGCCAAACACCAAGGGGTTAAGCGCGTTGAATATTCGATGCGCTTAACCCCTTGGTGTTCGGCCGCTTACACGCATACCTAAGGCGGGGAGGTATTCGATCGAATACTACCCGCTCATCTCTAGTCATGTCGCTTCCTTTTTCTGCTAGCGGAAAAATTAACGTTGGTGGTCTCCATAGGCCACCATTGTGAGGGAGTAGATTATGATGTGGATTCCGCGCAAACAGATTTATTTAGAAAAAACAGCAAGATAAATAAACCTTCACTTCAAGTAAAAAAGAAGCAAAACAAAATACAGCCTTAACTTCAGGCAAAAACGTCAACCAAAACCCTGCTTGTCCGAGCACTAACTAAATAGTATGAAGCTAACTATACGTGGGGCTTACTACCAACCACACAAACAAACAAAATAGCACATTATGGTCTCACCAGACTCTCAGTGATTGAGGACAGACCCAGGCGCCTCCTCTCGCTCCCATGATCTGCCCTGCAGTACAGCCTCAGGACCCACACCTGGGCTGAGGCCTATTCAAGATCCGTACTGGACTATACATAATCCGGGGCTGATATAGCGGGACTCCAGCACTCTGCCTGTCACCTTCTCACACAACTTATAAGTTTCTTATAAATGTATCACTTGCACCAGAAATTGTCCTTGTGCTTCTAAGGTTCAGGGCCAAAACCTGGTAATCTGATTCCTATGTGTGCTTCTACTTCGCTGTTTTTACGTGACAGAGATGTCTGGGGACTCTTTTTCGGCAGCTCCCAGTGTTGACATACTGCTGTGGTGAAGCTGAGGACACTATACATTGCTTTACTGCACATGAGCACAGTTAAACACAGAATTACTAGATTAGTGGTCCTAGTAACATAAAGACCTGATGCTGGTTTAGGGGCCCCAAATCTGGTGACAGGTTCCCTTTTAAGCTAAGTTTATACTTCTATAAGGAAATTCAACATATTTTAAGAAGCGTGATTCATATTTTCCTTCCAATGAGAAAACAGAAGTAGGTTTGATAAATCTGCTGTGTGTGAATTATTTTCTGTCCCATTTTCTCCTATAGTGATGAGTAAGAGGCTTGCGCTTCCAGTAATAGCAGGATTGTGTGCGTTGCTTTTATTTGCTCAGTGCTATTGAAGCCCAACTTAGAGCTGCTCACTTGTTATCCCCATTCAGAGCTGTAGTCAAGTACCAGATGTCTTTTTATTACATGTATACACACCAGTCCCAATTCTTTAGATGTATGCCTATACTACAGTGGTTGTCATTCATTCTGTACTTATGACATAGTAAATATCACGCGGCCATTCATCTAATAGACAGAATGTACTGGCAAAGGGAAAATCCTGTAACTCAGAATCAGGAAGATGAGTAAAGCAGAGCAGATTTACCAATCGTATAATAAGACTGGGCAGTCTAAAAAGGTGACCGGTGTATCATTGCGTTGGTAATGCCACTACTTGGACTCCGATATGTAGTCTTCCTCTATTGTAGGGATTTAGGAGTAGTCCTGAGCGTTCCAGCGTTTCTGCATATACAGGACAATTCAACAACCCTGGCAAGGAACACTGGTGTGGACATACCAGATCTGATGAAGGGATGTGTTTTCTAAAGCGCTTTAAAACCCCCGAAACATGTTCTCTAATAAAATCTATATTATTTGTACCATTTGGAGTTTCCAGTTCATGTTCTTGAGGACAGCGCTTCCTGGTGTTTTTCTGAAATGATTTGGATTCCATTTACATTACTCTTTGTATGCGGCTTTGGTCTTCCTGATGGCTGGTTATCCAATTAAAGGGATCCTATAATTAAAATGCAATTTTTTGTGACTAACACGTAGGAATAGCCTTAAGAAAGGCTAATCTTCTCCTACCTTTAGATGTCTTCTCCATGCCGCCGTTCGGTAAAAAATCCCGGATTTCTTCAGTATGCCAATCGAGTTCTCTTGCAGCACTGGGGGCGGTCCCCAGCGCTTCAGCAACTCCTCCATCTTCTTCTGGAACGGCCTCTTCACGCGTCTTCTTCCAGCCTTGGCTTGAAACTTCTACGCATGCGCAAGTCAGCTCTGCTGTCGGGCCTCAGGGCAGAGTCACATGCCTGCCTGGTGTAAGCGGCATTTTCTGCCTGGGGTAAGCGGCCACAAGAAAATGGCTGCTTACACCAGGCTGGCATGTACAGTCGGCTCTACCAAGGCCAGACGGCAGAGCCAACTTGCGCATGCGTAGAAGTTTCAAGCCAAGGCCGGAAGAAGATGCGTGAAGACACCGTTCCAGAAGAAGATGGAGGCGGCACTGGAGAGTTCTCTGGTAGCATTGGGAACGATCCAGTGCTGTTTGAATACTGGGGCCTGCCCCCAGTGCTGCGAGAGAACTCATTTGCATACCGAAGAAAACCAAGATTTTTACTGAATAGCGGAGCAGAGAAGACATCTAAAGGTAGGAGAAGAAAAGCCTTTCTTAAGGCTATACCTACGTGTTAGTCACAAAAAATTGCATTTTAATGATAGAATCCCTTTAAATGCAACTGTCACTGGCAATATTGCCTTCTAATTTACCGGTAATACCTACCCTAGATTGGGAATAGTGAGGCTCTCCTGATCCTTAGGACTATTGGGGATCCACTAAATTCTGCTATCAGACCGTGGCCCCATCCTGTCTGCTTTTTTCCCCTCCATACATGTGAAAGTAGTGATGGCGCATATATTCAATGCCACTATATTCTTTTCTATGAGTTAGCTGTGTGAGCAATTTTCTTGATCTTTTGGGGTCTCAGCATTTAGACTTCACTGACCAGACAATTTTTCCTTATTGCGTAAGTTGTCTTTTTGGGCAGACCCTTTAACACTAAAGGTATTCTAGATTTCTTATTGTATAGCATGCTAAGATTTCCTGTGCTCTCCTGTATTTTCAGCTGTCTCAAACCAACACGGAAGATGATGGAAGACAAAGGACCCCGCGTTGCCGACTACTTTGTCGTTGCCGGATTAACAGAATCATCAAAACCACTTGAGGAGGAAATCCACTTTAATGATGCCTGCCATAAGATAGCTAAACCAAAGGAACCAATCACAGATATTACAGTGATCATTAAATCTCTTGGGGAAGAAGTGCCTCAGGGATATGTATGTATGGACACGACCCCGACCGGCCTCTCGGCTGACCTCAATAATGGGAGCATCCGAGGACCGCAGATATACTTGTGTTACAGAAGAGGAAGAGACAAGCCGCCTCTCACAGATCTGGGGTGAGTTCACTTAATGTCAGGTTAACGCTACAAACACGGTATTATGGGCAATGAGTGTGGGTGGGCAGAATGACACATTAGTCCTTTCCCAGCCTCTCTCCTTACAATGTGCTCTGTTATGGATACATAACATGTAGATTCTTGGAGCATTAGCATTAGTATTATGTGTTCTACTAATAATCCTCTGTTTTTGCTCTGTATGAATGCCATAACATGACTGATATCCCAGCCAGAATTTGAGGTTTATTCTGTTGGAATGGTCTGAGAGAGTTGTGCGTTGTGTTGGTATTATCACTGTTTCTAGAGGTCTCCATAGATTACTGCCACAGACATACACAATGTATTGACAACAAGCCATGTTATGCTAAAGAGGTTTTTCAGGAATTTCCTTAGTGAATGGGACTGAGCTTTAATACCAGGTACAGTCGCTAGCAAAACTACAGAGCTGTGACCGTCAAGCTGATCGTCACTGATAACAGGAGTTGTACCCCCCATCTATCACTATTTGGTGCTAGAAAATCCCTTTAAATGGATCCTATCATTGGATAACCTTTTTTTCTGACTAACACGTAGGGATAGCCTTAAGAAAGACTATTCTTCTCCTTCCTTTAGATGTCTTCCCTGCGCCACGGTTCGGTAGAAAGCCCGTTTTTCGTCGATGTGCAAATGAGTCCTCTTGCAGCACTGGGGGCGTCCCCAATGCTGCGAGAGAACTCTCCAGTGCTGCCTCTATCTTCTTCTGGAACGCCCACTCACTGTCTCTTTCTGTCCTCGGTTTCAATCTTCTAGGCCTCGGGCAGAGCCGACTGCACATGCCTGGGCCACAAGAAAATGGCCACTTACACAGTAAGCCATTTTCTTGTGTCCGCTTACACAGTAAGTGCCCATTTTCTTGTGGCCCGGGCATGCACAGTCGGTTCTGCCTGAGGCCTAGAAGATTGAAACCCATGACGGAAGAAGACACAGTGAGAGGGCGTTCCAGAAGAAGATAGAGGCGGCACTGGAGAGTTCTCTCGCAGCATTGGGGACGCCCCCAGTGCTGCAAGAGGACTCATTTGCACATCGACGAAAAACGGGCTTTCTACTGAACGGTGGTGCAGAGAAGACATCTAAAGGTAGGAGAAGAATAGCTTAAGAAAGGCTATTCTTCTCCTACCTTTAGATGTCTTCTCCGCGATGTTGTTCGGTAGAAATCCCGGTTTTCTTCGGTATGCAGATGAGTTCTCTTGCAGCACTGGGGGCGTGTTAGTCAGAAAAAAAGGGAATCTAGTGATGGCATCCCTTTAAATATTTGGATATTAGATTGTTGATGAAACTTCAGAAAACTTCTGATATTTTATAATTGGGGTATGGGTCCTGAAACCCGCGCCAATTGCTGTGCTCCTGTGGCTGCAAACAGTTTTGCTTCACTTTGCTTGTCAGAGTGTGGATAGCAGTATATGTATGTGTATACTTTTTATGAGCTCACAAACCTTGACTGTGCAGGAATCATTTGGGCAGAGGGTACCAGAGCCAAAGAGGTACAGCCCTCAGATGTCCATTGATTGATAGACAGTTCACCCAAAATTTAGTCTGGACAGTACTGGAAGTTAAATCTGGACTATATCACCTGTCCTTAGGATAAGTCATCTATATCACACAGAACACCCATAGATAATCTGAGTGAAGGGGCTGCGGTGTTTGGATAACTGCTGTGACCTCTTTGCTGCTTACTGAGCACAGTGCTATACATTGTACAGTGATTATGTTTGGAATTGCAGCTCAGTACCATTTATTTGAATGGGACTGATCTGCAGCATTACCATGTGACCAATGATTGTGCACTGCACAATCGGTGTGAACTGAGCCTAAGCCATTCAGGATTGTAGGATTGTAAGTTGCAAGCTGTATTTTTTATAACTTAAAAGAAAAAAAAAACATAAGGTTGTATTTCCACATTAATAGCAGTATTGTAAAAATAATACCAATAGGTTTTCAGCATCATAGAAGTAACAAAAAAGTGAAAAGGAAAAGAGTCTTCCAGTCTGAGATGACACCATCTGGATCACCTTGGGGAAATTGTGTTGCCTGCCAACTACATGGAAGGCGTGATGCCAACCAGCTAGGTTTAAAGCTGTATAAATTTGCTATATTTCTAGAGAATATTGCCAGCGCTACCCATCAGCTGCCTGAGGTAGAGCAGTAAATTAAAGTTTTTGTTTTTCAGGGTCCTGTATGAATGGAAAGAAAGGCTGAAACAGGGTTGTCATATCATCCAAACTACACCATGTGGACGTCCTGCCAATATAAGTAGCAACACTTCCTCGCAGAAAGCTTACATTACCTACCGAAGAGCCTCAGAAAACATGACCCAGAATACCTTGGCCGTGACTGATATTTGTATTATCATCCCCAGCAAAGGCGAAACTCCTCCACATACCTTCTGTAAGGTAGAAAAGAATCTGAACAGCAGCATGGTAAGACACTAGCTGGAAGGTCACCTATCTTCAATATACATTTTAATTTAAGGGGTCATCCCAGACTATGTATTGATGTCTAGTCTTTAGGATAGAATATCCGTAGGAGACCCAGCACCCCACCTGTCAGTGGATAGATGCACACTATAGAAAGCATCTGTATAGATGGCTCTGTACACTATGTAGTGGCTATGCTGGGTTATTGCTGCTTATCTACTATTAACTTGAATGGGAGTGAAGCTCCAATAGTTCGACATGGGCACAATACAGTGTACAAAGCCAGCTACTACCAGCTCCGTAGCCTGAGCAGATACCAGCTTATTCTAAGCATAGGCCATAGATACGTAGTCTTGAAAAACAAGAATGTTAATTTAAAGCTTATTGAAGTGTTTTACCCAATACATTGCTGTATAAATCTTGATTTGTTTGGCGTATACAGCTCATTGTGTTCTCAGTATTTAGCTTACAGTGTTGCCAAGGTTTCAGACCACCTCTATGTAGCTGCAGTGTCCAGGCTAGTGACGTCTGCACATGCTCAGACCACCTCTATATAGTTGCAGTATCCAGGCTATTGACTTCTGCACATGCTCAGACCACCTCTATGTAGCTGCAATGTCCAAGCTAGTGACGTCTGCACATGCTCAGACCACCTCTATGTAGCTGCAGTGTCCAGGCTAGTGACGTCTGCACATGCTCAGACCACCTCTATGTAGCTGAAGTGTCCAGGCTAGTGACGTCTGCACATGCTCAGACCACCTCTATGTAGCTGAAGTGTCCAGGCTAGTGACGTCTGCACATGCTCAGACCACCTCTATATAGTTGCAGTATCCAGGCTATTGACTTCTGCACATGCTCAGACCACCTCTATGTAGCTGCAATGTCCAAGCTAGTGACGTCTGCACATGCTCAGACCACCTCTGTGTAGCTGCAGTGTCCAGGCTAGTGACATCTGCACATGCTCAGACCACCTCTATGCAGCTACAGTGTCCAGGCTAGTGACGTCTGCACATGCTCAGACCACCTCTGTGGCTGCAGTGTCCAGGCTAGTGACGTCTGCACATGCTCAGACCACCTCTATGTAGCTGCAGTGTCCAGGCTAGTGACGTCTGCACATGCTCAGACCACCTCTATGTAGCTGCAGTGTCCAGGCTAGTGACGTCTGCACATGCTCAGACCACCTCTGTGTAGCTGCAGTGTCCAGGCTAGTGACGTCTGCACATGCCCAGACCACCTCTATATAGTTGCAGTATCCAGGCTATTGACTTCTGCACATGCTCAGACCACCTCTATGTAGCTGCAATGTCCAAGCTAGTGACGTCTGCACATGCTCAGACCACCTCTATGTAGCTGCAGTGTCCAGGCTAGTGACGTCTGCACATGCTCAGACCACCTCTATGTAGCTGAAGTGTCCAGGCTAGTGACGTCTGCACATGCTCAGACCACCTCTATATAGCTGCAGTGTCCAGGCTAGTGATGTCTGCACATGCTCAGACCACCTCTGTGTAGCTGCAGTGTCCAGGCTAGTGACGTCTGCACATGCTCAGACCACCTCTATGTAGCTGCAGTGTCCAGGCTAGTGACGTCTGCACATGCCCAGACCACCTCTATGTAGCTGCAGTGTCCAGGCTAGTGACGTCTGCACATGCTCAGACCACCTCTATGTAGCTGCAGTGTCCAGGCTAGTGACGTCTGCACATGCCCAGACCACCTCTATGTAGCTGCAGTGTCCAGGCTAGTGATGTCTGCACATGCTCAGATCACCTCTATGTAGCTGAAGTGTCCAGGCTAGTGACGTCTGCACATGCTCAGACCACCTCTATGTAGCTACAGTGTCCAGGCTAGTGACGTCTGCACATGCCCAGACCACCTCTATGTAGCTGCAGTGTCTAGGCTAGTGACGTCTGCACATGCTCAGACCACCTCTATGTAGCTGCAGTGTCCAGGCTAGTGACGTCTGCACATGCTCAGACCACCTCTATGTAGCTGCAGTGTCCAGGCTAGTGACGTCTGCACATGCTCAGACCACCTCTGTGGCTGCAGTGTCCAGGCTAGTGACGTCTGCACATGCTCAGACCACCTCTATGTAGCTACAGTGTCCAGGCTAGTGACGTCTGCACATGCCCAGACCACCTCTATGTAGCTGCAGTGTCTAGGCTAGTGACGTCTGCACATGCTCAGACCACCTCTATGTAGCTGCAGTGTCCAGGCTAGTGACGTCTGCACATGCTCAGACCACCTCTATGTAGCTGCAGTGTCCAGGCTAGTGACGTCTGCACATGCTCAGACCACCTCTGTGTAGCTGCAGTGTCCAGGCTAGTGACGTCTGCACATGCTCAGACCACCTCTATGTAGCTGCAGTGTCCAGGCTAGTGACGTCTGCACATGCTCAGACCACCTCTATGTAGCTGAAGTGTCCAGGCTAGTGACGTCTGCACATGCTCAGACCACCTCTATGTAGCTGAAGTGTCCAGGCTAGTGACGTCTGCACATGCTCAGACCACCTCTATGTAGCTGCAGTGTCCAGGCTAGTGACGTCTGCACATGCTCAGACCACCTCTGTGTAGCTGCAGTGTCCAGGCTAGTGACGTCTGCACATGCTCAGACCACCTCTATGTAGCTGCAGTGTCCAGGCTAGTGACGTCTGCACATGCTCAGACCACCTCTATGTAGCTGAAGTGTCCAGGCTAGTGACGTCTGCACATGCTCAGACCACCTCTATGTAGCTGAAGTGTCCAGGCTAGTGACGTCTGCACATGCTCAGACCACCTCTGTGTAGCTGCAGTGTCCAGGCTAGTGACGTCTGCACATGCTCAGACCACCTCTATGTAGCTGCAGTGTCCAGGCTAGTGACGTCTGCACATGCTCAGACCACCTCTATGTAGCTGAAGTGTCCAGGCTAGTGACGTCTGCACATGCTCAGACCACCTCTGTGTAGCTGCAGTGTCCAGGCTAGTGACATCTGCACATGCCCAGACCACCTCTATGTAGCTGCAGTGTCCAGGCTAGTGATGTCTGCACATGCCCAGACCACCTCTATGTAGCTGCAGTGTCCAGGCTAGTGACATCTGCACATGCTCAGACCACCTCTATGTAGCTGAAGTGTCCAGGCTAGTGACGTCTGCACATGCTCAGACCACCTCTATGTAGCTGAAGTGTCCAGGCTAGTGACATCTGCACATGCTCAGACCACCTCTATGTAGCTGAAGTGTCCAGGCTAGTGACGTCTGCACATGCTCAGACCACCTCTATGTAGCTGAAGTGTCCAGGCTAGTGACGTCTGCACATGCTCAGACCACCTCTATGTAGCTGAAGTGTCCAGGCTAGTGACATCTGCACATGCTCAGACCACCTCTATGTAGCTGCAGTGTCCAGGCTAGTGACATCTGCACATGCTCAGACCACCTCTATGTAGCTGAAGTGTCCAGGCTAGTGACGTCTGCACATGCTCAGACCACCTCTATGTAGCTGAAGTGTCCAGGCTAGTGACATCTGCACATGCTCAGACCACCTCTATGTAGCTGAAGTGTCCAGGCTAGTGACGTCTGCACATGCTCAGACCACCTCTATGTAGCTGAAGTGTCCAGGCTAGTGACATCTGCACATGCTCAGACCACCTCTATGTAGCTGAAGTGTCCAGGCTAGTGACGTCTGCACATGCTCAGACCACCTCTATGTAGCTGAAGTGTCCAGGCTAGTGACGTCTGCACATGCTCAGACCACCTCTATTCTCTTTCCCTCTGTCTCATGATCTCTCTATCACTCTCTCTGGAAAGTAGAGTCATTCTGAGTTGTAGGTGATCTGTCAGAAAAAAAGTTACTCTGGCTTCAAAATAAAATAATTTTTAATTTATATTATATGGTTATTCATACTGTATAACTAGGCTCATAGTTTGCTGTATACTTACTTTAATAGCAATTCATTGTAAGCTTTTGAATGAATTAGTAGAGCTCTAGGACTTGTACACATGGCCGAATTTGGTGCTGATTTTGACGTAAATTTCACCTCAAAATTATTGTATTCAATGAAAAGCGGAGATTGAGCAGGGCATTGAAAAAGCAGACATATTTCTCAATCTTGTTGCTGATTCCGTGTCTGATTCAGCCGCAGTTCTCCTGGCGAGCCGTCCACCGATCAGTCCAATCATCTGATCCTGATCCAGTGGGTGACAGTCAGTGGGCAGAAAAGGAAGAGGAATTTGAGGCGGAAGTCTGTCTCAAATTCCTCCTCCATTTCCGTTATGTGAACATACCCTTACTGCTTCTGTCTTAGCAACCCCAAAATGAACCCCCACATTGAGGTTAATGGGGTATAAAGACACTCAGATATCATTGTACCCCATAATTACCTCCCCCGCATGCACATACAGCTGTTTTCATACTCTCTGCCACCTCAGGCTGCCATATATCTTCTAACGCACTTAAAGGCTCATGCTATATTTCCCCAATCGCTTATAAATGTAACCTTTACTTTCAGCAGCTTGTAGTATTATTATTATTATTATTATTATTATTATTATTATTATTGCGGTAAGTGGCGTTATATCAGTCTATTGTGAGCTGAGTCGAGTTTTACGTATATTCACAATTAGCTCTCATACTAGGGAATATCTTAAAATACCGTACTAGGGATCTCAGGAGAGGGCTCAAGGTAGATTTTATAAAGGGACCCGTTGGGTACTTTAATGGAATCCAAGTTAAGTAGCCCGGCTCCTCTACATCTTAATAGCTACAGCTCTGGGAGTAAAGTTTCTTCCCACAAAGATGTAGTTGTCACTGTTAATGGAAAGTAACATATTAGCCTGTAGATTGGATCCTTCCTAGTTTAAGAGTAGAGATTTAGCAGCTGCCGCCTGCACAACCTGCTCTATATAATAATGTCTGTGCCTGATTTATTTATGAAGAAAGCTATTTATAGTGTGCTGGATGATTTAGTGTCTCCTTCTCTTTTTCAGTGGGGCTCAGCAGTGTACCTGTGTTATAAAAAGTCAGTTGTGAAAGCCAATGCAGTATCTTACAAAGCTGGTAAGTAGTCATCACTTTTATGCTGGTCATATACGTGTCCGTCTCCTATTATAGAGGCACTACGTTTCTATTAAGCAACATAAAACAGTGAGAGCATTTGTAGGGCTCCTACACAGCTGTATCCGTTTACTAGACAGCGTATTTTGGTGCATTGATCAAAATGGTGTAGATGGGTTAGTTAGTTTGGCACAGCTCTTTAGATATATGAAAGGGGTTATCCAGGATTAGAAAAATATGTCTGCTTTCTTAAGCACCACGTTTGTGCGTTGTGTCTGGTATTGCAACTCAACTCTACTAAAGTGAATGGGACTGAGCTGCAATACCTGTAGATAAGTGTGGTGCTGTTTGTAGAAGAAAGCAGTCCTGTTTTTACTAATTCACGTAAAACTCACTTCCTTATGCCTACACCATGGCTGGCATACATTGACATCAAGATTTTTACATCTTTTGCTTAATAAGTCCTATGTGATTGCGTAAAATCGAGCATTCTGAGTGTCTAAGACATATGTCTACTTCAGGGCTCGTTCACATCTGCGCCCGGTCTCCGTTATGCAGGTTTCCGTTTCCTGCACGAAACTGGGCAGGAAACAAGAAACCTGCGGGCATTTTTCAAACCCATTCATTTGAGTGGGTTTGAAAAGTGTCTGACCATGAGCGCTGGTGAGCGTTTTATGCTCTCCACGGCAATACCGTTTTTTTTTTTTTTTAACCGGACACAAAGTTGGACATGCGGGACTTTGTGTCCGGTTTAAAAAAAACGATTTCGCCGCGGAGAGCATAAAACACTCACGGGCGCTCATGGCCTGTCTGCAGAAGACAGAAACCTGTTAACGGAGACCCGACTGCTGGTGTGAACCCAGAGTCAGTATGACGTGGTGGTGTTTTCTTCCATGTCTCAACACCTAGATGTGTGAGATATATCCATACATGGCAGACTTGTGCAGAAGGGTTTTCAACTTAAGACCTGTAATCTGAAATTCATCTCAACGGGTTTGCTTGTGTAGAAAGCATATGCGTCCAGTGGAAGATCAACATGGCAGCAAAAGTGCAACATAATCTTAAGCTGGCCATTCATTAGATTGCTATTGGTGGAACAGTGCTGTCTCCCAACCAGGCCAGAACTCCTCACCCCATCCCTTGGCACTTATAGATTTGACTGAGCATACATACTTCTATATGGGGAGAGGGAGAAAGCTGCTGTCAGACACCTCTGGTGACAGATTATTTGCTTAACAGCAATACTATCAGATATGTTGACATTTAAAAGCTTGTTCCTTTCTTTTTTTCCAAAATCTGCCTTTAGGTATGAGTCGGGAGACCTCCATACACATTATATAGTGGGCCAGTCTTGCTGAAATCCACAGGTTGAGCTGATCTCCAGCTTTAGTCCTGCTCACACATGTGCACACTTCCTTGAGTTCTCCCATACCCTAGATCAGTCGCACATTATACTGTTTTTTCCCCCCCTTTTAATGTAAAAAATAGTTTTTTTTTCATTCACTGATTGAATTGAAAATGGTAAATGTAATGTATGTATGAAAAATAATGGTGACCTGCTTTTTTTTAAGCTACTCGGCAATCTCAGAAATATTACTTGGCTGTCCTGGGCTGCTACTTTTCCCATGATCTAGTTTTGTTAAATCTGTCCATTGTCTCCTATGAAAGTAATCCCTTTCCCTATATTATGTGTAAATAACGTATGTCTGTATGCCCTGCAGTATAATCCAGCTGTCTGGTAAGGATCAGGTTAAACCCTCTTATCTGTGATTCTGCTTCTTACTCATTTTGGTTTTGTGCCTTGGCCAATAGAGTATTTAGTTAATGACAATCTTAAATGAATTTTGGAAGGCGAAAGCACCAATTACACTGCTGGCTAAGTAGGTGTCAAAGCCATTTTAGTATCCTGAGATAATTCCCTATTGTTACTGTAAATGAGAGGAATGGGCTGCAGGATGCTGGGAACGCTCCTTTATTAGCCGCGACTGCTTCTCAAATACTAGACTGTAATTTCACAACGACTTTCGCCTTCTTTATAGCGCCGCTCAGATTATACAAGATTGAATGTGATTTCTATTCCTCTGAGAAGACATCTTGTATCTAGTTATGTGTTACTTAGACTCCACTATAGTGCTTTATACAGAACACTGTGATACTCAGTCGTCTAGCTTTGGAGCTGCTCAGAGATGTTTTCTTCCAGCTTTCCCAGAGATCTGAGTATTATATCGGCTTAGCTAAACTTCTCTATAGGTGACTGCCACTTTAATGTCACCTATAGTCGCCCTATGGGTACCTACTAGAGATGAGCGAGTACTGTTCGGATCAGCCGATCCGAACAGCACGCTCGCATAGAAATGAATGGACGTGGCCGGCACGCGGGGGTTAAGTGGCCGGCCGCCGTCAAAACGGAAGTACCAGGTGCATCCATTCATTTCTATGGAGCGTGCTGTTCGGATCGGCTGATCTGAACAGTACTCGCTCATCTCTAGTACCTACCAAACCAGAGTTCTCTTCTGTAGGCGGTGGGTGAGATTTATCATGAGGGAAATGATTAAAGTCCGTTTTTCTGGATTCTGCATCGGCATACTTTAAGTTAAGTATATCAATGGTCACATGATGTTTGATAAATTTGGCGCATCTATAAGTCTAATGCTTATGTACTAAGATGTTTCTACATTTCCGGTGTTGCCTCCTTACTGGAGTGAGATTGCGATGATTTTTGCAACCTTTTAAAAGTCTTCCGCCAGGTTCACACTAGCGTTGGCCTTTCCATCATTCTAGTCTGACAGATGCCATTTACTATAATCGGATCTGTCAGGTGTCCATGTCTCAAAACTGAAAAAAAAAAGATTTGCTGACCTTTTTTCCCCCGTGATTTTGGATGTACGCCACAACAAAGTCATTGCACAAAAACTACAATGCAGATGTAGCCTTATTTGATAAATCTGGTGTGCGCTCAGCTACTCAGACTAGCTACATCTATTGCATGTGGCAACATTTTTAAGCTACACCCCTTTTCTGATGAGGCTTGTCCCATTTCCGATAAGGATGTTCCAGCGTGATACCAATCTTATATTGAGCAGAGTCTGCACATGCAAATCTCCTGTAAGCTCACATATTATTAGGATCAGCCTCATATAGTGCAGTTTTTGGTTTGTCTTGCCATTGGCCTTCCTTTCTGACTGCTATATTGACAGATGGTTCAGTCTACGCTACCAATAATTGATGGAAATTTCTTATTAAGCTATAATTCCTTTAATATAATCTGCACTTTTCTCTTTGTACAGGTTTAATATGCAGATATCCAGAAGAGGATTACGAGTCGTTTCCTTTGCCTGAGTCTGTGCCTCTCTTCTGCTTGCCCATGGGGGCGACAATAGAGTGCTGGCCGTCCAACAGTAATTATCCGCTTCCAGTTTTTTCTACCTTTGTTTTAACTGGGGCATCCGCTGAAAAGGTACAAGACTTTAGGACTTTGAGTACCAGCACACATGTATATATTTACTGGCTTACAGCTCTTCTTCCTGTTTCATTCGGTGATGCCTCTGTATAGGCGGACAATCATATAGTTTAAAGTCATTTATTAGTGTATGAATGCATCTTTTGCTATAGTTTTTGATTTGTATATAGGTGTATTCTGACATTATTACCTCATGTCCCACATAGAAGGACATTGTGAAATGCACGGGGCTACTAGATTGAAGAATTGGAGGAAATAGGGACCTACATATTCAGTACAACTATGTTTATTAATGGGGTTTAATGTGGAGCTTCTCTCCTCTATCATATAATCCTATACTGTATATCAGAGCTCAGCTTCTCTCCTCTATCATATAATCCTATACTGTATATCACAGAGCTCAGCTTCTCTCCCTCTATCATATAACCCTATATATATCACAGAGATCAGCTTCTCTCCTCTATCACATAACCCTATATATATCACAGAGATCAGCTTCTCTCTCTATCATATAACCCTATATATCACAGAGCTCAGCTTCTCTCCTCTATCATATAACCCTATATATATCACAGAGATCAGCTTCTCTCCTCTATCATATAATCCTATACTGTATATCACAGAGCTCCACTTCTCTCCCTCTATCATATAATCCTATACTGTATATCACAGAGCTCAGCTCCTCTCCTCTATCATATAACCCTATATATCACAGAGCTCAGCTTTTCTCCCTCTATCATATAACCCTATATATCACACAGCTCAGCTTCTCCCCTCTATCATATAACCCTATATATCACAGAGCTCAGTTTCTCTCCTCTATCATATAACCCTATATATATTACAGAGATCAGCTTCTCTCCTCTATCATATAAACCTATATATCACAGAGATCAGCATCTCTCCTCTATCATATAACCCTATATATCACAGAGCTCAGCTTCTCTCCTCTATCACATAACCCTATATATATCACAGAGCTCAGCTTCTCTCCTCTTATATAACCCTATATATATCACAGAGCTCAGCTTCTCCCCTCTATCATATAACCCTATATATATCACAGAGCTCAGCTTCTCTCCTCTATCATATAACCCTATATATCACAGAGCTCAGCTTCTCTCCCTCTATCATATAACCCTATATATCACAGAGCTCAGCTTCTCTCCTCTATCATATAACCCTATATATCACAGAGCTCAGCTTCTCTCCTCTATCATATAACCCTATATATCATAGAGCTCAGCTTCTCTCCCTCTATCATATAACCCTATATATCACAGAGCTCAGCTTCTCTCCTCTATCATATAACCCTATATATCACAGAGCTCAGCTTCTCTCCTCTATCATATAACCCTATATATATCACAGAGCTCAGCTTCTCTCCTCTATCATATAACCCTATATATCACAGAGCTCAGCTTCTCTCCCTCTATCATATAACCCTATATATCACAGAGCTCAGCTTCTCTCCTCTATCATATAACCCTATATATCACAGAGCTCAGCTTCTCTCCTCTATCATATAACCCTATATATCATAGAGCTCAGCTTCTCTCCTCTATCATATAACCCTATATATATCACAGAGATCAGCTTCTCTCTCTCTATCATATAACCCTATATATCACAGAGCTTAGCTTCTCTCCCTCTATCATATAACCCTATATATCACAGAGCTCCACTTCTCTCCCTCTATCATATAATCCTATACTGTATATCACAGAGCTCAGCTTCTCTCTCTCTATCATATAACCCTATATATCACAGAGCTCAGCTTCTCTCCTCTATCATATAACCCTATATATCACAGAGCTCAGCTTCTCTCCTCTATCATATAACCCTAAATATCACAGAGCTCCACTTCTCTCCCTCTATCATATAATCCTATACTGTATATCACAGAGCTCAGCTTCTCTCCTCTATCATATAACCCTATATATCACAGAGCTTAGCTTCTCTCCCTCTATCATATAACCCTATATGTCACAGAGCTCCACTTCTCTCCCTCTATCATATAATCCTATACTGTATATCACAGAGCTCAGCTTCTCTCTCTCTATCATATAACCCTATATATCACAGAGCTCAGCTTCTCTCCTCTATCATATAACCCTATATATCACAGAGCTCAGCTTCTCTCCTCTATCATATAACCCTATATATCACAGAGCTCAGCTTCTCTCCCTCTATCATATAATCCTATATATCACAGAGCTCAGCTTCTCTCCCTCTATCATATAACCCTAAATATCACAGAGCTCAGATTCTCTCCTCTATCATATAACCCTATATATCACAGAGCTCAGCTTTTCTTCTCTATCATATAACCCTATATATCACAGAGCTCAGCTTCTCTCCTCTATCATATAACCCTATATATCACAGAGCTCAGCTTCTCTCCTCTATCATATAACCCTATATATCACAGAGCTCAGCTTCTCTCCTCTATCATATAACCCTATATATCACAGAGCTCAGCTTCTCTCCTCTATCATATAACCCTATATATCACAGAGCTCAGCTTCTCTCCCTCTATCATATAATCCTATATATCACAGAGCTCAGCTTCTCTCCCTCTATCATATAACCCTAAATATCACAGAGCTCAGATTCTCTCCTCTATCATATAACCCTATATATCACAGAGCTCAGCTTTTCTTCTCTATCATATAACCCTATATATCACAGA
This sequence comes from Leptodactylus fuscus, assembly GCF_031893055.1. Classification (NCBI taxonomy): domain Eukaryota; kingdom Metazoa; phylum Chordata; class Amphibia; order Anura; family Leptodactylidae; genus Leptodactylus; species Leptodactylus fuscus. The sequence continues at coordinate 51,808,581 of NC_134269.1, forward strand.
GCTCAGCTTCTCTCCTCTATCATATAACCCTATATATCACAGAGCTCAGCTTCTCTCCTCTATCATATAACCCTATATATCACAGAGCTCAGCTTCTCTCCCTCTATCATATAACCCTATATATCACAGAGCTCAGCTTCTCTCCTCTATCATATAACCCTATATATCACAGAGCTCAGCTTCTCTCCTCTATCATATAACCCTAAATATCACAGAGCTCAGATTCTCTCCTCTATCATATAACCCTATATATCACAGAGCTCAGCTTTTCTTCTCTATCATATAATCCTATATATCACAGAGCTCAGCTTTTCTTCTCTATCATATAACCCTATATATCACAGAGGTAATATGGACACTAACATGTGGCTATATCACAGCCAATGCGAAACCTATCATTGATTCCTGTTATTGTGGCTTGTCACTTTTTATGGTGTGGTTTTCACAAATTGCATTACTTGCAGGTGTACGGAGCGGCCATACAGTTCTATGAGCCATACGGCCACGAGCAGCTGACAGAAAAGCAGAAGGCACAATTAGGACTGGCAAACAATGTGGAGGGAAGGCTGGAGGCCTCTAAAAGCATCCATGTCAGCAAGTGCATCTGTCTTCTCTCTCACTGGCCTTTCTTTGATGCGTTCAAGAAATTTCTCACTTTCCTCTATCGCTATTCCATCTCTGGACCTCATGTGCTCCCAATAGAGAAGTAAGTTATCCTTACTGGTGGCCGTAAATAATTCACGTCTATTGTCTTGTTCCGTCTGCTCACATGAATACACGCTGTTCTGAGCAGCCTGACTTCTCGTGTCACCCTGTGCCTTACCGTATATGAGCTGAATATCCTCTTTCAGGCCTTCTCTGTCCATAGCTTTTGTCCTGCATTTGTGTATTTAATTCACTATACACCTTCAGTCAAAAAAATGGTTCTTGCAAGATTTTTCTGTTTGCTTTTTTTTAATTTGTGACTTTAATTTTCCGTTTTTGGTCTTTTATCCAGACACATCTGTCACTTCATGCACAAAGTTCCTTTCCCTTCACCACAGAGGCCAAGAATATTGGTACAGGTAAATCTATGGCTATATACTTGTATGGACTAAAATCTTAGAAAATCCTTACATTTATTCCTGTTTTGGCATAGATAACTACATGTATAAATGTACTTTAAGTTAATGGGGTATTCTGTCTTAGCAGGTCGGACTCCCATTTCCCAATAACTTGCTGATCAAGAGCATCAGGGAGTTTTGTTCTCCTTAATGGAGTGGTGGTTGGGAAGAGCATGCACCTCTCCATTCATTTCAATGGGAGTGGCAGAGAAAGCTGAAGCTCAGTGCTCGGTTACTTCTGGCGCCCCCTTTGAAAAGAATAGAATTGTCTATGTCTGTCCAACCACCACCCTGTTCAGAATGGGGGACAGATCTTCCCCACTGTCCTGATTGGTTGTCATTCCCTCACCGATATGCAAGTTATTCTCTATCATATGGTTCGGGTATAACTTGCTGAGCTGGGAGATGTCCCACAGTGGAAATGTATTTCCTATCTATGTGATAGGTGAAATATGTCTGGTTGCTTAGACCACTCAGTATTCTTGCCTGTATGTTTAGACTGTACGATTTTTCGGGCTCTTGAAATTTGATTTTTGGAATATTTCGTGTTTCACGCAACAACATTGAAAAATGGTGGATTTGTTTTTTTCTTTCTGACCATAATCAACTAAAACCTTTCTATGGTGAGACGCTCCATCTCTGACTTGATATATAGAAAAGAATGCCCTAAAAATTACTGAGAAAAGTGCTATTGATGCCTGGGCATTTCTCATTAGAAGACCTTTGTTTTACTGTGCAAGTATGCCATGAGTAGCATATGCACAGTGAGACTGCAACGCACTGCCCCCGTTCCAATAGAGAAATTTGCAGGCGATGGGCGCATCAGAGATTATTCTGATGAGAACGTACGATTTCTTACTAAGGCTACGTTTACTTTGGCAGCGGAGTCTCTGCAGAAGATTTTGTTGCACACATAGCTTTTTCGTCCAGTCTTACACCAATGAACCCCATTATAGTCAATGGGGCTGACAGTCTCCCTGTGTAATTGCTATTTTAGAGGTCCTCCCATCTGTTGTTCTGGTCTTTAGACAAAGGATAGCTGATGCTAATGTGAATTTAGCCTAAGTTGTAGAGCATTTATTTCTTTATCTACCCAACCCCTGTGATGGACAGGCTTATCATTGGCAGGTTTGAGACCCTAAACCACAGGTCTATAAGGAGTTCCCTCTAAATAACTGTGTCATGTATCTCTTTCCACGACGTGATACGTGTTTTGAGGAGAATAAATTGAGCTGTAATATCTGTGATGGATTTCTAGGTAGATTGGGCAGTTTGTTTTTGCAGCAGGGCTTCCTGATGTTGCAATGATAATTATAATAATAAGTGTTTATTGTGCTGCTTGCCCTGTATGTTTCTCCTCTCATGTAAATCCAGTCCTTTTGCTCTGCTGATCAAACACAATTTGCTGTCTTTTCGAATAGCTGTCCCCGCACGATACCCTGATCCTGAGCCAACCTGTGTCCTCACCGCTTCCACTGAGGCAAGTACACATCATTCTGCGCCAGCTCAGACACATACAGGTGCACGAGTAGGTTTCCAGCTTCCTGTGGATTAGCATTGCATAATACTGCACCACTAAAGCTAATTGATTCTGATGGGTGCTGTCATGTGACGGCCATGTTTTGTAAGCCTCCCGGCGCAGTTGGAGTTTGGTTACTTTAGCAACCTCTCTTCCCCCGCAGTGCGACGTCTCTCTCCTTCCAGCGTGTCACGGGATACAGCACTACGACCAGCCGAGGACTATAAACCAAACGTTCATTAGTGCAACAGGGATAAATTGAAAGGACGGCGATTTGTCACTCTCCATCGCTGCATAATAACGGCAACATTTACATTTAATTACTGGAAAATTAATTAGTGTTGAATAATTATCTTTTTTTTGTTCTGGTAGCTTGTCATTCCTGGCAGGGTCCCACGACCTTCACTGGCATATTACAGAAGCCGCGCATCTCCCATTTAATTACTTACTTAGCTGCATTGACCCTTGTTGATTTAGTTCCTAGTTCCTTTTTCTCTATAGATTTTGCCAAGTCATTTGTATAGTTATGATAGAGACGGTCGGTACTATAGCCTAAACAGGACTTTAACCTGGGTCGAACATTGTGCACAAACACAGTAGGGGATAGAACAAAACATTTGCCATTGAATAGAAACCCTGACCTTCTTGTGTACTGGTATGTACATCTCAATCAATGTTTCTACATACACTGGATGACAATGTAGCAGAGCCGACATTGCTTATTAATGGAGATACAAGGTCATGCAAAGGCCTTGGAGTATTAACAGAGTTTTCCAACTCCACGTTGCTCCTGTGTCGATGCTTGTTACACCCCGCAACGTGACATGTGACTGCCGCAGCCTGTCACTATTATCATAGCAGTGAGTTCGGTCCCCGCTACAGCCAGTACATACTGGAGTCCAGGTGGGGGAGCAAAAGGTAGAACTCATTTTGTCACTTTTTTTTTTATGTAATGGAATCAGTGGCAAGATCTGCCTCAAAATCTGCGCCACATTCCGCCATGTGAACATACCCTTAAAGTTATATCCTATACAATATACTTGAGCCCAACTGCTGATAGCTTAGTTATCATGGCTACAGGGGCCCCACTGTTCCATTCTCTTGGTCAATTACACTATTGGTCATCTTCAGCAGCCCATAGAGATGAATAGAGCTACAGTATACATGCTCATCCTCCACTCTTTTGTGATTGTTGGAGGTCCCAGCGATCCGTCCCCCCTACTCATTAGACACTTAAACTTAGATACGTTTAAGTCTTCGGACAACTCTTTTAGTCTCCAGTACATACAACTCATTGAGCAGCCTTTTCTGTCTTTTTTCAGAGAACCTATTTCTAATACAAGGCAAAAATCTGGAGGGATTTGTCGCAGATTTAAAAACTATTTATATTTATATAGCAATATCTACTGGGGTACAAAGCTGTGTGAACACGGCCTTGGGCTTTTACTACTCCTGTCATAAGATCCCTATGCATATCTGCCATTCAGGGGTCTTTCCCAGAGAGATGATCATATTTATCAGATAGCTGAATAGATTTGGAACAACTCTGTGACTTTATTAACACCTGATTTCTTTATTTTTTCTTGTAAAGCAGATTTGTCACCTGAATATGTTATACTATGTAGGGGTAGAATATTACAGGGACAGATGTGCACTGCTTTCATCCCAAATGAAATGAAAAATATTGCACCATTTGGCTTATAGGAGAGGTCAGATACCAGGGATCTTGCTGATCTCATGAGGGTAGTTTTCTGACAGCCTCCTCTTTGTAGTCTATGATGAAAGTACTTAGAACATATGTAAAGCCTGTATGTTACTTGCTATGGTTTAGATGAAAATGTGGTACTTGTTTAACAACATTTGTGGTTTGCATATGTCTGTGTGTATGTGTGTGTATATATATTATATACTGTATGAAGTGTGATCATGTATTATTGTGTTGTGTCTCCTTTAAACAAACCTTTGTCTTGACAGTGGAGGGAAGTTTTCCACACTACTGCAGAATCTGGGCCCTGAGAACGCCGTCACTCTCTTAGTCTTTGCCGTCACAGAACACAAGATTCTCATCCATTCCTTACGGCCGTCTGTTCTCACCAGTGTCACGGAAGCTTTGGTCTCTGTAAGTGGCTTTTATTACTCAAAAACCTTTAAAGGTATCTTTTTCTGCAACCTTAGAAAGAGAATGACTTCATTTTATTTTTCCCCAAGTCTCATCTGGATAGTGGTTTAAGGGAGACCTGCAGAAGACAATTACTGGGCTAAGGCCTAAGGCTTTTCTCCTGGGAGATCCTGATGTCCCTTTCTGTCATGTGCAGTGTTCTCATCGGGACTTTGTAGATCCCAGTGATCAAACCCAACAATATTGGCTCACTGCAGAGCTGTGGAACAGTGGGAAGATATGTGTACATGGAAGGACTGCAGTGTATTGGGTGATAAGGATTTTCGCAAAGTCTCCATGACTGCATTACACCTGACAAAAGTCAGAGCAGGAGGGGGCCACGTGGTGGCTCCGTGGTTAGCACTGCAGCCTTGCAGCGCTGGAGTCCTCGGCTCGAATCTTGCCAAGGGCAAAAAACCATCTGCAAGGAGTTTTTATGTTCTCCCCGTGTTTGTGTGGAATTTCCATCCCATATTCCAAAGACATACTGATAGGGAAAAATGTATAATGTGAGTTCTATGTGGGGCTCACAATCTACAAAAAAAAAAAAAAAGTCAGTCAGAGCAGGAAGTATTACCAGAATCCACAGGATACTACATTAGGGTGCCAGTCTTCAGGAGATCACATCTCCACATAGAAGATAGAAACAATGTCTATGTACGATGGCATTGATTGTTTATCGTCAACGCAGCGCACACAGACCCTTCATGATAGGACATTTTCATTTCACATTCAGGCATCAGGATGGATCAGTGAATTGGTATGCAATTCTTAAAAGAATTATGGCATAAGACTTATTAATCCTCTGTCCACAGAATATCAGATAGATAGATGATCAGTGGGGGGTCTGACTTATTGGATCTCCACCGATCCTGACAACAGGTGGGGTGTTTTGCCCCCATTGTCAAAGCACCCAGCATATAGATGTGGCTCTGCTTTACAGGATGCATCCCTCTCCCTTTCACTTCAATGGTAGTTCTAGAGATAGCCATAGTACTGTGCTTATAAATGGAGTGGTAGTAGGGGGTTACCAAAATACTCCTGTATACGTGGGCTGAGTGAAATGACCCATGTATGACATAGTTGCCTCTACATGCCCAGTGTGATTTATATCCAGTGCAGATTCAGGGACTGGCATAATCTCAGTTGCCTCTTATGTCTGTTGCTTTTGCTTTGCATGGCATAGTAAATAGCATGGTTTTCTGCATGATTGTTCCAGCGCCTTATTCCAGTGTAAGTATCCTTATAGTATGCAGCTTGTGATCCCACAGGTATTTCTTGCAGTGCCTGCATAGTAATGTTAGAAGCAGATTGAGATACTCTATGGCCTCATTTACATCGCATTAACTGGCTGCTCTCAGGCTCTTGTTACTGGCCTGAATCCAAATGCCGTATTTCTGAGCCAGCCTGTAAAGTATGCGCGAATGAGGCATATGGCGGAGGAGCTTATCACTGCTTCGCCATTCTACTTCTCATGCAGGAGCATATTGCAGAGAGTTCATGTAAATCACAGCCAGTCGCAATGAGCCAGAAGAATATCCATTGCTTAAAACCTGTAACTGTGACACATTGCCATGTGCCTGGAAAAGGGAAATATTCATTGAGACAGGATACTTATGTATGATGCATTGAGATTTAACTATTGGAGAGGTTTGTATCCAGATCAGCTCTATATTCTTCCGTAGCAGTGTGCTGTCCAAGCAGAGTAAGACTACCCCACCTTAAAGGTTACACACGTTCTTTACTGGGCTCTCTTACATTATATTAGGCATCAGGTGACTGTCTTGTGGGAAGTCACCACTGTCTTGATACTGTAAGACTTGCCATACACATGAGAGGCTATGTTGTGCATATATTTTAGGCAGGAATGGGAAAAATGCTGCAAAGTAAGAATGCTTTTAGAAGTGCAAATGTTAATGGTTTATTTTCATCAATTATCAAAATGAAGTGAATGAACAAAACAGAAATCGAAATCCCGTCAAAATTTGGTGTGACCGCTCTGTACAGGAGGAGTCCTGTAAGTGATGCTATGCCCCCCCACAAAGCCCTCATCTCCGCATCATCCAGTCTGTCTGGGATTACATGAAGGGACTGAAGGATTGGAACAAGCCTACATCCACAGAAGATCTGTGCTTAGTTCTCCAAGTTGTCTGGAACAATCTCCCTACTGAGGTCCTTCAAGAACCATATGCAGATGTACAGAGAAGAACTGATGCTGTTTGGAAGAATAAGGGAGGTCACACCAAATATTGATTGGATTTAGATTTCTCTTTTGTTAATTCACTTCATTTTATTCATTGACAAAAACAAACCATTAAGGGCTCATTCACATCTGCGCCCGGTCTCCGTTCTGCAGGTTTCCGTTTTCTGCACAAAACAGAGGCAGGAGACGGAAACCTGCAGTACTCTTTCTCACCCATTCATTTGAATGGGTTTGAAAGATTTGCGGCGGTGAGCGTTTTATGCTCTCCGCCGCGAAACCGTTTTTTTTAAATCGGACACAGAGTCGGACATGCAGTACTCTGTGTCCGATTTAAAAAAAACGGTTTCGCGGCGGAGAGCATAAAATGCTCACCGCCGCTCATGGCCGGACCCGCTCTGACAGAACTACAGAACAGAGACCTGAATGCTGGTGTGGACCTAGCGTCACACTTATTGGTCACAAGATGGCTATCTCTCCAGATTTCCCAATAAACACATGCACCATGGGCTCGGCTGAGCATGCTTGTATTTTTAATAGGTAGAGTGGAGGTGGTGGCACGTCTCTGTGAGAACAGGCATGGTGAAACCAAGGATGCCTGACCCATCTATTCCTTAACATTTGCTGTTGGGTGAGAATTGGCCAGCCCTCAGATGCTTTATATGATTATATGGTCTCATGTATATGGCCAGCCTTAAATGGAAAGGAAATATCATCAATGAAGATTCCTAATAAAGTTTATTCCCAATTATTGCCCACATTTATCACTCAGTTAGCATTTGTCGGCAATTAATTTACACAAGACACCCCCCACCCTTCTGCCACATTCCTGCATTATGTCTTTCATCTGTTCATCTGGTTTATCTTCAATGCATGTCCTGTCTGCTTATTCACTAACTAGGTCCATATCATGGGAGGTGAAATGTTCTAAATAAAGCTATATAACATAATCCTGCCAACCAAAATCACATGTGTATTTCCAGCTCGAGGCTGCAGTCAGATGACCGTAACACAGATGTATTTTTGGGGAGGGGGTGGGGGATACACATTAAAGCACATTTTGTGTAAATTTCTGGCCATGTGTTTTCGCCAGGTAAAACATGTTAAACATCAGCAAGAACATCACATTAAAAGACCATGTTGATCTGCAGATGCAGTTAAAGGGGTCTTATTAAAAACAACATTGATAAGGCGTCTACTAGTTTGAGACCCCTGTGATCACTAGAAGGACTCCAAGCTCACCACTCAAACCCAAAATAATAGAAAGCTTGAAATGAAGTGGTGTCATACATGCGCCCTACTCGGAAACTGTATGCAGCCCAGTTATGATCGTGGTCACCAACAAATCTACTTTGTTATATATACCCACAATGGTTCACTGATATTACAGAGTACAGGTATTGTACGTGCATTTTAGCTTCACATTCAGAGAAGTCTAGCTATGAATTGTTGGCATGTTGTCTCTCTTTCCCATTGCTATGCAGATGACAATACAATAACTAGATAAGCAGTAACAAAAACATTTTCTCTTCTTTTTTGTTATTTTTGTTTTCCCAAAGATGATTTTCCCCTTCCACTGGCCATGCCCATACATTCCTCTTTGCCCTTTGGCCCTGGCGGACGTGCTGAGTGCCCCATGTCCTTTCATTGTGGGAATTGATTCTCGCTACTTTGATTTGTATGAGCCCCCTCCGGATGTGAGCTGCGTTGACCTAGATACCAACACCATCTCTCAGTAAGTTTTCCTTCATTAGAACTTGCTGTACTACAACAAAAGGAGATTGTCATGTTATTTGGAATACATGAATCCCTCTCACAGGAGCGGACCAGAGCCATGTTATAGAATGAGGACTCAATACAGAGTCATTGTGGATTATGGATTCATTCTGAAGTGCTAACTAGAGGCTTCACTTTATTATTCAGTAACCTTCAGTAGTGTATAAATGATGTGTGCACTGTGCTTTATCTGAAGCCGTTACATTACAAGATCATCGAGATCCCTGCACGAAAACATAATCTGTGAGAATGAGAAATTGAATATGTGATGTTTGTTTCTATGTGCTTAGAATTGTTTGTGCCTCTCTGGTTCTGCCCTAATATTTCTGACTGTGTTTCTGATTGTAATTTTACAGGTCAGAGTGTAAAAGGAATGTCAGCTGGAAGATCCTTCCTAAAAAGGCCTGTAAGAATCTCCTCAATACACTCAGCAACCTGTATCAGCAACTGGCAGAGTGTAAGTGTATAATACATGTCCAATCTAATATTCTTCTGTGTTGGTTATGATATATTCATGATATGCAGCTACGTTCCTCCTCCCATTCACCACTGAAGATTGGCCATTAGCAGCACTGCTAGGGAGGACCTGTCAGTCATAACGGGAGAGGTGGGAGGCAGGAGAAGAAAAGCTGCATATCATAAATACATTTGCCTGTACCTGGCACCAGCAAAGAACTGTGCACACGTCAGGGATTAACTGCTTCATTACAATAAATCCTGTACATATATACTGAGTGCACAATATGCTAAATTTGGGAAAATCTAGTACATGTTAATCTCTGCCTTGCAGAGGATTTGTAAATGTACAGGGAACATGTAATCTTAATACATAGAAGTCTCGGTTCACCTCTGCATGGGTTCCATTCTTCCAGTCTGCCAGAGGACAAGAAATGGTCCACAAAAATAGCAGATTCAAACAGAGCCCAGGGGGACCCCATTGACTATAAGCAGGGGTTATTTTAACCGATTTCCAGATTTGCCTGCAGACATTCATAGGTACTCCGACTCTCCTTTCATATTGTAGCCCAACATCGTTCCTTTAGGCATGATAGATATTTTCAGCCATATGTCTGCATCACATCTGTCTGTAGGCAAATTTGGCAAATCAGGCCCTGCCCCCGATGTGCTCGTAGGCTGATGTCCATGCACATCGAAAGATGTTTATCTCCTCATTGCCTCATACTTTTTTGGCCACACAGGTATGATCCTATTCCTATTAAAGGCTCCTATATGGCACTACTGTTGGTTTGGGAGGCATTGTGAACATGATATATAAATCTGTGTAAATTGAGTAGATTGATAAATTTATATTTTTCCTCGCAGTACAGCAAAGACCTAGGGAGGATGCTCTGCTTGAACTGGCTATGAATGACTACGACTTCAATTCAGGAAAGAAACTCCATCAGCTAGATATGGAAATCCAAGAAGCCTTCTTATGCTTCATGGCATCCATTTTGAAAGGCTACAGAGTTTACCTTCGGCCAATCACACAGGCCCCCTCTGAGACGGCCACAGACGCCAGCTCCCTATTTGAGCTTCAAGGTAACAGAATAACAATGCATGGATATTTTTTCTTTATGGAGAGACCTTAAGACATCCGTCTGTTTTATGAAGTCATTTGTTATTATATTTGTTAGTTATGACGCAGTCAAAACCGTGCTCGCTCAGATTTCTGAAATGGTAAATATGTATAAGTATTCGTCCTCTTTCCTAGGTTTGCCACTCAGGATATCCTCTTTGGGAATAGCAATAGCAGCTGCTGTATATTGTTTGTTGTCTAATATTTTTGGTTTCTGTATTTACAGGTAAAATACATTTATTTTGCACCTGTAAAAACCGCAGCAAAATCGCATGTGTGTTGTTTTTTTTTTGTTGTTTTTTTTTTTTTTCTGTTGTAGAGGTAATGGGGTTTTAGTTGCACCACATCTGCACTGTGTCTAATCTCCCTATAAATGAATAAACCTCTTCACAGATTCTTGGGATCAGTCCAGTATGTGGAGTATAAATATAGCCTGTTCTTTTCTTTCATAGGTTTTTTAAAGAGCCGTGATCGTTCCCACCACAAGTTCTACAACATGATGACTAAAACGCAGATGTTTATCCGTTTTATAGAGGAGTGCTCATTTGTTAGTGATAAGGATGCCAGCTTGGCCTTCTTTGATGACTGTGTTGAGAAGGTATGTAATTTACGCACAGTAAAGCTCTACATTCTCTCTATTAGTATTCCCATCACTAAGATATGTCAAAACATTAGGATGAGTGTCAGAATCTGACCTCCAAGACCTCTGTTAATCTGGATCAGTTGTACCACCACCAGCGACAAAGTGAATACATATCCTAGAGATCTGCCAACGCTTCTTGAGGTTGGAAAGCTTTGTCGTAACTATATTGTATTGTTGTTGGGCTTTTTTTGTTTTGTTTTTTTACACAAAGTCGTAAATTTTCAGTCATCTTCTCAGGTAGGATTTGTTATATGCACCTTACAGTGGTATATCAGTCTCGTTTCCCATTATATCAAGTGATATTCTGGGAATTTGATATTGATGGCCCATCATGAGGACAGGCCTTTAATATCAGATTAGCACTCTTTATTGATCAGCAGACTGAAGGGGCCACGTGTTCTCGCCAGTGATGTGTGACAGACATTCTAGTCTGTCTATCTATCTATCTATCTATCCATCTATCCATCTATCCATCTATCCATCTATCCATCTATCCATCTATCCATCTATCCATCTATCCATCTATCCATCTATCCATCTATCCATCTATCCATCTATCCATCTATCCATCTCTCTATCTTAAAGTCCCAGAAAACCCATTAAAAAAAAAAAAAAAAAACTATAGCAGCTTTACTTTTTATACCCACACATCAAATATAATGTAAGGACTGTACTGTAGCCATAAAGCCATTGTGAGACAGGGTACTTCTGTGCCATTTATCATTTATACTCCAGTCTACATGCAGACATATATAGTGTGTGTGTGTGTGTGTGTATATATATATATATATATATATATATATATATATATATATATATATATATATATATATATATATATATGTCTATCCTATCCTACTTAATATTATCCTACTTAATACTTAATATTATAAATGTAAAAGTTTGTGCCTCAATCAGGCAAAAATGGCTGAACGGATTTGAGTGGAATTTGGCACATAGATAGTTTGATTAAAACATAAGCTACTTTTTATCCCGATAAATGACATGGCTTCACTACTGTTATGAATTTATGTTCACATACTATATTACACTGCTCTTGCAGCAGCCTTATCTCAGCCAGGTCTGTTATCTCTCTCTGTAAACACACAGCTTAACCTCAGTGGATTGTGTACAGGCAGGGGGCACTGGGAAGAGCATTATACAGTTTAGCAACTAAAAAATTTTTTGTCTCCTAAATTTTTCAGGTTTTTTTTAGTCCCTGACTGGCATAGGATTTCACTTCCACCTGCCATTCCCCCCTCCCCCAGATGACGCCAGTCTTAATAAATTTGTCCCACTGTTATCACAGTCCCCAGTGGGGTTCCCAAACTAAACTCCCTATTGGTATATCATTGGAGTATAGGAATAAACCAGATTACTCAGAGGAAACCCACACAAAATATTTCATCAGATTGATACCCAGGCCGATGTGCCTATAATAGAAGAGTTACAAAATATATAAGATAAAACAGAAATTATTTATTTTTTTAAAATAAATAATATAATCTTTATCAGATATCGTCATCCTGGCAGACTTTACATCAGGATGCCGGTAAAGTATCAGATGACACAACCATGGTGAAGACTGACTGAAGTGTTGGCGTATTCATTCTATTGTCTTCACATTGCAGCAACACAGAATTGCCTTCCAGAATCCCGATGGTTGGGGGTCTTCTGCGGGGCTATAGGTGTACCTCCTGGAACGGTTTGGGAACCACCTTCTTCTGTGTGATGCAGAATCCATTGGTGGCCATGCCTCCTTTACTTGACGTGTTGGTGGTGAATTCTGGGTCTCAGATATATTTTCACTGCTGATCTGTTCTGTTGTTGATGCTCTGAGACATCTTCTTTGTGGCACAATGGGGTCTTGACTTGGCCAGGCTTCCTTCGCTCGATATAGTAATGGATTAGTCTTTCTTTCAGAGATTTTTTTGCCTCCATTCTCTGACTTTATTACCTCCAAGTCTTTTTCGTCCTCATATATTTTATTGACATCCAAATCATTTTCGGGTGTTATCATTACATGGATGCTCTCAATGTCTAGAATGTCCTTTCCTTCCTTATCCACCTCTTCATCCTCCTCCTCCTTCTTTGTTATTATCTCCATGGTGGGCCAGAAGAATAAGACCTCACCATACTTGCAAAGCCATACTTCATCTGGAAACACTTCAACGTCTTCCATACTGACTGCGCATACACTACTCACAAACACAGGCAACTTTACACCATCAACTGTAACCCTCAAAGGAATATCAGTGCAGCATCTCCTTATATATCCTGCGTGATGTCATAAGGTTCTACCATAGCTAACTCTAGGGAACATTCCGTGGTATCCGCAGGTTTTTTTTTTTTTTTTTTTTTAATACTCTATCTTTATTAAATCAATAACGTAAAACCACAGTATGTCAGTTACATAATATGGAATAAACACAATGAGGATGTAGCAGGGGTCCAGATGGCAACTATGTGATTTCCTTGGTGCCAGTTGCAATGAGCCCCACCACCTTGCTGCCATTAAAAAAAAAAAAAAAAAAAAAAAGCAGACAGACCTGTCACAAACGGCCATGTGGAGGTTGCTGTATGTGTTGACCTGTGGCCTAAAGCTCAAGAGACATTGAAAACGATGGTAAAGGTGGAAGATTTCAGATTCTTCCTCCATCATTTGGGCTACTGCTAGTGTGTGTGTGTGTGTGTGTGTGTGTGTATATATATATATATATATATATATATATATATATATATATACATTTTATAATTTATTTTTTCCCTGGTGAGGCAATGATTCCTAAATAACATAAATGGATTAAAGGGATGTTATCACTCAGACACAATTTTTTCTAACTACCACGTCGGAATAGCCTTAAGAAAGGCTATTCTTTTCCTACCTTTCGTCTTCTTGTCTTCGCCACCGTTCACCTACAATCCCGGTTCTTGTCGGTATGCAAATGAGCTCACTCACAGCACTGGGGGCGGGCCCCAGCGCTTAGACAGCACTGGGGGCGACCCCAATGTTGCTAGAGAACTCTCTCCAGTGCCGCCTCCATCTTTGTCAGCAGTGTCCTCTTCAGCCTCTTCTTCCGGCGGTGGCTTGTAACTTCTAGGCCTCAGGCCTTGGGCAGAGCAGACTGCGCATGCCCACAGGCCACGAGAAAATAGCCGCTTGCACAGTATTGTAAGCGGACATTTTCTCATGGCCTGTGGGCATGCGCAATCTGCTCTGCCCAAGACCCCAGGCCTAGAAGTTACAAGCCACCGCTGGAAGAAGAGGCTGAAGATGATGCTGCTGAAGAAGATGGAGGCGGCGCTGGAGAGAGTTCTCTTGCAGCATTGGGGACGCCCCCAGTGCTGAGAGAGAGCTAATTTGCATACCGACAAGAATCGGGATTATAGGCGAACAGCGGCGTGGACAAGACAATGAAAGGTAGGAGAAGAATAGCCCTTCTTAAGGCTATCCCGACGTGGTACCTAGAAAAAATTGTGTCTGAGTGATAGGATCCCTTTAATGATACAGCCAAAAATGTATCCATATTTTAGAATATGCTTTTTCCATTGCATTTTGAGTAATAAACCATTGTTGGGACGAACCACAATGACCTCCAAATATTGTATGTGCTGGGTTATTTCACAACCACACTTCTCAGTCTTCTAGTGTGAATACGGCTAATAATGAATAGTAGCAGATAGGGCCATATTTTGATACTTTGCTCTTTCATTAACAAGCTGTTCTCTGAAAGGACTTGTGCAGAAAAAGGGGTCAAGGTAAGTGGTGTCTGTGCTTCATTGTGCTCTGAATATTATTGTACTGTATTATTAATAATAAAAAGCATGTACTTCAGTCACTTGCCATAGCATGCTCGTGGTTGATGGTATCTATATGGTGATGCGAGCTTCATCTAAGTAAGAGAGAAAGATGAAATTACTTGTATTCTTGAATTGTACATTCATTATTCTTTTCCTGAGCTTGTATTGTGTATACTGACTTATGTCTGTGTGGTGGCCGGGTATATATTTCTCCTTTGAAGTCTATAGGAGTTAGGGAATGAGGGGCAGTACTCTGATCATTCGGTAATTTCCATAAACTTTGATGGTGAGAGCTAATGACTAGTGTTGAGTGAATAGTATTCAATCTAATACCTCGCTCTCATAGGATGCGTGTAAGCGGCCGAACACCAAGGGGTTAAGCGTATCAAATATTCACTGTGCTTAACCCCTTGGTGTTCAGCCGTTTACACGCATTCTTATGGGAGCGAGGTATTTGATCGAATACTATTTGCTCATCTCTACTAATGACTAGTTTGATTTTGACCCCTGTTATTTTTCTAATGGGTGAAGATTCAAATGGCAGGACCGATACCTGTGTTGTATTTGTGGCACAGCTAGTGGCTGTTTTACAGAAATGAAGAGAGGACTAAGAATCTGATGAACCACACAGAAAGAAAGATTAAAAAGGAATATACCAGGTCTTTTATCTGTGCATTTGTTTAATTTTTGTAGCCAGAGGGTCGCTGTAACCCCTTAACCCCCGCTGAATGACAGTGAGTCCGTATTTAGGGAAGGGGTTCCCATCAGTTAGCCTTGTGGTTTAGTTGTTTATTCAGAATCTGCATTTTCATTAGCTTTTGCTGCTGCAGGTCCTTTCTTTTATTTCTATAATGTAATGTGCATGTAATTGTGGCTTAGATTTCGCTCCCCGTCAGATTTAGGTCAATGTAATTCATTTCTACTGATCATTTTAATGAGTACATAGAAGCTGACATCCTGTAGCCGAGCACCTAGGCTTCACCGAGATGTCTGACGATAATTATGTCTGCGTTTCATAGACGTTTCAAGGAATGTAAGATTGTCTTTCATGGCACGTTCTGCTTATGTGACTTTTCATACGTCACTATAGTCAATCAGATGGCTAGGATCTCCATTATTACAGCAGGTACCTGATGGTTGCCAGTGGCTTACTAGTACTAGGTTAGTTTTACTCTCATTGAGTAACGCTAGTAGTACACATTAGGTGTTTATTCATCCACAACTATTTCTTCTTCCTTCCTACATTTATATGCATACTCGGCTCAGATGAGCAAGCGTTTGACTTGGATGGGGAGATATGGATATGAGAGCAAGCCACTGATAGACACCTCTGGCAGCAGATTTTATTCCAATTAGAACAAAAGAATCGGCAGCCTACTTTCCTTTAACATCTTCGACTACAGAAAAGATGGGACACCTCCATATACATCACATGGTTCTGCTGAAATTGACAGGCTCAGCCCACGTCATTCTAATATGTATAACCACCTTAGGTCTCCACATACTTCTATTTCTGCAACGACGTCTTGTCATACTGCACTTTAGCAACTGACTAGGAGCCACATTCAAGGAGCCCAGTAGCCACCGTCATGAGGACCGCAGCAAAGCTATAGGGAATCTGTCAGGTCTCATGTGTTCATGTATCTGATGGCATCATAGGATAGAGAGATATAGGATATTGGGATATTGGTCTGCAGGTTATAGTCCAGTATTTCCATCCTGTAGTCCTGTTATACACACTGGGTCGGTAACAACCCTCCTGTCAGTAAATCTGTTAGTCTGTACGTTATGGACAGGGGAAGAAGGACTCTCAGGCTTTCTGACTCCTGGCAGCATTTAAAGAGATTGTCTACGATTTTTCTGCTAAAAACAATGCCGCACATGTCAAGAGGTTTTGTATGATACTATTCCTAGACAAAAGCTGCCATGTTTTTCTAATCCTGGAGAACCCCTTCAAACATCCCTAAGTTCAGCGCCTCCCCTTCTATCCATTCTGTTGTCAGGTAAGGAAACCTAGGAAATCTGACAGCACCTCTTTAAAATAGATACAGAAATCCTTTATCCACTGAGGGCTTCTCCTGTTAAACCTTAGCTAACAATTATATACAAGAGTAAATGTATTGGACTCCGGTTAGCCGCAGGAGTGAGGTATATTGTTTCAGACAACGCAGTATTAAGAAGATTAATCCATGATGTTGGATTCCCTGAAAACTGGGTCACCTTCTGTCCTTCCAAGTGGAATTAATACAGATTATACAATGCCTAGTGCTAGTGTTACCGAATAGAATATTGGAATGTAGCAGACCACCCACAATTCGTAAAGGGTTACTTTTACCTTAATAGTTGGAGAGGATCCAGGCAGACTGTATATCTCATATACTACCTTGTTATGGCCTGGCCGCACTGGACAGCAATGTCAGAATCTTCCAAGGCTTTATGGTTGAGAATTAATCTTTGTGTTTAATCAGAGAAGTTTTTACAGCAAGAGAAAATATATGCCAGAAATATAGATCGGTGTCCTCGGTGACCTTGCTGGTATTGAGGAGATTATATTTAACTGTATGTTCTCGGCACCACCGGGCAATGTTGGGGTAGCAGATCAATCCATGTTAGAGCTATCTGACTAGATGAAACCTATTGCTTATACTGTACGGGCCAAAAGATTTATTTTTGGCAGAGACTGTCATGACTTACAAGGCAGCAGAACCTGTGGACGGTTTACTATCAGAAGGGAATGAGGCTCAACTTGTCGGATTTTTTTAAATCTTTTTCCAGTCACCTCTCTTTTAACCCTTGAAATATAATCAAACATGCCAAACAATGTGTGCCAGATGGTGGCATTAGTTGTAATGACATGTAGACAGATTGCTAGGATTGTTATCAGGACGGTCTAGAGGTATAGTGAGGTCTTCTGAGCGTCACACAGTGCCCTCCACCAGCACTATCCGCCACAGTTGATTTTTTATTTTTTTTTCTGCTGTCTAGGAAGAGGGATTGGAGCCTTTCTTTTAGGACATGGACCATCTGTATGCGAAGAGTTGTGGGCTGCACAGAGATGGAAGTATAGAGTCCAGAGTATAACTAGAATAGTGTAGGGCTTAGCACTGATAGAACTTATAGAGGACTTGTCACTTCTCCTGACATGTCTCTTTTACTAAACACTTGCATTTACCCAATTCTGAATCATCTTATCTTAGAACTCTGCATCCTGCCATTACTCTGTTATTCCTCTTAGGAGTTCTTGAATAAATTGACAGGTGGGTGTTACTAGTTGGGGTGCGTCCTTACGTGATCTAATACTGTACCATTAGACCGGACTGTGTAGGGACACCCCAATTTGACTAGTGGAATGGCAATGCTCAGCTGCCAGTCTATTCATAACTACAGCAGAAGATGCTCCAGAAATGGTATTTTATGCCTAATAAAGACATGTCAGGACCAGCCACAGTCTGAGCTACATATACAGTAACTATACATAAGGAAATGGAGCATTCTGTGTCCTCGGCTCCTCTGTTCAGTATGAGAGTCAGCTCTGAGGATCCAATTACTATTATGTTTATATGAAGACCTATGTGTTTCCATGAGAACAGACTACAAGCAATCTCTGTGTAGTCTGGTCATTTGTGTTTCACATCTTGTAGACCTACCAAATACAGAAATGGGCTATCTTCATATATAGACCAGTAATAAGATTGCATGTGCCATGATAAAGTCTTATAGATTGACTATACTTTAGCCACTCTGGGAGTTTAGGTGGTGGTAAATTTGTGTTGTTCAAAATGACTTATTTTAGACCCTTTTTTGTTGTTGTGTTCTTAACTGCTTAGCTGGATGTCATTCATTCTCAGTCCACATAGTCACATTGTATGCTGTGCTCATAACATTGTCATCTAAAATGAGTAATTCATAGACTGATGGATTGCATCATATGTAAAGCTGACATAATAAGCAAGTGGATATACAGCACAGCATTGGCATAACTGTACATATGCTTCTTTTCCTTCAGGTGGATGTGGACAAGTCTGGGGACATGCGCCTCATTGAGCTGGATGAGTCCCACAGAAGTGAGCACACAGTGTTTATTACACCTCCTGAGATCCCTCATTTACCAAATGGGGAGGAACACCCAAAGAAATACAGGTAGGCACTCCCATGATAGATCTGTCTAACCATAATCTTTTCTAGTCTCTTGTGCTGCCCAATTTTCTGGCATACTACACTGTTAAGTTAAGTTCTGTGAACTTCTTTATTCCATATGTAATGCAGAATCATACAAAAATTTCATGTTATAAAAAAAAAAAAAAAAAAAGCTTTTCTTATCATTAAATCTGTCATCTCTTCATTGCTACCGATCCTGCATTGATGATGTCGTATACATCAAGCATGTGTCCTCTGCCACCAATGACTATCATGATCATATCGTGATTGGTATTATGAATGACTAGCAGTACCCGAGACTTCGTCCGCGGAACCCTGACCCCCTGCGCGACCCACCTGGAGCGCCGCGCAGGCTTCTTTCTTTGTGTTGTGTCCACCCTGTGCCCCTTTTCCCCCCTAGCCCTGTGTCCCCTCCCCCCCAACACCATGCCCACTTCTCCCCTGTTACCTACCCCGTGCCCCCTTTTTCTCACCACCCCATGCCCCCCCTTCTCTGTCTTACCTACCCAGTGACCCCTCCCCCCCCCCCCCTCCCAGACCCTGTGTCACCTTTCCCCCCCACCAACCTGTGCCCACGACCTCACCAAACCCCGGGCTCCACATGCACCGATGTAACAGGGGTGCCTATGAGGGTTTACCTGCCCAGGCCCCCCCCACTCCCGCATTCCCCACTGGACCGGCAACCTCCAGCAACACCCCACCCCTCTTCCTTCTCAAAGTCCCCTAACTCTCCTGTCGTCACAACCCTTCTCCTGCGGCCGAATGACACTGTAGATAGCCCTGAGCAGACATCGGCGACATCCCCGACGGACATGCAGAGTCCAGAGGCCGCAGCCGCCACGGGACAGCAGGCCGAACTGGCGTTCCAGACCGCGGCGCAGGCTACCCCCTGTCCCAGCGGCAGAGCACTGCTGTCCTGTGGTAAGCCCACATAGGCAGGGCAGCGTACGCACTCCTTGCTGCCCCAGAGTACGGGCGCTGGTTCAGGTTGCTCTGGACCTCTGAGAGCCACCATGTTCTTGTGGACGCCGGCCGGCCGATAGCTCCGCCCACATAGAGAAGCGGCAGCCATCCAGGTGAGCTGCTGATGGGGCTGGGATGACGTCATCCCAGGTCCTACAACGTTACAAGGTCCTGCAGCGAATTCAAAAGTGAAAAGCACCGGTCACGGGAGTGAATTGCGGTGGTGTACAGGAATTCCATGTAGCCTATCGTTCAAGGTATGTATGTGCGCAATTTCAGCCAAATCCGTTCACCCGTCTAGATGTCATTGCGTCCCCTTTCCAACCCCCCTTCTCCCCCCCCCCCCCCCCCGACCCCTTTGCACCCACCCCCGCAACCCCGGCCTCGGCCTCCTCCCCTGCCTGGGGTTAGATGCTAGGCCTGAGAGGGCAATAGGGAGTTTGTGGCTTGCTATGCTGAAAAGTGTGTGGGATTGCAGAGCTGGTGGTATGAGTTGTGGTTTTGTGGGAGTCCTGGCAAAAACGTATGTCTGCAATTGTGACGAAAAGTAGCCTATCGTTCAATCCTGTCTAGGAACTATGTTTGTTGAAATTTGAGCCAAATCGGTTGAGCGGTTTTAGCGTGATTGAAGAACAAACATCCAAACACACATATTTATAATATTAGTAGGATATACACAATGGCATAACTACAGGACTGGTGGGAACCATTGGCGCAGAGATGGAACAGCAGGACATTTAACCAGTAATACTGACCATTTTATTCTTCTATAAAACTTCCCACACAACCCTTTTAAAAGGGTTTAGGTTCTGTCATCTAAATTGTTTGACATTCCATGAGTTGGTTTTAACGTGTCATTTAGCAGCTGAAGCCTGACCAAGTGTCAGGCTTATTGACGTACTTTAGAAGAACAGTTTTGTCTGGTGAATGTTTGGGATCTGTTATCAGTAGAAGAATATTTGAGTTTAGAAGTCTGGGTCACACTGGTGATCCTGACCACCGGGCCTAGCATTAAAGGGGTATTCCCATGATGCTTGTTCACTAACCTGCAGGCTGTTGTGCTCTTCTCACTTCCTACTTTACTCGGCACATAGGTGGGCGGGTTTTCACTTGCACAGGATTGTGTGAAGCTGATGTAGCAGAGCTGGATTTGAGTCAGTTTGCATTACATACAGAGGTAATGGACTCCCTATCTCAGCCTTTATCAGCCAAATTCAATTAAACCGACTGATAAGAGCTCAGAAATCCCGGAGCTCTCACCTCTCCTATCTGTGTCATTTAAGTAGCGGAGCTTCTCAAACAGCTCAGAGCTGCTCCCAGCCCCTCCCTCCCCCCTGAGAGCAGGCAGCTACATCACTTGACAAATGAGCAGATAATCCCAAGGGCCATAGAAACGGAGTGTAAACAATGAAGTGAATAAATTAAGATAGCGGCCAAACAAAGAAGTTTTGATAAAGCAATGTATTTAAGAAAAGTCTTAAATCCACATAAACTAGCAGTGTAGATAGGATCCTTGTGATGGGACAACCCCTTTAAGCACTCCATTCAGATGAACAAGGCCATGATGCGTTCCCTCCATTGCTGGTGGACGGGAGCAACACAGTGCATGAAAAGGGACGCAGCACTAAACCAGCATGGCAGCCCTTTCATTCTCAGGATGGATGTGAGTCACAAAGTGATGACATATTTTACTTGTATATCACTACTATGGGAGGTGGAATAAGAATTTTAGAAGGAACCTGTTACCAGAAACTGCAAAGTGTTCTGTAGTCTCTCTCTCTGCTATAAAGTCAAGGAGGCGGTCCTATCGGTGATTGACAACTACCTCTGTATACACAGTCATAGAGGG
Organism: Leptodactylus fuscus; assembly: GCF_031893055.1. Lineage (NCBI taxonomy): Eukaryota > Metazoa > Chordata > Amphibia > Anura > Leptodactylidae > Leptodactylus > Leptodactylus fuscus. Next base: position 51,830,330 of record NC_134269.1, read on the forward strand.
CAGGCTGTCAATCACTCTTAGGACCACCTCTTTCACTTTATAGCAGAGATTTCAATGGATACATGACAGGTTAATGCTGAATCTTTTCCAGTCTGCTAACTCTTCCTGCTCTATAAGCTGCTGCCTGCAGATTGCACTGCATTTTCCTGGTAACAGGTTACATCCACATCCATTGAGATACCAGGTGAAATTGCTGTGGGTGAGCCATTGTGAATTCGCCAGTGAGTATCCTGCGGTGGTGTACAGATGCGGCATCCCTTCTACATGCTGCATAAATAATCCTGCAGTGCAAAATGTGAAAGCCACACGGGGGCGGCAAAGAAACCTGTAGGTGAGCTGTAGGCAAAAGCTACCCCATTTTGTGCAATGGCAAATGCTAGTTGGTGAATGTCCCTGCTAACATTTAGCAACATTTATGAGCATTAAGCCGTTTTCTCAGAACATATTAGCATAATTGAAGTGTATATGATTTCTATATGGCCGGTTGGTTATTCCTGTTGATAGTAGGTCATATCTTATAATGAAGACTTCTTCTATGTTTATTCCTAATCTGTAGTTACAACGGGTTTCCTGTTCTTACACTGGACCTTTTTGACACTCCGGATGGTCTCTTGAAAACCCATAGACTTTCCACTAAAGTTACAGCACCCTGCAGTCCTTCTCCAATGTTCAGGAGAACTAAACAGGTATGGTCATTAGGAAGTCTCTTCAATGGAAAAGTAAGTTAGTTGGAAGATACAAAAATCTCACTACTTATGTGTAGTAATGTTTGTTATTCTACTACCAGTCATGTGCCTAGTGTACATATAAATAAGCTGCAATATAATAAGGGGTATATACTGTTTTTTTTAGCACAACATTTACAAAAAAATCCCCAGATACCTATCAAAGATTTTATCAGACTTGCTGTTTTTGCTTTGATCACACCAAAAAAAACACCCCCCACTAAAACCACTGCTTCTGAATACACCCTGAAAGTGGCAAATCTAAAGCAATGATTTACTGGTTCTGAAAATGTTCTAGTATGTGTATTGTGACGCTGTAACTACAGAGGGTGAAGTATTTGATTGTAATTTTTGTACAAATTTGTTGCATACCTCTAATGCAAACCCCTTCATATTAGTGATCTGTACATCTTCTAATGTTTGACTAAAAAGTCACCTATTTATGGATTGTTCTACTACTAATGCCGCTATGTCTCTTTGTAGGAGATCAAGTCTGCCCATAAAATAGCAAGGCAGTACTCCTCTATCCCCCAAATGTGGTCCAGGTGTCTTTTGAAGCACTGCTATGGCCTGTGGTTTATATGCCTGCCTGCCTATGTCAAAGTCTGTCATTCCAAAGTCAGAGCCCTGCGGACTGCGTATGATATCCTGCGGAAGATGCAGGCCAAAAAAATCGACTCTCCTGATGAGGTAAACAGAGGAATTTTTTATTTGTAAAAATGTATATGCTGTATATTTCTGGGATCATCTGTCCTTTATGCAGATTTGGCCGGCCTCCTACAGCACAGCCAAGCCTAGCGTACCAATGATTTTATTTGTCTGTTCTAGGTGTGCTACCGTGTCCTCATGCAGTTGTGCGGTCAGTATGGTCAGCCTGTTCTTGCGGTTAAAGTGTTATTTGAAATGAAGAAAGCAGGAGTACAGCCCAATGCCATCACCTATGGATACTACAACAAAGTGAGTAGGATGGGGAGTGTAAACCTGAACACCCCTTCTTTACCTGCTCTCTGCTGTAGCACCAACATAGCTTTGTCACGTTTTAGCATATGCAGTATGGAGACATCATGGTGCTCAATGGTTACCACTGTTGTTGTGCAGCACACTGATATCTCCCATTATCCTGTATTAGGTAAATTATTCACCTTTCAGTTTTTGAGTAGGGGCCACTGGGAAGAGTATTATACAGTTTAGCAACTAAAAACATTTTTTGTCTCCTAAATTTTTCAGTTTTTTTTAGTCCCTGACTGGCATAGGATTTCACTTCCACCTGCCATTCCCCCCTCCCCCAGATGCCACCAGTCTTAATAAATTCCTCCCACTGTTATCACAGTTCCCAGTGGGGTTCCCAAACTAAACACCCTATTGGTATATCATTGGAGTATAGGAATAAACCAGATTTTTCATCAGATTGATACCCAGGCCGATGTGCCTATAATAGAAGAGTCACAAAATATATAAGATAAAACAGAAATTATTTTTTTTTTTAAATAAATAATATAAACTTTATCAGATATCTGCATCCTGGCAGACTTTACTTCAGGATGCCGGTAAAGTATCAGATGACACAACCATGGTGAAGACTGACTGAAGTGTTGGCGTATTCATTCTGAAGTCTTCACATTACAGCAACACAGAATTGCCTTCCAGAATCCCGATGGCTGGGGGTCTTCTGCGGGGCTATTGGTGTTCCTCCTGGAACGGTTTGGGAACCACCTTCTTCTGCGTGATGCCGAATCCATTGGTGGCCATGCCTCCTTTACTTGATGTGAATTCTGGGTCTCAGATATATTTTCACTGCTGATCTGTTCTGTGGTTGACGCTCTGAGACATTTAGGAAGCCTCCATCTTCTTTGTGGCACAATGGGCTCTTGACTCGGCCAGGCTTCCTTCGCTCGATACAGTAATGGATTAGTCTTTCTCTCAGAGATATTTTTGCCTCCATTCTCTGACTTTATTACCTCCAAGTCTTTTTCGTCCTCACATATTTTATTGACATCCAGGTCATTTTCAGGTGTCATTATTACATGGATGCTCTCAATGTCTATAACCTCCTTTTCTTCCTTATCCACCTCTTCATCCTCCTCCTTCTTCTTTGTTATTATCTCCATGGTGGGCCAAAAGAATAAGACCTCACCATACTTGCAAAGCCATACTTCATCTGGAAACACTTCGTCTTCCATACTGACTGCGCATACACTGCTCACAAACACAAGTAACTCACCACCATCAACTGTAACTCTCAAAGGAATGTCAGTGCAGCACCTCCTTATATATCCTGCGTGATGTCATAAGATTCTACCATAGCTAACACTAGGGAACATTCCGTGGTAGCTGCAGGTTTTTTTATTTATTTTAATACTCTATCTTTATTAAATCAATAAAGTAAAACCACAATACGTCAGTTACATAATATGGAATAAACACAATGAGGATGTAGCAGGGGTCCAGATGGCAGCTATGTGATTTCCTTGGTGCCAGTTGCAATGAGCCCCACCACCTATCTGCCATTTAAAAAAAAAAAAAAAAAAGCAGATAGACCCGTCACAAACGGCCATGTGGAGGTTGCTGTATGTGTTGACCTGTGGCCTAAAGCTCAAGAGACATTGAAAACGATGGTAAAGGTGGAAGATTTCAGATTCTTCCTCCATCATTTGGGCTACTGCTAGTGTGTTTGTGTGTATATAATTTTATAATTTATTTTTTCTCTGGTGAGGCAATGATTCCTAAATAACATAAATGGATTAAAGGGATCCTATCACTCAGACACAATTTTTTCTAGGTACCACGTCGGAATAGCCTTAAGAAAGGCCATTCTTTTCCTACCTTTCGTCGTCTTGTCTTCGCCATTGTTCGCCTACAAACCCGGTTCTTGTCGGTATGAAAATGAGCTCACTCACAGCACTGGGAGCGTCCCCAATGCTGCTAGAGAAGTCTCTCCAGGCCGCCTCCATCTTTGCCCGCTGCGTCCTCTTCAGCCTCTTCTTCCGGCAGTGGCTTGTAACTTCTAGGCCTCAGGCCTTGGGCAGAGCAGACTGCGCATGCCCACAGGCCACGAGAAAATGGCCACTTGCACAGTATTGTAAGCGGCCATTTTCTCGTGGCCTGTGGGCATGTGTAGTCTGCTCTGCCCAAGACCCCAGGCCCAGAAGTTGCAAGCCACCGCTGGAAGATGAAGCTGAAGATGACGCTGATGAAGAAGATGGAGGCGGCGCTGGAGAGAGTTCTCTCGCAGCATTGGGGACGCCCCCAGTGCTGCGAGAGAGCTAATTTGCATACCAACAAGAATCAGGATTATAGGCGAACAGCGGCGTGGACAAGACGACGAAAGGTAGGAGAAGAATAGCCTTTCTTAATGCTATTCCGACGTGGTACCTAGAAAAAATTGTGTCTGAGTGATAGGATCCCTTTAATGATACAGCCAAAAATGTATTCATATTTTAGAATATGCTTTTTCCATTGCATTTTGAGTAATAAACCATTGTTGGGACAAACCTGATGTTATAGTGATGTCACAGGCAAGGATAATAATCAGTCATGTCAGAATATAGATATGAATAAAAAATATGTGTAGTGATGTTGCAGTACAGAGATAATATACACAGTGATGTCACAGTACAGGGATAATATACACAGTGATGTCACAGTACAGTGATAATATACACAGTGATGTCACAGTACAGGGATAATATACACAGTGATGTCACTGTACAGGGATAATGCACACAGTGATGTCACAGTACAGGGATAATATACACAGTGATGTCACAGTACAGGGATAATATACACAGTGATGTCACAGTACAGAGATAATATACACAGTGATGTCACAGTACAGGGATAATACACACAGTGATGTCACAGTATGGGATAATATACACAGTGATGTCACAGTACAGGGATAATATACACAGTGATGTCACAGTACAGGGATAATACACACAGTGATGTCACAGTACAGGGATAATATACACAGTGATGTCACAGTACAGGGATAATACACACAGTGATGTCACAGTATGGGATAATATACACAGTGATGTCACAGTACAGGGATAATATACACAGTGATGTCACAGTACAGGGATAATATACACAGTGATGTCACAGTACAGGGATAATATACACAGTGATGTCACAGTACAGGGATAATACACACAGTGATGTCACAGTATGGGATAATATACACAGTGATGTCACTGTACAGGGATAATATACACAGTGATGTCACTGTACAGGGATAATACACACAGTGATGTCACAGTATGGGATAATATACACAGTGATGTCACAGTACAGGGATAATACACACAGTGATGTCACAGTACAGGGATAATACACACAGTGATGTCACAGTACAGGGATAATACACACAGTGATGTCACAGTATGGGATAATATACACAGTGATGTCACAGTACAGGGATAATATACACAGTGATGTCACAGTACAGGGATAATATACACAGTGATGTCACAGTACAGGGATAATATACACAGTGATGTCACAGTATGGGATAATATACACAGTGATGTCACAGTATGGGATAATATACACAGTGATGTCACTGTACAGGGATAATATACACAGTGATGTCACAGTATGGGATAATATACACAGTGATGTCACAGTACAGGGATAATACACACAGTGATGTCACAGTATGGGATAATATACACAGTGATGTCACAGTACAGGGTTAATGACCACAGTGATGTCACAGTACAGGGATAATATACACAGTGATGTCACAGTACAGGGATAATACACACAGTGATGTCACAGTATGGGATAATATACACAGTGATGTCACAGTACAGGGATAATATACACAGTGATGTCACAGTACAGGGATAATATGCACAGTGATGTCATAGTAGCAGGATAATATACACAGTGATGTCACAGTACAGGGATAATATACACAGTGATGTCACAGTACAGGGATAATATACACAGTGATGTCATAGTAGCAGGATAATACACATAGTGAGGTCACAGTACAGGGATAATATACACAGTGATGTCACAGTACAGGGATACTATACACAGTGATGTCACAGTACAGGGATACTATACACAGTGATGTCACAGTACAGGGATAATATACACAGTGATGTCACAGTACAGGGATAATACACACAGTGATGTCACAGTACAGGGATAATATACACAGTGATGTCACAGTACAGGGATAATACACACAGTGATGTCACAGTACAGGGATAATATACACAGTGATGTCACTGTACAGGGATAATGCACACAGTGATATCACAGTACAGGGATAATATACACAGTGATGTCACAGTACAGGGATAATATACACAGTGATGTCACAGTATGGGATAATATACACAGTGATGTCACAGTACAGGGTTAATGACCACAGTGATGTCACAGTACAGGGATAATATACACAGTGATGTCACAGTACAGGGATAATATACACAGTGATGTCACAGTACAGGGATAATACACACAGTGATGTCACAGTACAGGGATAATACACACAGTGATGTCACAGTACAGGGATAATACACACAGTGATGTCACAGTACAGGGATAATACACACAGTGATGTCACAGTAGTGGGATAATATACACAGTGATGTCACAGTACAGAGATAATATACACAGTGATGTCACAGTACAGGGATAATATACACAGTGATGTCACAGTACAGGGATAATATACACAGTGATGTCACAGTACAGGGATAATATACACAGTGATGTCACAGTACAGGGATAATATACACAGTGATGTCACAGTACAGGGATAATATACACAGTGATGTCACAGTACAGGGATAATACACACAGTGATGTCACAGTACAGGGATAATATACACAGTGATGTCACAGTACAGGGATAATATACACAGTGATGTCACAGTACAGGGATAATATACACAGTGATGTCACAGTACAGGGATAATATACACAGTGATGTCACAGTACAGGGATAATACACACAGTGATGTCACAGTATGGGATAATATACACAGTGATGTCACTGTACAGGGATAATATACACAGTGATGTCACTGTACAGGGATAATACACACAGTGATGTCACAGTATGGGATAATATACACAGTGATGTCACAGTACAGGGATAATACACACAGTGATGTCACAGTACAGGGATAATACACACAGTGATGTCACAGTACAGGGATAATATACACAGTGATGTCACAGTACAGGGATAATATACACAGTGATGTCACAGTACAGGGATAATATACACAGTGATGTCACAGTATGGGATAATATACACAGTGATGTCACAGTATGGGATAATATACACAGTGATGTCACTGTACAGGGATAATATACACAGTGATGTCACAGTATGGGATAATATACACAGTGATGTCACTGTACAGGGTTAATGACCACAGTGATGTCACAGTACAGGGATAATATACACAGTGATGTCACAGTACAGGGATAATACACACAGTGATGTCACAGTATGGGATAATATACACAGTGATGTCACAGTACAGGGTTAATGACCACAGTGATGTCACAGTACAGGGATAATATACACAGTGATGTCACAGTACAGGGATAATATGCACAGTGATGTCATAGTAGCAGGATAATATACACAGTGATGTCACAGTACAGGGATAATATACACAGTGATGTCACAGTACAGGGATAATATACACAGTGATGTCATAGTAGCAGGATAATACACATAGTGATGTCACAGTACAGGGATAATATACACAGTGATGTCACAGTACAGGAATAATATACACAGTGATGTCACAGTACAGGGATACTATACACAGTGATGTCACAGTACAGGGATAATATACACAGTGATGTCACAGTACAGGGATAATACACACAGTGATGTCACAGTACAGGGATAATATACACAGTGATGTCACAGTACAGGGATAATACACACAGTGATGTCACAGTATGGGATAATACACACAGTGATGTCACAGTACAGGGATAATACACACAGTGATGTCACAGTACAGGGATAATATACACAGTGATGTCACAGTACAGGGATAATACACACAGTGATGTCACAGTACAGGGATAATACACACAGTGATGTCACAGTACAGGGATAATACACACAGTGATGTCACAGTATGGGATAATATACACAGTGATGTCACAGTACAGGGATAATATACACAGTGATGTCACAGTACAGGGATAATACACACAGTGATGTCACAGTACAGGGATAATACACACAGTGATGTCACAGTACAGGGATAATACACACAGTGATGTCACAGTACAGGGATAATACACACAGTGATGTCACAGTACAGGGATAATATACACAGTGATGTCACAGTACAGGGATAATATACACAGTGATGTCACAGTACAGGGATAATACACACAGTGATGTCACAGTACAGGGATAATACACACAGTGATGTCACAGTACAGGGATAATATACACAGTGATGTCACAGTACAGGGATAATACACACAGTGATGTCATGAATAGGTGTTATGCATGTTGCTAACTAATACATTCTTGATACAGGCTGTTCTGGAAAGTGTGTGGCCCTCGGGAAATCGAGGAGGTTATTTCCTGTGGATAAAAGTCAGAAATGTTCTTCATGGTGTCGCCCAATTTAAGAGAGCCCTGAAAAAGCAGCAGTCTATAGTACCCCATGCTACTCCCTCAGGTAAATCTAGGTGCATGATAAACATTACAGTCACAGAAGTTATAACTAAAGGTTTTAACCTGTGTTTTCTCTCCCCATACACCCTCATTAGATAGCAGCGATCTAGATGCAGTTAGTCATGGCAGTATGGACAGCTCCATTGACATGAATGCCACAGACCAGCCTTCATTCAGTACAGATGTGACCAGCACAGACCCTGCAGATGACCGGTCTAGCACAGGTCTGTAAAGGGTGGAGATTATGTTGTTTTCCCTGATATATACAGATGTATACAAATACGATCTGCTTGGTTCTTTAGGCGGCCAGTCTGATCTGGGGTACAGCTCTTTATCCAAGGAAGAGGTCCGCAGAGGAGCTGTGCATGATATACAAGAGGAACAGGAAGACTCTAGAGGGAGTGACTCCAGCTCATGTATGTTCACACATAATTTATACAGTCATTTATCAAACCTAGTGGGAATTACAGGGGTATTCCAGATTAAAAATACAAGTAAACTGCACCATCCCTGTCCGTCTGTTGTGTGTGGATTTGCAGCTTTGTGGACAGGTGTGGCCCTTTAAGACTACAATGCTTTTCCCTAAATGAATGAAGCTGAGATGTTGTTCAGGTTGGCTTGTCATATATACGGGTATAAACAGATATCTGATCACTAAATTGAACTGGATCTGCAGATACATATCTTGCATGTATGGCCAGATATAGAATTTACATTTATAATGGAAATAAAATAACCTGATATCCATTTCTGTTCAGTGTCAGAGACTGAGAGTTCGAAGGGCAGTCGCGATGGCCTTCCCCAGCTACTTAGTCCTGTTTCTCAAGCCGCCAACGCCACATCCACTATTGTGCGGAAAGAGATCAAACCAGACAACATGGCCGGAACAGTTGGTGCAGGCAAGTAGACATTACAATATCCCATGGTGTACAAAACACCACCAATTCATTATACTGAGTTTTACTGCTATTTTCTGTTCTAACTTTGGTCTTGGCTATAGAAATAAAAATGTAAACTGAAAAAAAAAAGGTAAATATTACAATTTGTAGTAAAATCCCTTATTTTGGCCTCAGAAGGACTTGATAGGTCTTAGATAAACTTGGTCTTTATTTTCAATGGAACATGTCCACCTTAAAATAATGCAATAAATCTTATTTCTTTGAGTTATTTCTTCTGTCAGGTTGTATTCGGGTATTTCTTGGTTATATCTATAGCTTTTCAGTCCACTAATGCACAGTATATATATAATCTCCTTCACAACTGATTTCACTGCTTTATATTCCTGCCGCATGTCCCCTCCTGTCATACAGAGAAATAATAATGCCAATCTAAGTACTGTGCTTTCTACCAGTCGATGTAGGTGTGCCCTCTAGTGGACATATGTATAATAGTATTTACTTATGGACAGTCACGTTTAAAGATCTGATTTTACAGTCGCTTCATTTAATGCGGTGTAGATCGCTTCCATTGTGAATTGCACATGCCTTTCTCAAGCCTTAATGCTGAAGGCCTTACCGATCACCTAACTTTTATTGCGTACCGAACATAGTTGATATCTGCTATGAGTTCTCCTCTGGAGGGGGATCAGCTGCTGGACGTTCCACGGGGAAACACATTAATTGGCCAAAAAAAACCCTAAAAGCTATGTGGCTCGTTTTTTATCTCGTTGATTAGGACGAGACATCACCCCATACATAACATAAATTGGCAGTACTACATCATGACATCCTCTGACTTTATCCAGTGCTAGTGGATGCACTTCTATACATATTATGTCATGGCTTCATTAATAATATCTAGGTACTAGACTACAACTTTTGGTATAGGTCAAGACCAAGAGTGTACAAACTCCTGTCCAGACACTTTGTGGTCCCATCAAGGCACAGAGGAAGTGCCCACTCAGACAAGATGGGACACCAATGCAGACCGTTATTGGCATTTTCTATTTGTATTCATGAGACCACAAATTAGAAACTAACAAGTAGCCGGGCAGAAAAGTGGGGAACTGGTGACCTGAGCATTGCTTCTAAGAATTTTTAACCAATTTGAAGTTTGTTTAAAAAAATAAAAATTCCATCTCGTCTGTTATAGGATTCATTTCTAAAAATCTAATTTTATTTATTTATTTAGCAAATGCAGCCGGAGTGCTATTTGCTTCCACCTTTGAAGATACCAGGGAAAGTGAAATATATCAAAGCTGGAGTTTACGGAAGAGGCACAAGAGCGCCATGGAACCAGGTCTGAAAAATCATCTAGACTGGGGAACTAACAACGGACAGTACAAGCAAGAAAATATTGCAGGGTTACTGATAGGTGGCAATGACCAGGATGAAAAAGCGGGCAAAATGCTTCATAAACTGGGAGCCGATGCAAAGATACTCAGCGGAGCTCTCCAAAAAAGTATTCCTCGGCCAAAGACCTTGGACATCAAAAGAGCATCTCCAAGAAAGGAAATGGTCAATGTGACCAAGGAGTGGAGTGATGATGAGTCTCCAGTTGGGGAAGAGGGGTACCCAGACAAGATTGACTCGCCAGTGATTTTTGATCTTGAAGATCTTGACAATGACACTGTAGAAAGTAAGCCACAAAAGACCAGTGGCCAAAAGGTGAAACTCCGAGAGAGAAAAATGAGCACAAGCTCATCTACGTCAGGGTTCCCAGCCAAGGTTGTGGAGAAGACAGATGTAAAAGTAGGATTAGACCCTCTGTCCATGCTTGCAGCAGAGACTGAACAAGAGGAAGACACTGAGGATGTCCTGGACAAAACCCTCTTGACGCCGTCTGCTAAAAGGGACCTTGCAGAAGAGATTGAGATGTACATGAATAACATGAGCAGTCCACTGGCCAGTAGGGCCCCAAGCATGGACCTACAAAAGAACGCCACTGATCAGTATAAAACCTCTAAAGCTTTACCACTCTGCAGACGCTCGAGTCTTCCCTCCACACCCCCACAGGCACCCAGGTTAACAAAGTCCAAAACTTACCATGCAAAACGTGAGGAGAGACAACGTGGAAGGCTTTGGTCCTCTCCTGCCTACTCACTGGGAAGCCCAAAAACAGAACACCCTTCAGATTCTACGGTGGCTTTGATGTCTCCAACATCTTTTAACTTTGAAACAATTCTTACTCCCAAGCTTGATGTGCTGAGGAGCAGCATGTTCTCTGCTGGAAAAGGAGTTGCTGAGAAGGCCACAAAGTGGTACTCCAAGATTGCAAACTACAGCGGACCACCAAAGGTAACCCTATCCATCAGCTTAGATTGTGTTTGTGTTATATGCATTATGCTGTAACTATTCTCTCCCAATGTCATGGCAAGCATTCCCTCACTCGTGGCATGAGTCAGAGCTCATCAGTCTGGGAATTGTAGCAGCAATATCCAAGTGTGCAAATTTTATTTTTCTGGATCGCGTTTTTAAAGGGATTCTGTCATTAAAATCACAATTTTTTTCTCGATCACACGTAGGAATAGCCTTAAGAAAGGCTATTTTTCTCCTACCTTTAGATCTTCTCGCGCTGCCGTTCGGGAGAAATCCTGGTTTTTGTCTGTATGCAAATGAGTTCTCTCACAGCACTGGGGGCGTCCCCAATACTGCGAGTGAAATCTCCAGCACCGCCTCCATCTTCTTCAGGAACGGCCTCTCCCTTCGTCTTCTTTCGTCCTGGGTTGCAATCTTCTAGGCATGCACAGTCGGCTCTGCCATAAGGCCTCGAGCAGAGCCGACTGCGATGCCCAGGAGCCACAAGAAAATGGCCGCTTACACCAGCTTACTGTGTAATTGGCCACAAGAAAATGGCCACTTACATAGCTTACTGTGTAATCGGCCACAAGAAAATGGCCACTTACATAGCTTACTGTGTAATCGGCCATTTTGTTGTGGCTGCTTACACAGTAAGCTGGTGTAAGTGGCCATTTTCTTGTGGCTGCTGGGCATGCGCAGTCGACTCTGCTCGAGGCCTGATGGCAGAGCTGACTGTGCATGCCTAGAAGATTGAAACCCAGGACGGAAGACGACGCAGGGAGAGGCCGTTCCTGAAGAAGATGGAGACAACATTGGAGAGTTATCTCGCAGCATTGGGGACGCCCCCAGTGCTGTTTGAGCGCAGAGGACCGGTGCTGCGAGAGAACTCATTTGGGTACAGACGAAAACCGGGATTTCTTCCGAACGGCGGCACAGAGAAGACATCTAAAGGTAGGAGATAGATAGCCTTAACACAGTGTGTCATAATATAGAGAGTAGTTTCTATATTCCAGCAGAGATGTCGGTGTATGTGACGAGGTTACCCACTGGACATCTAGGGAAACATAAAATCAAATACATTACAATTATAATTGAAAGACAAAATACAGAGAAAAGAGGTTTTTCCTTTTTTCCACTCTCTGCATCCCAACTCGAAAACTAAAGGAACTACAACAAGCACTGCCTTTCCTTTATGGACAGATCAGCTTTGTACTTTTTGTAGTTGCTGTACCTTACAGCTCATTCTTATTCATTACAATGGTACTGGGCTGCTTTAACCTGCAGTACCAGGCACAGCCACTACTAAGAGGGTGGCACTGTCTGGTTTACAGTGACTGACAAGAGTTCTGAGAGTCAGGCCTCCCGTAATCTAACACTGATTGCTTATCCTTCAGGATATTCTGTCAGTTTTAAAGAACCGGAAAGCCCCTTTAAGCCTCTTTGACTCTGCTCATAGACTTGAGTATTAAAAGCATAAGATAACATTATAAGCCGAGGTCCATTCAGCTGAATGTCAGATGTCCAGATGCAGAGATCATGTAGATGTAAATGGCCCTGGCTCAGAGCAATGTGCAACATTTCCAGTAACTGTAATGGCGGTGCCAAAGGGGTTAAAGCCTTTCTTTCTGTAAAATAACATTTTATTTTTTTTTTGATAAATTGCGAGATAAGTTTAACTGTTTCATGCAGATACATTGCTGTCCATTTTCCTATTACTGTCTCCACGCCCAGAGATAAACTGCATTTTATACCATTATTCACACGCAGTATTTTTGCTGCACTGGGATCCATAAATATGGGATTTTTTTAGGGCAAGCTTTTTCTATCTCCATTTTTCTACCTTACGTCTAGATTTCAGCTTGTATAGTAAGCAAGGTTAGACGCAGCAATGTTTCCCACAACTGCTTGGCTGTTTGCCGCATATACCATATAGTCATTAGCCTGAATATAGTCAGCAGGGATGTCCAGGACAATGCTGCCTAAGCAAGTAGCCGGATGGGAAGAAGGTAGCCATGTCATCTTCTCTGCTGCCAATGTAAAAGGCTGGAGAGATGACGGCAAATAGGAGATATCTGGATTTATTACTAGAGGTTGAGCAAGTATATTCGATTAAATACCTCCTCTGCATAGTTATTGGTATAAAAAAGCGCCAGGGAAGGTGGGAGGGGCATCGAATTTTTACTGCGTTTACCGCGTGGTATTTGACAGAGTACACCAATATGCAGGGGAGGTATTCAATGGAATACTACTCGCCCATCACATACCTATAAGATCCGTATTAAGGGACTGACTACAGGGCATCTTATGACTATAGGTTAGAACACGTAATACCTTTGTAAAAATACATTTCTGAGAAGCCAGTTCAGCCGATGTGGTTGTCACATGCAAAAATGGCTGCCACAGCTGAGAATAAATTGCCAATATCTCAGTAAGTAAAGCAGGCTCGAAGGATTATTCTTTACAAAGTGTTAGCGGTAACATGTCCAGTGGATAGGTGCTAAGTGTTTTAGGTTGAAATAACCCTTTAACTACAGAAGAATATCCCAATAACTTCCGATTTACTAATGTGTACATGCCATAAATGTCCAATCCACACAGGTTCACCTCTGGGCCCCGCAGATATCTCAGCTTGGGGTCATTCACTTGTATGGCAGTTCCCAGAATAGTCGTACCTGCCCGCTCTGCTATTCTCAGAACTGCCATAGAGGGACATTACAGAGACCTGTATATGTGGCCACAAGACTGAGGTCAGGTTAGAGACATACCGTAACTTAAAGGACCTGGTACAAAAGCTCAGCTCGGACCCCCCTCTCCTAACAACTATCAGCTGCGTCTCCTCCATACGTTTTATCAGCATTCACATTTCGCTCTTATCTTGGCTCAGACCATGGTCAGGACTTGTTCACAGCAGAGGGCAGGGGTCATATTTATATGAAATCAGAAAAGAGATCGGATAAGTGCATCTGGTTCTAGTGTATTGAGAGTCACCTATGGAGCCCCCTGGCCTGTTGGCCAGTCACATGACCATTATAGATAAGTTAGTGGGTTGTGGGATTCCTGTTCTTGATATAGGTTGAATATTTTTAGATAAGGAACATATCCAAATGCAAATACCACTTCAAAACTACTACTTATATTGGATAGCCACAATGAAATTCTTACCGTATTATGTGCTGCATGTTACACAGGACCAGAACTCTGACCGTATGAGCCTATGTTCAAGTGGGACAGGAGATGCGGAATCGGGCTCTCTCAATGAAGATGACTTTGAAGGTGTCACATCCTCACGTGACAATGACCTCACCACTGCCAACAGCTCTGTTGGGATGAGTAGGACCAGCCTGGAGAGCAACACGTCCCAAGAGGGCACCTCAAAGCAGCTCTACAACAGTAGTAAGCATTAAAGGGGTTCTCCACCATTAAATATGTATGCTATTTAAATGCTATTATAATATTTCAATAAAACGGTATGGTATAGTGCCACCTGGTGTTCAAAGTGTGTATAGCAATGTGCATTTCCACCTGAGAGCTAAGTAGCTTGTCTAATGGTCATATTGGTTAGGATTTCGGTGCCCAATGAGCTGGTGGTGAGCGCTCATGCTCTGTCACACACCTCACAGCCAGGTCTTTGTATAGAAATTCTTTCCAGAGCGGCCCATGAAAATAGCTTTGTGTCTTATTAGGAAGGGATCACAGCCATTTAGGAGCAGGGGAAGTAACAAGGGACTATGTTTTCATCTGAATAAAATAAAATGATGAAAAGATATTTATGCTAGAAAATGATTCATGGTATCACCATTTAGCACCAGAATGTTTCTTTGGGAGGCTGCTGTAAAAATATTAACTAATGTCTTCTCTTAAACACAGGCTCCCCCTCAAGAATCACTATAAACTACAAACCTGAGTCTCAGTCCTCCTGCAATTCCAGCAGTACCAGCGTCTTCCAGAACTACGCCATGGAGGTGTGTATTATTATTATTATTATCATTATTATTATTATTATTATTATTATTATTATTACGACCTGTTTGAATGTATTTTAGGCATTGCAGAGCTACATTTTAATTTACCATGTTCTGTCCAAAAAAACAAGCAACATGGTGGACAAAATGCCATTAGAAATAGTGATCAGTAAATTACTGTAGACAGTGTTAAATGGAGGATTGACCTTGTTTAGGCCAGTGGTACATGGAGATTAAAGGATTGTTCAGTCATGGACATCATAGATCAGTTCTACTCAGGACCCTTTGGAGAACTAAGCACGTCCATGTAACCATATAAGTACTTGAATGAGAGCCTGTAATACCACGTTTATCCAGCAGTAGTGCTAGCTGGAGAAATCTTCCACTGCCGCAGCCTCAGCGCAAGGGCCCACAACTATCTCTTGTTCACCAGGTTTGGTCGCAATGTTACAGAGGAAAACTATAGACCATTAATGCTCTGTGCTGCTGTATAGGATCCACACATTACACATGGCAATTTTATAGAATCTGATCTACGTTTCCTTGAAGGTCCTGATCTCCAGCTGCTCGCGGTGTCTGACCTGCGAATGTCTTGTTCATGATGAAGAGATTATGGCAGGCTGGACGGCAGATGACTCAAACCTCAACACAACGTGTCCCTTCTGTGGCAGCCCCTTCCTACCATTCCTGAATATTGAAATCAGAGATCTGCGCCGCCCTGGCAGGTAAGGTTCCTGGTAGAATTGTATGGTGGACAAGAACTTGTAAGACTATTAGAACATATCTAGCAGTATTCTGAACTATAGGTCTGTAGTACTGGCCACAGTGACAGTCTTCACTTTTCTCACTCCCTATTAGATACTTCCTGAAGGCCAGCCCATCTGCAGAATGTATGCCAAGTCCTTCTGCTTCATCTCAGAGACCCAAGTCTGAAATTATTACTCCTACATTTTCTCTTAATCCAAGGTGGGTACATTGCTTGGGACTGTCATTTATGTTTAAGGTTCTGATATGTGACTGGAACCTGCAGTCCTATTACAGTGTTTCCAACTACAAATACAAGGATGCAAAGACTTTGCGTAAACAAAGTGGTATTGTACTGTAAGGAGTACCCCAGACCATGTTAAAAGTGAACGATCTGCCTCATAGTGTTTATCAGTCAGAAGTAACAGGCACAAGTATCTATTAGCCATGTATTGATAGCTTGCAAGTTCCCCATATATCTAGAGGGGTTGTTACAGGCTGGCACTTACTCAATAAGTCCTATATAAATTATTTTTTGGACAATAAGGTACACCAATTATAGACTGTAGAAATACTAAGTAAGACTTCTCTGGAGGTGGAGGGGTTAATGTTACTAACTTTGGTGTAGGGTATTGTAGTATTTTATTGACTAGGGTTTGTAGCATTTTTAGCGCTCACCTCACCCTGTTGCCTTCTTGCCAATATTGCTTGTTGTTCACATTTGCAGAGTTGGTACACTGTCTGGTACTGATATCTGTCAGTGGTTGGTAATAATTATTAATTAAATCATTGATTGTAATTATTACTGCAAGTAAATTTGCCTTTTTTTGTGGTTTTTATTTTAGCAGCAAAACTAAATCAGAAGAGACTAATGTAAGAATCATACAGATCCCGAAAGGAAGGAGGAAGAACAACAGCAGCAGCGAATCCTCTCCAAGTCTCCCTGTAGTGAGAAGCATCAGTACGTTCAGCCCCCTGGATGAGAAGCCATCGTGCAATCTGAGCCATGTTTCGACTGGCAGCCTGCCTACTAACTTTCAGACATCCACTGTATGTGACCCTGTAATTCTTCATTAACCTGCCATGATAACAATGTCTTGCACTCATTGTCTAACACATTTGGGTTGACTACTAAAGAACATTTGGGCGTGTATTGAAGTACAGCCTATATGTAGAATATATAGAAGATGTATATACTGTGGGTCTGTGACAGTGCATGTCCCTTCTGTAGTCTCTTCAGTGATGGATACATCATGGATACATCATAAGAGAAGATACAGATACAGTGATGGACACTTCATAAGAGAACTAAATAAAGGGGTTGCACCAGTTAACACCTATCCATAGTATACCTGACATCTTTGGGGATTGCTAGGATCCCACAGGCCTCAAGAATAGGGGTCCCAGCAACATCATCTCTATTAGGACTGAAGGCTATAGATGAGAACAGCATGTGGCTACTTCCATCAGTCCCAATAGTGAAGATTAGAGTGGCAATTTAACTGTATAACCTGGAACTCAATTCATTGTAGGGAAACAGGACCTCCATTCTCAGGATCGGTGGGGGGTCCCAGGTATTGGACCCCAACAAACAACAAGTTATCACCTATTAAATAAATTGGTGATAAATTGTAAATTTAGACAGCCCCTTAATAATCTCTGTTGTATCGTTGTCACTAAAGTGTCATTTCATTGGTGATCTCCTGCCCTACCTTGGGAATGGGGGCAACACACTGGAAACCATAGAGAACTCAGAGTCTTGTACACAGGTAACCAGGACTGGACACATATGCAAGATTTTTGAGTGTTTTATAGTTTTCTTGGCCATGGCACTGTTTTGCTTGATAAAGATGGATGTGCCCATCTTAAAGGGATTCTACCACTAAAACACATTTTTTTCTAGTTAACACGTCGGAATAGCCTTTAGAAAGGCTATTCGTCTCCTACCTTTAGAAGTGCTCTCCGCCGCGCCGTTTGTTCAAAATACCGGTTCGTACCGGTATGCTAATGAGTTCTCTCGCAGCGATGGGGGCGTCATTAGAACTCATAGCATACCGGTACAAACTGGTATTTTGAACGAACGGCGCGGCGGAGAGCACTTCTAAAGGTAGGAGACGAATAGCCTTTCTAAAGGCTATTCCGACGTGTTAACTAGAAAAAAATGTGTTTTAGTGGTAGAATCCCTTTAAAGAGAACCTGTTGTTTGGATTGTGACCAATAAACTCCTATTATGTGGCTAGCTCGGCTTTACAGTCCCAAACCTTTGAAACTCCGCACCAGTGGTCATCAATATTACAAGAAACCCAAGTTAGAAATGAGCAGGGGGTCTCTCACTGGAGTCCACTCCAAGACTCTGGCACATGCATTGTATTGCACACAGTGAAGCTGAGCTCGGTGCACGTCATTGTGATGTGCAGGATCTACATATCACATCAAGTGCATGTACAGTGACGCAAGGCTTGGCTATGCAGTTTGATTTGTGCCAGAGTCCTGGAGCGGACTCTGGTGAGCAGACCCCCAGCAACTTCTAACATGGCTTTTTTTTTTTTAATCTCAGCGATGGGTGGGAGTGAGTTATAAAGATCTGAGACCCTAAGGCTCCAGCCACATAACCACATGTTTTTGGTTCATTGACCCCAAACTGACTGGTTTTCCTTTAAGTATTTATGCCATATCCACATGATATGTGTGCAGACCAAGGGTCAGCCCCCCTTCCCAGCAGAGCAAGAACTTCTCAGACTTTCATAGAATATTCAGTGCACATATCATGACTCCGTGCACCAGAAAATAACATAATGCTGGCCTCCCCTGGTGTTCAGAGGAGCGGATCATCCTTGCACTGATAGCTACAGTACCATACTTGTACACAGATATGACTTTCTCCCGTCTTCTGGTTTAGCGCACATGCACCACTGACTGAGCAGAGTGTGCAGTCTCATGGAAGAGTCTGAAAGCTTCTATAGATGACAGCTGTCTCAACTGTATGGCTGGCTTATGTCCTTGTGGACTTCCACAGAAATGTCAGTCACTGACAAATATCATGTGTTACACTAAGTTCACATCTGTATTCAGGTTTATGTTTGTGGGGTCTGCTTGAGGACCCCAGGAAGGAAACCTAATCCTCTTAACAAGTGGTTATCCATGGACCCCATATACCCACATATGCTGGCAGGACTTTTCTCTCCGTATTTTGTAAAGCAGAATAGGGGAACTAGACGCAGTTGTGACCCTAGCCTGACATTGAGAACCTGTCCGCTCCAGTTGTTACCAGAGTGAAGGAATTCTTGTTTAGTTGAAAACCTATCCATAAAATAAAACCTTCATACAGTAGTTCACTAAGAATATTACTAACCTAGTGAATGGATGGAGATCTAATGTGTGATATAACATAAACGTGGGGATGCCTGTACTTCTCTTCTACCACCCTGTATACTTCTTGTCATGCTGTATTTAGTTAGTATCTTCTGTGACTAACCGCTGTACCCTCTGTGCTCTCACCATGAACGCCAGGACTCTCTAGACTGGAGGATGTCACACCCCGAGCCTATCACTGTCCCTTACCTCAGCCCCCTTGTAGTGTTGAAGGAACTGGAAAGCCTGCTGGAGAATGAGGGGGACCCAGCTATTACTGTGCCGGGTTTTGTGGACCATCACCCTATTGTATTCTGGAACTTGGTGTGGTATTTTAGGAGACTGGATCTTCCGAGTAATCTGCCAGGATTAATCTTATCTTCAGAGCATTGCAACAGATATTCCAAGGTGAGCACAGACCCGCATCTCAATGTCCACAATGAACACATTTTGTTTTTTTTGCTTTACACCCTATATTCGTAGGCCCCCATGACAACCAGCCTATGCCTGCATATGATATGATATGCATCAGTATACTATTATAAAACTGTACAAGAAGGCGTAGTCCACTACACTATACTATATAGAGGGAGAAAGTGCAAACTGTATAATGTACAATAGAAGTCATTGTTCACGCAGTGTCACACATCATAAGGCTCCATTGGAGGTATATATGGGGGAATACTCCTGACCTATATATCGGCCCGAAAGCAAAATGTGAACACACCCTTAAATTGTTAGTATGTTGAAATAACAAACATGTCCAGCAAGGTCAACCAAGGAAAGGGAGAGGCTCTTGTTTAAGAGGAATTCTAGTTGAGATCTGATTTACGTAAGCCCAACCCCATGGTTGCTGCCTGCCTGTTGTATTCTTAGAGTTAGCCATCAATATTAGATGTGTGAGACCCCTGCAGATCAGATGCTCAGGGAAGGTGGCTACTGGTAATCTTTATATGCCAAGAGCCACGCTGCTTACTTGCCTTATGATTTGTAGGTCGTGGTGGGTTTTGATACTGCCATCAATACAAAAAATTAGCTAACCCCTTTAAGGCTACATGAACATGTGTGCATATGCCTATTCCTTGGTAAAAGGGCACGGGTGGCAAGTGAATGATATCAAGATGTGCTGCCAATGCCTCCACAGCCCCATTCACTTGCAGCCAGGACTGCAAAGCGTACAGGAATAGGACCTGTCCTAATCTTTACCCCAGGCTGCCTCACAGCCCCCTACACATTCATGTGTATGGGGACATAGAAAATAATATGTCAGTGTACCAGCCCTGAAAAATTTGGCTACCACACTGACAATGCATGGCTCCGGTGTACAGCGCTAATGTGTTGGCTATTTGGCTGCTCTTCATTACAGTTATTGTGCTCTATCCCTCCTCATGCTTTACACTGCAGCTCTTTCCATAGATGCAATTAAAAATGAGTAAAAACCAAATGGTTTTTATTACATTGATAAGCTAAGCCTTTGCATTATATTAGGAACCAAGAACTACATTGGTTTATTAAGGCTTTCCTTTAATTTGACTTTTTTTTTTTTTTTTTTTTTTGGCAGATTCCTAGGAACTCAATGTCTGAAGACAGCAAGCATGTCCTTATTCAAGTCTTATGGGACAATCTAAAGCTACACCAGGACCCCCGGCAGCCGCTGTACATCCTGTGGAACACTTTAAGTAGGTTTTTTTTTGCTGATTTCCTTGGCTATATTCACACTGACCTTCCCTGGGCATTGTTCCCCTATCACTAAGGCTGTGAGCCAGAACTATTTTGGTAAATGATGACGAATATGGAAGCCAGATTGCCCAAACCCCATTGTGAATGAATATTTACTATGTTAAAGGTACTTTCTAGCCTTTAGATATTCCTGAGCTATCCTTCGGCCAGGCCATCAATATTAGACCAGTAGGAGTCCGGCTTCTGGCCTCAGGTTGTAACGACTTGTAATCTTGTCTTATCTACAGGTCAGAAGTGCACTGTAGTTTATGAGAGTGAGTCCCAGCTGTTAGATGGGTTGTCTGGTGAACTCTGTCTGGTTCTGCATGGCTTTTCTGTCTCTGGACAATGAAGTGTTAATTGTTCGTCCCAAGATGAGCCAATACTCCATGCACATGGCACCTCCTAATACCAGATTTCAGACAACTGGTGCAACTTATAATAGAAACTCTGCAGTAGATTTCAAGTGGATCTCCACCTCTTGGTTAACCTTGGCTATATAGTCAGGACATGTCTCCTCTATGTAATATATCGCCATTATTTTGGGGATATTTTATTTACCGTCAATGTTTTTCCATTCTGAAGCGCAGAAATAAGTTTAACATAGCAGCCAAGTGTCAACAAAGATAAGACTCCGTTCACGCCTGATGTGATGAAGATGTAACATGGACTGTCTTTATTACATATCTACTGTCCATCTTTGTACAGAGATGGCGCTCCACTTGAAACTACATAACACAAATCTCACATTTCTGTCATGTAGATTGCTGTCTGCAGGGGTGTAGAGCTCTACCTGCTATAAGTCGCTGTTGTCGGCCTTCCATCTCCACCCCGCAGGTTTTCGGGATATTCATTATTGATGACTATAATCCTGAAAGCCTGCTCTGTGTCCTATACAAGGCCTGGACGTCTCTAGTGATGTGTGTCTATGTGTCTGCTTTTTGTGAGTGTCTGTTGTTAAGCACATTATTGGTACATCGACATGGAAAGAAAGAAAAAAAAAAAACAACTTCATTATCTGTATATTTTACATATGGATTTACAGCGGATTTCACGCTATGCATGGCAAGTGATGAAATCCATAGGCAAAATCCACAGGAAGACGCAACCAGAGGATTAGAGAACCTTTCAGCACGTCCATCTCCTCTAATAGCTTGTACACCAGTGTTCCCAGTGCAATCTTTTCTCTAGCCCCCACCATTCCTGAGCAATTATTTCTGTTAGTTTCCCCACCCAATATTCTGATTAGACGCTCTATTGCCAGGTGGGCGCTCTCTGACTGTCTACTCCACCCCAGGACCGCCCACCAGACAGCTTAATCAGCATATTGGGTGGGGAAACCAAAAACACTGATAGCTCAGGGATGGCGGGAGCTGGAATCAGAGGACGCAAAGAGATGGTGGAGGTGGTGAAAGGGATGGGTTCCTCTTTTACAACAGCACATGGATTAGATTTTATAAAACATCGTCCCCGTGGCTGATGCTGTAATATTCTGAAGATCATCTGCCAACTATTCAAGATGGAAAATCCACAGCATATAAGTGTGAACAGTAAGCTAAATAAAAAAATAAATAAAAAAAAACAACGGTGCCAATAGCAACCAGTCAGATAGCTGCTCCCCTTGTCCGACCTGCACTGGAAACCTCAAAAGCTTCTCTGCATCAGGATCATGAGGACACAGCTCCGACCTGCAGCGATGATCCGAAAATGATGTAGCCATGTTTCTTCACGTGAGGATGACACTTGGTCCAGTCACTTACATTATTGGGGAGAGGGGATAGATTTTTGCCACTTTATGTTTATAGCAGACACAATTTAGTTTGCTGTCATCAATAGCCATATACAGTGAGATGGGGGGGAGGGGGTGTGTGGAATCTTCTCAAAAAGATGACCCGGATAATGGTGGAACTAAGGTCTGGCCTGGATAAAGTGTGGGCCATTGGAGAGGTTTGGCTGTATTCCATCCTTTACTTGTACTGTGTGCGGTCTACCAGAGCAGGCGCCACTCATACCTAGTGAGGTCCATATAGTCCAATACATCTTTATGAGACAACACCTATGGAGGGACATATATATTACTGTCTCCTGGGCAGGGATCAGTCTCCCTTGTATGACGCATACAGAGGCGTCTGCCCTGGGTTGAGCATAGTTTATGGTTTTCTCCTAGTACAGGCTGGGTAGTATAGTATTATATTGTGTGTTTATTGGGGATTATTAGATGTTCTGCTGCTGGGTAGTATTATATTGTGTGTTTATTGGAGATTATTAGATGTTCTGCTGCTTACTTCATCTTTTAGGCTGGATTTTATCTTACAAAGAGGCATTGGGTGAGCTACTCAGCAAGACCATAAACCTTGGTAGCCTGTATTATAACTGTATATACCTCTGCTTTCTGCAGCCCAGGAGCATCCGCTGGCCCTCGCCCAGCAGAAACAGGAGGAGACGTTAAACCAGGAGTTTCTCCAAGATCTGGTGAAAAGTATTAAGAGCAACAATGTGTACGGTCCTATGAGCCAGATACTGGAGTCCCTGCAGCATAGTCCAAAGAATCCGCGACAGAGGTACAGCACCCGCTAATGCATTGTATTACCTTCTATCAGGATGATCACCTAATGTACAAGGAGTTAATACTTATATTCCCCATTATGCCAATGCCAATTCTGGAGAGTTGTGTTCCTGGGTTGTCCCTCCTGGATAAATAAATTATGCTCGTACACACTAACCACTCAGTATAAACAATGGGAATGCTAATGTTTCATATATTTCCAGGAGGAATAACTGAGGAATGACATATTGTGTAGCTGGTCCAGCGTTACTATATCATGGGGAATTTCTGAGACATACATGGCAGTTTTGTTTCTAATGTTTTTGAATCTTATTTTAATGTGAAATACCCCTCTATGTATATACGGTATATTGTCCATATGCGGTTATACTGATTTAAACCTTTATTTGTTGCTCTCTTGTAGGAGTTTGTACAGAGAAATTCTATTCCTGTCTCTCGTAGCTCTGGGGAGAGAGAACATTGATATAGGTAAGGACTCCGAGGCCACGTGCCGGTACCATATTTTCATTACACTCCTTACAGGCTTAAAGGGGTATCCCACCTGAATGTGCATTATCTGAATGGTCACTTCATCTTACAATGGCCAGAAAGGTAAAACAGAGTCCCACCAATGTAGTTCTGCCACTTTCTATGACAACATACAGTGAGGCGGACATATCCGTCACTTGCCATGTCTTGCTGTGCGTCCTTGTATCTGTTGCAGGATCAGCAATCACTGTGGTAAAAGCCACGTCCTATCTGTATACAGGGCGGTTTAATTCTCTTTCACATGAGAGATTTTTTTTGTTTTTTTACTACTAATTTCAGCCATTCAGATCTATGGAGCTGTGAAAATAAAACCACCTACACCGTTGTCATCCATGTGTTGCCGCGTTTCATTCGTTTTCACAGATTCAATGAAAAAATAAAGAAAAAAAAAATCATGTTTTTCCTCCAGACACAAAAGAAACACATGATGGAAATATACTGGGATTGTTTGTGTGAAGCAGCCTTATACACAGGCACATGGGGCAATGGAGGACTCCAAGATGGGGCAGGCTGGACAAAAGACAAAGGGACACTATAAATATGGGGGGTGGAGAGGGAATCATGGGAGATGTAGTGCGAGCATGTAACACCACCATTGTTTTTCCATCATGGCACCCATAGACATACTTTATATACCAGTTTCCTCATATTAATAATTAATTTTTATCACTTTTAAACAGACGTGTTTGATCGGGAATACAAAGCGGCTTATGATCGCCTCGCCCCTGAGCAGGTGAAGTGCACCCAGATCTGTGACCGTCCCCCAAGCACGGGGGTCACAGAATGCAGGAAGACATTTGGGCAGCCGTTCCTCTGAGGGGCTTCTCATCTGCTATCACCCTATGGATGCTGGAGCCAGGTCTCAGCACATCCACATGTGTTCTAGGAGATCCAGCATTGGGAACAAGCAATATGGAAGAGTTTGATGCGAGCACGAGGACTGGGAGTGAAGTGGATGAGGAGAGGCAGGCAGGGTCCGCTGTCTACATGACCTCGCCCATCCAGAGCTGGAAGTTCAGGTCTCTGCGTTATGGAGAGGGCGGGAGATTTCCATCATTCCGAGTGTTGTAGTTTACACAGAATATTTATATTTAATGTTACATGAAATCTTTGTGTACAGTAGGTAGAGATGCCTAGTAAGTCCTTACCGTTCCATTTTCTATGATACGCTGAGAGTACTGAGCGATGAACATGTGACTGTGCCTCATAGTGTGGGCGCCATCTTGTCTTTAGCTCTCATCTCTTAATTTATTACAAGTCCTGGGTGCCGTGTGATTTTTTTTTTTTGCAGTGGAGCAAACAAGGTCTGGAGAATTCACATGAAGGCGTCGC
Source organism: Leptodactylus fuscus (assembly GCF_031893055.1). NCBI lineage: Eukaryota > Metazoa > Chordata > Amphibia > Anura > Leptodactylidae > Leptodactylus > Leptodactylus fuscus. The sequence goes on from NC_134269.1 coordinate 51,856,180, forward strand.
CATCTTCAGCTGGTTTACCAGATCTGCATTGGAGCAGCAATAAATACACTAATCCTGTACTCATGTGAATGGCACTGTAAGCTTAGCTATGATGGTGGATCACTGACCCCACTGGAGCTGAGTAGAGTGTATTATGGTAACGTTATATGCTTGGGATGCTTTCTTATTACGGTACTTAAGGTTAAGAAATGTATCAAGCAGATCTTAGTGGTAAAACTGACAAACAAGCATGTAATATGGTGACCATACCTAGCCTGGTCAAGCCCTGTCCATATGCCCTGTTTGGGCAGACTGACTAGGACCCCTATGGCTCTTTGTCCTGGAGGACAGCATCGCACCGAACCTGATGCCATCATAGAGGCTCACAACCCCCTCCCCCCACCTTCTTCTATTACACATTAGTCCAGTAGACCGGCAGACTCTATATAAATGGATGACTGGAGTCCATTTCCCAGAGTACACTGTTACTTGCATATCACGGTTATCTCATCAGTTCTACCAAACATGCAGTATATAGCAGTGAGCGGATATGGCCTGTGAAGGCGGTCAGGGCTCTTCTGTTACCTACCTACTCCCACAACCCTCAGGTGGCTTTTTGTTTACACACGCAGATGATATTATCGCTGATATTAATGAATCCTAATGCACTTACAGTATACCTGTGGTTTCAGGTGACGCTATAGAATAAGCTGTCATGTCTATGTACATGAGAAGTAGCACTATATCTGCCCATTATATGACTTGTATTCAGCATTTTCAGGTAGGCTCTACATCCAATCGTGGGTAGAGAGACTAGTTACTAAGATGTCTTGCGTAGATTGTACATAGAGAAGAGGAGATCCTGCTTCTGTACCTGTGTGTTACAAACTAAAAGAGAAGCAGCAGCATGGAGGACATTATATAGAAGTACTGAGCAGTGTAGAAGCTATGTCCTACTCCTGCAACATGTAACCTGTCCTCTATTGTCTCCTCTCTCAAGACAGATTTAGCAGCGACTTGAAAATGTATGAGCAGTATAGGGAGTGGGGGAGGAGAATCAGAACCTAATAAGTAGGGAAAGAAGCATTTTTCTCTAATAAGATATATTACAGAGTTTCTTATATTCACATGTACTATTGATTTATGCAAAGTTTATTGAAACGACAGTGCCTATTTAATGCTGTTACATTCCCAATATTAATAATGCTATAGATGATTATAAGGCGTTTGCTTTGCACTATAAATACTGTTTTATAGTAACAGTATATAATGCTTAGTTCTGAAACACACAGTCTGTGTTGTGAAAAGGCTCCCGTCCCTGTGTAAGGGATTCATAGACAGGTAACTGGACTGCACATGTCATTTCCATACTGGAAGACGCCCCATTCTCAGCTTCAGTGAAATCTGTGGCTCTACAAAGGGTTAACTCTTTCCTCGTCTTCATCTCATTCCTCTGTCTATAGGTAGTGTCAGGAGCTGTACATTCTGTAGATTTGTAATATTTCCAGAAATAATATACTGAGATGAGTTTATTATAGAAATCCCCTTTATTTTTATGGTAAGAGGCTTGTTTACATTGGTCAGACTTTTCGGTTATTGGTTGAGGGTGCAGCATTGTAGAAGGCAGGAGGGTCCTGTCACATGTACTGTAGCCCCATGTGCTGTGCAGAAAATACTGTAAAGAGTCTATACATCCCTTCTGGTTTACAGGCACTGCCAGAACCACTTGTGTACTGAGAGATACGGTATATACGGTATATATGAAGCTGGATACTGCTGACGTGTGAGATCTGTTAATGGCTGTTACCATGTGACCTTTTGTTGTGTTGCTTTTATCTTTTATTTAATTAAATGTCTTTTAAAACTGGAGATTTTGTGTCTTATTTGTCACATCAACTTTTCAACAGTGCGGTGATGGTGGAAAAATGGCAAAGAAATTGTGCAATTTTTGTGTAAAGAAGTCCATAAATGTGAAAAGCCTTCCATGACTCTAGACTTCTGGAGTGCAGGACTTGGTACGTTCCTCCTCCTCGGCTCCTTCTATCAGCTCATTGCTGGGGATACCAATATCAAATTCCTGGAGAGACCCTCTAAGCTTAGAACTTGTAACAACACTACTGGGTCACTGACTACTAATGGAGCACAATAAAATTAGACTTTTAGGCCGGGGCTCCACATGATATAAACGCTACAGTTTGGCCGCAGCGTTTTACACTCTCGAGTAAATCCTATCCACACATTGTGGAAAAATACCCTTCATTTTCCAAAACCATTGCAGTTTTCAAAATCACAGCATGTCAGCTATACCTATGGAAACCCTGGCAGTTTCCCTACAGGTATAATGGAAGCAGAAAGCGTTGGTGAAGCGTTGCCACCGCTGATACCATTGTTTATTCTGCTGCGTATCCACAGCACTGCTTTCTGCAATGTGGGGCTTTAGCCTAAATTTGCTTTTATGGGTAAATGTGTTCCTGGTTAAATTTTTGTTACTTTCCTGCCATAGATATCCCCATTGTAAGGGCAGAACTGTGAAAGAATGTGCGTGCAGGTAAAATCCAAAGCAGAATATATTAAAGGCAAATGAAAGGGATTTTACCAATTCTCATTGAAATGCTACATAACTACTCACTGAAGGATCTGATCTTTATAGATATTAACATTTGCAGCATAGGATTTGTAGATTCGGTACAGATTTTTGTCTATTGTTTCGCTGTGGATTTCCTAAAATCTTCACATATAGATGTTGAACCCATTTTTTAATTGTTATTTTTGGCTTCTCCAGGAACATCTGCAGAGGTAAATGTGTACTGCTGTGCAGATCTGCCTTGTGGATATTTCACACAGTAACATATACCCGTATAGATGACATGGCATCATATTTTGCACCAGAGGTACCACACGGTGAGCCCTGTACTTGCTGTAAACAACGCAGACGCAGTAAACTTCGGGAATTAAGTTTTATTTCAGTTTACTTAATATGTATAGAAATATAAACTGCAGGCTTATTGAAGGTTCACATATTGCTTGGCAGACATGTCTAATAGTGGCAACATAGTGACGTGTGCGTGTATAGTCCATGTACGAGGAAGGGCTAGAGACTTCTAGGCGGAGGGCACGAGTCCTAGTCTAGATGGGCCGGTGCTGGTTACTAAACATAGCAATATGTATATATAAAAATAGGAATAAGAAAATATATTTCTCATGAGGTTTGTTCTATGACTGTGTGCGCCACATATGTGAACACTGGATGAGGTCAGTTCAGTGGATGCGCTATTTTTGGGGGGTCTTATATAGATATGGGGCACACAATGATCCTGTCCTCCAGCATGACACTGACGATCACAAACACAAAGTACAATGTGAACATGGTGAATCCTAGAAACTTGTTCATCTTCCACTTGCAGGCGGCAATGGAGAATATGACAAAGAGAAGCATCAGGAAGAGGAGAACGATTGCGCAAAACAATCCATTGCTGCTTACCGCCACCGGACTGAAACCGTTAAATACTGAGAACAGGAACCAGGGGACAGGTAACCTGCAAATGTACAATGCCAACAATCGGTAAGACCCTAGGAGTAGTCATACACATTAGATTGCTGCCTGGGTAACACTTGTTCGACCAGCAGCTATTCCTCTAGATCCCATATACACTTGCAGGCTCAGCCTATGCAAACATGTACATGATGAGGTGGGTAAACCATTGCCAGACAACACAGGTCATATCTTATTTCACATGATAGCTATGTTGAAATCTCACTGCCTGAAGCTTCTCCCATTTGACATCCGCTGTCGGAGAGGCTCAGGTGCCCTGCTAAAATTGTCAGGTTTACATGACATTACAGGGGTTGTCCAGTTTCAGACCAATATTAAGGAGACAAATGTTATGGTTCGGATGTATCAATGCTAATCAATGGGGGCAGATAGCCCGCTTCCCTGTGTAGTGGTGGAACTGAGACACTGCAGCTTGGCTCTTATGCAGGTAAAGGGAGCTGAACTGCAGTACCAGGTCTGGCTACTACAAAGAAAACAGCACTGTCAGCTTCCTTCTCCATCTCCGGGTACTATATGTAGAAGCCCTATAATCCTTTAGAATGATTGTCAGCAATGGTTAACCTGGGCTAGATCATAGTCTGTGGAGGCAACTGGGCAAAACAATGACATGGATTACATGTGCCTATGGATGTCTAAGACAAGAGGCTTTTATACGGCCATATTAGTCCTTACAGGGGTTATCTTTACTAAGACAACTCCTTTGCAATGTCCCTAATAGAACATATGGATGATGTAAAGGGCATTCCCTCTCTGCAAGCCATAGTCCTCAGCCATGTGATCGGCCCTTCTATTAAATGGGTACCATATTATATTATACTTGTCCCTACTGTGGCTGCAAGTGATAATAATGTTCAGTATCACATAAGGCAACTTAGTATTAATGGATACTCACCCTACAGTGATGTCAAAGATGTTACTTCCTACAGAGCTAGACACGGCCATGTCCCCCAGTCCTTTCCTTGCCACAATGACACTGGTGATGAGATCTGGTATAGAAGTGCCAGCAGCCAGTATGGTGAGGCCCATTATCTCCTCTGAAATGCCAATGGTTTCGCCCACCTGGTAGAAATAAGGCATAGTTCATACTTAATCTCAGATATCGCCACCACAATGAATGATCCTTATACAGGTCTACTCTCTATAGTTATAGATCTATCTTTTGTAGCATTGGTCTACCCCTTGTCCTAGTTTGCCCGGCTAATGGCCAATGTTGTACTGGTGCCACTGGAAATGTGTTAGGAGACAGATTTATAGACTGATCTAGGCATGTTTTACTCCGCTGGTTGTCAAACTCTGGGTCCTGCTTTCAGAACGTTTGGGAACCAGTGTTATACCTATGGAAAATGAATCCTTAAAGGGGTTGGCCTCTTTCAGACCAATATTGACAAACAAATGTACAATAAAAACACATACAATTTTCCAATACAGTTTCTGTATCAGTTCCTCACGGTTTTCTAGATCTCTGCTTGCTGTCATTCATTCTGTTACTTCTAGAGGATAAAACTCTGACCATGGTCATGTGATTTACGGTCCATGGTCATGTGATGAGCACACAGGTGCACAGCTGATTACCAGGCAGATGTCTGATTATTGTGCTGTGACTGTAACGAGCAGCACCTGTGTACTCATCACATGACCATGGACCATAAATCACATGACCATGGTCAGACTTTTATCCACTAGAAGTAACAGAATGAATGGTATTTGCATTTGACAGGACACCTACAGTTAGGGCCAGAAATATTTGGACAGTGACACAATTTTCGCGAGTTGGGCTCTGCATGCCACCACATTGGTTTTGAAATGAAACCTCTACAACAGAATTCAAGTGCAGATTGTAACGTTTAATTTGAAGGGTTGAACAAAAATATCTGATAGAAAATGTAGGAATTGTACACACTTCTTTACAAACACTCCACATTTTAGGAGCTCAAAAGTAATTGGACAAATAAACATAACCCAGACAAAATATTTTTATTTTCAATATTTTGTTGTGAATCCTTTGGAGGCAATCACTGCCGTAAGTCTGGAACCCATGGACATCACCAAACGCTGGGTTTCCTCTTTCTTAATGCTTTGCCAGGCCTTTACAGCCGCAGCCTTCAGGTCTTGCTTGTTTGTGGGTCTTTCCGCCTTAAGTCTGGATTTGAGCAAGTGAAATGCATGCTCAATTGGGTTAAGATCTGGTGATTGACTTGGCCATTGCAGAATGTTCCACTTTTTTGCACTCATGAACTCCTGGGTAGCTTTGGCTGTATGCTTGGGGTCATTGTCCATCTGTACTATGAAGCGCCGTCCGATCAACTTGGCAGCATTTGGCTGAATCTGGGCTGAAAGTATATCCCGGTACACTTCAGAATTCATCCGGCTACTCTTGTCTGCTGTTATGTCATCAATAAACACAAGTGACCCAGTGCCATTGAAAGCCATGCATGCCCATCACGTTGCCTCCACCATGTTTTACAGAGGATTTGGTGTGCCTTGGATCATGTGCCGTTCCCATTCTTCTCCAAACTTTTTTCTTCCCATCATTCTGGTACAGGTTGATCTTTGTCTCATCTGTCCATAGAATACTTTTCCAGAACTGAGCTGGCTTCTTGAGGTGTTTTTCAGCAAATTTAACTCTGGCCTGTCTATTTTTGGAATTGATGAATGGTTTGCATCTAGATGTGAACCCTTTGTATTTACTTTCATGGAGTCTTCTCTTTACTGTTGACTTAGAGACAGATACACCTACTTCACTGAGAGTGTTCTGGACTTCAGTTGATGTTGTGAACGGGTTCTTCTTGACCAAAGAAAGTATGCGGCGATCATCCACCACTGTTGTCATCCGTGAACGCCCAGGCCTTTTTGAGTTCCCAAGCTCACCAGTCAATTCCTTTTTTCTTAGAATGTACCCGACTGTTGATTTTGCTACTCCAAGCATGTCTGCTATCTCTCTGATGGATTTTTTCTTTTTTTTCAGCCTCAGGATGTTCTGCTTCACCTCAATTGAGAGTTCCTTTGACCGCATGTTGTCTGATCACAGCAACAGCTTCCAAATGCAAAACCACACACCTGGAATCAACCCCAGACCTTTTAACTACTTCATTGATTACAGGTTTACGAGGGAGACTCCTTCAGAGTTAATTGCAGCCCTTGGAGTCCATTGTCCAATTACTTTTGGTCCCTTGAAAAAGAGGAGGCTATGCATTACAGAGCTATGATTCCTAAACCCTTTCTCCGATTTGGATGTGGAAACTCTCATATTGCAGCTGGGAGTGTGCACTTTCAGCCCATATTATATATATAATTGTATTTCTGAACATGTTTTAGTAAACAGCTAAAATAACAAAACTTGTGTCACTGTCCAAATATTTCTGGCCCTAACTGTATATCATCGTTACATTCCATATCCTCACCTGATGTGCCCACCATACCATGAGGTATGAAAATATAGCAATCCACATTATTGAGCCCAGGAATGTCAGGACAAAAAACTTTCTTGATTTCTGAAATAGAGTTAAGAAGTTATGGAAATGATGATAATTCTGCGTGCTTGCTTTATAAAGTCTTCTGTAAACCACAACGCAGCGCCAGATTGATTTAAGATAACCCAGTTTGTTGGATTCCTTTGTTATTTCTATCATTTGACCTACAACTATCTCGCCTGACTCCCCTATACACATGCATGCTCAACCGAGGAGTGCATAGGGACTGACCAGAGAGGGGAGATAGCCGCTGTCAGACATGTTTAACAGTGGTTTATTTCCCTGTGAACAAAGTGAGTGGGCAGTTGAAATCCAAATACCCCATCCTTATACGAAGTTTGATATGGGGAAGAGTCTGGAGGACCCTATACACATTAGATGATCTCCTGCACCTGTCAGATTCAGATTTTGACTAATATACATCTAAGGCTAGATCCATGCCGCAGATTCCACCTAAAATCGTTGGAGAAAAGTCCTGCGCAAAGGAATTTTCTCTCCGCCTATTTCAGTATAAAATTGGTGGAAACCCAATGGACACCTGGCGGACCCTAACATAGTATATGGGGCTGTGGGGCAACGCTTTTTTTAGTGGTGAACCTTGCATAAGGTTAAGTTGACTTCTACGCCAGAATCTCCATTGGAGACCCTCAGTCTCAGTTTCAATTTAGAAACTTGATACTTAATAGGGCCCGCACAGTCTCCATTTGTAAGCACTGGATTAGCGGTCTGCCTCTTTGTTCTTTGGGTACCCCGACAGACTCGAATGATGTAGATGCAACGCTAGTGTGAACCTAGTATTACGTTTATGGTTTGCTTAAGGCAGGGGTGCCCAATACGTCGATCGCGATCTACTGGTAGATCGCAAAGGATGTATGGGTCGATCTCGGGATGCAGGGATCCCCGATGTCTGCTTGTTCACAGTGCAGACTGAGAGTCATCTCCGGACACTGGAAGGCGGGGCTGCCGCAGCCCCAGCCTGCCAGTGTCCAGAGATAACTCTCAGCCTGCGCTGTGAACAAATAGACAGCAGGGATCCCTGGGCGGCCACAGAACGCCGCTGTCTCCTGCTCTCTCGATCCGCCTGGCCCCACCCCGCCCACAGACACGCTCGACCCGCCCACAATCCCACCCGGTCCCACCCAAGCCCCACCCACAGGCTCACCTCGGCCCCGCCCTAGTAGATCTTTTGCCTTGGTCAGCTAATAAAGTAGCTCACATGCTGAAAAAGTGTGAGCACCCCTGGCTTAAGGCTTTGGCAATAATTTGAACAGTCTACTGTGTTACGTGCAAGGATTTATCAATAATTCATGTTCATTTCATTCAGATGGGCTTTAAATAATTTGAATACCAGGCACACCTTGTGTACTAGACAACCCCTCACTTATCTTTCCATTGTCACTTACTGGACTCCTTACATCTGGCACTGTCAACCACAAAGGAAATACAATAGGAAGGAGGAACAGGTATGTAATTTGCTTCCTCTTAGTGTCAGGCCACTCCAAAGATAGAGGTTCATCTTGCTCCTCTTCTTCTTCCTCATCCTCGTCGTCATCATCACTATCGTCATCATCACTGTCATCTTCGTCATCACTGTCGTCTCCACTGCTGTCAGATCCACCTCCTCCATCACCTGCATCTGCTGCTCCTTTCTGTGGAGTCAAGAACATAGAACACTAAAGGAATTGTAAAATATAATCCAGTAAAAATCCAGAAGAAACCATCAGAAGAAGACGCGTGAAGAGGCGTGTCAGAAGAACATGGAGGCGGCGCTGGAGAGTTCTCTCACAGCATTGTAGATGCTGTTTGAGCGCTGGGGCCCGCCCCCAGTGATGTGAGAGAACTAATTTGCATACCGAAGAAAACCAGGATTTCTAATGAATGGTGGCGTGGAGAAGACATCTAAAGGTAGGAGAAGAATAGCCTTTCTTAAGCCTATTCTTACGTGTTAGTCTTAAAAAATGGGATTCTAATGATAGAATCCCTTTAAGTGCCAACGGTGTGCCAAGCATGTACGCAATGTACCATATCAGCCTTTTTCTCCATACTGCCCCTTATCGTCCTTCTTGTGATGACTGTGCTGCTAGCTATGGCCGCCTCTATGGTCAATGGCCAGGGAGTGCTTCTTATATTTACTCCTTAGTCGGAAGTCTTGTTATATACTGCAGATCATAAAGATTTCCATAGAAATAAAACTACATCTGCAGCTTATGTTTAGTAGACTATAGCTAGTAAATAATGGATTTCTCACATACAGTACTCAATGTAATATGGACACACATTACCCTTCACATTGAAGATAAAGTAAGTTCCCTCCTGTAAGGGATTATGAGAATTCTTGGTAGTGTTTCTAAATATGTAGGTGGGTAGAGTATCGCACCCTTATATCTCATGACATCTCACCTTTAAATTGCACTCCAGTTTTGGGGCCCAGTCCACAAAAAAGAACTGTAAAGATAATTTACAGTTTAGCTATGGAGGCCGGCAGACTGTACAGTTCTTCTTGTGTCTATGCTGTGTGATTCCCTGTTACTACAGCAGATCCTCATTTTCCTTTGAGGGCAGTCTGTCCCTCCACAATCTTCTGGGTAATACACAACATGTATTTAGTAAGACTCCACCTACAATAGTATAGATTGTTTTGGGGTATTTACCCTTGTATTTCCACTCTTCTGGCAGCAATGTGTAATATAAAGGCTTAATATTTGAGGGATAAATTATTCTTCATAATGGTGCCATTTATTATTCTGTACAATGCAGCGCCGCACCTCCCATGAGGCGACCTGAAGTGACCGCTTCGGGCAGTGCTATGCCAGGGCCCCGGGGAGGGCAACATTTTTGCTGACCTAAGCCAGTCCAGGACAAGCTGTCCTGGACTGGCTTAGGGTCACCGTCACTGAGCGGTGTTTTGGGGAGGCCACTGGAGCAGCGCTGCTCCAGTGGCCGCTCCTCATGCTCAGGCAGAGAGCAGGTCTTCTCCCTGCCTGCTCTCTGCCTGCTAAAGACGCTCGCTCCGCTCTGCCCCGGCCCCTTCCGCGTGGCTCCGCCCCCTCCTGGGGGGGGGGGCTTTCTGACGTCCGCCTCAAGCGGCAGAAACCCATGGTTCACCCCTGGTACAATGTACTGGGGAATCTGGGAAAAAAAATTCTGAATGGGGTGGAATTGGAGAAAAAGTGCATTTGTGCTCAGCTCCTGATTGGCCGCCATATTTAAATACCCGACATCCGCCGTACTATTACGTTTGCATTCCTCCTGAATGACTACAATGATAAATAACAAAAAGCCAATAGAAGGAGCCGTCTGTTTTTATTTTAACATTGCAATGGGTGAAGACTGATACAAAATGGAAGATCTTCAATTGACATCTGTCAATCAGGGAAACTTTAAAGTGGCCCCTCCTCTATAGTCCACACCTTTGTTTAGAACAGGGGTCTGGTAAGAATGGGGAATTATGTCTATAGGCTTTCCTGGCTGCCTACTCTGCAATTATCAGCCCTGCTATAGTAATGAATGGGGAGAGCAGCACAAGAGCATCACTTCTGAGCGGGTCACAGTCATGGATCCTCGTTCTCAAGAGAGATGTGGTTCCCAGAAGTGGATATGAGAATACCCCAAACTAATGGGTCCATTCTTCAGAATTGTTATTTTATGAGCGATACAGGTTTGTACTAAAACAGACATGACAGGAGTGGTGACAGGTTGCATATAAAGGGAATCTGTCTGGTCCAAAAATGACTCTTAAACCAATAACAGTTCAACTGTGCCAAGATGGATGCTGATCTCAACACAGAACAAGCCATTTTGTGGCCACTGCTTTACAATAGACACTAAAGGGGTGTTCCTAGTCTAAATTATTTTGTTTAGGGCTATATAGAGACTTATATTGCTTGACAGATTGAATAGCATCTCAAATCTTTCTTATATGTATTATTCATATCTGCAACTGAATGCATTGCTATGGACTGCAAATGTGGCTGGACGCCTGTCGTCTCAGTATTTGTGCCTCAAATGGTCTTCAAGGTAGATAGAGGTTGGTTCAGTGAGGACAAGCAATGTACTAAACTGCTAGGCATGCACTGATACTACAAAGCTATTGTACCTACTGTACATGTCTGTATGAAATGTGCAGGATAGTCTGATCACAGGCATACGCTTACCTGAGTGTCATCCTTGTCTCCTTCATCCTCTCCATCCTTGGAGGGCTCAGACCCAGTGGGGGGAGTCACCTGTACATTCACTGTGTGGGGGGCGTCAGGTCCGTCATCCTTCTCATCTGCAGAAAAGTAAAAAAAATGTTAAATCGCCATTCCATGCTGTGACATTGCATTTACTATCTGCTAAAGTTATGTATTACTATAACCGTCCTTAGTGAGTTATCTAAGTCTTCTACAGTGTACGTCTAACATGAAGCCATACACGTCTTGCCCTGTTCCTCAGTCCGTCATGATGATGGAAAGCTATATAGATAATCACTAATCTGTATCATCTTCCTCACATGGTTATACATGGTTGTATGATGCAAGCCAAGCAGGGTAAATGAGGGATTGTGGGACACAAAAAGAAATGACCTTTGAGCAGCCATTTTCTTGTAGTTCAACTCTCATAGCACATCATTGAACCAGCAATATTAGAAATTATCCAGCTTATATATCCCTTAGGAAGTTGTTGTTGAACCTTCAAGACGGGTATGCTATCATTTTTTTTATAGTTCTTTTGCAAACCCTGGCAAAATCTTCATCTACAAGAGCTCTTTAGTATCAGTGTGTGTATTTAGGCCACTTATAGTAAGCAATAAAGCCTCCGCATTCACTGGTTTCAGTAAATCCTCTTTATCCTATAATAAGACCCAAGCCAAACAAACCATGCTGAATATATCCAACTTCAGAGGGGTTCCCAGAAGAGATCTCATATCATGCACTACAGATTTAGGAGGATATCTCTTGCGTATCCATCTAGGTAGACATTTGATTGTGCAACCTTTCCTACAGCTTTAATATTAATATATTATTGCTTATATTAATAAACCAATGGAGGTGGAAAGATCCAACCAAGAGACCCATCAATCACCGAGACCCTACAAAGACACCAGAAAGCAGATAGACCCAGCACGTCTTCTAATACTGCTGCTTTAAAGATCTGGGGTATCTCTATAGGCATGCCTATACTGACCATATTACCCTGATCAGTCCATTGTCAGGAAGATGAACAGCCTACAGGTCTCACCTTTGGTTTTCATGCCTTTTTTCCCCTCTGTGTCTACCTTGGCCTTGGCCATGTTGTTCATGATTTCAGCTTTGTCTTTAAATTTTGCTGCAAAGGAGAAAAGTAACTTACTGTTCACTCGCACAAGAAGGTCCTCACTGTAACACAGTGCTCCAGACATAGTTATAATACTGCTGCGTGAACACCTACATACTCATTCAGTACATATATGTATTGCACAGAGGCGTAAGGCAGGTATGACTAAAATGAGCTGCTATACAGCTGTCTCATCTCTACAACGGCGACAGAAGTAGAACCACCTGTAATGATATACGGCCCCTCTTGCACACATATAGTACGCATACAATTCATGGATCAAACATTCCTGAGAGTAGAATCTACAGCAAATGGCAAGATAAAGCATAATATAGGGACCGGCATACTAAGGAACTAGGATGAGGAATAGGGAGGATACCATTTATGTAACTTGTAAGATAGCTGAGGGATGGAGCCAGGCAAGAAGCTAAAGGGGCTTTAAGACCCGCTATAGACATGTGGTAGAACTGGTGGCCATGAGAAGGATACATGTGTGGAGTGGTAGTAGTAGAATAAAAACTGGAGCATGTATTAGAGACTGGTGAGAAATAGTCAACAGCTTAGTGACAGAACCCCTACCTCACCAAGAGAATCAGGCCCAGCAAGCTGCTTTTGGGTTAGAGAGTTCAGGACCATGGAGAGAGGCATAATACCAAAGAGATCTTCTGGGAACAGATTAGTCCTTACAATAGATCATCAACAGTGGCGTAACTACCGGGGTAGCAGCGGAGGCAGCTGCCACAGGGCCCGGGACACTAGGGGGCTCGGTGGCAGCTGCTACCGCTGCAGATTTATTTATTTATTTATTTTAAATAGGCCATTACCTGCTGGTGTAACTCCAGCATGTAACGGGCCCTATTTACTGCAGTATCAGGTGCTGCCTGAAGATGGAGAGGAGCTGCCTCCTCCACAGTCCATCTTTTAACAGTAGTAAAGTCAGCAATTGCTGCCTTTACTACTGCACCCAAGCAGGGGCCGCCTGCTGTCCGGGCCCCCACCTCCCGGCACTTGCATAGTGACAGCGGGCAGGAGAAACTTCTATCTCCTGCTTGCTGTCCCAAGCCCTGTGCCGGCATCTATACTAGTAGATTGAAGGACCTGACACATGACGTCATCAAAGGTCCTTTAATCTACTAACATAGACTCAGTGTCTTTTGTGGGTGGAGCTACCCGGATTGTACAGGTCAGTGTACAATGGGGGGAATGGGTTCTAGGCTGTGAGGAAGAGGGGTAAATGGGTGTGCAGGCTGTGTGTGTGAAAGTCACACACACCACCTGCACACCCATGTACCTCTCCTACTCACATTCTGCACTCCCCAGTCTGCCCTATGTGAGCAAGAGGAGGAAATGGGTGGTGTAGGCTGTGTGTGAGCAAGAGGGGTACATTGGTGTGCAGGCTGTGTGAGCAAGAGGGGTACATTGGTGTGCAGGCTGTGTGAGCAAGAGGGGTACATTGGTGTGCAGGCTGTGTGAGCAAGAGGGGTACATGGGTGTGCAGGCTGTGTGTGAGAAAGGAGGGGGAATGGGGGTGCAGGCTGTGGGTGAGCAAGAGTGTGGTGTAACGGAGAGTTCCCCCCTCCAGATCACCCTCTTGCTCGCACACAGCTTGCAGCCCCATTTCCCCTGCACCCCACGTCACCCTCTTATTCACAAACAGCCTGCACGCCCGTGTAACCCCCCATGTCAAAAGTACACCACTGATCATCAATATCAGATTGTGGCTGTCAGGCTGGACAGGTCTGTGGACTCTGTAGTTATATTGGTCCTTCTACCTGGTGCAGGGTATCACAGCTTTGCCCCATTGAAGTTAATGTAGGACCCCCACAATCTGATGTTGATGACCTATTGGTAGAATACTCTGATCCCAGAATATTTCTGTGATTTCTAAATTCTCTACATATGTTGTATATGTAAAAAAAAAAAAAAGTTATTTTGAAAGAGTCTACAGACTACACACTGGTCCTCTAGCTAAGAACAGGGGCCAAAGCTATATAATCTGTAACCCTAAGACAGTCATGTCTGCCACACACAATAGTCATTGTCAGTAGTCAGTACATACATACTATACATGATAAGTGATATACTCTCAGTCACCAAATGTCAGATCAAGTAGATTTGCACGGCAGATCAGAATATGATCGGTATGGCGTAGTTATCTAGAAATACTTTAATGTCCTCAAGACTTTAGAGCAGCAGTATTCTAGAATAAGCCAGTTTTAATAAAATCTAGAGGAGTGCAAAAATAAAATATACAATAAGCTGCAAAGAGTAAAACATGTTGTATATTGGCAATACCTTAACAAGTCTAGCTAAGACAACATGTCCCATAAACCAAGCCTAAAGTCCCCATCATTTACCAGGAGTACTGACTACAATCAGCATTCTCTTCTATAGAACCCGGCCTCCACCTATAGATATAGCAGAGTTAACCCAAACTTCTGCAATTGGTTAAAGAGAACCTTTTGTGTCCTTCTGTACATGCAGTTTTCTATCCCGCTAGAAAGCCCATGGTGTGCTGAATTCAGTGCACTGTTGGCTTTCCTGTTATGTGTTCCCTGGCTGGAGATATTGCTGCTGTTAGTTTCGTCACCGATCTCAGCCCACCGTCAGAAGGGCGTTGCTGACAGTCTAGCTGGGCTGTGAGGAATACCCCCCTGAGTACTGTTGGGGGGAGGGGGCGTTCCTCACAACCCAGCTAGACTGTTGGGAACGCCCTTCTGACAGTGGGCTGAGATCGGTGCCGAAACTAACAGCAGCAATATCTCCAGCCCGGGAACACATAATGGGAAAGCCGACAGTGCACTGAATTCACTGCAGCGAGATATCTTATCACAGAAAAGAACAACAAACAATATAAAGTCATTGAAAAATGTCTTCTGCAATAAGATATCCCGCTGCAGCAGTTTAACCCATTGCAGAAGTCCGGGGTTACTTTGCTACATCTGTAGATTACTATTATTATTATTATCCAAGAACAAAAAAGTTCCACAGCTCACTTAATGTGGCAACACATGGGTTAAGCACAAAACGTGTGAAGGAACTTTATTCTATATGACTGTATGTATAATCTGCAAATATAGGCTATGGGTATATTCACATGTTGCAGGAATTTCTGAGGAGTTTAGAAGTAAGCAAATGGGTTTCAGCAAACTCCTTTTAGATAAAAGGGGAAGTTGTAGAAATTTCTGCAACAAATCTGCTGTGTGTGAACATATACTATGGACTCTAGTTGACAGGACAGAAGAAAGGAACTGACTTAAAGGGGTTGTGCTGTTGGAAACTTATATCCTATCCACAGGTCTGGGTCTCCTAGGAATCAGAAGGACCGAAAGTCCTTCTGGAGCCACAGTGCGCTTGTGTGACTGGTACTCCATTCACGTCTATGGGGCTGCCCAGACTGTAAACTCCAGCAGCACGTACGGTCCCATAGAAGTGAATGGAGCTCCAGTCACAAGGAGACCTTAGGGGGACTTTCAGTCTTTCATCCTCCTTATCAATGAGGAACCCAGCAATTGGGCCACCAGCGATTGGACATCTATCCCCTTTCCTATGGATAGGGTATAAGTATAACGAGAAAACCCCTTTAAAGATTTTGACCAGGATGAGGAAAACAGGACTGCTTCCTTCCAAATAAACAGTACCATGTGTGATATTTACTTCAATGGACCAGAGCTGCAATACTAAACACAATGCATGGACAAATGTGATGCTGTTTTGGGGAAAACCAGACATTTGTTTCTAATTCTGGAGCAGCCAATTGAAAGCTATAATATTTTTACCCCAAGATCAAAGTCAGTTTTCCACAATCTCATTGCTTAGAAATATGACACAACTCTAACTTGTTTCCTAGGTAGGTGCTCTTATAGCCGTTCCTCCTACCACAGACATAAGGACTGTCCACCTAACAATCCGCAGCTGCAGAATCTCAGAAATATTGGCAGTAAGAAGAAGGATAGAAGCCACGTGGGTATCGGGATTAAACAGATCAGGCTCAGGGCTGCTGGCCAGGTTTCACGAGATTCTGGTTAATCTGGTCAGTAATACATCTAACATGAGCAGGAGAGGTCAGTGGGTAGAACTTCAAGGTCATAAAACCAAAGGGGTCCAGACAATGTAGGAGCCGGCAACAAGTACTAAAGGTGTATATGTGCAATAGAACAGGAAAGAAAAACAGGGTAACATATGAAACACAAAAAAATCTCACTCATCACATATTTTTCAGTACAAGCTGTAGAGCAGATGGGCAATAAATTTGGTAAGGGTTAATATAAAAAAAGGGAGAAAGTAAGATTACTTTTGTGACATTACATGGGAACTCTTGGAAGAAACGAACATGGTCATTGGATGTGGTACTTGGTGGTTGGTAGAGGTGAGAATCCCTGTGATAAGGGTCTGAGGGAATGAATTGTACGTAGGCCAAAGAAAACTGCTTCTCTAGTGCCACTAGTTTGCATATCTATTTCCCAAGGAGCATTGACTGACTTATAAGACTCTGTACAGAAGTCCTGGAAGTGATGATATAGCCCTTACAGAGCCCTGATCTCAACATCAAGGAGTCAGGCAGGGAGCAAGCCCTGGTTTAGTACTGCTAGAGACTGTGATGGCAATGTTACAGCTGACATTCTCACTGACCATGACCATGGTGCTGTAAGGAGGGACTGAGAGGTGTCCTGAGACTGCTATTACTTTAACTATTGATGTTCCATGGTAACCACTAAGATCAGTGTTTAAAAGGTTTAACTAATAAGTTTGTGCCCCTTTGGAGTAAAGTTCCTATTTTGCCCCAACTTGTGTGTTTGTGTTGCTGTGACATTTTGTGTTATTGTAAAAGCCACCATATTTGTGCCTTAGCATCACTGCCCAATATCTAGGGTCAGGGGACAATCGTACACATCAGGGAGAGTGTGTGCCTACATAGGCAGTACGGAGACTTACAAGTCATTCCTGCTCCGCTAGGGATTCTGGGTAAAAAATATGCAAATCTATTCTCCAGGATGGAATTAGGAGAAGAGTGCACTCTGTGCGCAGCCCTGCCCAATATCTAGTGGTTTCTGGAGGAATGTGGTGGTGATGACTTTCTCCTTTAGTAATCTCACAAGTGTAGGTTTGCTCTGTTCCTTCTCTTATTTAGAGTCTGTTCACATGGACCCTTAAAGTGTAACTCCCATTTTTTTTTTTTTTACCCTATCATGTCAGGGGGTGTTTGGTCACCATTTTTGTAATATACCTTATCACCCTATTTTAATTCCTTTTTATTATAAAACAGGCTGTAACATTCTCCATAGAAACCTTCTAACTGAGCTGTTACTAAGGAGAGTCTGTACATAGTTACATTGTAAACATCCAGAGCTGAAACATTTACCAAAGAAGGACAGTCACTTCAAATGGCTGGGGTATATACAGGGGCGTAACTACCGTAGGGGCAGCGGAGGTGGCTGCCACAGGGCCCAGGACATTAGGGGGCCCGGTGACAGCCGCTACCGCTGCGGGTTTTGTGTTTTTTTTAATAGGCAGTTGCAGACCCCCGAGTATAATGATCGGCGGACCGGAAGAGGTAAGAGACATAATACTGTGTGCAGGGTCCACTATGGGCTATAATACTGTGTGCAGGGGACACTATTGGGGATGATACTGTATACAGGGGCCACTATGGGACATAATCCTGTGTGCAGGGGCCACTATGGGGCATAATACTGTGTGCAGGGGCCACTATGGGACATAATACTGTGTGCAGGGGCCACTATGGGTTATAATACTGTGTGCAGGGGACACTATTGGGGATGATACTGTGTGCAGGGGCCACTATGGGACATAATACTGTGTGCAGGGGCCACTATGGGAGATAATACTGTGTGCAGGGGCCACTATGGGGGATAATACTGTGTGCAGGGGCCACTATGGGAGATAATACTGTGTGCAGGGGCCACTATGGGAGATAATACTGTGTGCAGGGGCCACTATGGGGGATAATACTGTGTGCAGGGGCCACTATGGGGGATAATACTGTGTGCAGGGGCCACTATGGGAGATAATACTGTGTTCAGGGGCCACTAAAGGACATAATAGGAGGGGGTCGGTTGAGGTCTTCGACGTCGGTTGGGGGGGGGCCATGTCAAAAGTTATATATACCCACTGGGTATATATAATATATATATATATATATATACCACCTAGAAAAATGGCTCTGGTATCATAAGAAGGATGAGATTCTCAGATTTCATGTGATGCCAAGAACAATCTATAACAGAAAATAAGATATCAATATATAAAAACACAGATGGGAATTGTATATGCAGCATAAACTCAGAATCTCTTCTTTCTTATGACATCAGGATTTGAAGTGACCATCCTCCCTTTGGTCAATGCTTCATCTCTATATACCACATTGAATACATGTGTACGGACATTGCTTAGTTACAGCATTGCTAATGGGAAATTTGCAGCCTGTCTCCTATAAAAAGGAATATTTTTATAGATTAATAAAGTATATTACAAATATTTTCACTACACCCCCACCCTTTCCAAATACACTAGCAAAAAAAAAAAAAAAAAGTCAATGAAGTGTGAATTACACTTTAAGGAGTCTTTAAACAGATAACTATACAGAGACAGCATGGGCCAGGGCTGCTCACCTGTTTCTGTGGTTGGGACTTGCGGTTCCTGTCTCGGCCATGATTTGCTGAAATAGGATTAACCCTATACCTGTGCTTATTGATGAGACTGCCTAAGGTCACTGATCAAACAGGATAAGGTATGTCATGCTATCAGTGCTAGATAACTCCTTTAGGCTCAGCAACTTTTTTCATATTTTCCATCTCTGCCTTCCAAAATTCATAACTTTTTTTTACTGTTCTGTCAAATAGCCATATGAGGTCTTTTTCTTTGCATAATAAGTTCCAATTTTAGTTGCCACCATTTTGGTATACATAATGTTTAGACCAACTGTTTTAGCAGAATTTTCAGAGTGAAAGGCAGAGGGAGTTTAGCAGGGAAGATAAGCATGGAAACACTTCTCTTTACATATATATATTTATGCATATATAATCAGTTCACCTTTATTCTGTCAAGCTTGGTTCACATCTGCGCACAGGTTTCCAAGCAAACCCCCCAAACTGAAACCTAATCCACATAAAAAAACGGTTAACTTAGGAAACCCGTGCACCCCATAGACTATAGTGGGGTCCGTGTGGTTTCCGTTCAGTTTCTACTCAAAAAGGGTGAAAAATACGGAGAGAAAAGTGCTGCTTGCGGTTAGGCAAATGGAATGCCCGTATGGAGACCGGGCGCAGATGTGAACCCAGCCTTACAGTTTAATAGATAGAGTGGCTTATGCATGCCAAACACTGCTAGCATTTTTAATCATGACATGACTTATGGATCATCTGCTTTTCTATGCTGGACATTTACTGGAATCTGAGACTGCATCTAGGTTCTTGATGCATAGAGAGCTGAAATGAGAAGAAATAAACTTTTTTTCTTTTTCAGTAAAAAAAAACAAAACTTTTTTTAAAAAATAAACATTTTGTTTTTGTGTGAGCATATTTTGAGATTTTATTTTTTATCAACATAGCTATATTAGAGCTTATTCTGAGTGCAATGTGTGCAGTTTTAGTTGCCTCCCACTTGGGCTATATATAATGTTTTGATTAGCTTTTATTAAGTTTTTTGGGGGTGAAAAAAAGCTAGTTTTAATTTTATGGTGTATACATTAAAAATGAGATGGTAAGTTTGCCTGATATGCCGCCTACAAAAAAAGGCGTTTTTTTTCCAGTGGGAAAAAGAAGTAAGATGCCCCTTCTTCCCACGGATTCCGCAGCTGAGGCAGCCGTGGCGTCCATGGCGCGTTACTCCCTCCATTCATTCGGCCCTAATCAGGAGCAGAATGCCGCGACTGAATTCCGGTGCACTGCATAAGCATCCCATCGCAGATAGCCGATCGGAGAGTTCACACAGCAGAATTTGGGTTCCGCCATGTGAACATACCCTTACTGAACCAAACACCATTTTACAAAATAAGAATTTATGGGGTCACCAAATTCTGACGTCCATAACGTTTTCACTTTTTTGTTGAGCTATGCCATTTTTATTGTTGCCATTTTTTGCTATGTACAGCTCTTTGATCTCTTGGCCTTGTGTAGATCTTGGCTTGACTGTTTTATTATAACTCACGCCAGTTTCCTAGTACGAGCTCCTACCTGGCGTAGATTTCCATTCTGGTATTGGGATATCAGCCTCTTTATAAGTCTCTGGGTCCCTACACCAGTCACGTTTATTAAGCCTGGCATACTATACGCTAGTCTTATTATATATGCCCCATTAATTTGTGCATGAGGTAATAATGTTATTTTTAGGTAGTGTGTACTTTTGCATACACAGTGATACCTAATATACTTTTTTATGGTTTTTATTTACATTGTTTCTCTTTATTTTTTATTTTGTATACTTTGTAAATACCTTGCTTCATTTTTTCATTTATTTTTTGAGTTTCTCACAAGTGAACTTGAGCCTGGGATCACTTGATCCCCTATCCAATATACTGCAATATTTCTGTATTACAGTATATGATACATATGTGTAAAAGGGAAATACAGCCCCTTAGAACCCCTGCTCTCTCCCCTAACCACCCAATTGATGTGATTGCTATTGATCACTACATCTGAGGGGGTTTAGCTGCTGGAGTTGGTGCATGTTCTGATCGTGGTTCCTGGCTGTATAGTACAGCCAACGCCTGGAGCCAGTGTAGCAGGCACAGTTACTGTGCCGCCAACATAACAGTGCCATACTATTACAGTGTAAATACTATTTACATGCTCAGTGCAATAGTATGGCACTAAGTGGGAAGGGGTTAAATGATTGCACTCCGGCTTTCTGCAGACACTTTCCATATAAATGTCATGTAAGTAATTTTGGCAGTTCTGAAAATAAGCATCAATACTATAATGACAGCTATTATTATTAAATGGAGTCCCAGACCCTAAAGAAGTTGCCACATAACTCTGCCGGACACATTTTTCTTTTCCAATATACAGTAAAGTGAGGTTTAGCTTTCACAAGGTAAAAGCTGATATCTGTAATGAAGACTATTTATTTTTTATTTTTCAGGATACACTCAGAATAAACTACTCTGAGTGAATATTAGGTGTAATATTATTTATGGTAATTTTATATTGTGCAGTAGAAAAATATTAGGAACACATTTAGTACAATGCTGGAGCCAAACGGCAGCTTTCTACCGCAACCTAAGTATTTTATTTATATCGGTACAAGTAAGTACTTCTCTATATACTGTATCTCCTGCATAGACATATATAGAGAATATACACTATATATGTCCACTGGCCCCTCTACAGAAATTGGCTGTTTCAGTCCCTTAGAACCTGCCTCATCTGTATCATTACATGACAGTGTGTTAAAAGGCATGTATATGTCTGGGCTACACTTCTCTAGCAGATAACACATATACATAACCTTTCCCACATTATAACACAGTGATACAGTTGAGGAAGCTTTTGAGGGCCTGAAACAACCTATTACTGTCAATGGCTGTACAATGCATCAGACTTCTATATGGAAGTGGTTACAAGCTCTGCAGGACCTGGCATGTCCATACATTAGAGTGAAGTCCACGATTTCACTTTGTTTCTTCTTTGGTGGTGTACGGGCAAATTAAACACTTGGTTCACCTAAAGAGAAGATCCCCTTATTGTAGCCAAATAATGTACCTGAATGATAACCTGTCCACAATAAGGAAATCATGGCTGGGTTTCTGATGAGTCCCAGACAATAGAAAGTTTATACATATATGGTTATATCTGATCAAGATAACAGATTGTCACAGCTAAGACGGTTACAGAAAATCCACAAAACACCACAAAATGTTTAACTTTTAATTGTCTAAAAATACTCCATTTCTCTACACTGGCAGGGAACCAGCGAGTAACCTCTGCACTGTCCTAGAGAGAAGTCATTAACCTCTCCACCACCCCAGACCACCACAGTTGTTAATATTAACCACTTCATTATGGACATCCTCTCTCCTGTGTGACTTATTGGATTATTAATAACTAGCCAGAATAAATGACAGTATGGCACTACAACTCTACAGTCTCTATCTGATCTGAACCCTGCCATCAAAAATATTGATGTGTGTCTACACTTACTAGCCATATTTGTTAGTGACCTTCTCTCACACCAGCAACGTCTACCAAGACCTTCACATGATGCCAGTGGTGCCCACACATGGTACACTGCCACACCTGCGGATGTGCTACTGACTGACCATTTTATACCATTTCTTTCGAGGAAACCATGTTGTAGCTTTTACATTTTTATGGCTTTTTTTTATCAATTGACTTTGGGAAACCCATATATGGAGCTTTATGTTTACAGCTATAGGCTACGCTATGTTACTTGTTTTCTTATATCAACCATATGACTATTTGCATTTCCCTCACATATGTATATGTATCACTGGTGACCATCTGTCTGCTTCTCACTTCCCTTCCATAACCCGGCACCCTAACATAATAACAATTTATCTACTTAGCTTCAATCTCTTTTAAACTATACTTGAACGCCAAGGAGATAATCCATTTACAGCAAGTAGGCCATTGCAGGACAGGACTGCAACGGATAGCACAGATATACTGAGTGTCAGACCATTCACCGAGACCATGTAAAAAGTTATTGTACGAGGCAAATCCTTATACCAGAATTCATATAGAAACTAAGGGATGGATGGATTTCACCCCTTCATGACCAGGCCGTTTTTCAGGTTTTTTCATAATACGGTTTTTAAAACTAACTTTTTTTTCATTCGGGTTAATCAAATAATTTTTGTTTTTTTTGGTGATAAATTATTGGTGATTCATTTTAGGTTATTTTTATTTTTACATGCTTTTTTCACGAAGTGCTGTAAATGTCTTTCTTAGGCTAAGGCACCACGTGGCGTCCCGCAGCAACAAAGCGATGCGGGAAAAAACACAGTGGCAACACATCACGGTTATTCCGGTGGTGCTTTAGAAAGAAAGTTCACACAGGTTTCCACTGCAGAGTTTCTGTTTCAATTACTCCTATGGGGAATCTGCTAGTGTTCCCATAGGTATAACTGACATGCAGTGATATCCAAAACTGGTGCGGTTTTTACCGCAAATGCGTGACACTATTATTTGTTTGGGAGGCATTTTGGACCTACAGACTCCCTTTAATTGGCAACTTGGCAAAAATGTCCCACTACATAAGGTAAAACAACCATGGTCTGGAACATAAGGAGGCAGAAGAAAAAGTGACAATGTCTACTCAAAGAATAACATGGTTGTCATGTACCTTTTTGACAGGGAAGGGGAATGGATTTCCCATGTCTAAGTGAGGGGCCAACAATCCATGCTGGATATTTAGAAAACAAGCAAAGATCATTTCCTGAATTTTGAAAAATGTATATTTGTCAAGGGAAAAAAAAACCTAGAAACCATCCAGATAAGTATAAAGGAATGAGATCAGGGTAAAATAACTGCAGGGGAGCGAAGGAAGTCAGCAGGAAGAAAGCAAAGCTATAAGCAAAGCAGATGGAGACTATGGCTATGGTTTCTGATATTCAGTCCAAAGAACCTAACACTGGTGAAATCACATTCACACAAGACCAAAACTTACAATAACAAGAAACAGCAAGCCCAAGATCAAGTCATGATATGATTGGAGTCTAATGTCCACTGAATGTAGTGATACCATTCATAGAAAGATGTCTTACCTTCTCCCAGCGGGTCCAGGGTATGGATCATGAGCTGAAATATGGTGCTGCGAATGGTGCTGTTATGCAGAGAGGCCGAACTTCCTCCTCTGGTAAGGAAAGGCTTCAGCTGGACAGAGCAGAACACATATTTTATGTGTCTTTATGAGACTGTCTTTATGAGACTGTATAATTGTATCATTCTTTTCCAAAAACAATAACGAATATACAATTCCAATACAACCATTTCCAAAAACTTACATGGATGGCTGGGATAGTCACCAATGGAGCAGTGCTCTAAGGATAGCTATTGAGAAGAGCTCCTGGAGCTAGAGAGCTGAGAAGGCATTGTCTGGCTCTACAAGAGTAAGCTTGGAGAACATGAGGAAGAAGTGGCCTGACACATAGAAGAGCTGCCAAGGACAGCTGGAGAGATGGAAAAATGACTGGTCTGGCACATAGATGTCAGGAGAACCTCCAAAACCTGAAAGTTGATCAGGCAAATGGAAGAGTTGAAGAGTTCCTTCAAGTCGTAGAGTTGTCTTGCACATAGCAGAGTTGTTGAGGAGGAGAAAGTCACTGTAGACCTGGAGGCTGAGTGGTCTGGGATATAGAAGAGCTGGTGAGGAATGCTTCCCCAGCTAGAGAGATGAACATTAGTAGTCTGGCACACAGAAGATGTGATGGGGCTGCTCCAAAATGTTTAAGGTGGGGAGTGGGGGTTCCCATAACAGAACATCTGGGAAATAATTGATGTGCCACATACTGGAGCTGGTGCGGAGGACCCCCATAGTTGGAGAGCTGGGAGACCAGAGGTCTGGCACATTAGAAGATGTGATGAGGATCACCTACAACAATTCTGATCAGATAAATAGAAGTGACAGCTAGGGAGTGAGTGGTCTGGCACATAGCAGAGCTGATAAATGAGTGGCTTAGGTGAGCTTGAGAAGGATTGGGCTGATGATATTAAAGGTGAAAAGGGTCCTGGAGGAAAGCCGCTGCGATTGCTATAATCCTAGGAAGAGATTTACTACAAACCGTAGGCTAGTGTTAGTATGAATATGCCTTATAAATCATGTGCATACACAAAGAAGATGCTTTTAATGTTTGGACAATTAGTGATTAATGTGCATTACTGTCATTGTACTATCCCTGATCTACTGGGCTGTGGGCTGTGTCCATATTTCATTAATATAATTGACTACATTTATCTAATATCATCGGGATAATTTTGCTTTGCTATTTTTCTTGCCAAATGTATATTCTGAATGCAAGTTGTACAGACGGCCACGAAACTTTCTACTTCTTTATGCGTTCACTATATGTTACACATAGGTAAGAGAGCAAGTTGGATTAGTACATTAGAGCAGTCCGTATTAAACTCCTTGGATCACCTACCTTTAATCTGTTGTTGTCTTCAGGTGGCTTTGGCTCATCCCCTGCAACTGACCCATTGCCTTTCTGTACATAGACATGAAAAGTAACCATGTAACACCATCAGTCAGGACTTTACAACAATGTCAATAACAGTATTGCGCTATGGTAAATTGCAGCTATTCGGAGTAAGAACTCAGTTATTCCTGATTTTATCCAAATCACCACATTTGGGTTTGTTTCCCTCTGTCAGAGCTAGAATAAATTCTTATGAAGAGTTTGGCTTGGGGCATAATGGAGTGTAATGCATCATTGCTCAGTTTATTCCATCTCATACATTTTGATCTCTTGGCATGGAAGTCTATTATGTAGTGCCACACACTTGGCAGCCAGGTAAGTGTCTGATGTAAATCACTTGATTCATGAGTTTACTTTGGTTATAAGATAAAAGGGCAGGGTGCTCAAAATGTGTATTCTGTCTGTAGTCCATCAATCATTCCCAGCTATATAACATTGTGTAATACAAGGTAGAGCACGTATTGACTACACTATAAATCAATGACAAAGCCTATTATGTGTTTGATGTATCTATCACATTAAGCTATCAGTATTATGGGTATTTAGAAGTGACATTGAAGCATATCCAAATATTATATCATATTAAAATATTGTAGTCTTTACTGAGATACCCATAGAATGTGATATCATAACAGATACTTAGAATTTTACTGATAAAGCTGTTTTTGGTACTATTTTTGGCTCACACTCTTTCGTACCTCCAGTACCAGCCCTATTAATCTGAAAATGGTCTGGGGTCACGTAAATAGGCAGTACTGGTGCTATAACCATTCAGCATTACAGAGGGACTGCTCCATAACTCCTCCCCCCAACTTGAATATATATATATATATATATATATATATATATATATATATATATATATATCTTCATGTGAATAGGAGATGATCTATAGTATCCTGGTCTGACCACTACACAGAGAACAGAGCTGTCTGTTCCCTTCTCTGTGCATCTGATCAATGGGAGGGCCAAGTGCTGGAATCCTACCAGTCTGACACTGATACTTTTAGTCTTTATATGGTCACTAGTTTTACAGACAGCTTAGTGTAATTGAATATAGTATGTGATTCTGGACTAAAATGTAAATTACATCATTTTAAAATACAGTGTTTTCTGCCTAAAAAACCTAAAGATGTCTATAGATGCTGCCACTATGTGTCTCACTCCTTCCTAATTTGCTGTTCACTCCCTGTTACTAGGGAAAGTCCTGTTTTAGAAACCAAGAGTCTTAAGTCAGAACCCAGAAAGTGGAGGGAGGTCTCTCTTTACAGCTTCTGCATGTGTATACACAGATCTGTTGCTCTATGTTCCCTGCCTGTATACTGCTCAAGAAGAAACTGCAGCTTGTCACATCTTACGGTGAGGGTTATAAGAGTCTATCTACTTCTCACTATCTGCTTGTGGTATTACTGATGGGAATAGGTTGGTGTTATGGAAATAAAAGTATTACTATTATTACTAGTAACAATTTTCTAAAGCAGAAAATACATTCAAATAATACTCCCATCTGGGGCATTTATGGCAGATCCACGGGATCCCCAAGTCGCACTGAAAAAGGCTCAAGACAGCTGTGACTGGAGAAGTGATCACTTTTTTTTTTTTGTTTATAGACGTTGTCCAGGCTAAAATGTATTTATTTATTTTTTAATTAGGCCGGGGAGGTGAAAAAATAAAAAAAAACATACTCACCTGTCCCCAGTGCTCTGGTGTCCTCCCAGCGCAGTCTAGTCCTGCTGCTCAGCAGTCTTCTCTTGCCAGAAGTCCTCACCAGCTGGGACATCCCTTGTCCCTTCCACTTAGGCCACTGATTGGCCTCAGTGGTCACATGTGGCGGGGCCTTCCACCGGAAGAGCTGCAGGACCAAACTGCGCAGGGAGACACCGGGGACAGGTGAATATGTTTTGGGTTTTTTAATTTTTTTTTTCATGTTCCTTCAACCTAATTAAAAATATATATATATATTTTTAGCCTAGATAACTTCTTAGGGGATGCAATAAAAGCCAGAATATATAAAATAAATATATAAAACCTACATGGGTTTTTTTACAAAGGTAACCATTTTCCATATCCCTTATTATAGCACAGAGACATCACTGATAGAGATAACTATAAAGGCCTATAACCTCCAATAACACTATCACCGCACCACCATCTATACAGTCTCCCCCTCTCCTTCTGTCTCTCCCCCCTTACCCCATAGACTGTAAGCCCTCGCGGGTAGGGCCCTCTACCTCACTGTGCCAGTTGGTCAGTTAGTGTTATATCTACCTGTATATTCTGTGTATTGTATGTAACCCCCAAATGTAAAGCACCATGGAATTAATGGTGCTATATAAATAAACAATAATAATAATAACTAGAACCGCCCTCACAAAGACAGCTTGTCCTGCACCATATTAGCAATATGTAATATGTACAAGCAGCTTCACTGGCAATAACAACTGACTAGAAGGGTTACTGAAGCTGGAGCTTCAGTGATCACCTGATCTCCTGGCCATCTTCCATTGACAACCCCTTTTAAGTTTTACTTTTATATTTTCCTTATAGATTATTTTTACTTGCTACATTAAGGTAATATGAAATAAAAGGTCCCTGCCCACATAGAGAATCAGATCAAATTTACAAATTGTACAGTGCTTTGACGCTATATAAATAAAATATATTATTATTTATTATTACATATAACATTCCAGAGACCATATCGTTTGAATGGGTAGATGGATTAAAAAAATATACAAGATTGTGCAGGGGCATAGCGAGAAACAAATTATGTATTTATACAGCATTTTTTACCTGGTAACAGGTCCTCCTTTAAGGGCTTTTCCAGGTTAAAAATATTGATGACCTATCCTGACAATACTATCATCACATAGTTCATTGTGTATCCAACGCTAGGCACCCTCACTGATCAGCTTCTCTCACCATCTGATACACAGAGAATGGAGCAGGAAGCAGAGAGCTCTGTCCTCTGTGTAGCGGCAGAACATTTCAGTTTACATTTCAGTGAATGGGAACTGATCTGTAGTAACCCGGTCTGGCCACTACACAGGAAATGGAGCTCTCTGCTTCCTGCTCCATTCTCCATTTATCATCTGACTAGTGAGAGTAATGGGTGTCGGGCCCTCAACAATCTGATATTGACGACCTACAGGTATCCTTAGGATAAGTCATCAACATTTTTAGCACAGAAAAATCGTTTTAACTGAGTAGTTCTATAATTCTTTATGGTCAGGGTAGACTTTACAATTTCCAAACTATGAACAGTCTGTATTCCTTTAAGATATTCAACAGCTTGTACAAGAACAAATAAAAACATAACTTGCTGAATGTAATCTGCTGGGCCAATGAAAGACATGGAGGATGTGAGATAATAATAGTATTGTACATAGTTAAAAAGGTTACAAAAGCATGGGTCTATCAAGTGTAACCTTTCAAGCTGTTTTTCCTTTCCTGCTGCTCACAGAGCCATAATGGCTTAATGTTTGTAAGACAAATTGTTCTCCATAATGGTATCATCTACTATTCTGTACAATATACTGGGAAACTGGAAAAAAAAACGAAATGGGGTGGAAATGGTGAAAATGTGCACTTTTGCAACTCTCCTACGGGCTTCATTTTTACGGCGCTCACTCTGCAGCCAAAATGATATATATATATATATATATATATATATATATATATATATATATATATACAGTGGCGGCCAAAAAATGCACCACCAGTGGATTTTGTCAAAAGTACCTGATGCGTATAAATTGAGTTCCTGCAGATGATATGTATACCTCCTGCTACAAAATCAACTGAAAAATGTACAAAATGTACATGTACAAAATTACCAAATACTCGTCATCCAGGAGACAAGAAGATAGAAATGGAAAAAGACAAGAAATCATTTTCGCTACAATCATTGGATTTTTTGGCCGGCACTGTGTATATATACACTCACCGGCCACTTTATTAGGTACACCTGTCCAACTGCTCGTTAACACTTAATTTCTAATCAGCCAATCACATGGCGGCAACTCAGTGCATTTAGGCATGTAGACATGGTCAAGACAATCTCCTGCAGTTCAAACCGAGCATCAGTATGGGGAAGAAAGGTGATTTGAGTGCCTTTGAACGTGGCATGGTTGTTGGTGCCAGAAGGGCTGGTCTGAGTATTTCAGAAACTGCTGATCTACTGGGATTTTCACGCACAACCATCTCTAGGGTTTACAGAGAATGGTCCAAAAAAGAAAAAACATCCAGTGAGCGACAGTTCTGTGGGCGGAAATGCGTTGTTGATGCCAGAGGTCAGAGGAGAATGGCCAGACTGGTTCGAGCTGATAGAAAGGCAACAGTGACTCAAATAGCCACCCGTTACAACCAAGGTAGCCAGAAGAGCATCTCTGAACGCACAGTACGTCAAACTTTGAGGCAGATGGGCTACAGCAGCAGAAGACCACACCGGGTGCCACTCCTTTCAGCTAAGAACAGGAAACTGAGGCTACAATTTGCACAAGCTCATCGAAATTGGACAATTGAAGATTGGAAAAACGTTGCCTGGTCTGATGAGTCTCGATTTCTGCTGCGACATTCGGATGGTAGGGTCAGAATTTGGCGTCAACAACATGAAAGCATGGATCCATCCTGCCTTGTATCAACAGTTCAGGCTGGTGGTGGTGGTGTCATGGTGTGGGGAATATTTTCTTGGCACTCTTTGGGCCCCTTGGTACCAATTGAGCATCGTTGCAACGCCAAAGCCTACCTGAGTATTGTTGCTGACCATGTCCATCCCTTTATGACCACAATGTACCCAACATCTGATGGCTACTTTCAGCAGGATAATGCGCCATGTCATAAAGCTGGAATCATCTCAGACTGGTTTCTTGAACATGACAATGAGTTCACTGTACTCCAATGGCCTCCACAGTCACCAGATCTCAATCCAATAGAGCATCTTTGGGATGTGGTGGAACGGGAGATTCGCCTCATGGATGTGCAGCCGACAAATCTGCGGCAACTGTGTGATGCCATCATGTCAATATGGACCAAAATCTCTGAGGAATGCTTCCAGCACCTTGTTGAATCTATGCCACGAAGAATTGAGGCAGTTCTGAAGGCAAAAGGGGGTCCAACCCGTTACTAGCATGGTGTACCTAATAAAGTGGCCGGTGAGTGTATATATATATATATATATATATATATATATATATATATGTAGTCATTTTAGCCCCTCAACAAAAACTTTGCCACTAAAATTATTTTTCTTAAAGTTGTTGACTGTACAGGAAAAATATAGTGGGGACCGGTCCCATGGAAAAAATTTTTTACTTTGGGTGGGCAGTGCAGCAGTGCAATGCCTGCAATCAGAGTGGTCCGGTAGCAATGGAAGCCACTCAGTAACAGAGCAGCCGCCATCTTTAAAGTCCTGGCATCCACCATAATAATATGCACATGTCC
Source organism: Leptodactylus fuscus (assembly GCF_031893055.1). Lineage (NCBI taxonomy): Eukaryota > Metazoa > Chordata > Amphibia > Anura > Leptodactylidae > Leptodactylus > Leptodactylus fuscus. The sequence continues at coordinate 51,887,096 of NC_134269.1, forward strand.
GGAAGAAGTTAATTATACATCATGGATTGTCAGATTGACTATAACTCTCAATGCAATTTTAATTCGATAACTATTTCACCATTTTACAATGCTTACACAGTAGTTGCCATTACTACCTCTTGGCTTAGGGCATTCCATAGTTTTGAGTACTCTAAGGCTGAGTTTGCACAGGGTATTTTAGTCAGGATTTTGAGGCAGAATCCGCCTCAAAATCCTCACCAAAAGAAAACAGTTCCCATTGAAATCAATGGGAGCCAGTTAGTTCTTTTTTTCCGGGAGCAGTTTGTTGCGGCTCCCCCAAAAAAGAAGCAATATTCTTATTCTTCAGGTGGATTTGTCCGCCTGAAGACACTCTCTTCCGACTAAGCCCATTCATTTGGGCCTAAACTGGAGCGGAGTGCTGCGACTGGATACCAGTGCACCGCATCCAGTCACAGCTACCGGTTTTTGGTCCAGAATCTGAGGCGGCCTCTGCGTCAAATTCCGGTCCAAAATACCCCGTGTGAACCTGGCCTAACGGTAAAGAACCCTTTCCTATATAGATCACCTTTCCTCTACCTTTGAACCCTTTCCATCAATTGTGGAGCCCAAAACTCAATTCATTTGATTCTTAGTTTTACAAGTGATTTATACAATGAACATTCACAATGAACACCAGCAAAAGGAAATGTGCAATTTATATACATTTTTTTTTTAAATTTAAAAACTTCTGTCATACATTACTTGTGATATACGGTTCTAGTGTTTCATTACTAGCAGATGACAACACAAAACCAGACCAGTGGTCAGTGATAGCTACATACCTTAGTTGTATCTTCCAGTGCCATTACTTTCACTAGTCTCTTCCTTTTGGACAGATGTGACTTCACCCAACTTTCAACCATAACATTCAATTTCATGAAGCAGACATAAAGCCCATAGGCACTGAGAAGCATCATGCTCTCCCACCAGTGAATAACATTATCAAGGAAAAAGATAATGAGCATGATCAAATCGATGATATAAAATGAGACGTCTCGGAAGAGAGGCCACCATGTAAGGTTCAGGATCTCCCTGGAGAAGAGGGCACAAGTACCAATCACAAATAAGATGTTAAAGACAGCCGAGCCCACAATAGTTCCAATGCCAACATTACTGTGAGAAATAAACACGCCGATCAAAGAGGTAAAAAGTTCTGGTGCTGATCCACCAGCAGCCATAAATGTGGCACCAGCTACGTCTTCAGAAATCTGAAGCTTTTCTGTGATCACACCCAAAGCTGGGACAAAAAACTCATCACAGACAATGGCCAAGGCCACAAATACATACATCATGCCAAAGATATGAAGCGCTACCCAACCCTGTCTGCGCTGCTCTATGTTGAATAAGTCCTCTGGATATTCTCCTTTGGCATGAGGCAAAGGGGGTCTAGTGGGTCTGCTGGTGGGGGATGAAACAGCAGTTGTAGTTTTTGGTTTGATGGTAGGTGTTATAGGATCTGGGTCCACAAAAATACAGTGTCGGGTTTTGGTCCTTTCAGTTACATTTTCTGTGGGGGCAACTGAGGTAGAGGTGGTAGTGGTAGAAGTGGTGGTAGAAGTGGTTTTGGTGGTGGAAGTCAGATTTAATCGTACCCTGACAGGGGGTTTTACAGTCATGTCAGTTTTCGCCTCCTTTCTTGAAATCCTTTTTTCATCCTTCAGAAAGCTATGTTCCTCCACGCTAGTCTCTGTCCAAGGTTCTGGATCCATCTGTTGATCAACTGATAGTTGGTACAGGGAGCAAAGGAACATCACGCAGACTATAAATAAAATACGGTTCAGCTGAAGCCTTTTTCTCCTCTGTAGATGCATTGTGATAATATAAGATGGATAAAAGACCAGGGGCCAGCAAACACTGAGTCTTTATCCCAGTCAGTAACTTATATCCTGGGAAGATTGTTCTCATATGGTCCTATGCTTGCCTTCCATCTCTGGATAGCTTGGTTGTAGTATTAGCCAAATTTGGGGGTTTCTGCAGAGCACCACATAGAACCCTAAAACAGAAGAAACATTCATGTTATTACCAATAATGGGAACAGGTAAGCAAATTAGATTTCATATTTGACATACCTTGTTATTCCTATGGGACCATACATGGCTTTTAGGTTTCTCTTCTATGAGACAGATTCTCTTTTACAAGTGTAGATAATACTGCTGGTGTATTACCCTTGTATATCTGCCCTTTCTTCTTAAGAGGCTGATCAGTCTCAGGTTTAGGATCCTTGGACTCATCAGAAAAAAAAAATAAATCTAAGATCCCTCCCTCTGATTATACAACTTATATTATAGGTGAAGCCCACTTAGGGTCCATTCACATGAAGGAAAATTGTGAGGACTTTGGTGTGGAATTTCAGCGCTGAAAAAAAAGCCTCTCATTGACTTCAATGGGTTCCTTTTTCTGCAGTGCACCGGCATCCAGTCGCTCACTCCACTTCGGATTAGGCCCAAATGAATGGGCCTAGTCATGAGGGAGTGTCTTCAGGTGGATGTCATGAGGCGAATTCGCCTGAAAGAATGAGCATGTCATTTGTTCCAGCTCCCGGAATAAAGAACTGACCATCTCCCATTGATTTCAGTGGGAGCCATCTTTTTGGTCAGGAATTTGAGGCGGATACGACCTCAAAACCTGACCAAAAAACCCTGTGTGAACTTACCCTAAGGACTAAACACTCAGGACCGGAGCTTTTCCAATCCTAGTCATTAAGAACAGATGCCCCTTTGTGAGTACACATTCAGACACCAGCTTCACCCAGCACAGAACTTTCATGCCAGCCTTTGCGACATAAAATGCAAGAAGGTTTATGATCCAGAATAAGACCCCTTAGCACCTTCTGTAAAAAGGAATATTTGCAGTGACTAAGGCGACGAATGATCAGGATGTGGATGCAATACTCAACAGAATAAACCTAAGTAAATAATTATTAATAAGATGTAATGTATGCCAAATAGCTATAAAATATAAATAAATGTAATTTGATCACATACAACTATCCATGTATAACATAATTATATGAATGTAATATCTGACCTGGACATTAGTAACTCATAAAATCCTAAATATTAGTTATGCTGATCAAATTGGTTAGCGGTGAACTGAATGTGACCTGGTGTCTTAGGCATTAAAGGTCATGAGCCCCTTATCCTGCACTACAGACATAATATACTTAGTTTACATCTGCTGTATCTGGCTAAGGGCCAAAGGCCATGTCTCGCCTGTCATGGAGAATTGTCCTGATGCCTAAAAGTACAGAATTACCAAGCTACTGTCCGTTGCTGATTCCTTCATAAATAAACTAAATTATTAAATTTGTAATAATAAAATTGTGATTTTTTTTTTATAACACGGAGAGTACAGGGAGATTTATTGAATTTATTTTGCTCAGGGATTTTCTCTAAAAGGATATGATAACATTTTATAACTTGTTTAGATGAATATTTCTAACATTTTGCTATGTTTCAGGGCTTTTTATGCTGTAGGGGATCTTACAATTCCTTAGGTGGCTGCCAATGATCTCCTGATATACAGTATTTGTATAAGTTCTACAATCTGTGAAGTTGAAGCTATCCATGCGCTCTGAATCAAGCTGGTGAGAAGTGCTAGGTTATACGTGTCCAGGGATGGCATAAATAATGTGTTGTATTAAAATAAATCAGTAGAGCCAAAGGTTAGTGAGGCCTGAAGAAGGGACCTGCTTGAGAATGTTTCATCATAATTACGATGTCTTCCAAATCTGGTGACATCTCCTATCTCTTTTCTTAAACCTTCGCAACTTGAACAAAACCCAGGGAAGAAACCAGACCTTTTCCATTCCAATCAAACTAGACTACATCTAATATAAGCGACTATGAGTATTTTTGAGAATTGATTTGATCCCACAGTTACAATTTACAGTAATTTTTATTATTTTAATTTCCACTAATTCTTTCACGGACGTAGGTAAAAATAACAAAAAAGAGATACTAGATCAAATTTTATCAGATGTGCATTTTTTTTTTTTTATGTAGATTATGGCCCCATATAAGGATCACAATGTACTTTTTTTTTTTCCTATCAGTATGTCTTTGTAGAATGGGAGGAAATCCACGCAAACATGGGGAGAACATACAAACTCCTTGCAGACATTGTTCCTGGCAGGATTCAAACCCAGGACTCCAGTGCTGCAAGGCTCAGGCCACTGAGCCACCGTGTTGCCCCATCTTAAGTGCATTTTTGTAGTTGCAGCTAATCCATTGGTCTCTGTTATAAGCTACTTGAAGTGGAGGAGGAGGTTCTTGAATGGGAGGCCTCACACTCTCTGCCAAGATGGATCTTGTGATTAGATCCATGGCTTCTTTACAGAAATGTGCCATGGAACCAGTCATGTGATCAGCTGGGAGGAACGCATGCACCATGCAATTTCTCACACATACTTCCCCTCCATACAGAAGTCTAGCAAACACCAACTTCCTAAACTATCTAAAAAACCCTGCAAAATATGAGCAATAAAGTGTATCCCATTACTTGTCATATCCCTAGAATGCCAGCTCAGCATTTGGCTCCCTAAGATCTTCACATGATCCCAAAGATTATTGGAGCCAAAGCTACAAGATAATGTGGCGCTTGTATAAATTTTTTGGTAATATGCCTATCATTCACACGGTAGAATTTTAAAATATTGAAAAAAAAATTTATGTTGCTTCTCTACTGCTGCTGGTAATAATGTATAACAATATAATTTACAGAAGGCCATATAAAAAATAAGCAAAAATAAAATAAAAATAAATAATTGAAAAATAAATAAAATGAATAAAAAAATGAAATGCAAAAAAATCTGAAAAATAGTAAGTCTATAATAATAAAAGTAATGTTGCAGTGCTTGCTACAATCTTAAGCTAAACTCTGCTAGATGCATATACCTAGCTAATGACTAATTCCTCTGATGACCGATTATACTATAGAAATAATAACATACATTGCATATAATAAGCCAAACATATATAGTAATAATATAATAAACACATGAAAAATATCTCCATGTAACCCTACAGGTCACATGAATTCATCATGTCTTGTCTACAGAATATGTCTAATAATAGACAATTAAATGTAACATTTGAGAGCCCGTTGTAACATCTGGAACCTACCTGTAGAGAGCAGCCAGCAGGAAGTTTGGGGGAAGCATTCACCCCCTTTAGTCTTCAGGGCGCATGATGCCAAGTGAGAAGAGGTGTACTAGGGGGAAGGCAACATAAGTGTCCCCATCACCAGCAAATCTGCACCGGCTCAAGTCTGCCGAGGGTCAGGTATGAAGGACACACTGCAGTGTCCAATCCACACTAATACCTGCAGCATTAAGGAGATTATAAAGCAACACTGTACTTTCCTCGCTCCCAGGAGAGACGCTGCTGGATGTGGGAGGAATCAAGAGGAATTATTTGTTTTGTAAAAGATTTTCTGTGTTAAATTTGAAGCCGTGTTTTATGTAACTTATGTATAGTACACATAGATGCATTCTGATGGCACCATGTCACCACCTGGAAAACTTTTACTGTACTATCAACTATATATCAATACATTTAAATTTTTTACTGACTCTCCTCAAACTGACATGTGTATTTTGATAAAATAATAAAATATAGAGGGGGGGGGGATCATGTACTGTATATAGTTCAGGCTTTTCATTTGTGGGTAACATAAGGAGATAAGCATCCACTCGTATATCTGGTAAACAGCCGATGGGTGTGGGGTTGGGGTGTCAGACCCTGAACAATTGGATACTGATGACAACTTCGCTAGCTCCTGGACAACCCCTTTAAATCCTTACTCTTCCTATGATTAAGAATCCAATGGGTAGTCAAAGTAAAGGACTGACAGCTATCTCTGTATTCAGTCATGCTAATAATGCTGCCAGTAACTAATAAGACCACCCAATGCACTATTAGGCAAAGGTAGAAGGAAAGCTAAGTAAAATCATATTGCACCTTTCCTATAAAACTAAATATCAATCTGCTCAGCTGCTCTGCAGATCAGACATCATGGTCAACAGGTCCACTTTAAGGCCTGTTTCCCACAGCACTTTTTACAGAAAGTCCACAGAGGTTTTTTCTGCAGACGTTCTGCTTCAATTACACCTATGCGGAAACCATCGGCGTTTCTGTAAGTATAATTGACATGCTACGATTTACAAAAATGCAATTGTTTTTGAAATCACAACATTTCCACGGTGGATATTTTTCTGCAATGTGTAGATGGGATTAGCCAGAATCCGATCCACTCTGCAGATACTGTAAAATGTTGTGGAAAAATCACCTTACGTGGGATCCCACCTTAAATGTGATTCTTAAAATGAAGCCTGACCTGATGTAAAGAGCAGAACTCAACTGGTTTAGCACTGGAGTGGTGTCTAAGGAATCCTTATCGCATAAAAGAGGTATGAACCTTATGGATTCTTAGGGTCCATTCACATGGAGGAAAATGGTGAGGAATTTGGTGTGGAATTTTCCACGCTGAAAATAAAGCCTCCCATTGGATTCAATGGGTTCCGCTAGCTTTGTTTTCCACTAGCGTAATTTTCTACTAGTGGAGAAAAAAAGCTAGCAGCACCCATTGAAGGCTTTATTTTCAGAGCTGAATCTGAGGCGGATTCCACAACAAATTCAGCGCCATTTTCCTCCATGTGAATGCACCCTTAGGGTAAGTTCACACAGAGTTTTTTGGTCAGGATTTTGAGGCCGTAATTGCCTCAAAATCCTGACCAAGAAGACGGCTCCCATTGAAATCAATGGGAGCCGCTCGGAAGCTTCTTCCGGGAGCCGTTTCTTCCGGCTCCTGGAAAAAAGAAGCGAGATGCTCATTCCTCAGGCCAAGTCACTTCGCGATTCGGCCTGAAGACACTCCCTCCCGACCAGGCCCATTCATTGGGCCTAATCCGGAGCAGAGTGTGCGGCTGGATGACGGTGCAGTGACCTGTCGCGGCGACCCATCTTTTGGACCGGAACCTAAGGCAGCCTCTGCTTTAGGTTCCGGTTCAGAAAATGCAATGTGAATGGACCCATAGACTGTGGCCCCCAGAGCCATCATAAATTGGTGGCAAGTGAATTGATGAAGCCAGACATGTGGCTATGGGGCAGACATAAGGTGCTCCAGGTTTTTACTGTGAGTATAATTATACTCTTTTCTAAGAACAGTCCTGCAGTATTATACTAGGCTGGATTTTATCTGTTTTTACAGCTCCAGTATCATGACTACAATTATTTAGTGATACAACTGCGTGTAACGTTGTATATTATGTTTGTTGCAATACTACATTGATTGCCTGCTGGAAAAGACTGGTTGTAACGCTCTAAAACCATAGATACTGTACTTTGTTCTTGTGATATAGCAGTGGGGTGAACATTACGTCATTACGTTGGAAGACTTGTTTTTATCAAGACTAAAATATTGCCTTGTTACTCCTTCACTCAGGCTAGTAAATGGAGTCACATTATGACCCCAAAAATGCCACAACCGTGACTTCTAACAATGTTTGTCTTAAAGTCAAGGTCACAGCACTTTTGAGGTCACAATGCGACTCCATTCACTAATATAAATGAAGGAGTTGCAAATTGATCCAGCAATCTTTAGTCACATCCAAAATCATCATATAGCCCTAGCTTTAAAAAGGCATTCAATTCAAAGATATACTGAAGCCCAATGTTGCGATTTTTGGGAGCCAAAGCCAGTAGTGGATTCAGCAGAAGGTAGACGTACAAGAGCTTCCTATATATTTCCCATTCCCCATGGCTCACATGTACACTGTACTATGTGGAGGGAGACCATTCATCAGCGATATCTTATGCACATAATTGCCTCTGATTCTAGTAATATCTTGTCCAGGATGTTTCCCTGTAACTGTTACAAAAGATGAGGTTCCACAAGCTGTAGGGAGTCTTGAAGGCCTCGGAGGCTAATGCATACCTAAAAAAAATAAATATTACCAAAATCAAGCTTTCGATTGAAGCAATTTAATGCTTGCGTCCTCATTTCATGAAATTAAAGAGATTCACTAATAGTCACAAATATTAGACTATTTTATAAAGTGATACAGTCATCAGAAGGTGATATTTATATTTTAAATTATTTCATTGTGGGAAAAAAATATTTGTTTTTTTTTTTTGTTTTTTTCACATCTCCTAAATTATTACAATTCTCATGCTGACCAATAGATGTCAGCACAATAGTCCATGTTGCACACTAGTAATACAAACCTTGGTTTTTAGGTTACATACACTTTGCGCAATAAACACAGATTTTTATACGGAATATCTGTAGTATAATAATTTATCACTTAAATCAATTAGATTTTCTTAATCTCATGTACACAAGGGGGCTGCAGAAATTGGCATAAGGTGCGGATTTTAAAACTCACAGCACGCAAATTCTTTGTGTGGATTTTCACAGTAGATTTAATCTATTTTAGTTAAAGGGGTAAAATTATCTACAAAATCTGTGAGAAATCCACAACAAAATCTAAATGTGAATTTATTGCAATTTTGTTGCCTAAAATCTACAGCATAGTAAATGATGTAAAAATGAAACACAAAAATTAAGAATTACTCATCTTTTTCTGTTCTTCCACCACAAAAAAATAACAAAGGTGTTTCAATGTGACTTATACACAAAATGGTTCCAAAAATACAACTTGTCTAAGCAATATCAAGTTATATGGCTTCATCAATGGCAATTTTTTTTTTTTTTTTAAAGATGGCTCTCCGGCCCATTCACATCTGCGTTTGGGTTTCTGTTTGGGGAGTCCGCTTACAGACCCCCAAATGTAAACCTATACACCTTGAAAAGCAGTTACCTGGGACACCCACAGAATCCATAGACTATAATGGGGTCCTTGTGGTTTCCTCTCGGAGTCCACACGAAATATGCGGAGAGAAAAGTCCTGCACACAGCACCTTTCTCTCCACATGATTTGTGTGGAAACCATACAGACCCCATTTTGGTCTATGGAGTCCTTGCGGTTTCCTTAGGTAACCACTTTTTAATGCTTATACAGTCCCTGACAAAAGTTCTGTCGCTTATCCATGTTGTGATAAACAAAAAGCGGAAAGTCCTATACCCAGAGGCAAAAGAGGTAAGTATAATAAAACACTAAACTTTATTAATATTTAGTTAAAAGTACTACTATTATTACAAAAAAAAACTCTTAAAAGGGAAAAGAGTGCACTAGTACATGAACACTAAATTCACATCAAGTGGGAAAGGCCCTACAATGTATCAACCTGTAGTTCATTAGTCATTGCCTCCCACAAGAGGCCCCTTGGGTATACCTCTCCGGAGCAAATGCGGGTGCCAGCTATCCCACTTAGACAGTTTGTGGCTGTCTCCTTTCTGTGGACTACAGTGCTTAATCTACCCAATGGGGACTTATAGATTTTTAAATCCAGAAATGTAATTGTGGATAGATGGATCTCTGATGTAAAATATAATCCAAGAGTATTAATATTGAGGACACTAACAAATTCTGTGAACTGATCCTCAGTACCCCCATAGGATCAACACATCATCTATAAATCGAATCCACATTAAAATAGACGATGACCAGCACTCCATTTTGTCTGAAAAGACCACCTCCTTCTCCTACCAGCCCAGGAACATATTGGCATACGTTGGGGCACAGGGGCTCCCCATTGCCACACCCCTGAGCGGGTGGAATGAGTGGCGGTCGAACAAAAAGGAATTATTATGCAAAACAAAACGCAGAAGCTCCATCACGAATTCACTGTGAGCAGCAAACTCATTGCCCCTCGAGCAAAGGAAGGCCCCCACAGCCCCACACCCCGTGGGTATGGAGCTGTAGAGGGCCTCCACATCAAGACTAGCCAAGAGAGTCTCCGGGAGACCTCTGTTGTGTCTATAACATAAGATGGCAATGAAACAACATATGGTCTCAGAATCTCATCCACGTACAGAGAGGCCTTCTGTGTCACACTGTTTATTCCTGCCACAATTGGTCTCCCCTTTAAGGGTGAGAGACCTTTATGAACTTTAGGTAGTGCGTAAAAAGTTGCATGTACAGGGTGGTCAGGTAATAAAAAGGTGAATTCATTGTCACTGATTAAACAGTTTTCCTTAGCTCTTGTCAAGATTTGTCTTAATTCTGCCAGATATTTCTCAGTTGGATCAGAATCAAGTCTTTCATAACAATTTCTGCCATCTAATATCCTCTTACACATTTTGATGTAATCACTACGATTCAGTATCACTAGGTTTCTGCCTTTATCGGCTGGCTTTATTATAATGTTTTCATCTGACTCAAGATTAGACAAGATCTCTCTTTCTCTACTTGACAAGTTCCACCTAGTTGACAGATCTTTGATGTTGATTTTTGGACAGTTTGTCTGATACTACGGAAAAAGGTGTCAATGGCTGTGTCATTGGGAATAGGAGGGAATTTTATAGTAAATGGACCCTCTCCTAGGTTTCTCTGACCCTCCTCCGAGAGCCCTTCAAGGAGATGAAAATCAGATAACTAATCTGCTGTTATCCCTAACTGTTCACATTCCCTCTGGCCAACCATTTTAAAAAACCTAGAGTACGTTCAGCAGCATTTCTTAATAAATGGGAGAAAGAGGCTATAGATTCATCCCTTAGACTGATGAGGATGTTATTGGAGGAAGAGAAATTATTAATGAATACAACAGCTCAGGATCTTAAGGAACAGATCGAAGCAGTTAAGAAATTCTCTAGCAATCCAGATTTTGAAAGGAGGGAGGCAGCGTTGCAGGTTTATTGCTTATATCAAGGAAAGAAAACAAAAGAAAACATTTTCAGTATAAAAGGGACCTCCTTGATTTCAAGGAAGAGAGAGTCTTTGATTTCTCAGTAAAAGGATCAAGGTAAAAAAATATGCAAATCTATTCTCCAGGATGTAATTAGGAGAACAGTGCCTCTGTATGCTGCCCTCTAGGGACAGCCCCCTTAACATCATGCATGACTCAGTTAATAAGCCTACTGACATGATGCGGAGTTTATTGCTAAATTAGTATTTCTATTCCTAAAGAAACAGATTCCCAGCTATGGACAGCGCTGTATCGGTCTTTTGGACCTCCTCAGCATAGCGCAGGGATACTGATTTGGCAGAGTGAGAGACTATAGACCAGGCTGGTATAACACAATATCTGAAGGCAAGCACTTTTATACAGGAATAGAGTGTTAGATGCAAAATAGATGGAAAGCAGAACATGCAAATAGTTCAAAAAAACATATATATCAGTTCACAGGAAAGTTCTCTGAGTTTATGGTTCCTTTGATCAGTCACGTGGTGTTTAGTTGTTGTAAAAGGACGTACCGTATTTTTCGGACTATAAGACGCACCTAGGTTTTAGAGGAGAAAAATAGGGAAAAAAAATTTTCAAGCAAAAAATGGTAAAATATTTGATGTAGTGGAGTTGTAGTTTTGCAACGGCTGCAAGGCCACATTGACAGGTGATCCTGCAGCTATAGGGCGTTTTTTTTTGTGGGGCCAGATGTACTTTTTAGTTATACCATTTTTAGTTATACCATTTTGGGGAATGTCTATTGCTTAGATCACCTTTTATTTAAATCATAGGACTTTCCACTTTGTTTATTAGTTTTTGGTAGGAGGAATATTTTTTCTGGTTTATTTATCCATGTTGTGGAATCAAAAGCTTATAACCTGACTTTAAATTCATCTATTGGTTTAAGAAATGACTCATATGAAAGCTGAAACCCTCCCAAATGTTTTTTTTTGTTAAGAAAATAAATTGGCTTCAATGGCGAAATATTGACCATTTAATGAACACAGAAAGGTCAGATTTGGCAAGACAAAAGTTTTGTCGCCCACATAAAGTAATGTGAAAATCAAACCAAGAATTCAGTTCAAATACAACGATATGTTTCCTAACATTGGTGAATGAAGTTGTGGTACTATTAGAGCCATATTTAATATTTTGTGTGACTTCCATGAGCTTGAAGGACGGCATCCATGGGTTTCAACAATGAGTCATACAAGTAACTGTCATTAATTTGATACTGATTTTCCTGCTGACAGACTACCTTTAAATCTTAAAACTGAGAACTAATCCTTAAAGGGATTCAACCATTAAAATGCAATTTCTTTCTCTCATATACAAAGAAATAGCCTTAAGAAAGGCTATTCTTCTCCTACCTTTAGATGTCTTCTCCGCGCCACCGTTCGGTTGAAATCCCGGTTTTCCTCAGTATGCAAATGAGTTCTCTTGAAGCACTGGGGACGGGCCCCAGCGCTCAAACAGCACTGGGGGCGTCCTCAATGCTGCAAGAGAAATCTCCAGCAACGCCTATATGTTCACCTGGAACGGCCTCTCCCTGCGTCTTCTTCCAGCGCTGGCTTCAAACTTCTAGGCATGTGCAGTCGGCTCTAATTATATCACAACAAACTGCAGCAAATTGTCAGATAGGGATCTATTATTGAATCTGTATGTAGCTGTAACCATCTCACATTTATGCCCTAGAGCAGGGGTAGGCAACCTTTTTTGTTCGGCGTGCCGATTTAAATAAAAAAATCAAAGATGAGGTCCTCGGAGTGCCGCGCAATAATTGTAAGGCTGACGACACCTACACTAAAGTCATATAGCACAAACCGCAACATAGGGGTGCTGTCATACTGCGCTCCCAGCCACATGCGCTTACCACTATTTGCCTCGATATACATGTTCTTTTCCTTTAGAAGCAATGTAAGTACATGCGTAACCCACAATTAGTGGTAATGTATGTGACTGGGAGCAGAGTAAGGTCATACCTGTAAAGAGCTGACACACAATGTACCTGTATGCTCCATCCAGTCCTTGGCCGTTAGTAACTTCAGTATTCTGTAAGGGAAATCAATGTAAAATGTCACAGACACAGCTAGTGTCCGCTGCTAATGTCCGCACAAGATTCTGAACAGACATTAGCAGTGGACACTAGCTGTTGGACACAGACGGTAGTGTGAACGCTCCCTAAGTGAAACGCAGATTAATTTCAGTCACTTTTAGTTCCTGGCGGTTCAGTAACAGCAAAACCCCAGCCAGGAATTAATGGGTGTCACACTTTCAACAAAGTGAATGCACTGGTGCCCAGGAACTGGATTTGGCTATAATTGCATCTAGTTACAGTGTCACCACCCAATAGAATCACACTAAGGCTGAGGCCCCACATTACAAAAATGCAGCTTTTTTATTGCAGATTTAGCTGCATTTTTTTTTTCCGTCCAAGCCAAGAATGGCTAGAAAAGGAACGGGAAATATATAGGAAGCTTCTTATATGTCTCCCTCCTGCTCAATCTACTCCTGGCTTCGGCTAAAAAAAACAGCAAAATCTGCAACGAAAAAAAGCTGTTTCTGCAACGTGGGGCTTTAGCCTAAGGCTGAGGCCCAGGGAACACAGCTTTTTTTGTTACATATTTTGCTGTGTTTTTCTGAGCCTAAGCCAGGAGTGGATTGAGCAGAAGGGAGACGTATAAGAAGCTTCCTATATATTTCCCATTCCTTCTGTAGCCATTTATAGCTTTGGTTGAAATAAACCGCATCAAAATCTGCAACAAAAATGCTGAGTTTCTGCAACGTGGGGCCTCAGCCTTACTCCTCCTGCATACAAATGGCACGCATGTTAAAAATGAATTGACAGGGCTGGAAATGCAGACAGATATAGGGGATGTATAGGACAGATATAGGACCTGCGCCATAGTTTTCAGCTCTTCAATTTGGCCCAGATACACAGCCACAAAAAGAATGGCTGTATATATGGGTCAATTGAAATATATAGGTCTGTACTTTTATCCCCAGTTGTAGATAAAGAGTCTGGTCATGTGCATTGCAGGTTAACTCAATGTGCCTCATATTAATAGCAGTTAACCCCATTATGTCCCTCACATTAACCCCCTGTGTGCTTTACATAATTGACACAGATATGTGAGACATATGGAGGTAATAAGTGAACATCTTCATTATATAGGTCCTTCATTAGTACCTCCACATGTCTAACACATCAGTAACCCTTATGTGAGCCACACAGGGGTTAATGTGAGGGACATGATGGGGTTAACTGTTATTAATGTAAGGCACATGGAGTTACTAAAACTAAATTAAAGGGATTCTACCACTAAAACACATTTTTTTCTAGTTACCACGTCGGAATAGCCTTTAGAAAGGCTATTCGTCTCCTACCTTTAGAAGTGCTCTCCACCGCGCCGTTCGTTCAAAATACCGGTTTGTACCGGTATGCTAATGAGTTCTCTCGCAGCGATGGGGGCGTCCCCCATCGCAGGAGCAGCGATGGGGGCGTCCCCATTGCAGCTCGAAAACCGACCGCAGCGCCGCCTCTATGGTCTTACGTATCCTCCCCTTGCTTCTTCAGTGTCCTGTCGGAGGCCTGCGCAGTACGCTCTGTTCGGCGAAGATTGCTGAACGTACTGCGCATGCGTGAAATTGCGGTCCCAGCCATTGCGGGCACTGCAATTTTGCGCATGCGCAGTACGTTTGGCAAGACTGGCACGCGTGCCAGGGGTTGCCGACCCCTGCCCTAGAGTATATTATTTTAATATTTATCAATACTTTTAATTGCAATTCAAAATTGATGGTATAAGGCTCTGCTGTTGGGACTCGGACAAAGCTGACTGCGCATGACCGCGCCCCTTTTCTTGTGGCTGCTTACCCCTACTGTGTAAGCGGCCACAAGAAAATGGCCGCTTACACCAGTTTACTGTGTAAGCGGCCAGAGGAAAATTGCCGAGGCATGCGCAGTCAGCTTTGTCCAAGGCCCAATGGCAGAGCTGACTGCACATGCATAGAAGGTTGAAGCCAGCGCCAGAAGAAGACGCAAGGAGAGGCCGTTCCAGGCGAAGATAGAGGCGTTACTGGAGATTGCTCTCGCAGCTTTGGGGATGCCCCCAGTGCTGTGAGAGAACTCATTTGTATACAGAAGAAAACCAGGATTTCTACCCAACGGCGGCCCAGAGAAGACATCTAAAGGTAGGAAAAGAGTAGCCTTTCTTAAGGCTATTCCTACGTGTTAGGGAGAAAAAATTGCATTTTAATGATAGGATCTCTTTAAAGGGATGTTTCTATCTTTGTCACTTACAGCCCATTACTTAGTTCTTTACAGAGCCACCTCTCCATTGGAGCATATGGAGAAAGCGATGGCCAAGACCTGCAGAGGGCACCATATTCCTATTAGGCTTAGGCTACACAGTGACTTCGACAACAACTCCTGTCACGCTACTAAAGATTGCCGCGTCACTTTGTCACTAATGTCAGAGAATGGAGTCACATTGCGACTGCTAGAGTGCTGCAACTGCAAGAGGCAAAAATTTCCAGCACTTTTTGATCTTTTTGTGACTAGGAGTAATATTTGCGGCATACTTGGGGTTACAACACGACTTCATTCACTTCCATTAGTGAACGAGTGAGATGGTAATCTCTGTTTGTGCAGTGGGAGTCAGGGGCGTAACTTGAGGGGGTGCAGTCACATTGGGACTCAGGAGCTTTAGGGGGCCCATAAACACTGGCATCGGTATTGAGATTGCAGCTTCCATCTGGCCCATAAACCAAGGAGACCCACAGATTACCCTAACCACACTAAGGTGGATTAAACTCCTTAGCACCCGTAACCATCACTGTGAAGAATTTCCTATAGGGATGAGGTAGGGGGAGGCGACAAGACTTTAGTGACGCCGCTGATGGGAGTTGTGACCAAATCCACCATGTAGTGCAAATCTTATCCTGGAAGGTGAAGAAGCCAGAAGTAGAGCCTGCACCTGTCAGGGCTATGTCTTACACTGTGGAGTACCCCTTTAAATGCCACTACTGAACACAATGCTTATGACATTTTCTCCCCCAGACTCTGCAGACTTAGGTTTGGGGTCGCACAGTCGCATTTAGTCGCTGCTCTACCTCATACAAGCGACCTATACGTCCTATACTGACAGACGGCTGTCGCTCAGGTAATGTGGGAGTAACCGCTCACTCGCCCCGCCCCTCATACAGCCGCACCGCTCTGAGGCAGGAACCTTGTTTTTGCACCGCTTGTTTCACAGGGGACACTTTTACTGATGCACAGCTGCTGGAGCGCGGCTGAAATCTTTCCGGGCTGTGTATATTAGTATTGGGCAGCAGGAAAAGTGAGACGGTGAGAGGGTGAATGAAGTATTCTCTGTATATCGGGCTCATTGTACAACTAGACGTCCCACAATGCCTTGCAGCTTGTCAGTGGCATAACAGGGCATGCTGGGATACGTAGTTCCACTTTCTATGGTTGAGTGCTGGACAGGCTTGTAAATGGGGAGGGTATCAGTGTGTTGCACTTCATCACATTCATGGTGCAATTACATGGTACAGTCATGGAGGCGGCTTTGTGCTTCTCCCCATTGGGTTCTCTGTGTTATGTCCACAATGTATAACGAGAAGTTCTGTGACTTTCTTATATACTTTTTCTGTTTTATTGACTTCTGCTTTTTCCATCACTCTGCTTGCTGTCAGTGAATGAGAACATCTTTGTGTGTGTCCAGAGGATGGACGTCTGTCCTGATATTGTACACAGATCATCTGCAACTTTGTTACTGGGAAATGTATAGAATCCCGATTGTCTCTATTCACTGTCAGCAAGCAGAGATTGTGACCTTGCTAAGGAGATGGAATCACAGAGTACGAGGGTGAGTCAAAGATTATCCCCAGTCTGGCTGTAGAGTTTAATCAGAAAGGGCAGGTACATCCTATTTTGACATAATCTCCCCATCTTTTCCATATGCAATATCTATCTACTAACAATCTTCTGTATTGTGTTATTAAAGGAAGAGCTGTGAGACAATACTGCACCGCTGTCCTCTCCTCCTCAGATGTGAATCTTCATGACTTGCCACATAATACACTGTTACTTATCTATCCTTATTTGGGGATATTGCTCTGATATCAGTGGACTAATACCCGTTTTTTTTTTTGTCTCGGCTGTTTTTGTATACTTCTCTGTCCCTCAGAATCTGTTCATGTGCACGCTCTATGTTGTCATCAGTCGTGGATGGACATCTGGCTCCTTCTTCATGGCTGACACTTTTTTTTTTTACTTTCTCCATTCATATACAATTTTCCATACTCTGCACAAAGTGGAATATCAAGATATTTGAGGAATACCGGCACCAGTCATACCCACAGACCAAAAAGAACAAATCACTGCACACTGCTCTTATCTCGTGCAAATTACAAGTGGGACAACACCTTTTTGTTAGTCACAATTGAACTTGTGTAACACATTTAGGCCTGCACAAAAGTGAATGGGGAAACAGTGAAGTCGTACAGAAAGCACTGATAAGAAGAGCAGCCAATAGAAGTTTTACTATAACTGGAGTTCAGATAATTTTTGAATCCACCTCATCTCATACTACTTTGCAGAACTTTTAATAATTCAAGTTGTTAGGTTCCATTCAGATCACTTTTTTTTAGTTGCATCTTCTTATCACATCTGTTTAACAGAGGCAAGAAACAAATGTTAAGTGGATGTGCGGAACATAAGTTGAAACTTGATCTCAATGGAACCTTATAGGAGTATACTCGTCTGATTGATGTGGATCTCACCTCTAAGACCTGCACCTTTCTCAAGAACATGGCTCTTCCATGAAGTGAAGCTCTTCGCTAAGCTCCCATAGACGCCATGAATTTGAGTGTGCGCCTCTCCACTCATTTCATTTATTTATTTTAATTGCACCTTATCATTTTGAAGTCACATTGACAATATTTTGGCACAATGTATATCTCAGACAATGATGATAATAATATACATTTAGAGAAGTGTTGTGTATTAGTATTGCAATCATTGTCTCTTTTCTGTTTGTGAATTGAAGGATTCCTCTACATTTGTGCGGAACTTCAGCCAGTTACAATGCCCACGGTGGTGGTGATGGACGTGTCCCTCTCCATGACAAGGCCAGTCCCTGTGGAGGGCACAGAGGATTTCCAGCGCAAGCACCTAGCAGCTCATGGCCTCACCATGCTCTTTGAACACATGGCAACCAACTACAAGTTGGAATTTACTGCATTAGTGGTTTTCTCTTCTTTGTGGGAACTTATGGTACCTTTCACCAGAGACTACAATACCCTTCAGGTATGAAACCAGAGAGATCAGGAGGATATCAGGAACATAGGTGGAAGCAAAATGTTACAGTAGATTACATCTTATTCTAATATAAATACACAATATAAA